>NC_054468.1:201859510-202472088 GCF_017639515.1 Carcharodon carcharias | reverse complement strand
ATGCTCACTACTAAAATTATTTAGTAATTCAAGTGCTGCTACACTTCAAATTATTGCTCTACTGTAAACTCACTTTTACCTGTTCTACATATTCTCAATCTAAAAAGGACCATTTTTACATAATGGGAAAATTCATGGCAGACTAGGTTCCTGGGACAGACAAGAATAAATCTAACATTAGTCTTCAGGCCGTGTACCAAAATGAATTTGCATATTATTTTTGCATTGAGCGTTTCTTGGTAATGAGGGCAGTATCATGTTTCCAATTATGTAATTTAATGTAGATCTTTGTGTTTCAAACCGAGGAAGGTTCACAAGGGGACAAAGTCCCTTTTATGATTCTGAATTAACAAGGGGTGAAAGGTTATCAGGGGTAGGCAGGAATGTGAGGTTGAGATTATATTCAGATCAGCCATGATCTTACTGAATGGTAGAGAAGGCTCAAGGGGCCGAGTGGCCTACTCCTGCTCCTAATTTGCATTCATTAACTTACAAGTGTCTCTGGAAAATTAACACAAGTTAGCTCGCTTTACCCTTCTTGACTACACTACGTTTATAAATTTATTATTTAAATCCAAATTAAGTAAGTACCATTCATCCAAAGTTTATTGTTTGTATCATTATCACCCAAAAAATCTGAAATTCAGCAGATGGATCTTTTGAAAAATATAAGTTCCCCGATCGTTGAATGCATTTAAGCCACAGCTCAACAAAAACCCAAAACTGGAAAATGCTAGCATTTTGGGTAATTTTGTGATCTGGAACACTGGTATGAAATGACAGCCATCTGAAAACTCTATGATGTTGCTTCAATGTACACAGCTGACTATCAACTCCTGACTGTAGCTGTTGATTGATGGAGATCACCATACCAGTACGACGCCTGTGACAAGAAACAGCTGTCTGAATTGTGAAGGATATGGCAGGTGTAAACTGGAATTCTGTAAAACCAGCAATTTGCTGAGTAAAGTAAGCTCTAAATAATAAATGCTTGGCCAAATTGCACTATGTTTAGCACAATATATATATACTTAATATAATACATATTATTTTATATATATTTTCAGCACAATATATATAAATGCTTATAAATCCATATGTGTAAAAATAATGTATGTTAAAAATATATAGCTGGGGCTGTACAAACTTTTGGTTTTCTCCCCTTAGTTCTCACTTGACGACACACACACACACCAAGCAAGCAGACTTCCTACAGGGGCTCTGCAAATGATACTGTTCAGCTGACCAATAGGAAGTGTCCGAGAATGGCCTGGAGTAACTGGTCTTCTGGTCTTGCCCTCTTCTCTAGGTGGGAAAGATTCTGTCCTTTATTCCAGCCCCAACCATCCCATTAATGTAGTACTTAAAGACCACATGAAGAACTGCAGAAGTGAACTCATTTCCTACCAATCCATGCACTGAATCTTAATTTATTTTATATTGTGCCAAACACTGTTAAATGCAAAATTGTTTTGAAGTTCCTGCAACTGAAATGAAAAAAAAACAATTAAAGGAACTTTGACGGTAAAAAAAAGTTTAATAGCTTTCAAGATACATAAATATCGTTTCAGAATTTTAAACAGTCTTGACATGTTTAAAATTAACATATATTTTTCTTGAGTAATACCTTAAGAAATGTTCTTTATTCTGTTTTCATAAATCATATTTATGAAAAAAAGTTGAAAACCAGGTAGGAAGGATGAGGAAAGTATAACTTTTTAGTTCATTGTGGAATGGAATTGCAGTTCACAATTAAATTAATATTTTTCAGATTCAAAGCCACCCACCTTGCAACAGAGGATTTGTCGTCTTGAGCATTTTTTTGTGTGGATCAAAGTAAACAGTAACTGCTTGAAGACAGCCTTGTCTTTCCAGCAGAACTTACTTGAATCCACCCACAATGAAACCAATGCCTGCTGACTTTCACTGTTTTCACAATGATTATGTAACTAATTTTTAAGAGAAAAAAACTTCTAAAGAACTTTTCTGTTGATATTTCTATAATTGCTTCCATCTTTTTGACTTGAATGGGTATAAAAAATTACCTTGACATGTTAATTTGTGTTACTTTTCAAATGTCATGCTCCATGCAAAGGGTAACATAATTCTTCAATGCAGTAAAAATAGTTGAAATGCAGAAGGTAGATCTAAGATTTAGATTTTAATCCTCGCAGAGGATTTCTATAAGAAGAGCATACTTTTAAATAAAAGATAGTATCTATATTTTATCTTATCATTTTAAACCATCAGTCAGAAGGCCTTTATTAAGAAAGAAGTGTTGCCATATTAAAATGGATAGAAATTATAAGCATTTACAACAGCGGCTATAATGGAATATAGCAATTTTTTGGGGATTGCTACAGTGTGCTGCTCAAAAACTCAAGTTGATGACTAAAGACATTAAAAACATGCATAAACCAGGCCTTCTAATCTCACTAACAAAACAGTTACAATTTGGAGTAGAGCGACAATGTTTGTTTTTAAATTGCATCACTTAACTGCATCCATCAAGAGGTGCAATTACTGTTTAAGCTTGGATTTAACTTTTAAATGTATACACTGTAAGCCTATACTACAGATCTGAAAAATGTTTTACTTAACTGAGCCTTAAATTCTTAAGGATAAATTTAACAAACACGTCTTTCTAACGAAAATGTTTCAAACATTTTTAACTGCAAAATTCAGCATGCTACTTTTTGTCCTTTAAAATCAATCTTGATACACTCAGGCTTCCTGGAAGCAAAAGGCAACAGAAAATAAATCTGATTACGTACTTAATGCACCACCCTCATTCAAATGAATGTGGGCAGAGGACACTCAGTACAAAAATCAATAGCTATCAACTTTTAGTTGAGCTCCATGAGCAATGCTATATTGATCTCCAGCTGGGAGGTCAATGCTCAGCACAAAGCTGAATATGCCAGTTGAGATGTTTTCTCATTTTGTAAACTTTCTTCAAGGGTACAACAGAGTCACTGTACATAAAGAATTAAAGATCTTCGGGCTGATTAGAGAATAATGGATACCCAGTTGTGTTTACAAAAAGAATAATGTCACTGAGTGAATCAGATTACATCCTAAACTGTAAAACCAAAGTTCTCAAATTATAACCGTTCTGAAACTCCGAGAGCAGCCTTTGGTCTTGAAAGCACTGTTATGTACAATGATTTTTACTTTTGTCCTCAGTAAGGGACGTTCATGCAGGTGACTGGAACAAAGCTTTATTGTTCTAGGTCAGCGACAAATACATTATCAATTATAACATGGGTCAAAGCTCCCTCTGTTCCACTTCAATAATGCCCCTTACCTTCTAACCTCAGAAGAGCATGCCCACTGCACCAATATGACACATGACATTTTTCATTTGCCACACCGGCAATGTGATTGACAATTAAACATGAGTTTGTGGAGAATTCTGTGCAGATTTCAAAATAAATAGAAATTAGCTTGAAATTGCTCAAATAAACTTCACGTAGATTGGGTTTGATTCCATGTTATATAGCGTAAATTATCATGCAGTAACACGAATTTTCTTTAAAGGAACAAACAGCAAATTTCAAGGAGCCATTTTTATTGTGCTTAAGGTTTTTATTTGCTACTGACAGATGGCATGCTAGACAAATAGCACAGGAACAGGAGTAGGCAATTTAGCCCCTCGAGTCGGTTCCATCGTCAATGAGATCATTGCTGATCTGTGACCTCAGTCTATATACCCACCTTTGCCCCATAATCCTGAATACCTTTGGTTAACAAAATTCTATCCATCTCAGATTTAAAGTTAACAAATGATCTAGAACTAATTGTCATTTGTGGAAGAGAGCTCCAAACTTCTACCACTCTGTGTGTTTCTTAATTTCACCCCTGAAAACTTTAGTGTTGATTTTAGACTATTCCTTCTAGTCCTGGAGGTCCCAACCAGTGGAAAACATTTCTATCTATCCTATATGCTGCCCTTCGTGTCTTGAAAACTTGGATCAAATCACCCCTTAAATTCCACAGAATACAACATTAGTTTGTCTAATAGTAATTTAGCCCTTGGAGTCCAGGTACCATTCTAGTAAATCTGCACTGCACTCCCTCCAAGGCTAGTATATCCCTTCAAAGACGTGGTGCCCAAAACTGCTCATAATACTTCAGGTGTGGTCTAACTCAGGTTTTGTACAGCTGTAGTATAACTTCTGCCTCATTGCATTCTAGTCCTCTAGATATAAAGGCCAGCATTCCATTAGCCTCTTTGATCTTCTATTCCTGCTCATGACATTTTAATGAACTTTGCACATGGACTCATAGGTCTGTTTGGACCTCCACTGTTTCTAGCATTTCACCATTCAGAAAGTACTCTTTTCCATTGTTTATAGGACTACAGTGCATGACATCACACTTGCCTACACTGAACTGCATTTGCCACTTAATCTATTAATATCATAGAATCATAGATTACAGTAAAGTCCTGCCTTTCATGACTTCCTTGTTCGCGTTTTCACTTACCCGTGCTTTGTACATTGTACACTGCATTGCCCATTGTGTGAGCAATATTTGCTTATCTGCATTTGAAATGTCTGAATCTCTGCACTAATTCTTTGACAAGTACACCCTTTGAGCAGTTTGAGTGTGAGATTGGTTAATTTGCCCTGAGATATCAGTTTCATCATTAATTAATATTGTAAAAGATCTTTGAAAGCCGAGGCAGATATACTCTGGCAAATTTAACACTGTTAGACGTGACCTCTGGAGTGTTGAAACATCAGAGAGGAACTCTGATGGATTGGAATGCCATGTTAATATGGAGGATACAGCAAGTAACTGTTGGGTTCAGTTACTCACAGAGTACACTTACTGACATCTTTGCGAGTTTATTCAATTGGCCTTGTAAAACAGCTTTCCTGCTCCACACCATTATCCAGTGACCCTGATAGAAGTGCATGTGACTAGATATAGTGAGAACAATTTGATGTAGAGTAACTCCCCAAAGCAATGCTGCCCTCGCATGGCTGGAACCCATCTAATTGAGTCCCATTCAAAAGCATGTTCCTCACTCGTGATTTTGCCACTTGCGAGGTTTTGCAGGAACATAATCCCCATGAAGAATGGGACTTTACTATAGTACAAAACAAAAGGCCCTTCAGCCTATCCAAAGAGGAATCCAGTTAATCCCACTACCCCTCTCTTTCCCCATATCCCCCATTTTTTTTCCCTTCAAGTATGTATCAAATTTCCTCTTGAAGGCTACTACTAAATTTGTGTCCATCATCCTATGCATTTCAAATCCTAACTATCTGCTGTGGAAAACTTTTTTCCTCACATCAACACATTTGTCAATCACCTTAAATCTGTGCCTTTTGGTTATTAGCTCTTCAGCCATTGGAAACAGTTTATCTTTATTTACCCTATCCAAACCCATCATGACTTTAAACACCTCTACCAAATTTACTCTTAGCCTTATCTGCACTAAGGAGAAAACTCTACCTTCTCCAGTCTATCCATGTAACTGTAATCCATCATCCCTGAAAAGGAAAAAGAAAGAATAGCATTGATATAGCTCTTTCATGACAACCAGATGTCCGAAAACGCTTTACAGCCAATAAAATACCTTTGAAGTGCAGTCACTGTTGAAATGTAGGAAATGCAGCAGGTAATTTGCATACAGCAAGCTCCCACAAACAGCAATGTGATAATGATTTGTGATGTTGTTTTGTGATATTGACTGAGAGACAAACATTGGCCAGGACAGCAGGGATAACTTCCTGCTCTTCTTCAAAATAGTGCTATGGAATCTTTAACATCCACCTGAGGGGGCAGATGGGACCTTGCTTAACAGTTCATTCGAAAGACAGCATCTCTGCTAGCAGAGTCCTCCCTCAGTGTTCGCTGGAATGTCAGCTTAGATTGTTTTGCTCAAGCCTTGGACTGGGACTTGAACCCACAAACTTCTACCGAACCCAGAGTGCTATCAACTGACTCACGGGTGACACCCTGGAAAAATTATAGTAAATCTCTTTTCGAGCCTTCATGGGCTTTCTGAAGTGCAATGCTCAGAACTGGTGTTCATAAATGTTTTTTTAATTCATTCACGGGATGTGGGAATCACTGGCTAGGCCAGTATTTATTGCCCATCAGAAGGTGGTGGTGAGCTGCTTTCTTGAACCACTGCAGTCCATGTGGTGTAAGTGCATCCACAGTGCTGTCAGGGAGTTTAGCACTAGCTCTTAGTTTTAGTACTCTTTACCTCTATTTATAAAAACCAGTATAACAAATGCTTTTTTAACAGCTTTAACCTATCCTGTAAACTTTGTGCACAAACAACCCAGTTCTCCCACTTCTTGCGCCCAGTGTAATCATTGTACCATATTGTCTATCCTCATTCTTCCCATCAAAATATATCACATCACACTTTCTGCAATGAATTTCATCTGCCAGGTGTCTGCCTAATCAACCAGACTATGTCCTCTTGAAATCTATTACCATCTTCTTCAATATCTCAATTTCATGCTTCCATCTATATTCCTTAAAATGCAGTCTGTCATTGTATCACTGGCAAACTTGGATATATGGCTATCTATTCCATCATATAGGTCCAAATATTTGTCTACATTGAAATCCATATGTCAGAGCTTTGCTCATTCATTTAATGTACTTTCTTTAGTTGTTCAATGATGCACGCACAGTGAAAGGTTCATGGCTTTGATATAATCAATGCAAAAATGATGTTTTCTAATGATCAACTATTGGAACATACGCTAAGCAAAGGGTACGTGATGTTAAGTGCAAAAAGTTGCGCTCTCTGAATTCGGAGATTATTCCACTGGATCTTAGTTTTTTAAATCAGATATATCTATGACAGACTTAATTTTGAAGAGTGATTTTATTTGGGCCTCTGTGTATTTGTGAGTCATAGAGAGTAATTGCAAGATTAGTACCAAAAATGTAAAATCTTAGATTAATGCCATCATTGTTTGGTTCACTGCTGGTCTATGGCTACAAAACCAAATCAGTGCGCTCACAATTTAGACTGAGCTAAAAGTACAAATCACAATTGAGATCTGATCTTTTCTTCTGAACAGTTTTACTTGGTTTTGCAGATTTACTTTTGAACAGGGAGGAAGTTGGTTCCAGTTTTGTTGTTTGCTTTATTTTGGGTATGTGGGGAATCATATAGGACATATTGTTACATACATGTTTTTGGAAGTGAAACTCTTGCCAATAATAAAAAAAAATTGTATGCGCTATATCATAGGGAGCTGCTATCAAATTTAATAGCAATGAGCCGAACAGCACTTTGACTCCAATCACTTGAAATGCATGGGGCAGGATTTTCCACTCAGCGTGCGGGCGTGCACCCAACACGTCCGAGTGTGAAACAGTGCACTATGACGTTGGGCATAGTCTCAACATAATCGCGCCCTAACGCGATATTTTGATCGGCAGACACACACAAGAGTCGGCGGAGTGCCCGCCGACAATTAAGAGGCCTACTAAGGCCATTGATCAATTAATTAACCTGTATTTTTCACTGCCCGTCCAACAATGCGGTCAGGCAAATCGGCAAGGCGACCTTCGGATTTTTGAGGAAACCTCATCCATGGGCAGGGTGAGGTTTCCGTAAGTAAATATAAAAAAATAAAACTTTTTGGGCAGAACTTCTCAAATGCACATTTTAAGGTGAGTGAGTTCACCGTGTGGACATTTTTTCTGGAATTTTAAAAACTTTTATTTATTGGTTTAAAATACTTCAGCTCCCTGGGGCAGCTGTCTGCCTTCAAAGAGCTTTCAGTGCACCCTCCCCCATGCCTGCCCACCCTCCCGCCCCGACCCTAACAGTACTGAGCTTCTCAGTGAGTCTTTCATGCAGGCCGGCTGTTAACTGGCAAGGGCTGATTGCAGGCGGCGAGCCGATTCCTAAGCGCTCACGGGCCCGCCCACCTGAAAACCCTGCCCATGGGCAGTAAACTGAAAAGTATTGATACACCACTCAACTAATACTTCAGTAAACCTCTTGAGAAGTTAAAAGAAAAGTCACGATTGGGGAATTTAAATTAATCAGTATAAGTATAAAGGTGCCCATAACCAATAAATTCATATAACTTTCAATATGAGCCACACAAGTACTGCAATCCATGTGATGAAGGTGCTCCCACAATGTTGTGCAGGGAGGCCAAGATTTTAATCCAGTGACGGAGGAACAGCAATGCATGTCCAATTCATGGTGCTGTCTGACATTGAGGGAGCCTTGGATGTGATGGTCTTAAAATGCACTTGAATCTAGGCATTTGAATGTTGCCTAGATGTCAAGGACAGTCACTCATTTTGCCTTTGGAATTCAGTTCATGTCTATTTTCACTAAACCTGTAATGAGGTGTTGAGTAGAGTGGCTCTGAAGAACTGACTAGATTAGTATGCTAAAGGCTGAAAACTGAACTAATTGGAGAAAATATTAGATAGTGATTAGACCCCAAAATAAGCATTGGTGAGGAGGTTATTGGTGAGTAAATGCTACTTGGTGGCAATACTGAAGACTTATTCTATCCCTTTACCGATGACTGGGGGTTAAATGGTTGAATTCAATTTGTTGAAAACTTTTCAAACACCATTTTCTTGTGCCATCAGCCTGATGACAGTTCTATAAACAGATGACACCTCTAATCTGAAACCTGTGTCTAACTTAGTGTAGACCAGGGATAATGACATGCCATATTTAGCACAGGGCAGGCAATTTTTATAATTTAATTGTAGTTTCACCTTTCCCAATCTCAAAACTCAAGAAGCTGATCGCACAAAAAGGCAAATACTTTTGTTCCAATGCCATATAAAACATTTTTTCAAAATTGGAATATGGCTATGGGCTGGACCGCAGAAATTCACTGATCGGCTTCATTTCCTAGTTTCCCACAACACAACAGATTAATGTTCCTGAAAATTACCCAAAAGACTGATAAGTCACTTGAGAAGAACAAAATGAAAATTCCTGCAGGCAATTCCTGACTGTTACGTCAACAGAGACGTAGCCAGTTAAATCCTACAGAACAAATTCACAATATGAGAAAATGAAGTGCAGCAATAAAATTCTATTTGCTGCTATTAAAATAAGTAATATTAATACCCTGGTTTCTAAAAGCATGCCTCACGGTAAGTAACATAGTACATGGAATTATGTAGAAGTCTGTTTCAAGGCAATCACAACCAAGGAGCCCCAAATATCCAATAAATGTTGCTGTCACTGGGCGTACTTAGCATTTTGTTACACTACATTAACAGTTCTTGTGTAACACTCATTACAAAATGCTACCAACACAACATTATTTCACAAACATGACTGCCCTTGGAAAGTTATCTTCCAGGTCTGTTTGATATTGTACACAAAGCTCTTGAAGGTCTTTTAGGTTGGCCACACCAAAAGTACCTTGCTGGCTTGTCCAACTGGACTGCCAACATCCAAATGACATACATTTCGAAGTGCCAGTGGTGTGTGTTGTTTATATCTGCCACTGTTCGTACTTTGTTCAGAGGCAACCAGTGCAATCAACATTATTAAAAACATTTTTTGTTTTCAATAGTATAAGCTCCTAATCTTATTAGAGGGTTTCAGTTGACTGTGATCTTGCCATTCAAGAAAAACTCTAGTGAATAGTAAATTTGCACTTCACACCGTTCCTTCCCTGCCCCTTCCACCCCAGCAACACTGCCAGTGGCAGGCCAATGCTTCACTTCTGTAATTCATTTCTCTCCAAACACAACTCAAGTTTAGATAAGGAAATAAAACTTTGTTTTCCACATTCCAAGAATGTAGTCCAAATATGTCACATACTCCTCATGCTGATGGGGAAAATCACTGACCTGAAACATTGGGTGGAAATTTTACAGGCAAGGGGAGGCAGGTTTGGGTGTGCACAGGCAGTTAAATCCCCTAAAAATGACATCAGGTTCGGATCCCAACATCAGCCTGCCCATTTCCAGGTTTCACCTGGGTGGGTCTGAAGGTGAGCAGGTAGCTCCTGTGCAGCTGTTGGGTAAAGCATTTAAATATTCAAATAGGCCATTAAGTTCTGTTTTGGATTCAGGATTGAACAGCCAGCAATTATTTCTATTTTCCCAAGCTATCTGCAACTCGCCAGGATTCTCAGGAGTTCTTCTTCAGTTAAGCTAACAGACTGTGAAGCTTCTGATCAGTGAAACAGAAAGACTGTAGCCAAGCTGAGGCGAGAGGCTGTTGCTCATAGCACTACTTAGAGTGTGATTTCAGTGCTTTACAGGTGATTACCAACTTCTTGGAAGTCACTTCAACTGTCTAGCACTTCACTCACCTTCTGCTGCACTTCACTGTTGCCACCCTTCACAATGGCATGGAAGCAGTTAATACAGCTAAACTTTGCACCCGTGATGAAGAACAAGAGGGACAACAACATCAAAACCAACAGCACGAGCAACACCACCAGCTGCCTTCTCCTCAGTCACATGTTGCTCCAAGGGGCAGAGGGGTTGGACACAATGATCCAGTTCCAAGAAGACAAGACCCCCAACAGAGGGTCTACAGGCAGAAGACGATCATCGCTGTCGACATGTATGAGCATCAGTGCCTCATGAAGCTCAGGTTTTTGCGACAGGTCATTGCTGACATCTGTGACCTCCTTCCCAGTGGATCAGGTGGGCACGCACTGTCAGTGGCTGTCAAGGTGCCCTTCACTGAAGGACCACCCCCAACTCCCCCAGAGTATTAGCAATGGCCACGTGGATAGGAGGAAAGGACAACATTTGTAAGAGTGACTGTGATGCAAGGGTGGGAGGAACAATAGGATGAAGGTTAGTGAGAGTGTTGGCAGCTCAGATGGGGATGTGAGGCACCTGGAGAGAATGGAATCAGTGCAGCTGCAAGGTATGTTGGCCTAAGGATGTGCAGGAGGGTGCTGGAAAAGTCAGAATGAGGGGTTGGCACCTGAAATTGCTATCCCATTCACCATTCCTGCTCTCCTGATGAGTGGATTCTCTTGATGCTGGTCTCTAGGTTGTTGGGTCCACACTTCTGCTGCTGACTTCCATGGTCATTTCTATTCATAGCTGTTTAGTTGGAGAGGTTGCCTTTTCCTTCCTGTGCTTGGATAAGACTACCTTGCTGAAACCCCTCAGATCCCACAGCAAGACCTCCAGATAAGAGTGTGAGATCCGATCAGCAGTTCTCCCTCCATTCCTGAGGTTGCTACAAGCTCAAAATCCATGTGTAGGTGAGCCATTGTAATCCATGCAAAGGTCCCTTTAATTAAAAATCCCTCTTTTAACGGATCCAATGTATCCCCCCACGGCTCCACCCAACCCAATTGATCAGTGGGGAAGCCGGAATAATGGCATTGTTCAGTTAAAGAACTGAGGCAAAATCCATTGGAAATTCCACTAATAAACACACTAATGGTCCAGCTGCTTTGGCCAGAGATTATATTGAGAAAATTCTGCCCATGAACTCTGTGTCTCTCTCCACAGATGTTGCCAGACCTCTTAAGTATTTTCAACAATTTCTTCTTTCCCTCAACTGAAAACTACTCCCGTCTGACCACCCCCCCCAACCAACATGGCTGACGGGGCTCTCAATCATGTCAGTTCTATTTCCCATTCTACTGTCCTCAGCCCTTAAACCCACCACCACTCAACCCCACAAAACCATGATACGGCTCCCTTGACCTCACTTTCCAACCCCAGCTCTGCATTCAATGCATCATTCTCCACCATTTCTGCTACCTCCAGCTTGATGTTACCACCAAACACATTTTATCCTCCCTCCCCTTTCAGCTTTTTAAGGGAAGGTTCCCTCCATGGATCACCTTGGACCACACCCCAATACCCATCCCCCTTCCCATGCAAGCACAGGAGATGCATTACCTACTCCTATGTCTCCTCTCTTATCAGCAAAGGCTCCAAACACTCCTTCCAGGTTAAATAGCAATATACTTGGTCATCTTTCAATTTAGTATACTGTATTCGCTGCTCACAATGCGGTCCCCCTCTACGTTGGGAAGACCAAACACAGATTGGGTGATTGTTTTTCAGAACACCTCCAATCAGTGTGCAAGGATGACCCCGAACTTCCGATCACCCGTCACTTTAACTCTCTGCTCTGCTCTGAACATTCCGTGCTCAGTTTCACATCATAACCTACTTTTTTTTTATGGCAGCTGTTGGTGGTGATTTTGTTATTCTAATTTACACTTCATCTATATATATCTTTTGTTCCTTGTCCCATTACAATCTGCTTTAGCTTTCACTACTATTCCTTTTGTTAATTAATCTCTCTTGCCTTTACCTTATCACAGATCACCCTCTTCATTCTTCTCTCCCCTCACCGCGCTCCCTGCTTGATATAAAAACGCTCACGGTACTTTCAGCTCTGATGAAGAGTCACTGACCTGAAACGTTAACTCTCTTTCTCTTTCCACAGATGCTGTCAGACCTGCTGAGTATTTCTAGTCTCTATTTTAGTGCTTCAACAATCTTAATCCTTGGGCTTGGTGCAATAGGTTACGAAAACTGCAAAGCTCTATTCATACTAAAGGATAGAGATGCAGCTGAGGAGAAGCCAGATACAAATATAGTTAGACATCTGAGTGTCATGGTTGGAGAGTTCAGAGGTTGAAGAATCCAGAGTGGATCCCTGAAAATATATTTTCTACTGATTGACTAGACCTTTGATGCCTCTGAGCTCTGCAGTACTCCTGCTTTGTCACAAAGTTCTCAAAGTTCACAGCAGTAACCCAGTAAACAGAACTCATCATCTGTCACTCATATTTTCAATATACAATAAAATATTTGTAATTAAATAATATAAAACTGATGCAGAAGAGTTCTGATGAATGACTCATCAAAATGCTGACTCTGGTTCTCTCCCTGCAGATGCTGCTGACCTGCTGAGTATTTCCAGCATGTATTCACTTAGGCTTAAAAAGCTTGTTTAATCACTATAGCGATAAAAAGGCCTCAAGGTGATTTGATATTTGCTATTCATCATTCCTCAACCTCTGCCAGTACTGCCCTGCAACTATTTGCTGCAATGTGTGCAGAAAGAGTATAAAATGATTTTGTTCTTTGATTTTCCCTTCTCGCCCATTGGAAAGATGCCTTCCCTAAGGGCTGTTGCCTCACATGTATGTTAACCTGGGCAAGAAACTGCACTATAGCAGTACATGGCACATTCAGGGTGAACAAAGAACAGCAAAGAACAGCTAAGTGAAATGGAACCCTGTAGCAAGGCAAGTGCTTTTGTTTTATTGTGTTTAGCAGGATTTTCCCCATCTTGTATACATTACATATATTTAGTATAAACTATAAGCTTTTAATTGTTTTAAGATAGCGTACCTTTCAAGATATTAAAAGTTACAACCCATTGCTCATCTCACTGAGTCATTCTGCCTTACTACATAATCATTCCCAGCAAAGCTATTTAAGAAGCGAGAATATCAAGTTCATCACATTAATGTAACCTGATATGCCATTACGTCTCTACCGTTGCACCAAGAGAATTCATAATGATGCAATACAATCACTTTAAAAACAAAACATTAAAACCATAGCTTGTGCATTGTTTCACAGAAATTGTGATTGATCCATACACAATACCAAGCCACAAAGTCAAATCATCAGTACGAGCAAACAGCATTTTGAAAAGGTTACACTGAAGGCTCATCACTAACAGAATGAAAATGCTCAAGCTGTAACTATCTCTGACAGAACTGTATTTGCAATAATATTTATCATATAATTAGAAAAACACAATTACCCCCATTATACATGATTAATTACATGAGTTAAACTTAAAACAAGTGTGAAACTACAACTCAGCCAATAAGATTGTATTACAGTTAATGCACATTTTTAAACGCAGCTCTTTATTCATAACCAAAAATGCATTTTAAAAATGTTCTATACTTCTGTAGCTTTTCCAAATTGTAATTTTTAAGATTTAGGATCAGAAATCATTTTAACACTTTACAAAATGCATATTTCAAAACATGCAAAAATGCAAAATACTGTAAATTAATGTAGGCTAATATCTTGATGCTCACAGCTTCATTAGTAGGGAAGTTCTGTTTGTAACACAACATAAGTATAAACAGTATTCAAACCAAGAAATAAGTTAAGTTCACATTATGATTAGAAACATAAGGGAGAAAAAAATTCAATTTCAGAAAAATGGAGACAATCATTAACTGTGGCTAAATCTGCTGTCACAAATCTTCCATGACAATATTTCAATAACTTGCCTTTCCCAGACTTATTGCTGACTAAACAAGAATTCCGGTCACCTTAGTGTACATTCCTGTAAATCAGTGGTTAAAAATAACTTGGTAAAATCACGCACATTTGGTCACAAGACCTCTTATAACTTCAGGTCCTAAGTAATCAAAATCACTGACTCTTTGTCCTACAACATTCAACACTGCTTTCATCTTCAAACAGCATTAGATTACTACCTTAAAATCACTCAAGGGTATTTGTTCAAAATCTATCCATTTTGCATTGTGGCTTTATTGTTTTGGACTAATTTTTATGTTAATGGAAATTGCCTAAACATAAAATATTAATATTTCTACATGAAATTATACATTAAAAATAGCAGCAAAAAAGTCAATTCAATGAAAATTTCTCTCTTTTTAACTGGTTTATGGAAACCATCTGAATCATCAGTAGGATATTGGCATTTTAAATCACTTCAAGCTATGTGTTATGAGTTAAAAGTTGCATTTGGGATGCAAAATAATACACTATATACTTATGAACCAATTGAATGACATTAAGTTTAAACTAGGGAGAAGTATAAGGCACCATCTTGTAAGTGAGGGATATTAAAATGTTATATACAACACTCTTAAATCTGCACAATTTATGAAGCATGGAATAATAATGCCTTTCACACAAAAAAGCTGAATGATCTCTTTCATAAAATAAAATCAGATGACGAGCACCCAGCAAAATTTCCAATCTTTCCAACTAACAGCACATTTTCCATCATCCTACATCTTATTTCATTCCTTAAATCACAGTTTCTTGGCTTTTATTTTACAGCTGCAGCTTGAATTTATGTAGCCTTTAGCATAGGGGGAAAAAAGCCCCAAAACACAGAAAGGTAATGGGTGAAAAGGGTAATGGGCTGATGGAACACAGGAACAGAAATAGGCCATTCTGTCCCCAAGCCTTATTTAATTAGGTCATCTTAATTCCATCTACTTGCCTGGGCTCATAATCCTTAATAACCTTGTCTATCAAGAATCTGTCTATGGGTGATGGGCGATGAGTGATTGTGAATGGGGCGGTGGGTGGAGAGGGCCTGTTTCATGGCAGAACATGGACTGCAGAATTTTGAATGAGCTAAAATCTACAAATGATGTCCGATGGAAGGCTGCTCAAGAAAGCATTGCAACTGTCTGGAATTGGAATTGGAAAAGTATGTAGGAGGGTTTCAGCAGCAGCGTTGCTTAGTTGTGGCTGAGGTGGATGTAGGTGGTCTATGTGATGCTGAGGATATTGGATTAGAAGTTCAGCTCAGGTTTGGAGTTCTGAATAGTCTGGTTCAGTCTGAGCCTTTAGTCAGGGTGGCCTGGCAGGGACCCATGCTGATGATCTAAGTCTTGCCAATGTTTAATGGAAGAGATTGTGGATCATCCAAGACTGGATGTTGCAGAAGCGGTCCGATAACACAGAGGCAAACTTTTCTGTATTCAGTTTAAGTAATAGCGGTTATTAATATGCCTGAAACTTCAAAATCGGAAGATACGTGCTAATGAGAATATTAAATCTGAGCCTCACAATCACAGCATCCTTTAAAAATCCATTTGAAAGAATTATCATCAACTTCAACAGCCTTCTCCTTGCCCTCTCCAATTTCTGCCTTTTGAATACTCCTATTTAAGCAAAGACACCAATGCTGACACAAAAGCACCTTCTTGGAGGAGAAAACGGAGGACAACCATTAGAGAGGTGCAGTAATACACAGTTGAAGAAACAATCTTACCCAAGATTGCTAACCCAGGGTTAGCATGCATCTTTACAGATATTGAATTACCTCCCTCACAAAATGGCTCACTCCTTTCTCCTCATATGTTTACTATGCCATATTATGCCAGAGCTGCCAAATCTCACTCTCATTTGACTGCACTGTACCCACCAAGACCCTTCCAAGGTACAACTGTGGAATAGTGTTGTATTGGCTCCAATCCAATAGTCAGGGTCCCAGAGTTTGTGGTGTGCCATTACAGCAGTAACATGCCATTGAACTGACCTCCATACCTTACTGGCACAATTTCAATCCTCGGAGTATAGATTCTCACTGGTAGCTATATCTAACCTCTATCCAATCCACATACACTTAGAAGACTCTGACCTTGTGAACAAAACCTTTCTAACTGGACAGCAAGCAAAAGATAATTAAAACTATAAGAAAAATAAAATACTGGAGATGCTGGAAATCTGAAATTAAAATGCCTGAAAAACTCAGTAGATGGGGTACAAAAAGGTCTTTGACTTGAAACATCAATTCTGTTTCTCTCTCCATAGACTTTGCCTGACTTGCTGAGTATTTCCAGAATTAAAACTATGCTCTTTGGATCAAATGATAATAACAGCAACCAATCTTATGCTCCCTGAACGCCCACATAGAAAGGAAACAAAGCAGGCAAAACAGATGAACAAGAGCATTAACCAAATGGGGATAATTTACTAATGATAATTTTAGAAGACACAGAGTATACTGGGCTGGGCTGAGATCATACAGTGTGCCATTCAGCAGTGACCCACATGATGTATCACCTGCATCAGAATCAAACTAAGTGTTTCCACAGTTGGGTTGGCACTTCTATAGCTTCTGCCAAGGTCTTTAAATATTGTGCAAAATGTAATAAATATTCCATTCATAAATGCTGACATTTACTTTGTGCCATAAAATGCTCATCATCAAAAAATGGCTGTTTGAGTCGACTTTTTTTAGGCACCCCTCCCTCTATACATCCACAAAGTCTTTCTTGGGAAGAGTCTTTGAGGAAACTAAGGAAAATCTGGTAACTTCGACAGACAATTTGACTCCCAGAGTAACACTTTCAGTGACTTAATGAAATCAGTAAGAACTATGAGCCTGAGCATAGTAGGGTAGATGGAATGTCACAAATAGTGGCAATGCAAAGGCCTGATTTAGAACATCACTGTCCAACTAGAGGCTAGTGGGTATAGAAATAGGGGGCAGGTTTTTCTGGTCGGCGAGTGGGGCCAGGGCCTGCTTGCTGATGAATCAAATGATGCGGGGAGACGTCAGACATGCGACCCGATGTCACCCTGCATCATTTAGACTTTTAGTTCTGCGAGCGCACCTGCTGAACTGTCAACGGCCTATTAAGGCCATTCAAAAGCTAATTAACTTGATTGATGGGCATCTGCCCATCCAACCTTAAGGTTGGCGGGCAGGGCGGGAGCCTAGGCGGGCCTCGGAAAAAGCATGAAACCTCATCCACGGGCGGGATGAGGTTTCATGAGGGCTTTTAAATGTTTATCAAATGTTTAAATAGAAGTTAAGGTTAGAAGACAGTGTCACATGAGAGGACATGACGGAAATTTTTTTTATTACCTTTCTGTCAACTTCTGAATCGAAACCGATCTCCCTGAAGCAGCACTTTGCATTAGGGAGATCTCTGTGCTCTTTCACGCGCATGCGCGACAGAACGCAGGCCTGGCTGAGGGAATCCTCCCCTGCCCGCACAGGGAGTGCATAGCGCTTCCTGGTGAATGTCATGCTAGGTGGGCCTTAATTGGCCCACCCACATAAAATGGTGATGCACCCCTGACCGGGGGCGCTGATCGGAAGGCTGGCCACGGGCGCCCGCTCCCACACCTCCCCAACAACAGGGGGGAAAATGTTCCCCAGAGTAAAGCAGGGAGGGGAAGAATGTTGATGACAAACTGCTCGACAATACATCGTTAGAACAAATCTATAAATTCTAATCTGCCTCGCATTATGTGCAAGAGGTTTAGGCAGTCAGAAGTTGTCATGGTTCCACCCCAGTTGAATCTCAATAAACTAGATCGATCCAAAATGGTCCGTAAAGTAAACTGAATTCAAATACTTGCAAACTAATTCTCTTTCATACAGAATTCAAGGCATTGCTGCTTGTAACTCTGTCCCTTGAATATAACTAACCAAATGAAGACAATGAGAATGTTTATGTACCTAAATAAAATAAGAATTGACTAGTACCAATTTTGGCCTTGAGCATTTGCTTTGTAGGAAAACTTCATTGGCACAAGTACATGGTTAACTAGCTGTACAGACAATACTTCTAATCTGGCATCTTATCACAATCCTATTCTCTAACATGAGAAGACTTTCAATAAATATTTCTCTTGTACATCTCAATTGTGCTTTGTCTGCATAAATCATTTTTACAAAGTGACTGATCATAGGCACAGAGGAAGGATTCTGTTGCAATGTTCATGTTACTATTTTTAACTAGATCATGATTTTTCAGAACAGTCACTACAATATGTCTACAGCAATAATAAAGCCCTACAGTTTTGATTTGATAACTATTCTGCGATTTTGTACTTTTTTAAAATAAAATTTCATTAGTAGATTTAACTTAATACCAAAGAGAACACCTCACACATTTTGAAGTTGCAAAAACTGGATATTTGAAGTGCTGGAACTGAAGGAACCCATTGTATTGTGTATGCTGGATTAATTTATAAAAACTGAAGATGCATTAATATTCAGGAAATCATAAAATAGAGACATTGTATACTTAATTTGATCAAAGGCAACTGTAGCGATGGAATTGGTTATCAGACTTGATTAATGATTTCACATTTCATGCTATTTCACTTTGTTTCATCTAAAATTTTCAGATTAATGCCACTCACCTTTCCCACCACTCCATTCATTTTCATTTTAACACAAATTTATTTTAAATTTGTTCTCATAGCACCAAGACTACCCTGATCAACAACATGCCGAGTAAATCATGACTACTGTGAAGTATCCCACTTGCCCTCATTAAATTCTCCTCGCACTTTGACATGTTTGATCATTCCACTCACCTAATCTTCATAGTTGGCCACCAAGTCACTAATTCTAGTTCCACTGCTAACTGAAACAACGCAGTCAGTTAATACTGGCAACGTTGAGATCATTCTGTTCAACTCTCATCAGAAATTTTATGCCTCAAACTTCAACTCCTCTTTATTTTATTGCTCAAAACTGAACCTATAGGCATACAAACTCAGCTTCTTGTTTGACCTTGATGTGAACTTGAAAACATGCTTCTAGTCCATCATCAAGATACTATCTGGTCGGGGTGGGGGAGGTTGTCATGTCTGGTTGGGGGTGGGGGTGGTGTTGTAGTCTTGTATGGCGCGGGAGGGAAGGGAAGGGGGTGTTAGCCGGTAGCCGTAAGGAGTGGGGGGGGGGGGGGGGGGGGGGGTGTTGGAGAAGGTGTAGTCCTGTATGGTTGGAGGGTGGTGGGGGTTGGGAGGCATTAGCCAGTAACTGTGTCTGGACAGTGCTGGGGGATAGTATTTGGGTCTGGACAGGAGGTGGGTAGGGGATGGATGGATTGGGGGGGGGGGGGGGGGATTAATCAGATCTAGTCTGGGGAGGTAGCGGGGGTTGGGTCAGGGAGATTGTCAGATTAGGTCAAGGGGTTAGTTGGGTCGGTGGGTAGTCAATTTGAGTCGAGGGAGTGGTTCGGTCAAGGGGTTAGTCGGGTGGGGCGTAGTCCGGTTCGATTGAGGGGGTAGTTGGGTCAGGTCAGGGGGATAATTGGGTCAGGTCGGGGGCGGTAGTTGGATCGGCTCGAAGGGGTAATCAGGTCGGGTCGAAGGGGTAATCGGATCGGGGCGGTTGTCAGTCAGATCGAAGCGGTAGTCAGGTAGAGTCGGGGTAGTCGGTCAGGTCAGGGAGTAGTCGGGTCAGGTTGAGGGAGGGGGGAGTCAGGTCAGATGGGGGAGGCTAGTGGGATTGGGTCGAGGGGGTCGTCAGGTTGGGTGGGGGAGCGGTCGGATCGGGTCGGGTTGTGGCGGCACACAGGTCAGGTCGGGGTGTGGTAGATAGGCCGGGGGTGGTCAGGGGGAATTAGGTCGGTCAGGGGATAGGCGGATTGGTGGGATAGTCAAGTCAGGTTGAGTGGGGTCGGGGGAATTGGTCTGGTTGGTGGTGGTGGTGGGGGTGGGGGGGAAGATGGACAGTCGGGTCTGGTTGGGGGCTTGTCGGTCAGAGGGATAGTCAGATAGTCGGGTGGGGTGTCAGTCGGCTGGTCTGGGGGGTGGTCAGGTTGGGGGGGGATAGTCGGGTGAGTGTTTGGGATGGGGTCTGTTGTGGATTGACCCGATGTTAGACTAGGTTTTATCTGCCTAACATTTCCTGGGGGCAGAATTTTACGCTTGCCGTGCGCCTGACACGCCTGAGCGTAAAATGACGCGTGATAACATTGGGCACGCGTCCCGACATCATCGCGCACTCACGCGATATTTCATTTGGCGGGTGCACGCCAGGGTTGGCTGCGTGCCCGCCGATAATTGAAGGACCTTGTTAAGTCCATTAACAAGCTTATTAAAATCAAATTTACACTGCCTGTCCAACCTTACGATTGGTGGGCAAGCGAAAAGGCCGAGTGGCCTTTACATTTTTTAGGAAACCTCATTCACAAGTGGGATGAGATTTCCTAAAGCAAATAGACATTAAGTAAAAACTTTATTTTGGAATTAAAAACATGTCCCACCTCATGTGACAGAGCCTCAGGGCACCTGAAGCGCTCTTTCGCGCGCATGCACAAACTGCATGCCAGGCCCGCTCTCCCTCACCTGCACAGGTAGCACTGAGCAGTACCGTTCGTGATCCACGCAGGGCGGGCCTTAATTGGCCCACCCGCGTGAAAAAGTGGTGCAAAGCTGATCGCAGGCGGCGGTTGACTTCCCGACCGCCCCCACCCTCTCCCGCCGGACGAGAGAAAAATTCTGGCCCTGGTTAACTATGCAGCTAGGTACTGTGGAACTGTCCAAAGTCTCCAACTCTAACACACAATTGGAGACTTCCACGGAGGGTCCAGGGGAGCAGCCCATCAAGAAATTTAAGCTTCCCGAGCAATTCCTATGTAGGTCCAAGCATCAGGACATCCACAGGGTCCCAACGCGCATCTTCAGTTGCAAACCTGGTCTCTGATGATCCAGAGACTGGAAGATTTGGCCCATCATTTCACAAGCTTCCTGCACATGAATTGGTTGAAACTTAGATCACATTATTACAATTAAGCAAGTCATTTCTGAAAACCATCACAGCCAAAGCTTTATCTCCACCACTGCTCTCACATGCAGCTATATCATAGAGATAAAAAGGAGCACTGATAACTATGGATATCATCTTTTATAAAATTGTAGGATCCCAAGCAATGGATTTGTCATAAATGTCACTCCCCACCTTTTGGTCACATGCTAACAGAATCAGACTGACTAAATTTCTATTACACAAGCCGTTTCAGCAATGTGTTTATACATATATATATGCAATGAAAAATCCAAAACTGTCGAACAGAATGTTACAAGGCGATGCCACTCTACTAAAATTCACACATCTGTTGCATGCCCCTGGCAGGGCTATTACAATTTTAACTTGGTAACTTCAGGACATTCTAACAAAGTTTATAAGAAAAAAACGGGTTCACAAGAAACACCATGGTAAGAAAACCAACATAGGCTAACACAAACCCTGAGGGAATGATTTCTTCTGCACACAATGTAATAAAATTATAAAACAGTTTATAAAGAACAAGCTTATAATTGTCAAGCACAGAGAACACTCAATCAAACATTCAGAACTGATTTAGTGTTATGCATTCAAAGACAGAAACTGTTATCTCTGAAATAGCATTATATTCTCAATGTTCAAGATTGTTGTCACTCCATTAACTCTAACACTTCTTACTAGTCCTGTCAGCTGGTTAGCCAGAGGGCATTGTCTTTGTTTATCTCATTACATGGTTAAATAGTTGCAATCTCAGAGCAAGTAACAGGACACCAGATATGTGCACCAGGTATCTCACAACGAGTAAAAGGCCCTAGTTCTGAGATGGTGCTCACATTCTTAAAAAAAACCTACTAGTTTACCTAATCAGTTGACACCCATTTAACATCCTCTGTTATGCTGTGGGGGTGGTGGCCTTAGTTTATCCGAATTTCACACACAAAAAATAAGCCAAGATTAAATCCAGGTAAAACCGTGATAACTGCTAGGTATGATGTACATATGCAAGTGTTATTTTATAAGGTTACTACAAGCCACCTTCCTGTCTCAGATTTCACTGCTAACACAGAAGATTATTTTTACACCAACACCTGCCAAATGCTTTGGGCTAATACCATTCAACGACTCCATGAACACACCAAAAAAACACACAGGCCTATTTTCTCTTGTGTAATGTTATGCTCTTTGTTGTTATCAATTACACAAAATAATTGCACATTCTAAATCATATTTTAAACATTATGGGTGTTGGTAGTGCAGAAGGAATTGCTTAAATTACAGATTCTGATATGTGATGGAAGTTACAACTTTACTACATAAATTGTGTAATTAGTTATTTTCAACTAAGGAAATATAACAAGACTCACTTTTATAAAAAAATACTTTTGGCACTTAGAATGTTATGATTGAACAAAAATACCTATATTATGCTTGCAATATAAACTGCTGTTAAAATATATTAACAGGCAATTTTTCCATTTATTACTTTGGTGCACATAAGAATGGCAATTAACTTATGACCCCACACAAACTTGGCATTGTGAAGGGAAAAATATTTCCATTGGTCCTTATGACAAAAATAAATTTAATCCAAATTACTAGGGTAGTTCACATCTTCTGCTTGTGCTCTTACCTCATCACTGTGTCGTATGATTCAGGATGGATACATGTCTGATCTAAAGGGTTTGGCCGCACTGAGGTGCACTGGGTTTTGCCCTTCTTTTTGCTGGGTTTCCCAGTTGTGCCCCCTCTGGCACCTGCCTTGGAACTGCTGCCTGCTTCAGCTGCCTGCTGATCTCCCGCAGTGCTATAAGACCGTTGCTGATTGCTGTTGAAACCAAAATAGAATAGTGTAAAATGACAGGAATGGCCCCAATATTGCACAGTGCATTCACTTCAAAAAATTTTTTTTTTCCAATTGACAAGGTCAATTACAGTGTTTATTTTCTGATACATTCCTGTTGTACCACCGTCACAAATCAATTTAATTGATTTGGAATATTTCAGCATCATTCAATAGCAAAACAACTCATTTTAAGAAACTTTGGGACTGTTTGAAGATCACTACTTTGCTGTTCTTTAACATAAAGAAAAACAAATTGAAAGAAATTTATTTACTTGCAGAAGTTCTTTATGTTTTCTGGATTAATTCGGATGAAACCAGCACACTGTTGAAATGTTTTTGGACCCAAGCCTTTGACTTGCTTCAGCTGTTCTCTGCTGATGAATGGTCCATTCTTCTCACGCCATTCAATTATATTCTTTGCTCTACTAGCATTGAGTCCTGCAACATGTCTGGAAAACAGAAATTAAGTTAAATGTGCTACAAATTTGGGACAAAAACATTTTGGTCCGAGATGGTTTTTCAAATACACACCCTTTAAAGATAGAAACAATGCAGGGTTCTGAGAAAAGAAAATACATTTGAGCTTTCATCCTTGGAGTGCTAGAGGAGTTCTCATACAGCTGCTTGCAATACAGGATAAATAATTTTTGCAGTATTAGTGCTTCCTGGCTTGGTGTGTTAAAATGCGTCAAAGTATTTGTGTTGAGATAACATTAATCTTTAGGCTTATAGCACCTAAACGGCTGAATAAATAGTGTTTGGAGCCATTTTAAGTCAATCAGGTACTAATGTGTTTAGTAGTAGTTTCCTTTTTGGGGCCGGGGGGAACACAAAGAAAAACGTGCCATTGGTATGTATCAAATTAAAGTAGTAAATGAAGTTATACCAGGGCAAAAGTTAAACAATTTTGAAGTACCAAGTTTCTGCTACTTTAGAAATTCTTGGCATAAGAGAGGCAATTTTTTTTTTATGTAGGTCGATACCCCAATTCATATTTTAAAAATAATCATCTGAAAGAGATTGGCATCTTGTAAAAGCACTCAACTTCCTTCCTTTACTGCACCTGCACCTCTGACTTTACTCCTCTCCTTTTGAGGAGTCATTTGAATCTGTCATTTTAACCTCAACACATTGCAAATTGTATATACACGTAAATACATTCACTATGGCTGTCACCCATATCCAAAGTACCCTTCCATTCACTAACCCTAACTCCTCTTGTATCCGTCCCTGGAATAAAACTACCCCCAATTCATCTACAATTGCATTTTCAAAATCCCAAACCTCTAACCTTTGGCCCTCTGTTTGCCACAACACTTTTTGCAACTACTGATTTGCTTAACTGCACCCGCACCTCCACCTTTGGTGCCCTGTTCCCCAGTCAAACCATTACTCGCTCTCACCCTGGCCATTACCCCTGTAGGTCCCTCATTTATGCTCCTTTAAGTCCAAGGAATGCAGACTTGAAAGGATATGGTGGCAGACAACTAGTTTAGCCATCCACCGCCAGGTCAGGTTGGATGACATAAAACACTGTTGGGTCTTGCTTGCATCTGTCAAAACTGCTTACAATTCCAGGATCATCCTACAATGCAAAGATAACCCCTGGCTTTTCTCTATTGCAAATCACCTTCTTGAAGCTCTCTCCCCTGTTCGCTCCACACTCATCTCCAATAAGTACGAGGATTGCTTTGTCACCAATCAGCTTTCTCTGTGGTGTCCCTCCCTTCCATGTGACCAAATTTCCTCTAATGCTCTCCCTGCCCATATTTTTCACTAGTTTCTCTCATAACTCCCCTCATGCTCTCTCTCAGATCATCTTGTCCATGGGGCCTACCCCCTGCTCCCTCAACTCTATTCCCAGTATATTGCTGAGCACATCATTTTCCCACTTGGTCCCCATGTTAGCCGTTCTCTCACTTCAATGTTGTCCCTCGCTCTTATAAATGTGCTGCCATCAGTTTCTTCCACAAAAAAAATTCTTAAACCAATCGCCCTTGAAAATTACCTTCACATCTCCAATCTCTCTCTTCTCTCAAAAGTCCTTAAGCGCACTGACACTTCCAAATTCATTCCCATCTTGCCTGGAACACCATGTTTGAATCCTTTCAATCAGGAGATATCAAGACAGCTCTTATCAAAGTCGCAAGTTACATCCTATGTGACTGTGACAAAGGCAAATTTTCCCTCCTCGTTTTTCTCAAAGGTCAGTTTGCAGCCTTTGATATGATTGACCAAACCTTCAATGCCTCTCCACTGTCATTCAGCTGGTGGGATGACTCTCACCTGATTCCACCCTTATCTATCTAATTGCAGCCAGCCACCTTCCATCTCTCAACTACATGCTACTGTTCAGTGGCATTATCCAAAACCCAGTGCTAGGTTTTTACAGGTATGTTAATGACACCCAGCTTACCACCACTTCTCTCAACTCCTCCACTGTTGCTCAATTATCAGACTGCTTATCTGACCTCCAGTACTGATGAGTAGAAATTTCCTCCAATTAAATATTAAGACCGAAGCCATTGTTTTCGATCCCCATACCAAACAGTTCCCTTGCTCCCTGGCAAAAGATTAAACCAGTCTGTCATAACTTTATTGTCACATCTGACCTCAAGTTGATCTTTTCAACGTACATTTGTGACATCATATAGCTGCCTATCCCCATCTTCATAACATCACCCAACTTCATCCCTGTTTCAGCTCATTTGCCTTCCATGCCTTCATTACCTCTAGATTGACTATTCCAATGCCTCCTGGCTGGTCTCACACGTGCTCCCCTCTGTAAGTTTGAGGACATCCAAAACTCTGCTGCCTATGTCTAAACTCACACCAAGTCCATTTCTCCAATCATCTATGTGATCACTGACCTACACAGGTGCTCAGTCATCTTTGTTGTCAAATCCCTCAATGGCTCATCCCTCCCTATTTCTGTCATCTCCTCCAGTCACACAACCCTCCAAGAGATCGGCACTTCTCTAATTCTAGCCTTTTGTGCATCCCTGATTTTAATCACTCTACCATTGGTGGCTGCACCTTCAAGTGCCTAGGCCTTCAGCCCTGGAATTTCCTCCCTAGACCTCTCCACCTCACTTGCCTCCTTAAAACCTACCTCTTTGACCAAGCTTTTGGTAATCTAACCTAATATCTCCTTAGAACTTAGGGCTTAATGTCATAATTTGCTCCTGTGAAGTGCCTTGGATACTTTATTTTGATAAAGGTGTTACATAAATATAAGTTGCTGTTGTTGCCAATGTATATGCTTCAGGTAACTCAATCATCACTTTTAATTCTTTGCGAGCAGAACAACCCTAACGTAACAAGTAGTAGTCTAAGAAGCTGTATCTGTAGTGACACATGCAGTTTTGGAATTGTTATCATAGGAAGGCCAAAGAACTAGAAAAGGTGCTAAGAAATGCTATTAGAATAACTGGGACTTGAACATAAATATTTGAGGGCAGGCTTACAGAACTGGGATTGGAATAGAGTGGTGGGAGGTGGGGGTGGAGAATGATTGTGTTTCTCAAGTTACTAAAGTTCAGGGTGACAAAGCAAGAGGACATGAGTAAAGAGTGGCTTCAGGCATGACAAAACAAAGCATTACAGCACTGAGAAGGTGCTCACTTTTGAATAGCTTATGAAGGAAGGTTTTTTTATATATACATCCTTATGATGTGAGCATCGTTGGCAAGGCAAACATTTGTTGTCATTTTCTACTTGCCCTTGAGAAGGTGGTGGCGATCCACCTTCTTGAACCGCAGCAGTCCATGTGGTGTATGTACATCTACAGTGCTGGTAGGGAGGGAATTCCATTTTTTTGACCCAGTGGCAGTAAAGGAAAGGCGATACATTTCCAAGTCAATTTGGTGAGTGACCTGCAGGGGAACTTGCAGTTGCTGGTTTTCCCATGCGTCTGCTGTTTTTGTCCTTCTAGGTGGTAGAGGTTGTTAATATGGCAATCATCTTGTTAAAACCAATTGGTAGTTAAACAGGTGATGGGCATTAATTATCCCACTGAATAGAATGAAAAGGTACAGCTGGAACACTTTGTGGGGAAGCTATGAGCACTGAGGCATTGTCTTGGAAATAAACCATCTTTAACCAAAAGACCTGCCTGGATTAATTCTTCCACTACAACCCCTTATTGTGAGTAACATGGTAGCAGAGGATGAACTTTAAGCTTTGCTGAATTTGAAGCTTTCTGTCTCAGTCCTCTGAGGGAAAAGAAGTGTACTGTTGCTAACAATTTAAGTTACGAAATGGCGGAAGAACTGTGCAAAATTGCAAGCTTTGACTATCCACCAATTTTTTTCTGACTCTGAACCTTATCAGCAATGGAAAGCTGAATTGAAATGTGGACCCGGGTTACTGCTAAATCCTGGAAGAAGCAAGGTATGGCTTTGACGTTATCATTACCAGCCAAAAGATAAGGAGTAAAGTATTTTCAGAGTGGAAAGTAGACGATTTGGATCATGAAGAGGGATTAAACTGTCTGATACAATTTTTGGATAAGTTCTACAAAAAGGATGAGTTATTGGAAGCGTATGAAGCTTGGATGATCTTTGATAGGTTTAGGAGTTCAGATGATCAGTCCATGGAAGAAGAATAGATCATGGACTTTGATAAATGGTGCAGGAGACTACAGTGATTTGAACTTGAAATTCCAGAATTGGCATTGGCATTTAAATTACTGGACTGTGCTTGCATTTTCCATGTTGATAGTCTTTTAGTACTAACAGGGGTTCCGTTCAGGGGGAAAGAACCTCTTTTAGATCAAATAGCTGCTGCCTTAAAAAAGCTTCTGGGGAAACAGTCGTTCCCTGCCATGTTTTTTTAGCAAATGCGAATAACTATGCTGTAAAACAAAGGTTAGAGGATTCGATGGTGACTGAATTTTGCGGTCGACCAAATATTAGACGAAGATTCCAATACAAAGATGGGGTTAATGACAAGAGGTCTGAAAATGGTCGTAACCCTGGCCTATTTGACAGTCAGGACAAAAAGCATGTCTGGGATGGTGATCATCGACTTTTAAACCCAAAAATGCACGGGGAATGGTTAATCACTGTTTTCGGTGTGATTCCCAGTACCATTACGCAATGAACTGCCCACAGCGAAGGAATCATGTTTTTGAAGTGACCCACGAGACAGATTCATCTGAAACTGAAAATGATGATGGTGACTGCCATGATGGAATTGTATTGATCAGAGTTTGCATTCGGTGATGAGTATCTTGATGGTAGATTCCTTCAATTGTGCAGTTCTGGACAGTGGTTGCACTTCTACAGTGTGCAGCTTGGACTGGCTTAACGGCTATCTGGAGTCTCTCGATGCAGCAGACCGGTGGAAGGTCAAGGAGTATGAAAGATCTACCTGCTTCAGGTTCGGAGATGACAATACATTCACAACTTTCAAACAGGTGGCCCTCCCTTGTGAGATAGCAGAGATCAATCTGTTTATCAGTAATGATATGTTTTCTAGCGAGATACCGCTATTGTCGAGTTGATCTGCGATGAAAAAGGCTCAGATGACGCTAGATGTGAAGAATGATAGAGCAGTCGTTTTTAGAGAAAAATGTGGATCTCCATTTTACTCGGTCAGGACATCACTGCTTGCCACTAAGGAAGCCAGAGATTTCTCATCAAAAAGTTCATGAAGTTTTGTTAACTGCTGAGAATGAGAATTTGGTGGACAAAAAGATGATCATCTGGAAATTACATACAGTTTGTACATCCAGCACTACAGAAACTGAAGACTCTGCTTCGAGATGCGGGAGTGGTTGATAAAGGATATGATGATCTTACTGAACGAGTCACTGCTGAGTGTGAAATTTGCCTTAAATATCGCACGACACCACTGTGACCTGCTGTGAGCTTGCCGCTAGCCAGGGAGTTTAATGATGCAGTAGCAATGGACTTGAAAGTTCAGGACAAGGATAAGGGTATTTTTTTACTACGCTTCATAGATATGGCAACCATATTTAGTCTATCCACTGTGATACATAGTAAAAAGGACCATGGTTGATAAGGTCATGGAGAAATGGGTAGGAACAGGATTAGAAATACCAACGAAGTTCCTCCCAGATAATGGTGGGGAATTCACCAATGAGGAATTTCGAGATGTGTGAAAATTTAACCATCATAGTTGTGCACAATGCAGCTGAGAGCCCGTTTAATAATGGCCTTTGTGAAAGAAACCACGCAGTAATAGATGGCATGTTACATAAAATATTAGCTGATCATCCAGGTTGTAAACTGCAAGCGGCACTAGCATAGGCGGTGCACGCAAAGAACTCTCTGCAAATGGTTGAGGGGTACAGTGCATATTAGCTGGTGTACGGAAGAAATCTGAAATTACCTTCGGTGATGTCAGATGCTCCCCCTGCTCTAGAAGGGGCTAGCATTAGCTCCATTTTTCTGCTCATCTGAAAGCTCTTCTGCTTGTATACAAAGCGTTCATTAAAGCTGAGGTTTTGGAGAAAATTCGACGGGCCCTACGGCACCGCATAAGACCATCAGGAATACAGTTTAGACAAGGAGATGTGGTATATTATAAAAGGGAAGGCCAGAAAGAATGGAAAGGACCTGGCAAGGTTATAGGGAGTGATGGGAAAGTAGTAATTGTGCAACACGGTAATCAAACTGTTAGGGTACATTCTTCACAGTTAATTGGTGCTGACTATACCTTTACAGGTTCTGAACAGGACATAGATTGTGAGGAGGCACCATGCACTTCACATACAGATACACAGGGTAGTTATGAGGAGCAGACGACAGCAGTTACAGGGTTGACTATGAACAAAGTAATACTGAGGTACAGGACAATGCTATTCGTCCAAAAGGGCAATTACTCAAAGTAGTAACAAAGGTAACATACATGCCAGAAGGGACCAGTGTGTGGAGGGATGCCATCATCATAGGGAGAGCAGGAAAGGCCACTGGTAAATACAAACATTGGCTAAATGTGCAGAATGAAGGACAGGAGACAAGACCTATCGATTGGCAAACTGAGGTAAAGATGTGGAAACCCAGAAAGCGCAGTATGAGTTCTGACAGTGGACCAGAAAGTGGTCGTGGCCCTAGAAAAAGATCACAGACCTGCAAACGGAGTTCTGTTTGCATGGAAGGACGATCATATAGTAGCAGTCCAGAAAGGGAGAGGAATGTGAGTAGAGACCGTAGCTTAACAAGGAAGACTAGAGAGCAGGCTAGCAATCTTAATGAAGTCCTTATGACAGAGATTCTAGTAGCTGCTAATAAAATGGAAAGTGAGCTGATAAAGGAAGCCAAACGGAAAGAGTTAGAAAGTTGGAAGGAATTTGGGGTATATTCTGAAATACCTGACAGAGGACAGCCAGCTTTATATCACAGATGGATCTGCACAGAAAAAGTACTCCCAGACAGCACATATAAGGCCAGAGCAAGATTAGTAACCCGAGGCTTTGAAGAGAGACTAGGAGATCAGGATGTCAGAGTGGAGTCACCTACTGCGGGGAAAGTGAGTTTGAAGATTTTTTTTAAGCTATTTTGGCATCCTATTCCTGGGCATGCAAATCAGTCAATATAAAGGCTGTGTTTTTACAGGGGGAGAAGTTTCAATGGGTGGTTTTTAAAAAAAGCTTCCCTAAGAAGCTGGGTAAGTAGAAAGAAAGCTATGGAAATTGAATAAGTGTGTTTATGGGTTGAATGATGCATCAAGAGTATGGTATTTTTCTGTGAGGTCTGTTTTGATGAAAATAGGTTGCAGTCAGTTAAAGGCAGACCCTGCGATGTTCTACTGGTGCCTTAAGGAGAAACTAGCTGGGATCTTTATCATGCATGTTGATCATTTCTTGCGGGGAGGATCTGTAGAATTTGAACAATGGGTATTCAAGAAGGTAAAGAAGGAATTTCAGGTCGGAAGTCAGGCTTTTGGGGCCTTTAAATACATAGGTTTAGCAGAGCAAGTTAGGAGTGCCATTGAATCAACAGTCTTGTCTAGAAGATGTTAATTATATCCCAATAACTCATGGTAGATCCTCACAAAGAGGATCCTGCTACCAAGGAAGAAATGGAACAGTTGAGAAGTTTGATTGGGCAGTTGAACTGGTTGTGCACTCAGACTAGGCTTGACGCTAGTTATGATGTGTTGGAGCTGAGTACCATAATGAAACATGTGACAGTTGAGTAAGTTCTGAGAGCAAATAAAACATTTTTAAAAATTAAATTCTGAGAGATGTGTGCTCAAGTTTCCAGCCTTGGGTGATCCAGGAGATAATGAGGTTTGTCATTTTTAATGATGCTTCACATGCCAACCTTCCAGATGGGTACTCTAGCCCAGCAGCGGTCATCATATTCTTGGTGGGAAAGAATGATAAATGTTGCCCACTGGCTTGGGAGGCAAAGAAAATAAAAAAGGTAGTGAAAAGCACCTTAGCTGCTGAAACATTAGCCTTAGCATTAGATATGGGGGTTTACTTGTCCAATATATTGACAGAAATATTATATAAGGGGCAACATGGGAAATGTTTGCCCATAGAATGTTATGTTGATAACCAGTCTCTTTCATTCCATGAAAAGTGTCACGGGGAAAAAAAGACTACCAATAGACCTAGCCAGCAAAAGGAGATGTTAGAAAGAAAAGAGATCTCTTAAGATAAAATGGGTTGCTGCAAGTCACTAACTATCAGACTCTTTTTTACAAAAAGAAGTGCCTACTCAAAAAAAATTATTAAATGTGTTGGAAGAGGGGTTATTAAAATTGTTATATATGGGGTAAATGAAATTCGGGAATTATAGACATGGAAATACGTGACATTATTTCCTTCTGTTTGTTTTTAAAAAAGCGTTCAAGTTGGGGAATCTGTTAATATGGCAATCATCTTGTTAAATTGGTAGTTAAACAGGTGATGGGCATTAATGATCCCAACTGAATAGAATAAAAAGGTACAGCTGGAACACTGTGGGGAAGTTAGCACTGAGTTGTCTTAGAAATAAACCAGCTTTAACCAAGAGACCTACCTGGATTAATTCTTCTACCACAGCCTCTTATTGTGAATAACAGAGGTCACAGGTTGGAAAACTCAGTTAAAGTAGCCATGGTGGGTTGCTGCAGTGTGTACCATCTACAGTTTGCACTGCTGCCACTGTGTGCTGGTGGTGGAGGGAGTGACTGTTTAAGGTTATGGATGGGGTGCCAAAAAAGCGCCTTTGTCTTGGATGGTATTGAGATTTTTGGGTGTTGATGGAGCTGCACTTGTCCTTGCAAGGCAACAGCTAGCTTGAATGTTACTTGCCGCTAATCAGCCTAAGCCTGAAAGTTGTCCAAGTCTTGTTGCATGTGGGCATGGACTGCTTCAGTATCTCTGAAGATTCAAATGGTACTGAACACTGAGCAATCTTCAGTGAACATCCTCACTTCTAAACTTATGATGGAGGAAGGTGCACTATGTTATACATGGAGCAGTTATCTTCAAAATCATATTGAACAGCTTTCTTGAAGAAAAATACATCATCAGACAACTTCTAAGAAGGAAACAAGCAGACTAATTGGGCCTATCGTTTTTTGTGACTTGACAGTGTAGTGGCATTGTCACTGGACTGGTAAATCCAGAGACCCAGGGTAATGCTCTGGGGACATGACTTTTGATTTCAATTAAAAGCCTAATGATGACCATGAAACCATTGTCGATTGTCATAAAAACCCATCTGGTTCACTAATGTCCTTTTAAGGGAAGGAAATCTGCTGACCTAACCAGGCCTGGCCTACATGTTACTCCAGACCCACAGCAATGTGGTTGACTCTTTAAAATGCCCTCTGAACAAGGGCAATTAGGGATGGGAATAAATGCTGGCCTAGCCAGCAACACCCACATCCCATGAATGAATTTTTAAAAAAAAACACCATCTCCCTTCTTGTACTTACAAAAAGAGGTACACGTACCCAGTCGAATTTCATGATAGGCTGTAGAAGAGTAGACAGTGGTGTTTGAGGAGGAGTAGTGAGGTTAGTTTGGAGCAGTCCACTATCCCCAGCTTCAACTAAAGGCTCCTATCATGAAAGTGTATGTGCGTGTGTCTAGTCTGGAGGCTTTGACTCAACAAAAGAAGCTCGATTTCAAATGCTAAACATGTAAACATGGCTTAAGTTTTGGAGTGTGAGGCAAGGAGAATCAGGATAGTTTGAATTTCAAAGAGATGGTAGGATGTTACACCTAGCCAGAGAAGGTAGGCCAAGCAGTGTGTTTATTTTTCACAAAGGTTACTGATAATATTAGCACCATGAAATGATTTATATTATGAGAAAGATAAAGTTCCAATGACACACGGGAACAATGGGATTTACATTAAAAGGGAGAAACATGTATAAAGGAGAATGAGGCATGTGTCAGTGAAGACATTATAAGATCTTGCTGTGTATTAAGCCTGCTGTCTACAGAAACTGAAGCTGAGAAAAGCCACTCTGAATTCTACTGTCAAAGGTATTGTATCAACTTGCTGGCATCTGTTTAAATTTTTTTTAATCGTTGCCTTAATCTGGCTTCCAGTTACAACCCCCATTAAGTATGGGTTTTAGGAGTTATTATAGTAATAATTTGTAGATTTATGTATGTGTTTGAAATCTTTCTTTTGTTAATAAAGGTTTAATTAAGTTTTCTGAAAAATCTCAAGTCTTGGTCAGTTTATTACTTCAGGCACGTATCTTGAAATAAAATACAAATTGCAAAACTGTTGTGACTGCCTGATCAAGTTTTCCCTCATGGACATGATCCACCTGGCACAAATCATCTGCTGCATCATAACAATTGGAAGTACTTTATCAACATGTCTACTGAACTGGACCATGATTCTAGTAGTTGGATGCAACTTGCAAATAGCTACTGTGTACATGTATAGTAAGTGTCATGAGCCAGGCTCTAATTCGATGTTCTTGGCAACCTTAGTCCCAACTCCCAGTTTTATTTTTATGTCAAATAATAGCGGCATGCTGAATTGTTTTCAAAGAACAACGAAAAGGACAGCACAGGAACAGGCCCTTTAGCCCTCCAAGCCTGCGCCGATCATATTGCCCATCAACTAAAACATTTTGCACTTCCAGGCCCCATATCCCTCTACTCCCATTCTATTCATGCAGTTGTCAAGCTGCCTCTTAAACATCACTATCGTACCTGCTTCCACCACCTCCTCTGGCAGCGAATTCCAGACACTCACTACCCTCTGCATAAAAAAACTTGCCCCGCACATCTCCTCTATAGTTTTCTCCTCTCACCTTAAATCTATGTCCTCTAGTAATTGACTCTTCCACCCTAGGAAAAAGCTTTTGACTATCTACTCTGTCCATGCCACTCATAATTTTGTAAACTTCTATCAAATCGCCCCTCAATCTCCGTCGCTCTATTGAGAACAATCCGAGTTTCTCCAACCTCTCCTCATAGCCACTAACCTCCAGGCCAGGCAACATCCTGGTAAACCTCCTCTGCACACTCTCCAACACCTCCATATGCTTTTGGTAATGTGGCGACAGAATTGCACGCAATATTCCAAGTGTGGCCCCACCAAGGTTCTATACAGCTGCAGCATAACTTCCCAGCTTTTATACTCAATACCCCTGCCAATGAAGGCAAGCATGCCATATGCCTTCCTGACTACCTTATCCACCTGCATTGCCACTTTCAGTGATCTGTGGACCTGTACACCCAGATCCCTCTGCCCGTCAATGCACTGAAGAGTTCTACCTTTCATGATATTTTGCAAAGTGGTCTCAGAGGAGTGCTGTGTTTCAACAGAGTGGCAGACTTTATGGTTCAAAAATGCACTATTATTAAATGCAGGAGAACATAGAACCACATCAATCATGCTCTAAACTTAAGGAGTTGTACATATGGGGGAAAAGAATAGTTTGCCTCTCATATTGATGCCAGGCATCCATTGGGAATGTGACAAAGTTGTTTATGCTAACAACCAGACACAAGTCCACTGGTTGACACAACTATGCAATACAACTTGACCACATCTCTTGTTGAAACAGTCGGAAGCATAAGTGTTCAGAACTGAATTGAACTTGATGGTACTGACAGTGTCAGACCTACGGCAGAGTTTGGATGTAGGTCAAAATCCCACATTTTGTGCCAGAATTGTGTCATACTTGCTTGTGATCACATAATGGCAGAATTTTCTTTTATAAATGGAGATGAGGTGTACCTCTGCCTCTGTATCTGGAGTATAAGTATGGGCAAGCTGCCTCTAGTGCAGCCTCTGCCTGTATGCTCTGTCAATCTTCTTCCTTTTCCTCTAAATAGCAATTAGGAAGGAAATCTCATTCCAAATTAAAATGCAGGGCCAAAATCCTTGCCACAAACAGTTCAAATAACTGATTTTATAAAGGTGTCTTTCTGGCAAGGCAGTATTGGCCACTGTAGTAGGCACATACTATAAAATAATAAGTGTGGTTATCACATTTTTTTTCCATCAAAAAGGACAATTTTCTGAAGCAGCATTACATGCAGATGTGATGACACTACAGGACTTATGAATGCACTTATTAGTATCACAGACCTCGAACCCCATAATGGCACTTCAAGCTGAGACCTATTTTTGCCACTGTTAGAGATGCTGAGATAGAGATGTGCTATCCACTCCAGAATGATCTTCAACCAATTTCAAGAGAAGCAAATGGAAAAGAAAATGGACTGCAGTGTAAACTGATTGCTTTCGCCCAATTTATGCCATTAGTGTTGACCAATTGCACACCACAAAATGTGAAACAGACATATTGGATTGGAAGTAAGCAGTGACAGTTGCAACAAGAGAGACTTTTTATCTAAATAAATCTTTTTCTGTAAGTTACTGCCGCAAAGGATCAAATAGTACATATATGATGACTTATGAACCTCCAAGCTACTCTATAGTACAGGTTGCCTAACAGTCTACCAATTCAAACAGTAGTCTAGCAGGACAAGTAGAAATGTTAAGAAATTACAACTAGTAGCTGGAATTCTCTGACACTCTGATTTTTCAGCTTTGAAAACAGAGAAAAAAAATAGAATTTTCCTTTCACGTTAAGTTCTCTGTGTTAGATAACGGCCCAATATGGATAATGAATACTCCTTATAATAGCAAAAAAATTTAGAAATGGAATGAACAAAAATTATCTTTCGCACGGCACAGGCACTGGGAGGTCACACGTTCATGAGAGTTCAAACACCATATGCAGTGAAAATAAAGCTTTGGGAGGACAGGTGTGCGCCAACCTTTGCAAACCTCCTTAACTACTGAACAGACCCATACTGAACAGAGGAGATTTCTTGGAAGAGAGAGCCAGAAATGATTTTTCATGTACACATGAAATGTGTAGGGAGATAGTGGGGGAGATCATGGCAAAGTGGTAATGTCAATGGACTAGTCATCCAGAGGCCCAGGCTAATGCTCTGGGGACATGGGTACAAATCCCACCACAGCAGCTGGTGGAATTTAATTTAAATTAATAAATCATAAATCTGGAATATAAAGCCAGTCTCAGTAACGGTGGTCAATTGTTGTAATGACACAGCTGGTTCATTAATGTCCTTTAGGGAAGAAAATCTGCCGTCCTCATCTGGTCTGGCCTACATGTGGCTCCAGACCCACATCAATGTAGTTTATTCTTAATTGTCCTGTGCAATGACCCAGAAAGCCACACCATTCAAAGGCAATTAGGGAGGGGCAACAAATGCTTGCTTCGCCAGGAATGCCCACATCCCATGAAAGAGGAAAAAAAATATCTACTTTATACTTAAATGATTTCATTTCAGAAATCCTACTGCATGTTTTTAGTGCAATAACTAAATTCTCTGACCCAAAATATAAACATTAAAAAAATACATAAATAGAGATGCGCGCGTGCACACACACACACACACACGCACACGTATACTGTGTTAGTTCAAAGAGATTCTGCATTTAACTAGGTCTATATTTCATAACTTGATGCATTTTGTTTAATATCCTTCATCCCACTTTTTTTTCAAAGGAAAACTTTTAATACTCTGCAGGTAAAATACTGCCTAAACTTGCCATTCTCCATACAGCTGACAATCTAAAACAAGACCACAAAGCACCAGCTGAGATTAAGTTAAGAGACAGTCTAAACAGAGACCCTGTGATCCATTGCCATATAATTACTGCACTGGAAAATAACCTGCCTACCTCATAAGGGTTTCCGAACTGATGTTGATATCCACTCCCACAAAGCTGACACATTCTTCAACCACACTGTCCAGGGTGGCTTTAAGTAAAGTCTGGGACACATCATGCTGAAACCAAGGACCAATCATTGTTTAGAATGCATGTGAAAAAATCTAAAAATCATTCACAGTTTATAACATAACTGACACTGGACTGTTCTTCAAATAAAATTATAATACTGTCTACACGTATATAGCTGAATAAGTGCAGTTAGTTACAGCCCAACAGTTTGCAATCCTTTTATTTCTAAGTAAATTCTTTGAAGCAGCTCTGCTGCAGGATAAAACTTAAAACTGTACAATTTTGCAGTTCACAACACTAACACAACAAAGTTAAGGATTATTGGCTGATCAACATTTGGAAATGCTGCTAATTGTTCACCTAAATAAAGCTATTAACAGCTCATAATTCATATTAGCTACTGTAAATATCATACTCCTAAGCTTTATAAGTGGCCTCAAAGGTGTATTATGAATAGATAACTACATCATTAAAACTTCTGATTTGTGTGCTCTTCTAGCCATGTGATTGGTCTATTCATTAGTGCCACTGCACAATGACCTAAATGAATAGTGCATGGGAATTAGGTGATCCTGAAACTGGAGATTAGTTAAGACCAAAGTAGGAGCGATTATTTGGGAATTAAGTTTACCATAACATTAGTTTACATGACAAGACGAATACTGGCTATCATGCATTTAATTTGTTATATATTATCTAAAATAGACTCTCCATTCCCCATGTGTTTCCCTCCACAAATCCAGTGGAGGCTCTGCACAGATCCAGGCCCTGCTTTAAGGACTTCCTGGGAGCCATCTCAAAAATGACATGTATCCCAGCTTGGAATGTAAATATGACAGGCAAGAACATTCATCATCTTTTCAGCTCAATTGCCTTCCATACGACTAAGTAGTGCCCATTTTTGTGACATGCTTATGAAGTTGGTCTTGGGCCTTGCCGTAGCGGGTCTCATCAGCCAAAGCGAAATGGATCGGAAGGCAAGATTCAACTTTTCTTTTCAGATTTTCAGAGGCCCATTGAAATCATTGGGCCGTGGAACTTTTTGATGGTGTTCAACAACAGACACAAGGCCCCGAGGGTTACAACCAGGCCCACAGTTGCAACCAATTTCTACAAAATCTCGGTTAAAGGGTCGAATCTGCACCAAGTGGATCATACTACTGGCTAAATCCACCTTCACCTCAAACAGTGGAGCACATTTTCTATACACTCTGCCTGCTCTGCAACTTAATAATGAAGAGAGCAGCATAAAGAGAGGAATATTAGCACGAAAGTGTCAATTCAGGTCCAGCATGGCACCTTGAACAAAGGGGTGGCCAGAGTGGGCTTCACAGCATTTTCAGATTTGTGCTTACAAGTTGAGACATACATCCATAACAGTACAATCATGCTATAGTTGGGAAAGCTGAAAAAATAAACAAGCAAACAACCATCTCATGTGACATTGCATATATTCAATATAGTTATCTATATAGAGGAAAAATAGGCTAAGCAAAACTACATTGATTTTCTTCCTTAATCACATATTCAATTTACATCAAAATGAAAGGATACAGAACAGAGAAATGTATCAATTAAAATACAGTTTTTTGAAGTTATTTATTCCCCTGTAGGTTTATATATTCACCTGTCGATTTAGAAAATCCCTCTAAAATTATAGGTTTCCATAATAAAAATACATATTTATACTTCAGGCAACTGATAAAAGACCCGTGCATTTCATGTTTTTCCTTTTGATGTTCATGTGATTTCTTGAACTCTGATTTCCTTTGTTGTGTACACAAGTTTCTTTCAATCACTTTTTATTTTTAAATCAAAAGTTTGCTTGCCTTCAGTAACACAATATCTGTTAATTATTAATCCTGGTAATTTCTGTTTAAAAATCAGATGGATCAGCACACATTTTTCTCCTTCCTCAACTTTCTGCCCTTCTCAACTGAAAGCCAATAGTCATCCTTATATTTCCACAGGTACTGGAACCCCCCACTACTCATTTAAGTTATCATTCTTTGTTTTGTACCTCCATAGTGATTAACACGTAAAGTAGATTATTTGATGTGGAGTACATCATAGCAATGCCTGATTCTATCCACACTCAATGGTAGCAGTCAGAATCAGGAACCTTGGTTGAACTTTCCTCTCAATTGCCCAGGAATACTGAGACCATTAGCAGTATCCCACTGGGGTGAATTTTCACAAGAGGCTCTCCAGCATTTACTATTTCCCTAAAGATTCCAAGTCTCTTCTAAGTTATGGCAGTTAAGCAGGAAAACCCTTGCAGAAATTCACCCCACTATTACCTCACCTGAGATCAGCTAACTCAGTGCAAACCAGGGATTGCAGCTAGGCGTTTCCTTATCTTTATAATTTAGTTCCAAAAGTGCTTTTACTTATTGCACCATCACGGGGAATTAATTGTTGCTCAGTTTAATGAGCAGATAGCTAGCATGCATATAGATCCTTTATGTAAATAAGAACCCTCTAATCTTTTAAATGTTTTCCCAAAGTTTGAAATAACATCAGCTTGATGTTCTGTGCAGACTGTAGTTATTGCTTTCAATTTCAAGACACTCATATAAACAATAAAGAATTTGATCAAAGTTTTTAAACATTTGAGCATGCTACAAACAATGAAACATATTAAAGGTAACCATAAAGAATGTTTGTGGTTAAAGTTTTTCATTCATAAATGCAGTCAAAACCACTTTTTGTAGATGTTTCCTGATATCATTTCACCAGGTTCTTTTCCCCTAAATTCTAACAACAATCTTGCGTTGCTTTGATTACATTCTTTCAAGCATAATCCATCGAGTATCCCATGTTTTTCTGTAATCTAGTCTTTTATGGAAACTTTTTAAAATGAATAGATTTTCTACAATTAATTGGTGGTGGGCAAATTATTAGAATCAAATTGAGAAAAAGGATAAACTGTCACTTAGAAAGGAACAGATTAATCAGGGATAGTCAGTTTGGTTTGTTCGGGGAAGATCATGTATTACTAATTTAATCAAATTTTTTGAGGAAGAAAGAAGGATTGATGAGGGTAGTGCAGTGGATGGCGTCTACATGGATTTTAGTAAGGCATTTGACAAGGTCCCACATGGCAGACTGGTCAGAAAAGTAAAAGCCTGTGGGATACAAGGGAATGTGGCGAGTTGAGTCAAAAATTGGCTCAGCAATAGGAAACAAAGGGTAATGGTCGATAGATGTTTTTGAGAATGGAAAGCGGTTTCCAGCGGCATTCCACAAGGTTCGTGTTGGGTCACTTGCTGTTTGTTATATATATTAATGATCTGGATGTAAATGTGGGAGGCTCATTGCAGATGACATAAAAATTGGCCATGTAGTTGGACTGTGAAGAGGATAGGTGTTGACTCCAAAATGATATCAATGGGATTGGTTGAGTGGGTGGAAAAATGGCAAGTGGAATTCAATCCAGAGAAGTGTGAGGTATTGCATTTGGGGAGCTCAAACAAAGCAAGGGAATACACAGTAAAACCGAGGAAATTGAGAGGGGTAGAGGAAGAAAGACGCCTTGAAGTCCAAGTCCACAGGTCCCTGAAGGTGGCAGGTCAGGTGGGTAAGGTGGTAAAGAAAGCATATGGAATGCTTTCCTTTATTGCATGAGATATAGAATACAAAAGCAGGCATGCAATGCTGGAACTGTATAAAATGGCGGTTAGGTCACAGCTGGAATTTTGTGTACAGTTCTGGTTGCCACATTACAGGAAACATATAATTGCTCTGGAGAGAGCACAGAGGAGACTTACAAGAACGTTATCAGGGTATGAAAATTGCAGCTATGAAGAAAGATTGGATAGGCTAGGACTCGAAATGTTAACTGTATTCCTCTCTGCAGATGCTGTCAGACCTGCTGAGTTTTTCCAGCTATTTTTCTTTTTGTTTCAGATTTCTAGCATCCGCAGCATTTTGCTTTTATTTTGGATAGGCTGGGGTTACTTTCCTTAGAACAGAGGAGGCTGAGGGATCACTTCATTGGGGTGTACAAGATTATGAGGGGCCTAGATAGGGTGGACAGGAAAGACCTGCTTTCTCTAGCAGAGAGGTCAATTACCAGGAGGCACAGGTTTAAGTGCTTGGTTGAAGGATTAGAGGGGACATGAGGAAAAACTTCTTCAACCACAGGGTGGCGGGTGTCTAGAAGTCACTGCCTGATTTGGTGGTGGAGGTAGAAGCCCTCAACTCATTTAAAAGATATCATGATCTGCACCTTAAGTGCTGTAACCTGCAAGACTACAGACCAGGTGCTGGAAGGTAGAATTAGAATGGGTGGCTATTTTTTTCTTTTTTGGCTAGGGCAGACATGATGGGCTTTCTGTATCATAACTTTTCTATGGCTCTATGGTTTCTAAGTGAAATTGAAACTTTTCAATTTCTCTCTCTGCATATTATAGCTCATTGCTTTCAGGTTATATATCCTGACAGCTCTCAGATTATATATCCTTACAATAATGCATGCCTGACATGAAATTTATTGAGTTCCAGAGCCAAGCCATGAATCAATCCACATGCAAGACAACAGGTGGAGAGGCAACTTTCTTCCATGCCTCCACCAGAGCTGCTCTGAACTAGATGAACAAGAGTGCAGGGTAGTGGCTCAGAGCTAACACTGGCGCCATATTTTTCTTTTCCTCCTGTGTGGTGCTGTCTCACACTAAATACAAATGATATATCAAATTTCTCTACAAAATCACCTCTCAAGTCATTTTCTGTCAATGATGAAAAACCCAAGTTTCTTCAATCTCTCCTCATACATCAGTCCTCCAATTCGTTATAGCTGAACTGCCTGCAAGGCCTGATTGCCTGTTATGTCTCAGTGAACAGAACTGGAAACAATACTCAAATTATGGTCTGAACAGAGTGCTGTCCAGTTTGAGCAATTCCTCTAATGCATGCTTTACTGTTTTACCTACATAGTTCAGGTTAATTGCTTGCATTATATTACAACAACACACTCAGGCATGGTGTTTAGCAATCTTGGACTAATAGGTCACTAATTTCACATTTAATGTTGATGTTGAATGCACACAATTATAAGGAATCAGCAGCTCTTCTTGGACACATGCAATTTGAAAGTTTAGCCACTTGTTCACAAACAAACACACCAAAATGCATTAAGAAGCAATAAAGATAGTTTGGAACATACTAAAGTTAGACAGGCAGAATCCATACAAGTGGCCTTAATTTTATTTCCATGTACCTTTCAACCCCTCCCATCCACAATTACATAATTAAATATTTCCATTAAAGATCAAATTATAAATGTCATTTTGTTGTGCAGTTGCAATAACCAACTTCACATCCTTTGAGGGACAGAGGAAGGGAAGGAGAGAAGGTAGGAGGGGAGGGAAGGAGAGAAGGAGGGGGGGGAAGGAGAGAAGGAAGGAGAGAAGGAGGGGGGAAGGAGAGGAGGGGGGAAGGAGAGGAGGGGGGAAGGAGAGGAGGGGGGAAGGAGAGAAGGGGGGGGGAAGGAGAGAAGGAGGGGGGGGGGAAGGAGAGAAGGAGGGGTGGGAAGGAGAGAAGGAGGGGGGGGAAGGAGAGAAGGAGGGGGGAAGGAGAGAAAGGGGGGGGAAGGAGAGAAGGAGGGGGGGGGGGAAGGAGAGAAAGGGGGGGGAAGGAGAGAAGGAGGGGGGGAAGGAGAGAAGGAGGGGGGGAAGGAGAGAAGGAGGGGGGGAAGGAGGGGGGGGGAAGGAGAGAAGGAGGGGGGGAAGGAGAGAAGGAGGGGGGGAAGGAGAGAAGGAGGGGGGGAAGGAGGGGGGGAAGGAGGGGGGGAAGGAGGGGGGGAAGGAGGGGGGGAAGGGGGAAGGAGGGGGGAAGGAGGGGGGGAGGGGAAGGAGGGGGGGGGAGGGGGGGGGGAGGGGAAGGAGGGGGGGGGAGGGGGGGAGGGGGGGGAGGGGGGGGAGGGGGGGAAGGAGGGGGGGAAGGGGGGAAGGAGGGGGGGGGAAGGGGGGGAAAGGAGAGAAGGGGGGAAGGAGAGAGGGGGGGAAGGAGAGAAGGAGGGGGGGAAGGAGAGAAGGAGGGGGGGGGAGGAGAGAAGGGGGGAGGATAGAAGGAGGGGGGGAGGATAGAAGGAGGGGGGGAGAGGGAGGGAGAGAGAGGGGAGGGACAGGGGAGACAGGGAGGTAGAGGGGAAAGGAGGGGGGAGAGAGGAAGGAGGGGAGGGAGGGAGGGATGGAAAGGAGAGATGGAAAGGAGGGAGGGAAAGAGAGGGAAGAAGGGAGGGATGGAGGGAGGATGCTAGGAAGGAAAAGAGTGAGGGTGCTAGGGAGGGAAGGCGGGGGAGAAAGAGAGAAGGCGGGGGAGAAAGAGGGAAGGCGGGGGAGAAAGAGGGAAGGCGGGGGAGAAAGAGGGAAGGCGGGGGAGAAAGAGGAAGGCGGGGGAGAAAGAGGGAAGGCGGGGGAGAAAGAGGGAAGGCGGGGGAGAAAGAGGGAAGGCGGGGGAGAAGAGGGAAGGCGGGGAGAAAGAGGGAAGGCGGGGAGAAAGAGGGAAGGCGGGGGAGAAAGAGGGAAGGCGGGGGAGAAAGAGGGAAGGCGGGGGAGAAAGAGGGAAGGAGGGGGAGAAAGAGGGAAGGAGGGAGGGCCATGTGAAGGAGGAAGGGAGAGAGGGAATTCCCTAGCAAAAACTGCAGTCAATGGGAATCAGGAAGAAAACTCTCCACTGGTTGGAGTCATACCCAGCACAAAGGAAAACGGTTGTGGTTGTTGGAGGTCAGTCATCTCAGCTCCAGGACATAATTGCAGGAATTCAGCAGAATAGTGTCCCCAGCTCAACCATCTTCAGCTACTTCATCAATGACCTTCCTTCCATCTTAAGGTCAGAAATGGGGATGTTCGCTGATGATTGCACAATGTTCAGCACCTTTCGCGATTTCTCAGGTACTGAAATAGTCCATGTTCAAATGGACAATATCCAGGCTTGGGCTGACAAGTGGCAAGTAACATTTGTGCCACACAAGTGCCAGTCAATGACCATTTCGAATAAGAGAGAATCCAACCATCGCCCCTTGAAGTTCAATGACATTACCATCACTGAATCCCCCAATATCACTATTGACCAGAAACTGAACTGGACTAGCCATATAAGTACTGTGGCTATAAGAGCAGGTCAGAGGCTAGGAATCCTGCAACGAGTAACTCACCTCTTGACTCCCAAAAGCCTGTCCACCATCTACAAGGCACAAGTCAGGAGTGTGATGGAATACCCCCCACTTGCCTGGATAAATGCAGCTCCCACAACACTCAAGAAGCTTGACACCGTCTAGGAAAAAGCAGCCCCCTTGATTGGCATCATATCCACAGACATTCACTCCCTCCACCACTGATGCACATTAGCAGCAGTCTGTACCATCTACAAGATGCACTGTAGGAATTCACCAAGGCTCCTTTAGCAGCACTCTCCAAACCTGGAGTGGGACTTGAACATGGAACCTTGTGACTCAGAGGCAAAAGTGCTATCAACTGAACCATGGTTGAAAGAATTTAATAAATAGCTCCCCTTACCCACTCCAGGGATTTGAACAGATATCAACCATATCAAGAAATCTCTGTATGCAACACGAACAGCAGCTCTTTATTGTCCACTTTTTACATGAACGATTACTGTTTTTGCGTTCTCAGTACAAACAATGCCGTTTAGAATATTCCAAAATATAAAAATTCAATTTGGACATGAGCAGTTTCTAGCTTTATTTGCTCCATATTTATCTTGCTATAAATTGTTCTTTACTCAAATAAAAAATATTTTGGGTTTCTTCCCAGGAAAATGTGTTCAGGAGAAAGCTGCAGGGTCGATATCTCATTTGAGGTTTTATACACCCCAAAAAGCCACTGGGAATGACAAATCTTGCTGTCAATCAAATATTTCTGAAGTTATTCACATTAGTTTATGCTGAGAACTGTATCCTTAAAGCTTCAGTCTCATCAATTAATAGTATTGGCTGCGTGGACATTCATGGTCAATACTTAGCCATTTAGGCAAAGGCTTCAGGTGGAAAACAGGCATGTCAATCAAACGCAAAATATCATTGAGATAACTTTATTCATTTTCGAACAATTTTATTTCTATAATGCTACAAGCCTTATTTCCAGTTGTAAGCCTTAAGCTTAGTGAAGAAAGCCAAAGAATTTCCAAGTGATTCAATTGGTTTCCTTTACCCTCACTACGGTCTCTGTTTCTGATTGGCATTTTTGTTTCGACATTTTTTCTGAAATTGCTGACGGGCAGTTTTTATTCCTGATTGCTGTTCATAATCTAACAGTTGTGATTATTTGCTGTTTCTCTCATACAATGTGAGCCAATCAGCTGTAAGCAATTTGCATATAATGGGTAACAGAATAATGTGACGCAACAAGCGAAAATAAGCTAAATGCAATGTTTTATATGGTTAGATTTTTGTTTTTGCTCTCAATGTTTCCCAACTACATGTGATTTTTTTTTCAGAGAATAAATATGAGCGTGTATCGAGGTCCCTAAAGTGACACTTGAACCAGACACCAGTCACCATAAAAGAGGGCATTGTAGTAATAATTCTCTGGTCTTACAGCACTCTTTGTGAAGGAAGTGCTGTGAATCTGTTCTGCATCTCCCCTAAAGATTTAGCTAAGATCAGAAACATGCCACGTAAGGAATCTTTAAAAGTCAATGCCACTGATTGGCTCTGCTCCTGTCAAAAGCATTCCTACAATAAACAACTGAAAGAACAGGAAATGAAAATCACACAGACTGTAATTTTTGTGACTATTGCCTGATTTTGTACCCAGCTAAAGGTGCTAAACTGAAACTGAATCATGCTTGCAGAATAATGCAAATTACTACCACAAAATGAAGCACAAAATCAGCTCAGAATCAAATTCTCAGGGTATATCTTCCCATCCTGCTCACGGTGGGTTTCGTGGTGGGCGGGAACGAAGAATCCAGCAGCAGGCAAAAAGTTGGAAATCCGCCAGCGTAAAAACAGCTTGCAATTCTCCTGATAGCAGGTTTATGGTGGGTCGGTTATCCTGCCGACTAGAGGCATGAATTCTATTTGCATTTATTAACATGTCATGAATATTCATTAAAACAGCTGCTCGCCAGAATCTCGGCAGTCCTTCCAATCTTGCCAACAGGAAATTATGTCAGCCTCAAACCCCTTTGAAAAGGGGTGGTGTGCACAAGTCGGACCTCAGTTGGCTGGTAACTTCATGTCGAATGGAACATACATAGCTTACCCGCCATAATGCTGTGCCGGTCTTGTGATGAATGTTGGACTGCTCCTGGTCTTTGCCTACATTGTCCGGAAGAACACTGTGCTGTGGTACTCATGCAGGCCCCCACTTTCAGAAACATTTCAACCAGGGGTGGGCTGTGAGTCAAGGGTTGGGCTGATGAACACGAAGCGGGCAACGGGGAGGGAAAGCTGAGGAATGGCAATCGGGGAAAGGTGAACACGAGGGGCTCCTTTCTGAGGTTGCCCTCTAACCTTTTGTCGCTGGAGTGAACAAGAGTCTGCTTAGAAAGAAAGGAGGAAGACCTCCTTGCGACGAAAGCCACTGAAGGCCAATGGCTTCATTAGCACTGTTAAAGGGCTACTCAGAACTCAGTGGCTTCACATCACAGTCACTATATCTCAAGAGTAACAAACAGGAATGTTGAATTTATGGATGCAGGCAATAGTAAAGGAGGCATAGCTGATGGCGTTCCATCAATGAAGAAATGACACATGTTCACCAGATTATAAGACTTGGTCTCCGGTTGTGAGGTCCAGTAGAGGTAAAGGTGTTGAAGGGGGTGCTAAACGGCACCGGAAAGTCCTCCGAGCGAATATCCACATGTTCACCAGATTTGACAGTCCTAGCGGGCCAAAGGGCATCCACTCGTTGACCATGAGCAACTGAATGGTCATTAATATGCCACTTCAGAGAGTGAAGCACAGAGGTAGGTTGGGTCACTGATCTCAAGTAAACTTTAGCATCCCACACAGGCCTCAAGATGTTACACATCTGTGATGACATCTTGGTTACCTTGATGTGTGTGCTACTGTCTCAGGAACAAGGCAGCATCAGCCCCCATGCAAGTAGGTCAGGAAAAACAATGGACCTTTACAGTTTCCAAACGTGTCGTCTTCTAAGCTTCACTTTCTTGCCCCTTGAATCATCAATGTCTTCAGTGTTTCCTTTCGAGAGAAGACAAAAGCACTTAAGGATCCAGGGCTCAATGCTGCCATTATCAGGGTCCTAATGCAATGCAGGGAGAGGCAACTCTGCATGCAGCTCCAATGCGGCACATCTTGCAAGACCTAGGGTTTATCGTAGAAGAGTCTCCTATTTACAGATGAGTGAGAGACAATGCCGTGCACGTCTGCGCTTGTCCCAAGCTCCGATACATCACATGCGCCACATTCTTCGTAAAGACCTAATGCCATGTGGAAGTGGAGGATATCCCCTGTCAGTGGCTTTGAAGATGACTGCAGCACTCAATTTCTTAGCCTCTGGTTCTTTCCAAGGATTAACAGGGGGCCTGTGTGGTATCTGTTAGTCCACAACACATCAATGCATAAAGGTCGTCACAGACACCCTTTACAGGAAGGCCCATCTTTATGTCAGGTTTGCTTCCAGGCGCCCTGGGAGCTGCCATGAGTCACTCCCAGGTGCCTGAGATTTTCGAGGGGCCATTACGTCTGCAGGGATGGCTGTTTGGAGATAAGGGATACCCATGAAATGCTGGCTGATGACACCGTGCGTCGCCCTCAGAGTCCGTCTGAGGAGAGGTACAATACTGTTCACGGGTCCACACATCCCTTATAGAGCAGACCAAAGGGCTTCTGAAGATGCGCTTCAGATGCTTGGAGAGGCTCACTACAATAAACTCCCAACAGGGTTTCCCGCATCATCGTAGTGTGTTACACCCTTCACAATCTGGGAATGCAAAGAACTGGACCCCTGCCAGAGGAAAAACTGAAGAAGGATGAAAGCTCATTGGAGGATGAAGGTCCAGAAGCCCAGGAACCTTAGGAGGCTGCTGAGGATCAGTATGAGCATGATCACGCGATGGAGGAATGAAGACATGGGAGCTGTGCCCGTGATACGTTAATTCAGGTTCCAAGAAGAGTAAAGTTAAGTGAGGGACTATGGCCATATCTCTCCTAGCCCTCAATGCTATTTTCTTTAATCTCAGGAGATGTCCACCCACTTGCAGCGAGAATGAGTCCTGCATCCACACTTGCATATTCTGGCCTCATGGATCACCAGGCTAGGATCTTTGCTTTGGTCAGTGGGACCCTGTGAGTGAGCTCACTGTGGGAAATGACAGTTTACTTAGTAACAAGAGTGATGTGAGAGAAGAATTGGCGCTTTCGCCGCCATCTAATGATGCAAACACTGCTGCAACTGAGATGTGGTCATGCCTAGGGATCTTGTCCTCCAGCGCATGACTTTTCTTCTGCTACTACCACTGAGGAGACACAAATGCTGCTAGAATATCAATGCTGTTGAGCTGCCCTCACTCAATGGTGTTCCTTTATTAAGAAGGGCTAAAAATCACACACTTCCAATAAAGATTTAAACAAATCTCCCTGACTTCAAACAAGGGTGCAGAGATTAGTTCAACTGAGGTTGACAGTACAGGAATGTGACTCTTACAGCGGGACACTACCAGAGTGGGAGGAAGTCTAAGCCTCGAAATAAGGGGATTCCAAAGTACAAAATCACAACACCTTCAGTTGCCAAGAACATTCACATAACCATCAAATGTATTCACAAAAGTGCAATTTATTTACAAGTCTAGCACATCCATGACCCAAAAATGACATCAATTTTTCTGACTCTGCCGCTACGCCTGGCTGCAGCCCCAACATCCGCAGCAATGGTGGAGGCAGCCTGCTGACTGCTACTTCTTGATGTATGTGATGACCTTGGGGGACATCCTCTGGTGGCCCAAGGCCTGGAGGGCCCCGGTTTGATAAGGGTCATTTGCTCAGGGGGTGAATCACCCTTGGCAGCCTAAGAAGCCGGAATGGATGGGGGTCACAGGCAGAGGGGCTGCACACCCTTGGAGTGTCCTGAGAGGAGGCCCCCGGGGTGTCAGGCTGACGCTCATCCTCCCTGCAGGTGGCCAAGGGCCCTGCCCTGACTCCTGCAGGAGATAGTGCACCTGGAGGGAGATCAAGGTGCCTTGTCCCCATGTCGCCATCTTGATGGTGCCCACCAGGGTGTGTGGCGAAGGGGTGCAGGGCCAAGCGCAAATCCGGCAAGACATGCTGGACCAAGGTCTCCATGGCGGTCACCTTCCCATGGTGACCTCGAGGCTCTCCCATGTTGGAACCATGACACCAGACAGAACACGGACGGACTCCTCCATCATTTGCTCTAGTCTGCTGAGTGACTGTCAAATTTCTGCCTGATGCTCCGTCACCTGTCATTGTATCTCCAGCATTGGGTTGGCGAGGTTCATCCTCTATCTCGGACTGAGCTCGGCTTGTCTCCAGCAGCCTCCGAGTGCCGAAGGCCTGGGCTGTCCCTGTCTCCGTCTGCTGTGGGGACATGTCAGTGAGGTGTTCCCCAGAAAGTGATCCCGAGCCTAATCTACTGCTGTGCCCCACCTATCTGTGTCTCTCTCTGTGCTGGTGAAGGGTGCATGTGAGCACCGTGATGGTTCTTCCAGAGCTGCTTCTCCAGATGAAGTCTGGGGGCTCACACTGGTGTTGGACTGGCTTGGAGGCCTCGATCTGCTGGTGCCTAGAAAAGAGAACTGAGTTTCAGTTAATGAGCATGAGCCAGTTAAGACTGCGTGTGTCTCACTGCGATTGTCAGGGTTTGATGAAGTGATGGTATTGCGATCCGTAATAGGTTGCTGGGTGAAGCTGATCTCTCTTCCCCACATGAGCAATCCCTGTCTTCCACCGCCAGCTCGGCTGCAGCCTCTCAAACTCATTGAGGGCAATGATGTTGGCCGTCTCTCCCCTGGTCTGCATACTCTCGCGCCTGTTGTGCTTGGCCTATATGAAGAAGAAGAAAAAAAGATATGTGATGATAAAAGATGGAGCAGAAGTCAGGTGAGATGCATGTCCCATGTGTGTAGTGAGCCCTCTCCAGAAGGACCAGAGGATGGGATGTGAGCAACATGATAGTTGGGATGGTGGTAATGTGAAAGTCTTAGAGAGAGAATGAGTGTTGATATCTGTCCCCCGCTAATGGTTGTGCAAGATCCCTGAAGAGAGTAGCTGTTTGAGTGCATGATGTCATGATGAGAGATTGATATTGGAGGGAGTTGAAGGATGACTTACCCTGGCAGAGCGGAGATGATCATTCATCCTCTTCCTGCACTAGATGGCATTTCGGGTGTGGTTGTCAGCTGTGCTGACCTGTTGTGTGACTGCCTCCCAGGCCAGGGAGGTGAGGCTGCTGCGCTTCCTGCAACCATCCCTGGGATAGAGCACATGGCTGTGCGCCTGCACCCCTCTAATCAAGACTTGGATGGTGAAGGGGGATGCTGCCTTCTTCTGGCTGCGACATCTCTGGTGGGCTGGAGAGAGTAAGATTGTGTGTTGGACTGACCTTTAAACATGGCGCCCGGACCTTCTAACCCGCCATCTGATGGCAGGTGGACGAATCAGCTCCCGACCTGCCAGGTGATTTGGACCAATAAATGCTGTTGCATAATTAATGATCCTCCAAGCGCAGAATCGGGTGCGAGTTCCGTTCAATCCAGCCAGCGGGGTGGGCGCTGCCAAAAACTGCCCGCCACCACACTTAGTCTCATTTATGGAAAACTCCACCTCCAGGTCCTCTTAAAACATTACCCTGGCACAAAGTACGTAGAATTTACAGCACAGAAACGGATCTTTTGGCCCAACTGGTCTGTACTTCACACGAGCCTCCTTTCACCCTATTTAACTGAACTCAATCAGCACATTTTTCTATTCCTATATTCCCCCTGTACTTAGCTTCCCTGTAAATGCACCTATATTTATGATCATATACAAACGTGTATTCAATTATTTATACAGAAATTTGGAAATCATCCTTCAGATATCAAACTTCAGAGTCAAATGTGTTTTAAAAATAAAGATAGTCATTTGAATTCACATTTCCCTGATGCAGCGACGGAGTAAATTCTGCCTTTCATCTGGTGAAAAACTTTGGAATCATCAGAACAATTAACTTAAAAAAAATAGTTCGTTAGTTTGTGTATTTTTCCTCATTTTCCTCCTAGATCTGTGTTCCCTGCTGCCTGGCACTAGTAGTACAGTTTGTCACCAACAACTCATTACAAACACTGACATATGGGCCAAAATCTTACCAAATTCCAGATGTCCCACTGCCGGGACTGAAGGTGGTTTCCAAACCCATGCAGATGGAAGGATAGGTGTATGGTGGGGCCTTGAACAGAATGTTTTTCGCAATGGCCAATTAAGAGGCAACTGCCTAGCCAATGTTGAGGATAGCATCCTGTCTCTCAGAGTTGGCCACTGCCGAGGCTGCAGGGAGAAGAAAAGGGTGCCTCCATGTTCAGGTGCCCTCGAAGGCCAGGTAGGTTTTTTTTTTTACAAACTGTGCCAGGGACAGGATAGACAAGCTCCAGCAAACGGAGGAATGAATTCTCCTGTGGCATGCTGGAGCCGCTGGGGCAGCCATAGCCAGTGGGGCGAGGGGCAGTCCATGGGCTCCGGATCTGACTTTAAGGAAGGCCTCCGCCCCTAGAAGGCCACCTAGGTTCCCATCTCTCTACATGGTGGAGTCCCGACCCAATGCCAGTAAAATGGCGGCGGGGCCAGAAAGTGGCCACTAATTAATCGATGAATTGGTTTAATTGGCCACACGCTTCTGGTCAATGGGCAGTCTGATGTACCCATTGTTGAGAATATCCCATGGCAGACATTGGGCTCCACTCCGGATGCCATTTTACAAGGCTTTCCACCTCCTAGCCTGTCTCCAGAGGGTTGGTAAAACTCAGCCCATTGTGTCATCACAATGCTTCCAACAGGTGCACTCTAGAGACCAGAACCACTCAGCAGTGAAAATAATGGAAAATGGCACCCACAGGTTGGTTTTCTGTATCTTTACTGTCCTCCTTGGTTTGTATCTAAAGGTAAAACTGCCATTTTTTAAATATATCTTTTCACTTGCATTCTGCGGCATTGTAAGTTGAAATAACATGTTATCACTACTCTACAATAATTCTCTCTTTGATGAGCAAAGCAAATATATAAGAGAAGTGCAAATATCTGCACGTCTTAGCAAATAGGTGGCTCAAGACAAAACTAATTACCGGCTTGTCATTGGGATTTGCTTTTTTCTGGTATCATCTTCTACCATGCCCTCAGGGCAAGATAATAAAAAAAATCACTCCGTGGACATCTTCATATGCAGCACAAATGATGTAACTGAAAGAAAGCTTACTTTCCCATTCACTAGAGAATGCTAATCACAGTTTGATTGGCATGTGACAGCACAAAAAAGTCATTAAGGTTAGCATGTGTTGAATGACCCATGAAAGACTAAAGGCTACAAGAAGCACAGGAAACGTTTGAAAAAACATTACACTGTCTGCTCAGCACCAGAAATGTCAAATTCTAAAGAACAAGATACATAAATATCCATTTTATTATTCACAACACAGTAAATCCATAATTTTTGAATTCTGGATGCCTAGTATTACTTCTATATTTTAGGAAAAACAAAACTCAAAGAAAATAAACTTCTCCTATCCCCTACCCCACTAACCCCTGGAAGGTTAACCCTCCAAGAAGTAAAATAATTTTGCATCATTCAGAATATTTATCTTTTCTAGCATACCTCCATAAAAAAATTCCCTGAAAACAAAGAAATCAAGAAATATACAAAAGTATTTTTCAGTTATTTGAAAATCAACCCTGGTTATTTTTCTGATTTTGATTAAGGAACGGCAGAGAACAGCAGAGAATGACTAAAAGGTTATCAGGAGAAAGAAATTAGAGTATGAGAGGAGGCTAACTAGAAATGTTAAAATGGATAGCAAGAGCTTCTTCAGGTATTTAAAAATGAAAAGAGTAAGTAAAGTGAGTGTTGGTCTTCTAGAGAGTGAGAATGGGGAGCTAGTAGTAGATGAGGAAATGGTGGATGAAATGGACAAATATTTTACTTCGGTCTTCACGGCAGAGGATACAAAAAACATTCCAGTAATAGCCGTAAATCAAGCGGTGGGAGGGGAACTTGGTGAAATTACAATCACTAGGAAAGCCTTACTGAGCAAACTGATGGAGCTGCAGGCTGACAAGTCTCCGGGTCCTGATGGACTTCATCCTACAGTCCTAAAAGAGGTGGTTAATGAGGTCGTAGACGCACTGATTCCAAAAATCATTAGATACTTGAAAGGATCCATCAGGCTGGAAGGTAGCAAAGGGAGGGAAGCAGAAACAGGAAACTATAGGCCAGTTAGCCTGACACCTGTCATGGGGAAGGTGCTAGAATCGATCATTAAGGATGTTATCGCTAGGCACTTAGTAAAACTCGTGGTAATTAGGAAGAGTCAGCATGGTTTTGTGAAAGGGAAATTACATTTAACCAATTTATTGGAGTTCTTTGAAGGAGACACTTGCGCCTTGGATAAGGGGAGCCTGTAAATGTAATGTACTTTGATTTCCAGAAGACATTCGATAAGGCGACACATCAAAGGTCACTGGGGACAATAAAATCTCATGGTGCATGGGGTAACATATTAGCATGAATAGAAAATTGGCTGGCTGGGAGAAAACACAGAATATACATTAATGGGTCATTTTCCAATTGGCAGGATGTAACGAGCGGAGTCCCACAGGGGCCTTAACTTTTTACAATTTATATCAATGACTCAGATGAGGGCAGCGAAGGCATGGTAGCTAAATTTGCCAAAGACACAAACAAAGGTAGGAAAATATGTTGTGAAGAGGACATAAGAAGGTTGCAGACAAATATGGATAGGTCGAGTGAGTGGGCAAAAATCTGGCAGATGGAGAACAATGTGGGAAAATGCGAAATTGTTCACTTTGACAGGAAGGAAAAAAAAGCAGAATATTACTTAAATGGAAAACAACTGCAGAATTCTGAGGTACAGAGGGATCTATGTGTTCTCATGCATACTAAAAAAATAGTATGCAGGTACAACAAGGAGGCTAATGGAATGCTATCCTTCATCATGAGAGGAATTGAAAAAAAAGTAAGGAAATTATGCTTCAGTTATACAGGGCATTGGTGAGACCACATCTCTGTGCAGTTTTGGTCTCCTTAACTAACAAAGGATGTTAATGCAGTAGAGGTGGTTCAGAGGAAATTTACTAGATTGATATCTGGAATGAGTGGGTTGTCTAATGAGGAAAGCTTAGACAGACTGGGTTTCTTTCCACTGGAGCTTAGAAGAGTGAGGGGTGACTTGATTGATGTATATAAGATCCTGATTGGCCATGACAGGGTGAACACAGATATTTCCTCTCGTGGGTGAGCCAGAATAGTGGGCACTGTTTTAAAATTAGGAGGCACCCTTTTAGGGCAGAGATTAGGAGAATTCTTTGCTCTCAGTAGGCTGTACGATTTTGGAACTCTCTGTCTCAGAAGGAGGTGGTGATGGGGTCATTGAATATCTTTAAGACGGAGGTAGATCGATTCCCTTGCCTAACAAGAATCTAAGGTTATTGGGGGTAGATGGGAATTAGTAATACAAACAGATCAACTATGATTTTATTGAATGGCGGAGCAGGCTCAACAGGCCGATGGTCTACTTCTGCTCCAATTTTGTATGTTCATGTGCACAATTATGACTACACAGGCACATTACACTGTTTCAATTTTGCATAAAAATTACTTGTACGTTAGCTTCACTGGCTGCTCAACTCATTAAAGGCACGGATTAGCTGAACCATACAAACCAGGATAGCCACAGGTCAAAATCCCAGTCAGCTGACCTCAGCCAATGGGTTCATTACAATTAACCTCAATGATCCTGGATTAGGGAGGAAAGTATCAGTCAGGATTCCTGCTCTTGACTGATAACCAATGATTCCTGGCAGATTGAGAGTGTATGTGGATGGCGAGTAAGAACAGAATGAGGCTAAAGTGTGATATCTCCATGATCAAATAGCCACCCTGCACTCACCATCAATACTCACATATGAGAGAAGTATCTTTAGAGTAAAGTAACAGAAGGCACATGGTACTTGTGGAAACATGCTGCAGGAGAAGATGTGGGAGAAACTTGGCGTAAAACAGGAAATTAAAACTTAAACATTTCATAGTCAAAATCAAATCTGCTGTTTTGGCTAGTTTTAACCATTTTATTCTATAGCAAATAAAAATAGGCATTTTGTCACTTTTAAACATCAATTGCCCTTAAAATTTAATTTTACTGTCAGATTAAACATTGTGTAATTGAACTGAAACTAGAACAGTAGCCAAACCACTAGGATCACCCTATATCACTATATCCTATCATTTAACTAAAAACTATAAAATAGAGCTGCCAATCAAGTGTTACAACCAACCAAAAACAAGACTAGCCCGTCATAAAATCCGCACATCATAAATCATTCACCATGGGATGAAAATTCGACATGTTTTAAAAGTATGTAGTTGCTTTAAGCCAACGCAAGTTTTCGCAGTTGTACAGCTTTTTAACAATGGTGAAATTGAAGTTATTTTTGCACTTGTTTCACATTTCCTTAGCACATCAGGGATAGGTTTACACATTCCATCTACAGCCCTTCCTCTTCCAACACAAATATGATGTCTATCAAGTGACTAAATCCTCACTCTTAGATTTTGTTTGATTGAATCCAAGTCCAAGGATTGTATTGCTAGCCAATCAAAACCTTTTTAAAACAATGCTACTTCCAACTCCAAGTTGACACACAAAGAAAGCCAGGATGAAGATCAAAATAAGAGTCAAATGTTTCTTTTTTAAGTGTTTCCTTTTAAAATACATCCAAATTGAGTAGCTCTAATGCTGAAAGTGCAGGGCCAAACTATTACAAAAAGCAATCAACCCACAGAGTTACCAGTACTTCCCTGGACCTGTTAGCAGTTGTAACAGTTAGAGTAACTATTGCAGTGTTTGAATACACACCCCAAAAATGGAATTAACTAAAAAAATTGAATGTCTTGGGCTAGATTCACACCTTCAAGGCAGGTTGCTGGAGTTGGGAAAATTCCCAGTTCGGCCCACCCACTCAGGGGAAAATGCCAGGAGGAACAGGATTTTCATTGTGGGAGCGACGGGATTTCCATTGAGAGAGAGATGGGATTTTCATCAAGAGAGAGAGACAGACGGAATTTTCATCGAGAGAGAGAGAAACGGGATTTTCATTGTGGAGGAGGCAGATGCAGGCTGCAGTTGGGCCAGCCGACCCAGGGAAGAGTTCAGAGGCAGATACAGGGGCGACCAGGTGCCAAGGCGGGCTGCTTAAATGGCCCATCAGAACAGTGGGACTTCATCACAGTTATAATGAAAAAAATCAAGGCTCTCTAGCCTTCTCCCTTCACACCCCCTACACATTACCCATGCCCCATCGATGCTAAAGTATGCCCCCCACCCACCCCCTATGCCAAAGTATGCCCTTACTCACCTCCCTCCCTTGGCCCCTCATGCCCCCTATGCCAAGCTATGGCACCTCAATGCCCATTCACCCACTATATACTGTATAGAACCAATGAAGCCTATAGTGACAACAGGATGTGTAAAAAAAAAGCTTTAAAAAAGTCATTGATAACTTTGCACTTTCTTAAAAAAAATTCTTTTTACTATAGGCCAATTAAAGTGTCAATCTTCCAGACTCTTTAAAGTATCAATAACAGAAACTGCAAGCACTTGAAACCTCTATCTTGTGTAAATAAACATTATAAAATTGACAGAAAAGATCAGAGAGCCTGAGCTGTCAATCAAACAATGTTTTCCCTGGGGCTCATATGTTTTAGTACTCTAAAGGATGTCTAGGCTCTCAGCCAAAAATGTGTAAAAAGGTGTTTTTTTCAAAGAAAGTGGAAACTTATTAATGAATGACTTTTTAAAGCTTTTTTACACATCCTGTTGGTTTTATAATGCATATAATGGATGAATAGGCATAGAAGTGCCATAGCTTGGCATGTGAGGCCATACGAGATGAGCAGGGGGGCATAGCTTGGCATGGGGGCATACCTTGGCACAGGTGGCATGTGGAGGGCCTTTTGCACTTAACTTTCAAAAGGTTTCCGAATGCAGGCTATGGTTCATGTCAACTCTGAGGTGTTGTGAACAACGACTCTTTGAAAAGCTGGCCCAACTCCATGAAAATTGCAAAGGACTAGGACATGCCTAACTCCTCATGCTGGACAGGTCAGGGGTGGAGGGTGCGGGGCTCAAGACCCAAACCAGCCCGCACCCTCAAAAGGCACTCCTGAAAATCAAAAACCCTGGGAATGGGGTCCAGAATCCAAGAATCAAGTCCTGGCCACCATTTTCTTCCCCATCTCCATAAAAATTCAGCCCATCTAGTCAAAAATCTATAAGTGAACGTATCAGAATTCCACTAGACATAGTAATTACGCAGAAAAATTCTCCAACTGAATCACAACTTATGAAGCTGCAAATCCATATGCCATGTCCACTTATTGAGTATCATATCCAATGGGACCACTGCCCATCTGTGATTATACTCTAGTTTATGGATGAAGTTTTATTTCACATTTTTAATCTGCATTTCAGTTAATTTGAGAAAAGTAAGCAAAGGACAACATAGATACTTACAACACAGAACTTTAGAAACTATAGCATAGAAAAAGGTAATTTTCCCCTTGGTGCCCCTGCATTACTAGCCCTCCAACTGGAGCTACAGGTACAGTACCTCAAATCTGGCACCCTCGGGACCAAGACCCTGCCGGATTTCGGATTTTCTCAAATTTTGGACATCCAGCCTGGTATGTCGTTCAAAGCAACCCGGTTTGTTATCATGCAATAGGTTCAGTCACAGAGTTCAATATATCAAGTTTACATCCAATTCTCATGTAATATCAGTCTTCACTTAGAAGTTGTGTCTGGCTCCTCGTGTTCTAAGCTAGAACCGATCCAGAGTGGGGCGCAGCCTGTACAGTGCCTGACCAGCGCACCATTTCAAAAATGGCCAGTTAGTCAAATTTATTGTTTTCTTAGTGGACATTCATCTGGGCAAGCATTTTTCAAGCAGACAAAAGACAGTGTGCAATGGCTCAAACAGTAAAGTTCTCTATTATAAAAATGTATAGTATTCGGATACCGCCAGTTTTCGGGTAGCCAGATTTGAGGTAATCTACCTGTATCTACAGTAATCCCATTTCTCTTATCACCCATTGATGAAGAGGATGAAGTAATTTTCTACACTTGCCAGAAATCATCACTATTCTCATTAAATGCCTAAAACACAGCAAGTTCATTGCTGAATGTGTCAAACACTGGTTGTTGCTGTAATTTACCTTATCCAATCATTAACCAATATATTAGTTGCAGCTTTGATCAGAAAAATACTTTGACCTTCTAATGTTTATCCCGTCGCTAGATGGTTTGATAATTGGTAACTGTCATCCTGAACATAACAATTGCAAAATATATCCAAAGCAGGCTTACACTGTAAGAAGAGTGAAGGAAAAACAAAATGTTACAAATTATTTCTTGAAACCCTCAGAATTTCATCAACACTTTTGTTTTCTTTACAACTTGTTTTTATTAACTTTGTGCACCTGACAAAGCAGTACACTGAGTACACGTTAGAAATTAGGAACAGTGTAACGTAGTGCATGGATCATGAAAGTTTGCAAACCCGTAAGTATTCTATAAGTCAAAACCTAGCTGGGATACTAGAACGGTTCCAATCTATAAAACACAATCGGCACATGCTCTGGAAACTTTTCCAAAAGATTATAATCCAAACCAGTTCTAAAAATCATAAGTATTTCTAGACAAACTTTAACTTAAAGTATACAGCATCTTGCAAAGTTAATTTCAATTGCTAATTGTGCAATGCCAATAAATGACAAGTGATCAATATGACAAAGTTTGGCTTTCACTTTAACGCAGAAAGCAATTCATTTTAACTACTCTTCTAGAGTAGATCTACGAGTAACAGCAATGCATTTTTATATCCAGGCCACCTGCATGTTTTGAATTTCAGTTCAATTGAAAATGTTAACTCAAGGAAATTCACAGGATTTTGATAATTTTATTTGAATTTAAAGATCAGTTACAAACATTTCTAAACCTTTCTAAACCAGCATTTTAAGAAGCTGTGTGAATAGCGCATGTAGAAACCTAAAGTTTAGTCTGAAATAACACAAATAAATCCTGGCAAGTAAGTGCACCACAGACAAAAAACAGCTACAAATGTTTTTCCTCATCATTTGAAAGAAAACATATAAATGGGAACCAATAGGCCAGTGGTCCCCAAACTTTTTTGGTCATGTAGCCCTAGTCAGATTTACCAACTTTTTGCTTACCCCTTTCTTTTTTAACTACTCTTCTAATGACCACACGTTTGTAAATCGTTGTACCTACACAATACAGGTAAACAAATGTCTATACTAATAATATTTTACTTATCATTAATGTGATGAATGGAACATAAGCACTTCAAGTCAGGAGAAATATTCAATGAACCTCCTGCCCCACAGAATCATTCAATCAGCCCCTCCTCCCAACTCCCCACCCCCATTCACATGGATGCATGATTGTAGCTGAAATATCTCAGTACCTTAAATTGACCTCTATTAGAGATCATCATTTAGTGGAGTCGATGGCAGACTGGTAAGACACCCACGGTAATGCTCTGGGGACCTGGGTTCGAATCCCGCCACGGCATTAAAAATCATTTAAAAATCTGGAATTAAAAGTCTAATGATCATGAAACTATTGTCATAAAAACCCATCTGGTTCACTAATGCCCCTTTAGGGAAGGAAATCTGCTGTCCTTACCTGGTCTGGCCTACATGTGACTCCAGACCCACAGCAATTATGGTTGACTCTTAAATGCCCTCTGAACAAGGGCAATTAGGGATGGGTAATAAATGCTGGCCAAGCCAGCGACGCCCACATCCCCTGAATGTATATTTTAAAAAATCAATTGCATATTCAATTGTATTCTGACAGTGCTCCGTCACAGATCGGAATGAATGATGTCAAGACTGAAAAGTCAGGTCAGGATGTACGAACTTAATATCTAAACTGCAGCTCCATGCTTGCTGAATTTATTAATATTAATTTTCAGAGTGAAGAAAGTTTAATACTTCCACACTTGCTTCGAGTACAAGTTTGGAAACATTGAGTTCAAGACTCTGAATCGCCATCTGTAGCTTTACTTTTCTTCTCAACCCTTCTTCCCAACCCCCTACCCTCGCTTGTTTAGCAGCCCCTCTTCCCAACCCATGCTCTGTCCACTCTCTCAGTAACCCCGCTTCTCTACTCCCTACTGCCTCACCCCCCACTAACACTTTTGTACCTTGTGGGACAGTTGCAGCAGGGCGATGGCCTTGGACAGGCAGGCCGTGTCCTCCCGGGAGTCTGCTGACCTGAGGATCAAGTGGTCACCTCTTCAACTAAGACAGTGTTTCAGCCTGCAGCTGCTACCCTCACATCACCACCATGCCGGTGTTCAGGCTCATCCGCCACCACTCTCCTTCCCACTGCTCCTCCAATCACAAGTTGTTTCTCTCCCATGTGTGCTGCTAATAGGCACAACTGCATCTCACTAGTGTACTTGTTAACCGCTCGTGTGGGAGAGAAACAATCTGTGATTGGAGGAGCAGCAAACAGCAGGAAAGTGAGTGGTGACAAATTAGCCTGAGGCACTTGCCTTTGGGAACCCCTGAACTACAGACAGGGGATCATGCAGGTCGGAAACATGTTCTCATCCCTGAAGATCCACCATTCGCAATTAAGGGAAAAGTAACCCCTAAAGAAATATGCCATACCCCGGGATTCACATACCCTACTTTGGGAACCACTACAATAGGTCGATCTATTTAATATCACGAGGTAGCATATCATTCCACATAGTGTAAAGGTCAGGTTAGTCTAATGTGGAATGTCATCTAGAGGGGCGCAACTATACGGAACACATGCTTTGCAACTCTGCTTGACAACAACATTCCATATGCCACCACTATAAATACAGGGATACTGGTAACTGTGCTCCCTATAAACATTTTCTATTGTGCAATCTTTTGCTTTTAAGGATAGCTAGCAAGTAAGGAATGTATACACACAGAGGAGTGACAAAGGGAAACTGTAGTCATAGTTAAAAACTTAGGCTTTCAGGAGTTTTTTTCCTGAAAAAGTGGATAGAAAAATTGCACACTGAAGTTGGGTTAGAAGTGCAATGGCTCACAGCTTGACTTCTGACGCAGCAAAGAATGTAAGAAAAGCAGTCAGAGGAGCTTGGAGTTGGGGAGAGATGTTGAGTTGTATGAATCAGGAATAAACTATATAAATAAAATGGGGATGGAGGTATTTGAAATGTGAATGAGGCTCCTGAAGTTGATTCACTGGTGTACAGGATCTGGCAGAATTGGTGAGGACAGGACTTTCTGTGGGAAATGTCCCAGGGCACTGAGGTCAGAAACATAAAACTTGTCGTCAATAGGTGTAAGGAGGTTGGCAAGGAGAGGATGAAAAATAATTTGAGGTGGTGAAATCATGGATAAGTGTTTCATTAGTGGACCGTAAGACACAGCAGAGTAAACAGGCAATGTTCCAGATGCAGAATGTGGTTTTGGTGATGGGCTCCACTCAGCGTTGAAGAGAACACAAAAACTGTATACCACAATGCATAAAAAATTTAGAATCTTGATTAAATCGGGATCTGAGATACAAACTCATTGCTGTGGGACTAGCAGCATGGATTTTTTTTGTTAAACCATAGGAAATACAAGTCACCCAGGAGTTAACAACACCGGAATAAATTGTTTGTGGTAGAGAAAAAGTGATGAGGGCCATTACTACACATGAAGAAGCTGGCCCCATGCTTACGAATATTATTAAGGAGCTGCATATAAGTGGTGAATAGGAGGAGGTTTAAGGATGGACCCTAGAGATATATCAGAAGCGAAAGTGGAGTCACAGGGCTGGACACCATTTGAGATATCCTGACAGTGTTGAGACCATTAGGATGAGTGGAGCCACAGAAGAGTAATACCACAGAGCACAGTGGAGAATGCAGTGGGCTCCAGATGGCAGAGAAGCCTAGACAGAGAAATAAAGGTTGAACAACGAGCTGTGGTCACAGTCAAAGAATACAGTTGTCATGAACGTTATGACATTATAGATTTTTTAAGGGAAAATGTTTGAAAAGCACATGTTTGCTAAATAAAAAACAATTTTGTTCAGAAAAAGGATGTATGGAGAGACAGCTTGGCACCTTATCAAAGTCATCTCAAGATCATTACCTCAAGAAGGATCACAAAAGTCATTATTCAATGAGTGTTCCACAAGTGTACATAAGATCACTCCACTCGCTGGTCTTCTTTCAGAACAAAGACAATTAGGCAATTAACTTCTAAGGACCTTAAATGAAACAAGAACCCCAGGTGGGAGAAAGGCAGTTTAATGGCTAATACCTAATATGGAAGCATGATGTGTCAATTTGGGAGCAGCCATCTTTGGGTTTCATACTATAAGAAAAGGTTGCAAGCTGCCTAAAGAGAGAACCATCTTGAACATTATGAGAGAAACACCTTGAAAGAGAAACTGCTTCTCAACTGGGGGAGACTGAGGAAGGTTTCCAGAAACAACTAGCGGATTGCTGTACTAAATCAGACTACTAAGGGCCAGCACCTACAGTACTGTAAATAAAAAAACTAAGCTTCACTCACTCTTAGGGCCTGTTGTGCTTGCAAAGTCCACCTGCAAAGGCAAGCTCCAACTCTTCAACTACAGAGGCCATCGCAGCTGCTATTCTGAACTTTAAGTTTCAACTCCTTGACTTCAGAAAGAAGGAATTAAAGCAATAGGCCCGAAACAATATCTCGCAGAGACTGATTTGAAATCTCATCTTTAAATATCTTTGGCCTTTATCGGCATTTTAATCTCTGTGTTTGTATTTTAGTTAATAACTTTATCACTTTTACCTAAGTAAATTGCAGCAGTTTTTACAGTAAACTAACTTTTATCTTGTTTAAGATTAAAGCTCGTCTGCTGGTTTTTTTTTTAATTGAATCAGTCAAATTAAAAGGGGGCTAATACACACACACACACACGCACACACACACACGCACACGCACACACACACAGTCTTTGCTCACAGATCATTTTAAGGAAAAGCCTGTTACATGGTCGTGATACAGTTTATGATTGACTATTTTGGTCAGGAAAGATGAGTATATAGTTGAACAGCAATAACATATTTGAGACTTTGAGAGAAAGATAAATTAGAATTAAGGATAAAGGTGCAAAGAGTGGCGATTTAAGGATAAAGGTGCAAAGAGTGGGGTTTTAAGAAGAATAATTTCAAAGGATCTGAAAAGATTGAAATGATGCCAAAAGATAGACATGTGAATAATTATGAGCCAAGATAACAGATGGTGTGTTTCTTGGAGGAAATAAGTCTTTGAGAGTTAGGGTAGAAATGGGAGAAGAGTGGGAGCCAAGGGAAGGAAGGTAGAGGTAGCAGAGGGGAACTCTTCCATTTTCAAAATACATTAGCTTCCCATGTCTGGAAATTATATGTGACAAAGGGTTGTGAAGGGCAAGGAGGTCAGAAAAGGCAGCTTAAATGAAGAAAGTTTGAACTTTCCTCACCTTCCAAAACAATGCTGGAACAACCAAAGGATTTCACTACACAAGCAGAAACAGTGCAGCTTGAAATGATTGTAAAATCACGACTGAAGTGGTTTGTTCCATGTGCACTCTCATCTCCAGCACACTGACATGAAATCAGGGACATGGCTATTGTATTGGGGGAGCAGTGGGGTACAATCTTATCCAGGATTTGGCAGGAAAAAAGGCTTTGGAGAGAAAAGCAAGGTGGTTAGTTATTGAGTAGTTATTGAGCAAATCGATAAGACACTGCCTGTCCTGGAGATACAATAGGGTGGGTGGATGATTAAAATTCTGCAGAGGAACAGTGATGGATTGGTAGATTGTATGACAAGGGCATGGTGCAGTGAAACAAGAGCAAATGTGAATAGTCAAAAGTATAAACAGGCGACAGGTAAAGTAGGACAGCAAGGCAATAGACAGAAGCACATATGAGCTTTAGTCAGAAATAGTAGTAATACATGGCTGCAAGTTATAAAGAAACTAATAGTTCACAATAATTCCAGCTTATTAAAAGATTAGAGAAAACTATGCAGATGCAGATGATAAAGTCACTGCATTCCAGCGTGTCATGTTCTTGCCATCCAAAGTGGGAATATTACAAAGTTGTTAAGAAAATAAGTGGGACAGATTTTGGTATTTAAACTTTGGCCTGATTTTAACTGGCTCCAACTCGTAGAAACCAGGCTATGGGGGATTAGTTAAATTAGGAGTTACTTATGCCTCCTCTCACTTCCAGCTCCCTGGTCAGGCAAAATCTGCCAAGAGCCAGAGCTTGGGTCAGAAGTGGCTCAGCAGACAAATTTCAATTTTTGTTCTAGCTTTGCTTGTGGACCAGAAAGGGCAGCAATGCACCTGGTTACCCCACCTTTGAGTGTGGCGAGAACCGCCTCCACTTGTGGCGAAACTTTCAACTACCAGGAAACATTCCCAATTGGTGTCAAATGAGAACTGAATTGGGCTTAGCTTTGATGATAGCTGTGGTAGTCGGGTCTTCCAAGACTTACACATAATGACTGGTGGCTTGGGAGATGCTCAGTAGTCATAGAACTGGAGAAAAGGAAAATAATGTCCTGTAGTTGTAACAGTTCAATAATATCACAAAACTATATTTAATGTATTTTTTTAAATCAATGAAAGTGAGTATAATAATCTAAGCAAAAGATTCAAGAATTTGCTGTCAAAATAATGGTGAGGCTAAAGATTTTCACCATTATTTATCCATACTACAGACCAGAGGCACAATTAAATGCAAATATCCAAAAGTTCCTGTTCAGGTAGCATTACACCACCATTAGCCTCATGAAAATGGTACTGAATGCTGTGAAGTTCCTGCATTTGTGAAATGGATATGTACTAATTCCACTGCAAATATCTACAATTAGTAATTAAAAATGTAGGCACGCTTTTAACATTTGTTCTTACAGGGGATCTAGGGGGTCTAGAACAAGGGGTCAGAGTCTCAGGATACAGGGTAGGCTATTTAGGACTGAGGTGAGGAGAAACGTTTTCACTCAGAGGGTGGTGAACCTATGGAAATCTCTACCACAGAAGGCTGTGGAGGCCAAGTCACTGAATATATTTAAGGAGGAAATAGATAGATTTCTAGACTCTAAAGGTGTCAAGGGATATTGGGAGAGAGCAGGAGTATGGCATTGAGATGGAGGATCAGCCATGATCATACTGAATGGCAGAGCAGGCTCAAAGGATCGAATGACCTAGTCCTGCTCCTATTTTCTATGTTTCTATTGTGTAGGGTCACAGGAGTAACTTCTGTACCTGAGGTAATCCAGCAACTTCTACAAAGCCCATGAAACTTCCTCCTGGTTCACAAGCTGCAGGACTTCCTGGTGGACATTAAGACCCAGCAAATCGGTGCTTCAACATGCAAATTTAAGAAATAGGTCCTTATTCAGTTGCAGTAATCTTCATTGCAATGTTAAATTTAACTCTGCTTCTCATAAAAGTGACTGCTAGGGTTTCCCAAAGAAAAAATCTTGGGTTGGATTTAGCAGTGGCCAACCTCTCGGGCACTGAAAATTAATTATAAATGTGGAATCTCATTCCTTCAGGATATTATTTGTTCTAATTTTAAAATAAAAATTACATTTTCTTCTCTTACTTTTGATTTCTCTCTTAATTCTAATCTTTTTCTCTTTATTTCTCTTATGTCCCGGATTTGACACTAAATTAGCCCCCTTTAATTCACCTTCCTTCACAGCCCTTCTTAAGGATTTAAGCTAACAAGCTAATTGAAAAGAATTTCTTGTAAATTAACTATATCTGCCCATTATATAACACCAAGTCTCAAATTGTGCTAAATATTTGAAAAAGCATGCAGAACATCACAAAATGCTTATTTCTTTGGCTTTGGTACATAAAGTTAGACTTGCTTGGGTTTTAGCATGTCAAAATCAATTAGAGGAAATGAACTGGGCTAATAAGTTACACTGCCTTCGACTGGAGAACATCAAATAGGAAAGGGTTGCAGTTGCTAAAATGACTGTGTTGACATTAAGCTGTAGCAATTTCATCTGCTGTTAGCCCAAACAGGAAAACAAATAATAAGCCTGTGCGTGTTTGTATGTACATTTGTGTGTGAGTAAGAAGTAAAGGAGTCTCTAATAGTTTTTTTTAATGGGAAGGGATGAAAAAGGTCAACATTTAAGCAAAAATGAAATTGGGAGACCAAATTATAAATCTGCAACAACCTTACTGGAAACATAAAGCAAATTTAAAATATTACCTAAATGGGTAGCTCTTACACCAAGAAAAATCACATTGTGAAACAACCAAAAACACAAAAGACCTGCCAACATTTTGGCTAAGAAACAAATTGCATTTACATAGTATCTTCCATGTCCAAAGGCACATTGTTGTTATGGGGGTAATATCCAATTTGTGCATAATAAATGCTACAAATAGCAATCCGATAAATGGACAGATGGTGTGCTTTGACGGTGCGCTTTGATGGTGCTGGCAAAGGCACACCAAGAGAACTCCTCTGGTAATCCACAAATAGTGGCATGGGATCTTTTACATCTACCTGAGGGGCTAGATGTGGCCTTGCTTTAACATCTCAGCACTGCCTCAAATATTGAACTGAAAGGTCAGTCTATTTGCTCAAATCTCTGGAATGGACACGAGGCCACAATCAGATCACCATGCCCTGGCTAATATTTGTTCTTCAACCAACATTGAAAAACTTATAATCTGGTGTTTACCATATTGTTGTGCATAGGACCTAGCTGTGCAAAGTTAGCTGTCACATTTCTAACAGTGGCCATACTTCAAAAGTACTGCATTGGCTATGAAGTGCTATGGGACATCCTGAACTCTTAAAAGACTCTCTATGAATGCAAGTCTGTCATTTTATTTGTAGCTTCCCAAGGTGCTTCATAGAGACTTAACGAACACCAAGTCAAAGGAGGAGAGATTAAGAAGGGTAGCCAAGAGCTTGGTCAAAGAGGTTGGTTTTAGAAATGGACTTGAACAAAGATTAAAAAAGTGAAGTGGCAGAGGATCCAAATATGATATGCTGTATCAGTTTCTTGTCTGAAAAAGAACACAACAATGTTGAATTTAGCAGTGCAGTAAGTCTGTGCCTGGGTCACTGCTAAATTCATCAAAGTTTTTTTTCAAAATTCTAGCAGTAACACATTGATGAGAGATTCTCATTAACGTTCCCACCCCTCCCAAATACACCAACTGTCCTATCTAGGCCAATTTTTAAAACCACTCCAAGTGCTCATGTACAGTCAAAATGTTTGGGTGCTATCCTTACGTGATGAATTCCAACAGCAATCCAGCAAAAACAAAAGAGTTCATTAAACCAAGTTACTTCAAAAGTACTTCATTTGTTAATGAGGTGCTTTGGGATGGCCCGAAGTTCTGAAAGTCACTATAAACTCAACTTCTTTCTTTCTATAAGCCAGAATCTTCACGTCGGCTTGCAGGGGTGGGGCCCGCTCGCCGATACATAAAATGACATGCAGTGACGTCACCGTGCGTCATTCCGATTTTCAGTTCGGCAGGTGCGCACCGGAGTCGGCTACACACTCGCTGAACTGTCAAAAGCCCTATTAGGGCCATTTAAAAACTAATTAAAACAATCAACGAGGTGCCCGTCTAACCTTAAGGTTGGGGGGCAGGTGAAGAGCCCAGGCAGCCTTCTCATTTATCATGAAACCTCATCCACGGTCAGGATGAGGTTTCATGAAGGATTTATAAATGCAATAATTTTTTTTTCTTCTTTATTTAGATTTTGAAAAATGAGATTAAACTCCCTGAGGCAGCTCTGTGCCTCAGGGAGATTTCTGCACCCTTTTGCGCATATGTGCGAAAGAGCGCAGGCCCCGACTCAGCCTACTCCCCTCGCTCGCACAGGGAGCATTCAGTGCTTCCAGGTGCGCGTCACACTGGGCGGCCCTTAATTGGCCCGCCCACGTAAAATGGTGGCGATCGGCTCCACACCCCCCCACTCCCACTCAGCCCCTCCCAACGGGCAGAAAATTCTCCCCATAGTGAATTAAAAATCATCTTTGTACAAAGCCTTTGTGCCTGTCTTGTGAGCTCACTTACCTATTCTAATGCACCTATAAAATTTCTAATAACTGCAACATGGTAGGGTGCTGAAATTCCATTGAGAACACCACAAATGGCTGTGGTGGGCAAGCTACGGTGGCGTTAGCTGTGGAGCGCCCAGCCATAGATTGCGATTCTTGGCAGTGGCAAGGTCTGTTAGACCCAGCTGGTTGTTTGGGACCAACAAGGGTGCTAATTGAGAGCATGGCGTGGTAGGAAGTATCCACAATACCACTCCCTTTAATAGGTTTGACTGCCTTTAACAAATACATTGGTGTCCAATTTCCATGCCCCCAATATGATAAGTTGTTATCAAGGAGTGCCAGTAGGGCAGGATGCTCGCTTATTTCATTCTAAGCAGTAACAGGGATTCATTTAAGTAGCATGGTCCCAGAGATTATGTGAGCAGGCATGTGATCACAGCACACTGATCATTTCACCTCCATTTTTGTGTGATAATAAATTTAGCATCCAGAAATTTTAGGAGGGGAATTCCAGAGAATGGGACCCGAAGTGCCTGACCGTACAAAGGGTCATAGAAAGAGGAACAGAGAGTTAGGAAGGAAGAAGGCCATGTAGAGATGTAAAGGTTGAGAATTTTAAAAATGGGGCAATGTAAGACCAATTGGCTTGGATAGGAGTGGTGGTGGTCCATGAATTGGTGTGGGATAGGAGATAAGCAGGAGAGTTAGGTACAAGTTGGAGTTCTGGAAGATAGAGGCTGGTAAAGTGAAAATTGGAATAACCAAGTCTGGAAGTGTCAATGGCATTTAAGAGGATTTCAGTGGCAAATGGGTTAAGATGGGGGCAGAAACAGGAGTTGCTAGTGATAGTAGTGGTCTCTGTGGTGGGGAGAATATGGTTTTGAAGTTGTGATTGAGAAGATAGCGGATTTATACTGTTTCAGGCTGAAATATCTGAAGTAATGACATTTTGGCATGAAATGCATGCGACATTGATTCAAATATGTAACAAAGTAATCTGAATGAGTGAACCTTCAGAGTACAAGTGGGGACAGCAGCCATTGTCTAAAAGGCATGTTAAAGAAATTGCACTTGGAATGCTAGGTCTATTCATGAGAGTACAATCTATGCCAGGGTTGATTTTTTTAAAAAAATGCAGATTGTGTTATGAGCATCCATTTGGCCACTAAACCAGATGAGTCAGTACCTTAAAGGTTCAACTTCACTTACATAAGGTGAACAAGCACTTGTCCCACATTCAGTCTAGTATTGAGAGCACACTAGGTGGAGGTAGAAAGGAAGGGTTGATAAGTAGAATGCAGCCACTTGAAGAGAAATTAAAAAGAAAAGAAAAACAAACACAAGCAAGGAGGAAAAGGAAAACTGACTAACTGGCAGCTCAAAAGTCATACCACAGTCAATAGTGTTACAGACAGGAGAGAGAGACAGGCAAACTGTAATTATTTCTATCATCACCTGTCCAGAAGAGAAAGGCCTTTTGAATTATTTTTAAAGTAAATGGTGGTGTGTTTTCTAAAACCTTTGGTATGTGGGATCCAATTTACTTATAACCTGCAGCAAACTTGCATTATGATTAACTCAGCCATCTTTTTTGATTCAATAGAAAGTTCATTTTTTAAACATGGTAAAAGAACAAAGTTTTGGATTTATTTTCATGTCATGTGGACCCAACAATAGACTCTAATAATCATGACAGGCACAATAAATTCCACAAGACTCTTATAAAAGTCTTGCATCTGGCATACTTCTGAGCGTAATGAAGACATTTCTGACACATGGGAGGGAATGGGGCACACCAAACAACTCAAATCTTTCATGCAAAAACCAAACTATTTTCAACAACTTTGTTAGTTTACCACCCACAATATGCACACACCTCAAAGATAGGAGATTTATCAGGATTGTTTCATTTGTCGTGCATAATACTGAAACATTACCAAGCCCAAAAGCTGAGCTGTTGTGTGTTAGAAATGCCTCAAACAACTTTTCCTATTGCAGGCTTGCACCTTGCCTGTGTGTTGCATTTCTGAAGCTTAAGTACTTGCTGATATTTTTAGAGACTTTTATGCACGGCTGCCTCTCACTGCTGGTTTTCACTTCCTTTTCCAAAACTCAAGCAACTTCTCCCAACCGAGCGTATTAACAATGGCCTCTCTACTTTGGCAGAATTTTTATTGGGCTGAACCAAGAATTATTTTCATGAACTATGTCCCACACAGTTGGCTAATTCAAGCATAATCAGTTTTTAAACATTTCCTAAGTTTCTCTACAAATTCCTTTTACAAACAGCCCTTGTGTTTAGTTTGCATATGGTATGAGGCACTTTAATTTTACAGAATATTCTTGCAGATGTTAAGTGATGAAAAATGTGTGTGTTCTGCAAAGCACATAGGAAACTCAGTACTGAAAAACCTTCTGAAATGACTTGCTTGTCATAAATTCTGACTCATTCATCTGGCATTGGAACATTTCAAAAACATGGTTTCTTGATTTTTCTGTGATTACTGCTGTTTTAGTCATACCAGCACCAGGCAGTCTAGCATCATAGTTTTCCTCTCACCTAATCAGTCAAAGTCTTCAACTGTTTCCATTCTGACCTGATCACAGGACACCAAACATACAGTATGTTCTTAACAGAGATCTCTTTATTTAACTTGTGCTTAGGTTGAACTCTGAACCCTCCAGTTTGGCAAGAAAAGTAAAGTTGAATATAGTACATCTAAATGATCTATCAGGTTGCGCAAGTAATATGCTATGGAGCCTTAAGGCGTTTCCTTCTAAATCAAAATAAATGAAAATAGCTGAATAAGGAGATTAGATGTATGAAAAGGCTGTGTAAAGTCAGAAGGAATCCTAATTTGTAGGTAATTTGGCAGTCTGACCATGTGAACATGTGACAGGCCAATATGTGCAATTCTCATGTCAATAGTGTGTGACTTGGCAGCTATGCAGTTAATTTCTGATGCCTCATGATTTATTTTAATTTCTACTCTTTATGTTATTTTTATAACTAATACGCAACATGTCTGACAGCAACATTGGAGTATAGACACAAAATGTTCCTTGTCAAAATTCTTACCCTTGCACCTATTATACTTTATTCACTATTGCATTTTTTTTAAAAGCAGCTTTGCTGAATATGAAATTTTAATTGTTTGGCCTGTTCTTTAAGTATTCTTAACTAGTTTACTTTCAAGGAATACTCTGAGCATTTCCAAAGCAAAAGGGAAACACAAATAGGCAATACCCAATTTACTACTATTACTGTAATTTGGAAGTTGGAATTCAGACACTCCACTTTATATCAGGACTATTTCAATTTCATTTTTCAGGCACACTTAAATTTGAAATAATTAAGTAACTATTTTACATCCCATGTACAAAATTATGCAAAATGACTAGGTGATAGTGACACTTAGGGAAAAAAGTATCCCAAGTTCGAAAGCCAAACTTGCAAACCATTAATAAGCCAATTTAGTATTTTTCTTCAGTTTTATTATTTTGTTATTTTATTTCCTCCAGACTTATTGTAGATAAATTAAGAAAAAGGTTCAGTTTTTTACAAATGTATCTGAATTCCAACCAAATAAAATAATTTTTTTTAAAAGTTTAAAGGAATTTGTTTTGCTGCACTTTGGAATTTTGTTTATATTGCAATCTGGTCAATAAAGTAAATTTTTAAAATGTTAAATACATATTTTGCTATGAAAAACTGCATTAAAATTAAAGATCAGTTTTCTTTTAAAATATTTCACTTAGATACAAATGTACTTTTTTACCTTTACATAATTTTTTTCAAACTTACCTTGGTGAGGCCAAAGTCGCAATGGTGGAAGATTGAAGACTCCGCAGCTCCACCTGCTGTGCATCTGGACTTAATGGCAGGACTGGTACCACAAAACTAATTGCTTATTTTACAAAAGGAAATCCTATTAAAGGGTCAACATTTTTTTTATTCTTTCACAGGGTGTGGGCATCACTGGCTACACCTGCATTTATTGCAATTGCCCTTGAGAAGATGATAGTGAGCCACCTTCTTGAATCACTACAGTCCATGTGTTGTGGGTACATCCACAGTGTTGTTAGGGGGTTAAGATTTTGACCCAGCAACAGTGAAAGGATGACGATATGGTTCCAACTTGAACCAATTGTTGACATTTTATCATTGGAAATCCCTATGAAACTTGTCTAACTATCTCTAAAATGGAATGTATAAAACTCACATGTTTATCTCCATGGTGTTGCACAATGTGGTCGCTCTCTCTCTTACATATGTTTGTGTTGCTGTTCTCTTTGCATCCATGTTCTTTCTCCTTACCTCTTCTTTTTTAGCTTGTTTCTGCCCTCTTCCGTTTTCCCCTTTTCTCTGTTGGAAGGCAGCACTGCACATCATAATGTGTGGTGGGGAAAGGAGTCACTAATAGTCAGAGGCTGTGTTTAAGGCTCGATTGTAGGAAAATGTAGATTTCAGTGGCTCCCTGCCTAATTAAGTGTTTCTCCCACCCCCTCACTCTATCATCCTGCTTCCTTTCCCACTAATGCTATCCATGTCCTATTATCTCTTCTCACCCCTTTCCTCTTCCCATTTGACCTGTCGAGTTAACGCCCATGTGTTTCTTTTTTCACTGTCACTCACTACAATTTTATCACCCCCCTCATCCACTACCAATCATCCCTCCAGGGCATGTAATGAGAAACCTGAAGACTCCTATCCCTTAAACTTCTCTTCCCCAACTTGCTTCCATTTTAAAATTCAATTTAAAAAATCCATTTAGAATGAGAAAAGAGACCGTCCACCATTCTCTCTTTGTCTTTCACTGATATAGAGTTAATACTTACCCTTTCCTAATTCAACAAAACACAGGTGAAATGATTAGTAGGCCAAAGTCAAATTATTTTAAAACAGAAGAAACATTGAGGAATAGCTGGAGTGTTACAGTGACACAGATGGCTGTATGTAATTTTAATGACATACTGAAATGCATGGGTGTGTGCATACGTGAAAAATTCAGCCTTTGCCTCACTGTCATTTTTTTTCCTAAAAACGTGTTAGCAATTAGGATATTTACCTTTTTTAGCCATCAACAAGGCAAAGATGAGATCATTTGCCAATTTCAAAAGCTAACTTATTATTTTGAAAACTGAATACACTCCCCACCACTTATACTATTCACACTCATCATGGACAGCTGCTAATAACACTAAGTATTTTCTATTATCATGGGAGTCACTTACAAAGGGGTTGTTTACAACATATTAAGCACACTGACTATTTTGGATATACTTTGTCATGGAATCCTTTTAATAGATTTTCCTGTTTCAGTAACTGTAGGTTTTCATCTCTCATCCAATTCTCAGATTCTGGCAGCTGCTGGAGAGTTCGTTTTCCTTCTTCTCTCACTTTCCTTTCCAGCTCTGCCACTTTGGAAATGTTCAGTTGGATAAAAGGTCAGTGGTACAGTCTCACAAAATCCTACACCTGCCTCCTGTCTTCCTTCTGCTTATTTTACCATCCACTACAGATAGCAGGGAAATTAATTTAACACTAACGTGCCCGAGGTAAGCAATAGCGATAGCATTTGCAGAAAGAAAGACATGTTCAGCTTGGTATAATCGTTTTACGTTATAGCTTCCGTTTGTCGTCTATAAAGTATGTAATTAGCAGCATATCTCACACACACACACATCCTTACGAATGCACAATCACAACTTGTGTTTTTAAGCAAACATGCAAAATAAATTTTAACTAAATAAAGCTTTTGAAACATTACATCTACAAATACTTTTGAAAGGCAATTTGAAAGGAACATGACAGTAGCTGAAGAAAAAAGGTATATAGGTTAGTACTGACGCACTATGGGAAATTAGGTACACAGCATGTGTTCATTCAGACACACTGCATCAGAATTCTGGATAAGAATACCAGGTCCAAGACCACATTTCTGAAAGAAGCTGAGGCCTTCAGGTAAAATCTTAAGATATTAAACCACAAGAGGTCTTTCAATAGAGAAACTTTTGAAATATGTAACTTTCTTTTTGTTTAAACTCTAATTTTTAGACATTAGAAATTTTAGCTAGTGAGGAAAAATGGCAAAAACAACTTTTTAGTAAACATTTTGAGCAATTTGTAGGGGAAAATCCAGTGCCATCCAGTGGCTAGATTTTACAAATACAACATGACAACAGACAGTTTCCATGATAAAATTATCACAGCTATTTATATGTAATGGAAATTGTTGACACAAAAGTGGGACAAATGTCACGACAATAGAAAGTAACTTGTTCAGGCAAAAAAAATTAAGATTCGTTCAGTAACATATAGGCAATTTGATTTAAAGAATTTTCATGAGAGCATTATGTTCCCATCAGGGAAGAAAGCTCCATCGGTGCTTCCCCAGCTCTGCACATCATTGGCATACATGCACATTTATCAAAGTCCCAACAAACGTCAATAAATTTTGATTATTGTTCTGTGAAGCGTCTTGGGACATTCTGCGATGTTAAAGGCACCATATAAAAGCAAGTCACTGTTAATAATAAATGTAGTATTTAATTGCAGGTTAATCTATCAGCATCACTCCAACAGATTATCAAGATTTAAGGGATCCAAAATGCAGATTTTGAACGAGGTCAAAAAGGAAAGCTATAAATACACCTATTTAGGTATATCACAGAAAGCCACCAGGGTTCTTGTAATAAATTTGGGACCAATCAACATTCCACCACATTAGCTTCTTATAGCCAGTCTGGAACCCAACTATTATAAGGCTTATATTAGAGTCCCTCATAATTAATCACTACTCAAAGTTATTACAGGTTTTAATTAATTGTGAACCAGCACGGAAGAATGTATAAAATGACAAGATATGCGCCCAAACAGATGCTAATATTCAATGCCTCATCTACTCTCCGAAGAACAAGACTGTACATTGAAGGGGTGTTACAGACCATCAGCAAAAGAGCTACACACTTGCACAATCTTTGTCCTCATGGCCCAATGCATCCATCACTTCAACAACATCAAGCTAGGAAATCAACCATGGTGCAAAGGGACTGCAGAAGGGCATGCCAGTCACAGTACCTTTGAACTTTAAATAAGGTACCAACTTAATGATAGTGATCTACAGGCAGGCAACGAACAAGAGTCAGAGGTTTCATGAACATCGCTATTCTGAGCCACTACAGAGGCTTGTACCATTGGCCAGAAGCCCAACTATAATACTAGCTATATCAACATGGTAACAAGAGCATGGCAGCTAGTCTCTGCTGAGTGGCTCACTGCCTGATCTCTCATTACTACCTATAATGCCAGTCAGGGTGTGACAGAATATTGTCCACTCACTGGGATGAGTGCAACTGCAACAGCACACAAGACCAACCATGATGGAGCAGTTCACTTGATTACTTGATCAATTCACTTGATTCACTGCCAAAGGACTTATTTTCCAATCTCTCCACCTGTGCACTGTGGCTGCAGAAATTACTATCTACAAGATGTACAGGTTATACTTCTCTGCTTTTCCCCCATAAATCATATATTTTAACATCATTCTTGTTTTTCTATACCCCCTCAGTATGTTCTTATTGATTCCAAAAAAATAGACAGTAGCCTGAAGTTCACTGGCCCCTGGATGTGGGGAATAGAAGCAGAGGAGTGGCCAGTACAAAGTGGGGAGCTCTGACCCAGTCCCGCCAATGGAGAAGTTTCCTAGTGGAGGGCAGAAGGCGGGCTTTGGTGTGGATTAGGTATCTGCTCCATGAAAGTGGGCAGCCAATCTGCATAATGAAGGCCCCTTAATGTCACTAAGCTGGGCCACCAGCTTCATGGAGGCATCCTCCCTGTGGCAGCCCAGGAGCCCAATAGGGCCAAAGGCTCCATGGGCCAAAATGGAGGTTGCGGGCAGGAAACACAGCACATTCAGCTCCAACAATCCTCCCAAAAGGGGTTTCCCTCCAATCGCCAAGGCCTTTATTGCCCTTGGCCACCCTGAATTTATTATTACATAATTATATTTATTGACCTAAGTCTTCCTTTCAAGGTCAGAGTCCCTATTTTCAACCTTGATCAGACAAAAAATACACATTTACCTTCCTCCAGTTTTTCAGGGCTCCTGCAGAACTGACTCAGTGCAGGGAATCTCGGGGGGGAGGAGAATGGAGAGTTCGCAGAAAAGCCACAACTTTTTTTTATGGTACTGGCTACCATATTCTGTTGAGTTTATAGAGTTTAAACGTCCCAAAGCTTCTTTTAAAAGCTGTGGAGAGAAGGTAAGTGGGTGAGGATGTAGTGTGGGCAAGGAGGTAGTGTGGTGAGGTTGGGTCAGGGGATGGGAAAGGGGGCAGTGTGGTAAGGTCGGGTCGGGGGGGTCAGCAGGAGAAGTTGGAAGGTAGTTTGGTGGTGGGGGCTTGTCAGGTCAGATGGGGGTTGTTGGGGAGGGGTGGGGGGGGGAGGTGGTGCGGTGGGGGTAAGCTGGTGGGGACTAGCCATGTCAAATCAGGGGAGGGAGTCAGATGATCAGAGTTGGAGGCTTTTTCCAGAGGGTCCCTGGGAGCAGGGGAATTGCCCATCGGAAGTTCAAACTTACTGGGCAATTGCCACGGAGTCACTGCATTGGGGCTTCTGATGAGTCCTGTGGCCTATATTGGGGGCTATGTCCAGTCTCCAACTCTCTGGAGACTAGAAGATCTCTGGCCATTATTTCAACTTACCTACTTCAGCAGTGCCCACCTCAGGAGCGCTGCTGAGGCTTCAGAGATGCTGTTCTTTGACTGTGCTGGCAGCCCACCCGCCAACTTTAATTGAACAACAGGCCTGGGGGACTGGCCAATCAGGAGGCCTCCTCCTGTCAAATTTTCAAGTCGGTCCTGTTGCCAGCAAGTGCGGGTTCAGGACCCACCATTTAGTCCGTTAGGGCCCCAAAGCCTCTGGTAAAATTCAACCTAATAATTCAATTGTGCATAATCCCTCTTGTTCCTAATTTTAGTACAAGTATTATATTTATACCACTTTTAAAAAGTTGACAGGAGGAATTTCACTAAATGAACCCAAATAGGGTGCAATAAAACATAACCTACTTTTCTGAGAATTTATATTCCAGAATTCCACTTGCCCTTTTAATGGCTTTGCTGCATTGTCTAGACATTCAAAGTGATGAGTATATTGTCACTTCTAGATCTGAGTCATCCTCTGCTAATTCAATTCCATTCTTTGTATTCTTATGAGGCACATATTTTAAGACTGCATACAATACTTAACATTAATCAGTGTTGAATTTCATTTGATATTTTTCCAATTGCACAAGCTGTCTAAATCATTCTACAAATCTTCTGCTGCATCTGGTTATCTCCAATGTTTCTTCAATTTTCATGCCAACACTTCCATTTATATAGTTTTTTGTCATAAAAAAAAACACTATGCCAGATACTTTACAAGAGAGACGTGAATACTCAGCAGGAAGTGAAGGAAATTGGAGGTGTATGGGGAAGGAACTGGGGGGGTTGAGGGGGCACTGTGAAATCTGCCAAGAGCATAAGCTAAGGCTCCCCTGAAGTTTGAACTCTGGAAATTGGCTCAATTTTAAAGCTGGCGGTACCATCAACTCAAACCTTTCATAGATGTGGCCCAAAATTAGGGTGGGCATGAAGAATCCTCAAAGTCATTTGCTGTGCTTGGAGAAAAGCAACTGAGCAATGGCTCCATCAGTATTACAGGGGCTAGGCAGAGGCATAGTTCCAAGGCCATTAAGTGCCTCTGTAAATTCAGAGCTGGTTTCTACCATGCTACAATCATTATCACATTACGAGCCTAAAAATATATAGCAATAATTCCAAAGAAGTTGAAACCTCAAAACTTTCTCTGCATTGAAGAAACAGCATCAGAAAAGCTATGTTAGCTTACTGTAATTGTGCTGAAAACCCCAAATATTCAAAGGAACATTTATGTTTTGTTTACCTTTCGCTAATGGGGATAAAAGCGTACCTTCTTGGAGATTGCCTGCTGTTAGGACAGGTGAGAATGATTTATATCTTTACTTCACTTTTAAGGCCACATGCACTGCTGAACTGGCATTGTCAGCTGATCTCCTACATGTTTAATGTTTCCTCATAAGAGGAAGGGCTTGACTGCTGAATATCTCCCAAGGGACAGATCAATAATGAACATACGAATTAGGAATAGGCCACACGGTCCCTCGAGCCTGCTCTGCCATTCAACAAGATCATGGCTGATCTGAATGTAACCTCAATCCCACATCCCTGCCTACCCCCAATAACCTTTCACCCCCTTGTTAATCAAGAATCCATCTAGCCCTGCCTTAAAAATATTCAAAGACTCTGCTTCCACCGCCTTTCGAGGAAGAGTTCCAAAGATTCACAACCCTCAGAGAAAAAATTTCTCCTCATCTGTCTTAAATGAGCGATCCCTTATTTTTAAACAGTGATCCCTAGTTCTACACTCTCCCACCAGAGGAAAAGTCCTCTCCACATCCACCCGGTCAAGACTCCTCAGGATCTTAAAGGTTTCAGTTAAGTCATCTTTTACTCTTCTAAATTCCAGTGGATACAAACCTAACCTGTCCAGCCTTTCCTCATAAGACAACCTGCCCATTCCTGGTATTAGTCTAGTAAACCTTCTCTGAACTACTTCCAATGCATTTGCATCTTTCTTTAAATAAGGAGACCAGTACTGTACACAATACTCCAGATGTGGTCCAATTCCTTGTACAACTGAAGCATAACCTCCCTACTTTTGTAATCAATTCCCCTCACAATAAATCATAACATTGTATTAGCTTTCCTAATTATCTGCTGTAGCTGCATACTAACCTTTTGTGATTCATGCTCTAGGACACCCAGATCCCTCTGATTTATGTATTTGACTAATAGTCCCTGCCCTTCCTCCTCTGAATGCCTTGCGAGGCCAATTTGTGCTCTGGATTAACAGCTACCTGTTTGACCATAAATTCTTTTTAAGGTGAAGAAGTAAGAGTGATAAGGGTCAGCAGAACCATTCAGAGAATGACTGTTTTCTTTAAATTAAACTCTGCTTTTATGTAAATCTTCAATCCGTTAATTCTGAGCAGGTGTGTTTAGCTTGGAACTCCAAGGCACATTTGGGAAGCAAGTGAATCACACGTTTAATTTACACTTTTATTTTACGAGGCTTGAAGCCTTTGATAGTAATTCTCTTTTGTTGCCTTAGTTTTCTGTAATGGCGTGTCAGAAACATGCAAATCCATGGAACAAGATTCAGTCAAGGTGCCATGTTCTACTCTATTTTGAGTCAGGTTCCCAGGGATTCTATCAAACTCAATTCTATTGAGAAGCAGAATATTGTGGATGCTGGAAATATTAAATAAAAACAGAAAATGCTGGAAATACTGAGCAGGTCAGGCAGCATCTGTGGAGAGAGAAATAGAGTTAATGTTTCAGGTTGATGTCCTTTCATCAGAACTTGGAAAAGTTACAACATGTAGTAGGTTTTGAGCAAGGGGTGGATGGGACAAGGACAAAAGGCTGGATAGGCTGGAAGAGATTGTATGACAGAAGTTGGTTGAAGCCTCAATTTAAGTTTGAGGAACAGCACCTCATCATTCAATTGGGCATTTTACACCCTTTCAGGCTCGATACTGAGTTCGAAAATTTCGGATCATAATCCCTGCCCCATTTTGCTTCCTTTGCTTGTTTCAGATTTTCTCTTATTTTTGCTTTCAGTCAACAGCATACCTGCTTTAGGCATATCTTTTCTTGCCCCATTACCATTCTCTTTGGCCTTGGAAGACTCTTTCTTCTGTTATTTAATCTCTCTTGTTTTTCACCCTATCACAGACCTTCCTTTTGTCCTTGGCCCACCCAGTCCTTGCTCAAAACCTGTTATATCTCCAACTTTCCCCAGTTCTGATGAAAGGTTATTGAAACATTTAATTTGTTTCTTTCTCCACAGATGCTGCCTTACCTGCTGAGTATTTTTAAATATTTTCTGTTTTTATTTCAGTTCTATTAAGGGTCATTAAAAAAAGTGTATGAGTTCTCCCTCCTCACTAACAGAAGCGTTGTTCTTTTCTCCCCACAATATCTACTAGTTGTCTAAGTATTTAAGCATTTATAGACCTCTGAAATGTATTATTTATTCAATACCTGCTAGAGCTGAGTTTTGACAAGTTTAATCTATCATATGAAAAAAAGAGCCTCTCCCTCAATAAGGGTTGCACTTTTCCTCTACCTACTGCTAATTGAAATTGGAACATGCCAAATTTTCATGTAGGGCACTCAAAAGGCGGAAAGAAAACTCAAAAATGACTAGAACAAGATATAACAGGGGCAAAATCTATTCACATTAATGCCACGTCCGAGTGGGTAGGTTTGAGGCACACCGAACAGGGGATCTTAGGCCTCATTAACATTCAGCCAGTGAAATGCAAACAGCTAATGGGTGTCCCCACTCACTGGAGAAGAGGCCCCAACGATCATGCTGTTCTGTCAATGGCAACTGCCTGACCCCTGCTCTTCCTAGATCTACATTCAGATAAATTTATTTTAAAAGCTTACCTTTTTTGGTGGCATGCGGCATATTATACCACATGTGGACTTGCTTTTCCTGAATGTAGTGGTACCATCTACCTCAATGGCAAATCAGTATTAGAGGGAGCCTGCAACAGGCATTAGGTCTTTTGCATATGCAAATAAGGGGCATAACGTCTGTAATGCAAAGGCCCTGGACACTTTTTTTAAACATTTATCAATATGACACACTTCCAGCTTGTAATGGGTCTGCACTCTTTCCCCAACATTTGTGGCTTAGGTATCCATTTAGTACCAGAAAAATGGGCACAACATCATCAAATTTCCTGGCCGATGTTTTTAAAATATGCTAGAATTTGCAAGGCTTGGCTCTGGAAGGTGGAAAGGATATAACAAGAACAACATTCAAGATGGAGAATAGCTGGTTTAGCCACCAAAATCCAGGAAGATTTCAATGGCACATGTGTCTTGACATAGGTGGAAAAAAAAGCTTTCATGTATTTAGCAGTTGATTTCCCCAAACACCAAATGAAGCTGGTCTGAGTTCATAAGGTTCGTGAAAATAAGTTTTCCTTTTGACAATATAGTTTTCTATTAATTGCAGCTCATTTTAATAAATTTCAATAGCAATTACTCGACTACTGAGTGTTTATAATACTATTCTTGCCACTCATTGTAATACCATTTCAAGCACTTTTACAAATGATGTCTGCTGTTTCTAACCTCTGAGTTCCAGGGCGTCATATTTGGGGGGGGGTGCGCGCGGGCGGTGTACCACAAAGATGTGCTGGGAAACCCCTCTTGGAGGTTCGCAGGTAAGGTTTGCACAGCAATTGCCCAGAAGTACAAAGTTCCCCTGGGCAATTGCCCTGCACTGTATCTGAAAATGTGATTTTCAATTCCCCAAGAATTGAAACCTCTTCTAACTTCTGGCTAATTATCGCACAGATCCAGACCAACATCCCCCATGGGACTCCCCACCGCACCTCCGCACTCCAGAGGACTCCCCCATCCTCCCCAACACCCTGGCTACTCCTCTCTATGAGGCTCCCCCAGCCAGGCCCAACTCTCAGCCATCCCTCACCCCACTCCCCAGCCTGAGTCAGAAGGTCAGGCGAGACAGGGTGGAAAAAAAATTCAGATAATAATCTAGAAGCAGAGTGGCAATCTGATGCTGATGGCCACTCCAACGAAGTTCAGGCCTTTATTTTTTAAGGGAAAATCTCAGCAAATGATGAACGAATGAATAATGTATTTGCACAAAGAAATTTGTAATCATATTGCACCAAAGTTTTAATTGTGATGGAGAACATCCTTAGAAATGATAGAAAATTCAGCCTCACATAAACCTGAAAATTGTAGCCCATTTTGATTTCAGAGCAGAAAGCACAATTGACTGCTATTGAATAGCTTGCCACCTCCATTTTATTCCATCCATAAAAATGCAACATCAATCCTCAAGGTCCACTAAAACCAGCAGAACAAACTTCTTGGCCGATCTCAGAGAACTATGTTATTGCAGCCACCCAGCACTTCAGATGATGTCAGGCATTTGATAGAGTTGTCATTCATGGTACCTAACTACGTTGGCACTGCCTGTCCATATAAAGATCAATTAAAACTGGGAGAAATTTAACATGATTTGTAAATCCAGCTTGAGAAATACAAGGTATGGTTTAACATTGAGGAAAGTAGCTTTCTGTTGGTCTGCCAATAATCTTTGAGGTTGTCAAGGTTTCCCCTAGCCAACTTTTTTTTATTCTTTCACAGGATGTGGACGTCGCTGGCGAAGCTAGCATTTGTCGCCTAACCGTAATGCCCTCGAGAAGATGGTGATGAGTTGCCTTCTTGAACTACTGCAATCCATGTGGTGTAGGAATATGCACAGTGCTGTTAGGGAGAGAATTTCAGGATTTTCACGCAGCGATAGTGAAGGAGCGGCAATATAGTTCCCAGTCAGAATGGTGTGTAGCTTGGGAGGGAAACTTGCAGGTGGTGGTATTCCCATGCATTTGCTGCCTCTGTCCTTCGAGGTGGAAGAGGTCACAAGTTTGGAACATACTTTTGGAGGAGCTTTGGTGATTTGCTGCAGTACATCTTGTAGATAGTACACACTGCTGCCACTGTGTGTCAGTGGTGGAGGGAGTGAATATTTAAGGTGGTAGATGGGATGTCAATCACCGGATTGCTTTGTCCTGGATGGCATCCAGTGTGAGTGTTTTTGAAGCTGCACTCATCCAGGCAAGCAGAGAATATTCCATCATACTCCTAATTTATGTCTTGTAGACGGTGGTCAGGCTTTGGGGAGTCAGGAGGTGAGTTACTTGCCGCAGGATTCCTAACATCTGACTTACTCTTGCGGCCACAGTATTTATATGGCTGGTCCAGTTCAGTTTCTGGTCAATGATAAGCCCCATGATGTTGATAGTGGGGCATTCAACAATGGTAATGCCATTGAATTTCATGGGGAGATAGTTAGATCTATATACACAGATCACTCCAGTATCTGGAGTCGCGAATGGTGCTGAACATTGTGCAATCAGTGAACATTCCCATTTCTGACGTTATGATGGAGGAAAGGTTATTGATGAAGCAGCTGAAGATGGTGGGGCCTAGGAGCCTAGGACACTAGCCTGAGAAACTCCTGCAGCGTTATTTGGGAACTGAGATGATTGACTTGCAACACCACAACCATCTTCCTTTGTGCTAAATATGACTCCAACCAGTAGAGGCCTTTCCCTGATTCCCATTGACTTCAATTTTGCTAGGGATCCCTGATTCCACATTCGATTAAATGCTGTCTTAATGTCAATGGCAGTCACTCTCACCTCAGCTTGTGAGCTCAGATCTTTTGTCCATATTTGGACCAAGGCTGTAATGAGGTTAGGGGCAGGGTGGCTCTGGCGGAACCTAACTTGAGCATCAGTAAGCAGGTTATTACAGGTTACACTGCTATGTAGGTACCACTTGATACCATTGTCGATGACACCTTCCATCACTTTACTGATGATTGAGAGTGGACTGATGGAGTGGTAATTAGCAGAGTTGGATTTGTTCTACTTTTTGCGGACAGGGCAAACCAGGAAATTTTCTGCAAATGCCGGGTACATGCCTATGTTTTAGCTGTACTGGAACAGCTTGGCTAGGGACACGGCTAGTTCTGGAGCACATAGCCTTTGCAGTGTCCAGTACCTTCAGCAGTTTCTTGGTCTCATGTGGAGTGAATAGAATTGGCTGAAGACTGGCATCTGTGATGGTGGGGTCCTCAGGAGGAGGTCGAGACGGATCAACTGCTTGGCATTTATGGATGAAGGTGGTTGCAAATGATTCAGCCTTGTCTTTTGCACTGATTTGCTGGACCCCCCTATCATCGAGGATGGGGATGTTTGAGAGTCTCCTCCTCTGGTTAGTTGCTTAATTATCCCCTACCATTTACAACTGGATGTAGCAGGACTGCAGAGCTTAGATCTGATCCATTGGCTGTGGGATCGCTTAGCTCTATCTAACGCAAGCCGTTTCCGCTGTTTGGCGTGCAAGTAGGTCAGTGTTGTAGCTTCACCAGGTTGATGCCTCATTTTCAGGTACATCTGGTGTTGCTCCTAGCATACCCTCCTGCACTCTTCTTTGAACCAGGGTTGATCCCCCTGCTTGATGGTAATGATAGTCTGGGATATGCTGGGCCATGAGGTTACAATTATGCTGCTGATGATGGCCCACAGTGCTTCATGGATGCCCAGTTTTGAATTGCTAGATGTGTTTGATATCAATCCCATTTAGCACAGTGGTATAGCCACACAACATGATGGTGGGCATTCTCAATGTGAAGATGAGAATTCATCTTCACAAGCACTGTGCAGTAGTCATGCCTACCAAACCTGTCATGGACATATGCATCTGTGACAGGTCGATTGGTGAGGACGAGGTCAAGTAGTTTTTCCCTTTTATTGGTTCCACTCAACATCTGCTGCTGACCCAGTCTAGCAGCTATGTCGTCTTCAGGATTTGGTCAGCTCAGTCAGTAGTGGCGCTACCAAGCCACAAGGGCATTCTGTGCCCTTGCTACCCTTAGTGCTTCTTCCAATTGGTTTCCAACATGGAGGAATACTGACTCATCTGTCGAGGGAGGGTGGTAGGTGGTAATCAGTAGGAGGTTTCCTTGCCCATGTTTGACCTGATGCAGTAGGCTTCATGGGGTCCAGAGAAAAATGTTCAGGACTCCCAGGGAAACACCCTCCTAATTGTATACAACTGTGTCGTCACCTCTGGTAAGTCTGTCCTGCCAGTGGGGCAGGACATACTCAGGGATGGTGATGTCGGTGTCTGGGACATCGTCTGTAAGGTGTGATTCGATGAGTATGACTATGTCAGACTGTTGCTTGTAGGACAGCTCTCCCAATTCTGGCACAACTCCCAGATGTTAGTAAGGAGGACTCTGCAGGCCCGACAGAGCTAGGTGTGCCATCGTGGTTTCCAGTGCCTAGGTCGATGGTCTGTCCCATTTCATTCCTTTTAGACTTTGTTGCAGTTTGACATAATTGAGTGGCTTGCTAGGCCAATATTAGTTGTCCATCCTAATTGCCCGTGAATTGAGTAGCTAACTAGACCATTTCAGAGGGTGTTTAAGAGTCAACCATATTGTAGGAATCTGGAGCAGGTAAGAACAGCCAAGGGCATTAGTGAACCAGATGGGTTTTCACAACAATTGATGATGGTTTCCCAGGGTGGAATCATCCCAGATTTGCGCTAAGTGTGGTAGCGGGCAGGAAAAGCAACATTTTACCTGACCGCCATAGTGGCAGGTTTCCACACCATATTGTCCCAAACCCGTCACATTATTTACCCATTCCCAACAAATACCCTGTTTCCATAGCGGGTGGGCTCTCTTTGCCCACCCACCATTACCTCGCCGCTTCATCACACCAGGCACCATATTTAAAGTCCAGCCACGCACACACATCTCAGTGCTCTCAGGCCACTACTACAGCAGAGATGATGTCCACGAAAGGCAAGAAGATTGCAGCCCCCAGGTTTAGCGACACATCATTGGATGCCATGGAGGCCCACCACAATGTCCTCAAGCACTGCTCTGGCTGCAGGTTGCGCAATGGTGTTACCAACCAGGCTTGGGAGCAGTGGTCAGTGCCAGTGCCTTCCAAAAGAGGGACAGTCGCCCAGTGCCACTACAGGATGAATGGTCTCATCTGTTCCGCCAGGCTAACTCACTCTTCCCATCACTCACAAACCCATCACACATCCACAGGGATCTCACACCTCAAGGGAGAACACCACTAACCCTCACACACACCCTCACATCTCCATCAGGCTCATATGCCCTTGAGCCCATGTCCTTATTCGTGTCCATGGTGCCGCTCACCAAACAAACATTCCTTGTAGTGCCATGTGTCCTGCTCATACTCTCTTCATCTATTTCCATGCAGGAGAAGGTGGCTCACACCAGCAGGGAGGTCCCAGACCAGGGGTAGAGTGGCCCACGTTCAGCCCTAACTCACTTTGAGGAGCGTGCCATCGCGCTGACTGGCTAGGATGTGAACCCTGCCTGCAGCAACGGTGAGGTTGGCAGTGAACATTCACCCGAGGATCCTGCACCATATCATCCCTCCCTCAACACAACTGTGAGTGCTCGCTCTCCTGCTTTTGACTCTGCTGCCTTTTACTACTTATCTCTACGTTGGTTCACAGGGAGCTCTGCCAAGGGACCAACACCCTCAGTCAGCCAGTCCCTTGGCTCCATCCACGTCCTCATCTGCAGCCAAGAGGACTCCTCCAGTGAAGAGGTGGAAATAAGCAACCTAGAAGACCCTTCACTGCAGTGCGCAGCTGGCCCACAAGTGATACTGGAGGAAAAAGTGTGTGTGGGGCAGGGCCTTTTCAGCCTTGTGCAAACACTCTCCCACACATGCAGACCCTTCACGTTTCACATTCATCTCAACGTTCTGAGCATTTTGAATGCTGCCTGCTGGGATTCACTTTCAGTTGTCCATCTGAGCTGACCTGCATCTCCACCCACCACTGATCACTTTCCCATGCAGCACCTGATCTTGCCTACCACGACTCTCGTTTCACTTTCAATTTGGACAGCGTGGTGCTAATTCAGTTTTACTTTCGCTCCCCTGTCCTTTACCCTCTCCCAGTCACCTACTTCCTCTCACAGTTGACTCGGCCCCCCGGCATAATATTCCAACTCCACTTTGTTACCAAACAGCACCAGCCCTTTTCCTTCAGGGATGTCCAGATGTATGTGAACGTGTACGTTCCCTTCCTTCCCACCCCTATCCACATTCACCTGCCCAACCTCCTCCTTCTCCACCCAAGGTCCATGTCTGCTTCCGGGACCCCACCAACCACCCTCACCGTCCCCTCTATTCGACCATCAAACCCTCACCCTCCCACCCTACAGCCTCACTCTGCCCTCAGTCATTCTCACCCTTTCTCCATACCGCCCTCGGTTCACTCCCCATGGGACAGACATGGAGCTAACTATCCTCTCCCCCACACCCCACCCCCCGGAACCCCTTCTCCACTCATCCCCAGTCCTCCCACCCAACCAGACTTCCCCCCACCCCACTTAGTCCATCTCCCTTCCTGACTCTTTCCTCCACCCCTACCTCTTCTGCCGCCCTTAGTCCTTCCCCCTCCCGACTCCTTCCTCTCGCCTTACTTCTTCCTCCAGCCTTACTCCTACCCCTTTCCTGACTTCTTCCTCCACTTTTACTTCTTCCTCCAACCTTACTATCTCCTGTCTCTGCATCCCTTTCTGGAGATAAAATAGCAACTGTTCCAATTTTGAATGGACACAATGTGCCTAACTTACTAGATATCAGCTGTGCATACTCAGTTTGTGATATATATGGGTTAGAAATTTGTCTTTGATGGTAGCACAGGTCAAATATTTGCTGTCCATTATACTCTTCCTGATATTCAGCTTCACTGACCAGAGTAGAACTGAATATAAAGCCAGGCAAATAACAGGCGGCCAATGTCATAACATCTTTTCTGCTAACACTCGAGACGAATTTCTGTCTCTGTATGCCCAAAGTCTGCACTTTGTCAGAGAGCACAACTCCTTCATATATTTTAACATTTGGAGTTTGTAAATGGGAAGAATTCAGCCATTTGAATAGGCACTTGGACAGGATCCTGGGGCCAGTTTTAAATTTCAGAGCATCGATTACAAGTGCACTAGATAGATACTAGCAAATACAGTTTTAGTTGTTGCAAGAAACTGTGATTGTGTCACAAGATCAAAATAAATGTTCATATTAAAATCAACGTGTAAATTTGACCAAAGGATTCAAATCACTTTGGTATCCTTAGAAGAAAGATGATTTAAGCTTCTGTTCTAAGGTTAAAGAGGACTTTGCAAATGCTGGTAAGTCTCTTTCTTTTATCTGTCTAGAAATGACTCAACAGTAACTACTTCTCTAGCAGCATTCCAGAGAGAAAAGGTAGATTTGATGAGGCTCTCAGAAATGTAGCAAGAAGACCACCATAATCATCCGGCTGGAGGATACAGCTTTCTAATTTCGGCCATGGCCATTTATATCTAATAAGGGCACTGAAGCTTTTTTTAAAAATCATATTCTAATCCTTATGTTAGCCAATTTTTGTGTCCAGTGCCAGTAAACTCACACTCCTAGAACAATGATTTCTCTATGATATTCTCTATGATAGGGTAAGCCAAGGCACAGAGTAAGCTAGCCTCATTGAAGCAGCTACAGCTTAGACAGTCCTTTGGGGGCATGCTGGGAAACAGGAAAAGGCACTTTGGTCTTCTTTTGGTTCTGCTCCATGGTTTAGAGCGTTCATCAAAGGGCCTCCCCGACTCATTTGTGAGAGTCAGTTTGGGTTTGTAGTAAAAGGAAGAAGCGGATCTAGAGAGTGGGTTCCAGCCTGACCAATGTGTCACTAGGCACCATGAAGGGCCACTCTGAAAATTCTGACAAGGCCTTTCACAAGAATAGTGAATTACACAACTAAAGAACATGATATTGAAGGTTGATATCTCTGTGAAGGATAGGGATGGTGTCTCATTACAAATGGTAAAGATTATGACAGTTACAGTTGAGCATTTTCAATTTAATTATTCGTGATAGAGAATATGACAGCTGTCTTTTGCTGATTTCATCTGTTTACGGCACATTGTACAAGATGCAAAATGTCTTGTCAGGTGCATTGTTCCTACTGAAATACAACCTGATTGTAAAACAGGCAACAAAAATTGATTGCTTTGTCTTAAAATTTAGGATAAAGTGCTTGGTGCATGTACAAATGGACTGAGGCCTCAATTTGCTGGTTAATTAACACAACACCATAACTTGGTCAACTTGGTTCTACAAAGAAATGTTTTGCTTTCTTATATCTTAGTTTTGAACTTCAAAACGTTGCATGAATATACCCCAGGCAGCATGACAAAAACCAAAACTTAGTAACACAGTGGTGATTGGGCAAAATCTCCCGCATTTGTTTATGCTTTCAATGCTGTTCCAGGTTTACAATAAGCAGGAGACTGAGCAAATTGTCATGTCTTGGTTATTTCTGTATATATCAGAGTAGGTAAAAGTTAAACATTCTGTAATGAAATGAAGCCTGAATGTGCGCTACTCTACTTTTTACTATTAATAAACCTGCTTTGTAATTTATGACCAAGACTGTCTTGAAAATGTACTTTTCCACTATTAGAATACCAGGCGAATTATGAGGGCTCGTCTCAATTCAGTAACAAAGGAAGGCTTTCTATTTGACAATGCTATGCTATCAGATACATATACTTATCTATGGTTCAGTACTTACCTTGACTGGGATGCAGAAAGGCCCACAGCTGCTGTTAAAACTCCATGCCATAACTAGTGGAACCATGATTCTATGTAGTATGACACGCCTCTCCTACAAAATGGTTGCGATTCACTTACACTTCCTTGAGAAACTCCTATAATAATGTGCTAGAGCTGCAAAAAATGGTCTTGAAAATCACAACCAAGTTCTTTTGTGTCAGATGTGACTCCAGCCAGTGAAAGGGTCTCTTGTTGACCACTATTGATCTTTGTTTTATTGAGTTCTTTACTAAAGCTGCCTTATGTCAAAGTTAGTTATTCTTAGCTTCCCTTAAGCATTCAGCTTTTTAATCTACATCTGGATGCAGGCTGTGACAAGGAGTGAAGTCAAGTACTTCTAAGCAAAACCAAAATGAATATCAATGAGCAGGATAGTGGTGATTCACCTGATAAATGTTAATGAATCTTTCCATTACTTTGCTGATGGTTGGGAGAAGACTGAAAGGATGTTAATTAACCAGGTTGGATTTATCCTGTTATATCCAGGTAGGGTAAGTCTGGGAAATCTTTCACACTGGGTAGATGCTAATTTTGGAAAAACTTGGCTAGGGTAGTGGCTACTTCTAATGCACAGGCCTTCAGTTATACGGTCAGAATGTTGTCAGGAACCATAGCCTTCGTTGTGTCCAGTGTACTCAGCTCCTTCTCAATGTCACATGAAGAGAAGCATATTGACTAGACACAGCCATATTGTGGTCCTAGGAGAAGTCTGAGGTCCTCACTTCTGGCTTATAAGCACTTCAGCCTTGACTCTTGAACTCATGTATTAGGCTCCACCAAGGTTGAGGAAAGGGACTCTCACAGACCCTCCCTGCTCATATTAATTGTTTACTTCATCACTACCTTTCTTCATTTGATGTGGTAGGGCTACAGGGCTTTACTCTGATCTGTTGCTGTGAATCATTTTCAAAAGGGTATGTCACCGATGTGAAAACAAAATACTGCTACCAGTGTCGTTTGTGAAACAAATGCACAAATTACCTGTCAACTTTATCTGGAAGTACTGCGTTGGATGTGACGTGATCTGAGACATTGCAATAAAATGAAAAGTGCTAGTTAAAAAGTGGACAGTTGCCACTTGCAACTGTGTGTCATCCAAAGGAAGTGGAATACCACTTTGTCCTATCCATTTATTTTTAAAAGGCTGGCTTTTTCAGATTATCAATTATTTTACCACCTAAATTGGTAAATGGTACTTAAGGTGGGAGGGACACTTTTACCAATATCACTGACTGTCCATATTTTACGATGGCTGAATAAATCAAAATAAAGCTTTATTACATTGTATTACATGATTTTCGGAATGGTTAGGGGTCAAATTCCACAACTGTACCTATTTTTCAATGAAAACTACAAGCTAGTGGCCTCGACCTTGGGTAACTGCACAAGTAAAATTAGCAAAAGACAATTACAAAGAAGCCAGGGTAATTATCTATTCTTTCATTTTCAACCTGGAGATAAAAGGAATGGTATTAAAGCAGGGCCATTGGCACCACTTTCAATATCAAATTATAAATACAACTGTATTTATGCTTATTGGCATGATACTGAATTATGTTAATGAATGGTACAGTATAGAATGTATAAATCAATATTATTTGCAAAATTTATAACACTACTCTTTACATATTTTTTGAAGATATACATTTTCTGGTAGAAAAGAAGGAAGACAAGAAAGTCATCACAAATGACCTTGCATAGTCAGGACATTTTGAATATTGTTTTCTTTGTGACAGTTTTTTGTGACATAATAGCTTTGAAATTGTGCTTAACAATGATTATAGGTTAAAGCTTTCTTAGAAATTTTTATCTGCTCAATAATAAAAAATACTCACTGAAATGAGGCACCAGTTCAGATTGGGGAAAGGAACATTAGCTCCTTTAAAACAGGAACTGTCCAATGCTTGCCAATGAACCACAATGTATCAGCATATGCACTGGTGCTTCTATTTCTTTGCAATCTTAATGATGGTTTTAAAAACAGAAAATGCTGGAATTACTCCGCAGATTTGCCAGCATCTGTGGAGAGCGAAACAGGGTTAACATTTCAGACTGCTGATCCTTCACCAGAAATGGGAAAAGTTAGAGATGTAATAAATTTTAAGCAGAGTCATGAACCAGAGGATACAGATTTAAGTATTGGCAAAAAAATCAACAGTGATGTGAGAAAAAAAACTTTTTTTAATGCAGCATGTGGTTAGGATCTGGAATGCTCTGCCTGAGTGCGTGCTGGAGGCAGAATCAATCAAGGCCTTCAAGAGAGAGAGAATTCAATAAATATCTGAAGTGAAAACTTTGCAGGCCTCTTCCTGTGCTGTAGCCATTCTACCATTCTATGAAGTGAAAGGGTGGTGGGAGGGTGGGAAAAAGATCAAAAAGGAAAGTCTGTGACAGAATGGAAAACAGGAGAAATTAAATGACAAAAGGATTGATGATGCAGGGCCAAAAGAAGTAGAGTAATGGGACAAGGAAAGAAACAAAACATGTAACTAAAGGAGCTGTGAATGGCAGAATCATGAAAATCTACCATCTGAAAGCAACAAAAAAAGAGAAACAAGTGAGAGAAACTAAACCAGCAAAGAAAAGGAAACAAAATGGGAGCAGAGGTTACAATCTGAAATTGTTGAACTCAATGCTAAGTCCGGAAGGCTGAAAAGTGCATAACTGAAAGATGAGGTGCTGTTCCTCGAGTTTACAAAGAGCTTGGAGCATGAAAGCAAAAGGATAACGAAAGAGCAGGGCCAATTAGAGAACAAACGGTAACCTGTGTGTGAAAGTGGAAGATGTCAGCATGGTTCTTAATGAGTACTTAGCATCTTGTACTTGCCGGAGTAGGCTCAAGAGGTAGAATGGCCTACTCCTGCTCCCAATTCATATCTGTTTTCACAAAAAGGGTGAAGCAGACATTGTAGTAAAGGAGGAGGAGTGTTAAATACTGGTTGGGATAAATATCGTGTGGGAAGATGTATTAAGTGTTTAGCATCCTTGAAAGTAGATTAATCACCAGTTCTGGATGGAATGTATCCCAGGCTGCTAATGGAAGCAAGGTAAGAAATAGGGGAACCTTCGACAAGAAATAGGGGAACCTCAGACAAGAAATAAGGGAACCTCAGACAAGAAATAAGGGAACCTCAGACAAGAAATAAGGGAACCTCAGACAAGAAATAAGGGAACCTCAGACACTCATTTTCCAATCCTCTCTGGCTATAGGCAATGTTCTGGAGGGCTGCTAATGTGTACTATTGTTTAAAAAGAAGGGCCTGAGTAATTGCAGGCCCATCAGCCTAACCTCGTCAAAGGGCAAATTATTGGAAGAGATTCTGAGAGGCAGTATAAATAATCATTTAGAGAGGCATGGATTAATTGAGGGCAGTCAGTATGGGTTGTTAAGACCATAAGGTGTAGGAGCAGAAGTAGGCCATGCGGCTTATCAAGTCTGCTCTGCCATTCAATGAGATCATGGCTGATCTTATAATCCTCAACTCCACTTTCCTGCCTTTTCCCCATTACATTTGATTCCATTACTGATTAAAAATCTATCAGCCTTGAATATACTTAACGACCCAGCCTCTACGCTCTATGGTAAAGAATTCCACAGATTGACTATCCTCTGAGAGAAGAAATTCCTCCTCATCTGTCTTAAATGGGTGACCCCTTACTCTGAGATTATGCCCTCTGGTCCTTGACTCTCCCACAAGGGGAAGCAACCTTTCAGGGAGCTTGACAGGGTACATGCTAAGAATCTTGTATGTTTCAATAAGGTTGCCTCTCATTCTTCTAAACTCCAATGAGTACAGGCCAATCCTCTATCCATGCTAATATACTACCCCCAACACCACAGACTTTTATCTTATTAAGTAGCCTTATGTGCGGTACCTTATCGAATGCCTTTTGGAAATCCAAATATATTACATCTACTAGTTCCCCTTTATCTACCTTGCTTGTTACCTCCTCAAAGAATTCTAATAAATTTGTCAGGCATGATTTTCCCTTCATGAAGCCATGCTGACTTTGCTTGATTATATTATGTATTTCTAAATGCTCTGCTATTACATCCTTTATAAAAGACTCTAACATTTTCCAGTGTGGATGTTAAGCTAACTGGCCTATAGTTACCTGTTTTTTGTCTCCCTCCCTTTTTGAGTAAGGACATTAAATTGGCAATTTTCCAATCTTCTGGGACTTTTCCAGAATCTAAGGATTGTTGGAAGATTACTACCTGTGTATCAACTATCTATGTAGCTACTTCCTTTAATATGGGTGATCTGCTGGTAGGTCTAAAATTCAAAAAGAGTTGACAGGCAGATGTCACTAGCACAACCATACTACACTTGGAAAGTGCAAGTCTAGTTGGAGTGGAGGATCAAAGGGATCCCAGAGTACAAATACATCAATCACTAAAAGTTGTGCCACAGGTTAGCAAGGGCATAAAAACAGCAAACCAAGTATTGGTCTTTATTCCTAGAGGGACAGAACTGAAAAGTAGGGAGGTTATGCTAAACCTGTATCAAATCATGATTAGACCACACCATATTATAAAAGCGATATAGTGGCATTAGAGAGAGTGCAGAGAAGATTTGCAAGGATGACACCAGAAATGCATGGGTTTATATATCAGGAAAAGATTGAAAAGCTGGGTCTCTTTTCTCTTGAAAAAAGATTGATGGGTGACTGAATATAGATCTTTAAAATTCTGAAGGGTTTTGATAGATTCCACTTTTGGGGAAGAACTTAACTAGAGGCCATCAATACAAGATAGTCACCAAGAAATTCTTTACCCAAAGAGTGGTGGAAATATAGAACACTACCACAGGGCGTGGTTAAAGCAAGGGAAGTTCTAGCTAACTAAATTGATTACATTTTTTTGAGGAGGTAATGAGGAAGGATGAGGGTAGCGCATTTGTAGTCTCCATGGATTTTATCAGGTTGTTTGACCAGGCTGGTCAGAAAATTAAAAGCTCATGGGATCCAAAGGAAAATGGCAAATTGAATCCGGGTTATGGTTGATGGGTGTCTTTGTTACTGGGAGGTTGTTTCCAGTGGAGTCCCACAGAATTCAGTACTGCGTCCATCGGTGTTCATGGCATATATCAATGATTCAGACTTACATATAGGGGATAATTAAGAAGTTTGCAGGTGATATGAAAATTAGCCAAGTGGTTGATAGTGAAGCTGTAGATTGAAAGGTCTCAGGACTGGTCAAGTGGGCAGAAAAGCTGTACATGGAATTCAATCCCAAAATGTGTGAGGTAATGAATTTGAGGATGACAGACAAGGCAAGAATACACAATGAATAGTAGGATTCTGAAAAGTGTGGAGGAACAGAGAAACTTGGAGCATGTGCCTACAGATCCTTGAAAATAGCAGAACAGGTAGATAAGAGAGTCAAGAAAGCATACGTGATACTTTCCTCTATTGGTCGAGGCCTGGAATATAACATCGGGGTAGCTATGCTGCAACTAAATAAAACACCAGTTAGATAGCAGCTGCAGCACTGCTTTTGCACAGCTCTGGTTATCGCCTTACACTTGAAAGGGTACAAGACTGATTTACAAGAATGTTGCCAGGAATGGAGAATTTTAGCAATGATAGGCTGCATTTTACAGGCTGGGTGGGGTGGGGGCCGACTTGTCGACAAGCTCAACTGACCCTTAATTATTTACTTATATATGGCAGGTGTGCTGCCAATTTCAGCACCCACCCTATTTTATGTGCCCATCCCGCCGAAAACACACAACAGTTGGGAGCTCACAACATCCAGCCGATGAAAGATTGGATAGACTGAAGTTGGTTTCTTTGGGACGGAAAAAACGAAGAGCAGATTTAATTGAGCTATTCATGATTTTACTATTCTCTCCTGCCTTCCCCCCATCACAGACCTTTTCTTTAGTTCTTTTTTCCACCCTCCCCCTTTCACTTGCTTAAAATCTATGATATCTTTAGCTTTTCACAGTTCTAATGAAAGGTCATCAACCTGAAATGTTAACACTTTTTTCTCTTCACAAATGCTGCCACACCTGCTGAATATTTCCAGCATTTTGTTTTTATTTCAGATTTCCAGCATCTGCAATACTTTATTTTTGATTATAGTTATCCTGTTTTCAACACTGAAACATAAGAGGCGCTGGATAGCACACAGCAATCACTTAGATTGCAACACATAGTACCATAAAATCCATTCCATCACCAGACACAATCGATGACAGGAAAATCAAAATATGCTACATACAAAAGTTGTCCTCTACCCACTGCTCTTTAAGGCTGCTAACAGACAAAGCATATTAAGCAAGCTTTCGCAAATAACTGGATTAAAGTAGAATTTAGCAGGGTACATATACTAGATGGGTTGTGGTCATATTCAAAACTGCACAAATGACCTTGTTGTTTCCATACAAATACTTAAAAGGGCAAGCAGGAGGCTTTCCCGTCTGGAATGCTGACAGAGTTATCAAGGAAACAGGAAACTTGGAAATGGTAAATGTGCAGTTTATTAACCATTCTCAGATCTAACCCAAATTTCGGCAAAAAAAATCAGATGGCAGAGACAATTAAAACTTTGAAATTGCACTTCCAAAGAAAATAGTGATTATTCAAAGTTAATCATTAAACCCACTAAGAAAATTATAGCAAGGTGGGAGAGCATTAATTGATGCTTAACAACCTACGCATAATTTTAGGTCAACGAAGGGGTACTATTTTATTCCTCGCCACCAATTTTAAGTAACTGATATTTCAGTAGTGAGAAAATTAGACCTCTTACAGTGTCAAACTGTAATTTCTTTTGAGAGATCAGTATACATAAACATATAGTTATTAACTTTACAGCCGTGAACTAGCCTCTAAAGTTCTACTTTTCTAACAGCCAGATTCATTACCTTTCGGTCTGTGGTGACCAAAGCATTTATTTTAAAATCCAAATGAACGTGCCACAGAATTCTTTTTAAAGCATGTTATTTTGTAAAGTTATTGTCAACATAAAAATATTCATTGCCCCCAAACCCAGTCAGGAAGACATATCACTGACAGAAATTATATTACTCTAGTCACTGCTAAAAGATAGTGTTATCTTCACTATGGTTTGTGAGCCAACAAAGATGGTAAATAGGTTGAAATTACAGTTGTGCATATTTACACTATAACAATTATAAGTTCGTTGTAAGTATAAAAGGGTATTGTAAATTAAAATCAAATAATAAACTTGCCAACAAAAACCTCCACTGCTATACTGTACGTAAGGGTGGTAATGTTTTAGATTTTATCTCTATCTTTATCACCATAAATCAGGCTTCAAATGAAATGGAAACTTCTGGGTGACTTGCCTACAAAATCTCTCAAAAATCTACAAAGCAGTTTTTAAATTATTTTATTTCCGCAGCTTTGGCAACGTCATAAATTAGTGAGCATAAATCAGGCATCCTTCCTTTTTCAGAGAGATAATTTCAGCTTTTTCATCCATCAGCATCTCTATCACAATAAAAATAAAATGGGATTGCCCTTCATACAGCATCAATATAGTCTAAAAATTACAAATGTAGTGTTCGACTCAATGAAAGAACACTACAACATGTTCTTAAGCAACAATTAGGTATGTAAAATTGTGTTCAAAACATCTAAATCAATAGCCCAAATTTTCCTGTGGAATCTGCTGAGAGTTAGACTTGCCTGTTTAAATTTTTACATTTTTTGTGACTTGGACACCAACTTTCAGGTACTGGCATTTAAATGTACTTCTGCTCCTTGCCTTAATTTGTTGTACCATTTGTGCATAAATAACAGCAAGTGCCATTTGCCGCACCAAAATCTGGCCTAATGAGTTTCAAAATTGTTTGCTCAGTGAGCACTGAGATGGATAAATACAGTCAAATTAGAAAATTAGATCATCATGCAATTATATAGCATGAAGCAGACAAGAAAAATTTTCAATAATTATCTTGCAAATAAGCAAGAAGTTCAATAAATGAAATGTTAAAAGTTTTTGTTAAATGTAATGATATTAAAGATTTTAATCTGGAGTATCTCAGTTTGTGATCAAAATGTATTAATGCGTATATTGTCATGACCTGTTCAGAAGAAGCTTCCATAATTTCAACAGTCTGGTAGAAGGTGCAAACTCCATGAATGTGCTATTAGAATTTTACACCTTATATTCATTCTGAATAATTGAAGGTTAAAAGAAATGTGTCATAGTATAGCTGAAATCTGTTAATACAATTTTGAAAACATATAACAATTGCAATTATGATCATTAGTTCATTGTACCTGTGCTAGCTCTTTGAAAGAGCTATCCCATTAGTCTCACTCCTCTTTCCTCATAGCACTGCAAATTTTCCCTGAGTATCTTCTCTTTCAAAAGCTATTATTGAATCTCCTTCCACCACTCTTTCAAGCAGTGTATTCCAGGTCATTGCAACTCACTGTATTAACATTTTCCTTCTATTACGTCTGGTTCTTTTGCCAGGTACCTTAAATCTGTGTCCTGCGGTTACCAAACTTTCTGCCACTGGAAACAACTTTTCCTTATTCATTCTATCAAATCCCTTCGTGATTTTGAACACCTCTATTAAATCTCATCTTAACTTTCTCTGCTCTAAAGAGAGCAACTCCCATTTCTAGAGCTGCACACATAACAAAGTCTTTCATCCCTGGTACCATTCGAGCAAATCTACTTTCCACCCTCTGAGACCTCCAGTGTGGTGCCCAGAATTGGCCACAGTACACCAGCTGAGGCCTGTTTTATAAAGGTTTAGCTTAACTTCCTTGCTTTTGTACTTTTTACCTCTATTTATAAAGCCAAGGATCTCGTATGCCTTTGTAAGTTATAGATATGGAAGCAACTTTTCTTTTACAATTTGAACGGTTTCATTGTGACCATATTCTTCCAGTGTGACAACAGCAATTTGCATTTTTATAGCATCTCTAAGATAGTGAAACATGCCACGGTGTTTCATATTGTGATATCAAGCCACATAAGAAGCTGGCTTTTGTCTTTGCAATAATTATTTGGAGGAAATTTCTACGCATCCAATGCTGGAAGAAATGTTTGTATTCTACACTACTATGCAGTTTCAATAATTTCTGTTCTTGTTCTTGAAAACTGATTAAGCACCTGTATTTCAATAAACATAATTCAAAGGGACTAATTTGATTGCAGAGTCTCAAGACACTTCCAAATTTGTCTAATAGTTTCATCTGCGGGTACCCATGTCAGGCTCCAATGCACCAAACTAGAAACACCAGCTAAAACATAAAAACCTTTAAAGCACTCCTCAAATTAAACTTTCTGATATCTATAAGGGGCCTAAAAGTATTTGTGTGATTGCGGTGGAGATGCTTGTGAAATGAATCATTTGTTAAATCTCATTGAACATTTTTGTTCCCTTATTCCGAAGCTGCAGCTGCACAGAATTTTGGGGCAAAGAACAAAAGAAGATCAGCAAAGGCAGTACACATATTCAAATTTCAAATAAACTGAAAAAGTTAACTATCTTCAAAACTAAAAGCATAAAGAAGAACATGGAACATTTAATTGATAATTACCCTAGCTCATTTTGACAGCAGAAAAATTAAATTACAGGAAACTGCAACCTTGGTATCCCATTGTTCCATGAATTCTCCATAACTTATGTCCCTCTATCGCCCCAGTGCTTACCAATTTGTAATATCTTTAATGGCCAGGTATAGCGTCTAATGAATCAATAACTTCTACATGGGAAAAGAGAAATTATAACTCAATGAAGGGAGGAAAATAGACAATCATGGGAAAATGCTCCAATTATAGATAAAGCTGTGTAAAAATAACAGGTTTTAAGACACACAGGAAATGGTGTTTGTTATAGGAAAATAAACCACAGAGCAATATAAGCACAGCAGTAACTCGTGAACCCAGTTCTTTCCCCATTAGAATACTATTCCTTACCATTCATATACAAATTCCATGTGGACCTACAAGTATTATTTTTCAAGCATTCAGATATTATAGGTTTAGAACAGAAACGACTGCATCTCATCAATATAAACATCATTCTGTGAATGCAGAGTTCATGTTTGAGTCATGAAACAGTGGGTGGCAATTTAGTGTGTTGGAATTCTGTTTTCCTCATTGATAAGGGAACAAGATAAGAAGCACTAGAAGTAGGATTCAGCACAATTGATTGGGATTATCATTGCAGGTGCACAGTCATGCCAAGAGGGTTGCACTGCCAAGAAATCGAACACTGTTGTGGAAATAAGCGATCAGTGATCAGACAGAAGCAAGCAAAATTAGGATTACAGAATTAAAATGAGGTAAAATGATTGGATCAAGCAGGAACTTCCTCATAATAATGCACAACTGATGCAATTCACAACAGGGTGCAAACACAACCACATCTATTGTAGGATGTGAAGGAGATGAACAAACTGAACACAGAGCCACAAGCAAAGTTTCATATTTCCTCACACACCAATCGTATGGCTCAGCATATATCACTCTCCAGAAGAATCCAACAGTAGAACAATCCAGCACCACAAAGATCAGAATATTACCAGCCTGCTGGTAATTTAAGTCCCAAAGTTTAAAACAAAAAATGTTATTTTACACTCACCATGAAGCATTAATTACACATTATGTTTTTGACTGGTTCAGTTTCATGATACAGCTGAAAAAATTTTGCACCTGGGTTCTATGGCTGTCATCAAAGGAGAAACACAAACTCTTCTGCAAAGATTGACAACTAACGTGTTTTTCTAATCCAAAACGGCAAGGGGAAGACAAAACACAAAAAGCAATTAAAGCAATCAAACCAAAGAGGAGATTCAGAGCGTAACTTTCTACTGCCCTAAGTTTGGAAATACATCAGAACTAGCAGTGTGAAAAAATGTTGCCCGTCTACCCTGTGTAGCTGTATTAAATTCAGGTGCAGGGTCCTGTTTAGATTGGACAGATCCCAGCAACAGAACAAAGTCAGTCTGTTTCTGCTCCATATCCAGATTCTACAAGTTAACAGCTTTTCATGAAAAGCTGCCATCAAGAAATGTCAATCAGGTCTTACTGTAAGTGGGAACTCCTGCAGAAATAACTAGATACAGGTTTGCAAAACACATTTCTTTGGTAGTGCAAACACAGAAGGTGTTTGACAGGGACCTCTTTTGAGACTTGGTAATTACATGCAGGCACTTCAGAGATTTAGTGAACAGCAAAGATAAGATTGTCAAATTATTATCCTTTGACAGAGAATGCCCATTTCACATCCTGACTCTAGATCTCCTCTATGAAACAACCTTATTCGTATTTCTCTATTTTATCAATATTGCAACAAGCGGTGTTATTCTGCACTTCTCTCTCTTGTTCATCCAAAGTATCAAATATACTGTCCAAATAAATTGCTCCTCCTCCATATAGCCCTATTGGTTGAAAACAGGAACGACTGCAATTGATTCTGACACTAATTCATGCTTTATCAGGATCTAAAAACCTCTCGGACAGAATTTTCCATTCAGCATGTGGGCACACACCCGATACGCTGGAACGTTAAATGATGCACGATGACATCAGGCATGCGTCCCGACGTCATCGCAAAGTCATGCGATATTTCATTCGGTGGGTGCACGGAGTCAGCTGCGCGCCCGCCGATAATTGATAGGCCTATTAAGGCCACAAACCAGGTAATTAACCTGAATTTTACACTGTCCATCCAACTTTACAGTTGGCAGGCAGGCGAAAAGGCCAAGTGGCCTTTACATTTTTTCAGGAAACCTCATCCACAAGCAGGATCAGGTTCCCTAAAGCTTTTACAAAATAAATGAAAACTTCCTTTGAAAAATAAAAACATGTCCCATCTCATGTGACACTCACATGAGGGGACAAGTTTCATTAAATTTTTAATGTATTTATTTATTTTTTAAAAAAGGACTTCAATCTCCCTGAGGCAGCTCCGTGCCTCAGAGAGATTGAAGCACTCTTTCACACTGCGAAATGCACAAAAGAAGGTTGGACTTAACTCCCCCTCCTCCCCTTGCCCACACAGGTAGCGTCTTGCTCGCGATCCACAAAGGGAGGGCCTTAATTGGCCTGCCCACATGAGATCGTGGTGTGGAGCCGATCGCGGGCGGCGGTCAGCTCCGCATCCGCCCCCACCCGCTCCAGCCGAACCCGCGCGACAAATGGAAAATCCTGGCCTTCATCTCCTTCAGCCTCTCTTTCCTCTGACAAACTTCAAATTTTAAAATTCTAATCAAGTATCAACAAATGTCTATTTCCCACCTATCCTCATCTTCACATTTACTATTTTTAATCTTGATGGTGCCTTGAACGTTGAGGTCTTCTTTTAGTAAACTGCGTGATGTTCTTGTTAACCAAGCCAGAGAATATAAATTTTTCTCCGTTATTAGCCATTTAATAAAATTGTGGTAATACACAGAAATTCTTCCTTTCCACCCCCAGCCCACAAGAGGAATTTTACTTTCAACCTGTCTTAAAAGATGCATACTGGATCTTTTATTGTTAGAGACTTGAAATATATATCTTAAACTTATCCCCTCTCAATTCAATCTTTCTTTGCTTTCTGAATCTGATTTGACATTAAATTCACTAGTCTAACTGATATTTCCTGGTTCAGACTTTGCGCTGCTCAATGACCATTCTTTAATCTGATTAGTCAAGGGATATCCAGTTGCTGGCCCTGTTTATAGAGCATCTGGGACCTATGTAAGGAGTGCGTGCTTTTTAGATGGTTGGCTGACAGCAACTTGCGTACAAAAGCCCATAGAAAGTCTATGGATGACAGTGAGTGTAAAGAATGGCTGGCTCCACTGGTTCACTGCTCAGAACAAAATCCAGGCCCATCATTATAATTGGAGCTTTGAAACTGCAGACATTATTCCACAATATATAAATTTCAATATTCCTATAGTCAACATCAAATGAACATGGCTTAAATTTAATCTGATCTGTAGTTCTGCCACATTTATATTTATTGCATGCGCAAATAAAGTGTTGCACACATCAAAATTTCCAGTGAATTAATAATATTTAAGAAATACAACAAACCCTAAATGTATACAGGTTAAGGTTTTACCTGTGATAACCACCCAGATTATCCCTCCTCATCTCAAAGTACATCTACAGGGTTGATCTTGACCCTCTTCCTCCATTCACATTAACAAAAGAAAGGTAGATACCATTATTTTTCATGTTTCTCATCCTACTTGGGACAGCACACAAAAACAGGATATACGCTTTACACTGCAAATTGGATTTTAACAGTAATAAAAGGACATCACTGGTGTCTCATCCAAGATGAAATGTCAAATGAGCTTTTATTACAAAGGACAGGCCACACATTTAGGTCTCCTTTAAATGGTCTAAAATGATTACGTGCTGCATCAAACTACTTTATCCTGTTAATTTAAAGCAATCCACTCTGGCATCTCAATAATAATCTCTTTTAAAAAGAAACTATATGCTAGAATGTTATTAAAATAAATTTAGATTATGCAGACACATATTATTCTTTCCACTAAGGTTAAGCCCTCTATGAATTACAGTTTGTGGAAGAATCTTTTAGGGCCCAAAGCCCAGAACTATGACCTCTGATGATAAGTTTGGCAGAAGCAAACTATAGGTCTAGGCAGAACATCTGGTTTGAGTTAGGCGTCTTTAAAAAATAGTCCCTGTACTGGGGAAGCTGGTATTGAAACAGCTTAGTCTATATGATTCCACTGATTTCAACACTGCACACAGTAAAAGCCAGAAAGAATGTCAATCATCAGAGACTTCTTGGTGGCCTCTGCAAAACTGCAGTGTGTGTGTATATATACATACATATATATATATATATTAATACATACACATATATATATACATATCTGTGTTTTCTTTGCCAGAAATTATGCAGTTGTTTTTGTTCTCATTTCATTGTACAGCTGTTCCAATCCTTTGAGAACTAGTGACAACTCCAATCTTCTCAAGCTCACATTAATTATTTTACTGTAATTAAATAATGCTCAAGAACTGATATCTTGTATTGTCAACTGCTTTAGAGACAGATGGGTATTATTTCATTTTCTGCTGCCTGAACAATAGCCATATTATATAAACTGTCTAAAACTGTGTGTAATATTGTACATGATCCATTATACTCATGTTATAAATGCAAAAAATAATCTTGAGGTCTGGTCATTTTAATCTTCTTAAATGTGAAAATTTTGAAGAAAGTAAGTTGTTTCTTTTACTATGGGGAGAATTTTCTCCCTGTTGTGTGGGCCGGTTGGGAGCGGGACCCATCGCCACCCGCGACCGACTGCGCACCGCCATTTTGCGTGGGCAGGCCAATTAAGGCTCACCCAGTGTGACACACACCTGGTAGCGCTCAGCACTACCGCTGTGGGCAGCGGGAGAAGGGAGAGTTGGGGCCTGCGTTCTTTCGTGCATGTGCACGAAAGAGCGCTGAAATCTCCCTGAGGCACGGAGCTGCCTCAGGCAGATTAAGTTCAGTTTTAAAGTTGGAAAAAAATTATTTTTTTTTTTTTAAAAACTTATTCAGACATGTCCCCTCATGTGACTGTCACTTGAGCTGGGACATGTTTATGAATTTTCATAAAAAATGTTATTTAATCAATAAAACCTTCATGAAACCTCATCCCACCGTGGATGAGGTTTCATGAAAAATGCGAAGGCCACCTGGGCTCTTCACCAGCCAGCCAACCTTAAGGCTGGACGGGCAGCTTTCTCAATTGGGTTAATTATTTTATTAATGGCCTTAACAGGCCTTTGACAGTTCAGCGGGCGCACAGCTGACTCCGGTGCGTGCCCGCTGAATGGAGGATCAGAATGACACAGGGGGATGTCAGGACGCACGCCCGACGATACCGTGCATCATTTTACCTGTCGAGGCGAGGCCCGCCCCCACATGCCGAACAGAAGATTCTACCCTATGAGTAAGCTGTAATAATTCAACTACAATGAAATGCAGAATACAATATCTTAAAATAATAAGTCACAAAGATTCTTTTAAAAGGCATTTCTTTTTCCATTTATAAGAACCAAAACATTCTTGAAATGAAAAACTTTACCATTGCAAAAAATATTCCATTTATAAAAGTAACTCTCCTTCCTGGGCATTAATACCAGTGGTATTCATTGTGAAAGCATTTTAAGTTTTTATAGTGTACACCATCTTTAAAATAAATTATGGACTGTTCCTGCTTGTCCACTAGAACCCCATTTCTAGATTAACTATTGTACAAGGAAATAAAGCTGCGCATTCCCATCTCCTGAGTGAAATTAATCTGGGATAATGGAAAGATTGTGGCACTGGTTTAATCAATGTGTATTACTTTAATAGTCATGAGGCCAATTAAAAGAAATATTGCAAATTACCATATTTGAAAAACTTAGTAAGTACTAATTACTCAATAATATTTGATATAATTAATCAAATATAAAGAAACATTTCAAAGCATAAATTTAGGTCAACTAAATGTATGATTTGCATGTAGGTACTGAGATACAGCAACACCATGTGAACAAAATGAAACAATTCTGGATCAGAAATTGGAGAATTATCGATGGAAATGAGGGAATACTTGAGCTAATCAACTACTGACCAATAACGTCCCCTCTTTTTTTTTGTTGTTGTGTGCAGCCTTTTCATTTAAGTTCTGGGAATCTTTGAATCCTCTGTGCAGCCACACACGTGTGGTAACTTCAAAGAGCCGACTTATACTCGGCCTCCATGCAAACTTCCAGGTTGCTGTGTGACCTAACATTGCTGCACAGATATTATGGAAAATGGAGGGTCAAAATCTATGTAGATGAGAGTTTGAAATGTAGTTTTAAGTGATTTGTAAAGAACCAAAAGATACAGAACAAAGTAGAACTGGAAGTGGCTAAGGGATTGTAGGTGTTGAGGAGTAAAAGGAAGTGGTCAGAGTGGGCCTCATGTGTAAAATCTTTGTAGATCATATCTTATTCTGCTTACTGTATGCTTGATTGGCACCCCACCCATCAACTTAAACATTCACTCCCTCCACCACCAATGCACAGTGGCAGCAGCGTGTACCATCTACAAGATGCACTGCAGGAACTCACGAAAGCTCCTTCGAAAGCACCTTCCAAAGCCGTGACCTCTAACACCTAGAAGGGTAGGGCAGCAAATGCACAGGACCACCACTTGCAAGTTCCCCTACAAGCCGCACACGACCCTGACTTGGAACTATGTCACCATCCCTTCAATGTTGCTGGATCAAAATCCTGGAACTCCCTTCCTAATAACACTGTGGGAGTGCCTACGCCACATGAACTGCAGTGGTTCAAGGAGGCGACTCACCATCGCCTTCTCAAGGGCAATTAGGGATAGGAAATAAATGCTGATCAAGCAAACAATGGCCACATCCCGTGGAAGAATAAATTTAAAAAAGGCTCTATGCTAATAATTGCTACGCCATTCCCATTGCCTCCCTAGTTTAAATTCCTTACAATAATTTTATTTATCCTGTGAGTCAAGATGTATTCATTGTCTTGATTTAGTTGAAGATTGTCTTGATGCTAAAGCTAGAAGAGGTACCAGCAGGCTAAGTTGAACTTCTCCCTCTTTTATGGTGTATTCAGTCAGACAAAGCTACCTCTCTGTGCTTGCCTACCCCTCTCAATTTTTTAAACAAAATTCATACATGGGATGTGGGTTTCTCTGGCTGGGCCAGCAGTTATTGCCCATCCCTAATTTCCCTTGAGAAGGTGGGGTGAGCTGCCTTCTTGAACCGCTGCAGTCCAGGTGGTATAGGTACTCCCACAGTGCTGTTAGGGAGTTCCAGAATTTTGACCCAGTGACAGTGAAGGAACGGCAATATATTTCCGAGTCAGGATGGTGAGTGACTTGGAGGGGGACTTCCAGGTGGTGCTGTTCCCATCTATCTGCTGCCCTTGTCCTTCTAGATGGTAGTGGTTGAGGATTTGGAAGGTATTCTCGAAGGCGGCTTGGCGAATTCCTGCAGTGCACCTTGTAGATGGTGCACACTGCTGCCACTGTGCATCAGTGGTGGAGGGCGTGAATGTTTGTGGATGTGGTATCAATCAAGCAGGCTGCTTTATCCTGGACGGTGTCAAGCTTCTTGAGTGTTGTGGGAGCTGCACTCATCCAGGTGAGTGGGAAGTATTCCATCACATTCCTAACTTGTGCCTTTTAGATGGTGGACAGGCTTTGGGGAGTCAGCAGGTGGGTTACTTGTCGCACAGTTCCTAGCCTCTGACCTGTTCTTGTAGCCACAGTATTTATATGGATAGTCCAGTTTAGTTTCTGGAAAATGGTAACTCCCAGGATGTTTAGATTGGGGGATTCAGTGATGGTAATGCCACTGAATATCAGAGGGCGATGGTTGGATTCTTGTTGGAGATGATCATTGCCTGACACTTGTGTGGCCCGAATGTTACTTTCACTTGTCAGCCCAAGCCTGGATATTGTCCAGATCTTGCTGCATTTGGACATGGACTGCTTCAGTATCTGAGGAGTCGAGAATGGTGCAATTATCAACGAACGTCCCCACTTCTGACCTTATGATGGAAAGAAGGTCATTGATGAAGCAGCTTAAGATGGTTGGGCCAAGGACACTAGCCTGAGGAACTCCTGCAGTGATGTCCTGGAGCTGAGATGACTGACCTCCAACAACCACAACCATCTTCCTTTATGCTAGGTATGATTCCAACTAGTTTTCCCTCTGATTCCCATTGACTCCTGTTTTGCTAGGGCTCCTTGATGTCACACTCTGTCAAATGTGGCCTTGATGTCAAGGGCAGTCACTCTCACCTCACCCCGGGAGTTCAGCTCTTTTGTCCATGTTTGAACCAAGATGTAATGACGTCTGCCATAATATTAAGAACGGTAAGTACATGAAACTTCTTACAAATTTCCTGTAGTAATTGGTCAAATAGAAAAATACTACATATCTTCCAAAACTCTCAGTGGCAGTCACTTACCTAGTGTTCATACATTTCCCCCCCCCCACCTTTCTGTAAGGGTTCTATAGCAGTCAGAGGGGAAAAACTGCAGAATTTGCATGTTTCTTTTTCTCGTACCACAGCATTCCATGTGAGCAAAGATTTTTCTTTTTGCAGCAGTACCTCGAGAAACTGGCTCCATGCTCAAAAGATGAACTATGGACCAGCATATAATTTCAGTACATCCAACAGTAGCTGGAAAATGAACAATGCTGAAAGATTAAATATTACCAGATCACTGGTTAAGCTGAAAGAACTTTTGCAACTCACTGAATGGCCAGAAAGTTATGATGTAATACTTGTGTCCTTAATCTTATAATATCCTGATTTTAATTCAAATATAAAAAGCAGCACTACTTGCAGGTTTGGAACTATGGCCTGGATTTTATGGGGTGCCCTGGTCCCAGGCCACCTGACTAAAAAGTCAGAGGTAAGCCCTCCCACCATAATGACAGTTGCCCCTCAAGAATTTAATGCTGGAAACAGTATTAATTGCTTTAAGGCGAGATTTGCACCCCTATCTTGAGAGGGTCCCGCCTGTAGTCCTAGCAGCACCATGGGGGAGCAGTTGCCGCCACCAGGTTTGCAGGTAGTCCTAGCAGAGAGGAGCCCAGACAAGGTGTAAATTTGGGGTATTGCTGGGGCCAGGCTGCCAGGCACAGGGGACCCACAAAGGAGGTTCTCCCCCTTGTCTGGCATCAACCTGTGCAACTAAAGCTGCCGGGCGTGGGCCTCCCCCTGCCGCCAGTAAAACAGCGGTGGGAACGGGACGAGGTCCTGAAGTGGCCATTAATTGGCCACATAGGCCCAAGGACAGGGCAGGCCTCCACCACACCTCATAAAAGTTCAGATTGGTCAGGGACAGGCAGGTACGTGGCGTGGCAGGCAGGCCATGCGCTGGATTTTACGAGCCCCTAATCCATACCTTCAAACCGCCAATGGAAAAGCATAAAATCCAGACCTATATTGCAATATTTTATGGTCAAAGTATTGGTCCTCCAGCTTGGCAGCAACCCTCTGTATACTGACAGTAGGAAGTCCAGACCCCATGAAGTCAAACATGGACATGGAAACCTCCTGCTAATTACCATGTATCACCCGCCACAACTCCCACCCGTAGCTGATGAATTAGTACTCCTCCATTTTAAACACCACTTCAAGGAAACACTAAGGGCGGCAAGGGATCACAACATACTCTGGATGAGGAACTTAAATGTCCATTACCAAGAGTGACTTGGTAGCAGCACTACAGGCCAAGCTGGCTGAGTCCTAAAGGGCACAGCTGCTTAACTGGGTCTGTGGCAAGTGGTGAGGGAACCAACAAGAGGAAAAAACATACTTGGCTTCATCCTCACCAACTGTTCGCTGCAGATGCATCTGTCCAAGACAATATTGATAGGATTAACTCTCCAAAGCCTGTCCACCATCTACAAGGCACAAGTCAGGTGTGTGATGCAATACTCTCCACTTGCCTGGATGAGTGCAGCTTCAACAACATTCAAGAAGCTTGACACCATCCTGGACAAAGCAGCCCACTTGATTGGCAATCCATTCACAAACATTCACTCCCTCCACCACCAACGCACAGTTGCAGCAGTGTGTACCATCTACAAGATGCACTGCAGGAACTCACCAAGACTCCTTAGATAGCACTTTCTAAACCCATGACTGCTACCATCTAGAAGGACAAGGGCAATAGACACATAGCAACACACCACCTGGAAGTTCCCCTCCAAGCCACTCACCGCCCTGACTTGGAAATATACCACCGTTCCTTCACTGTTACCGGGTTAAAATCCTGGAACTCCCTTCTTAACAGGACTGTGGGTGTACCTACATCACATGGACTCCATCTGCTCAAGAAGGCAGGTCACCACCACTTTCTCAAGAGCAATTATGGATGGGCAATAAATACTGGTCTAGCCAGGTGATGCCAATCCCATGAATGAAAAAAAAATGATTAAAAGGCACACTCAAAGTTCCACTTAATCTCGGAAAATTGCTGATTGTAACCATACAGAACTATAACACATCTTTGCAGTATTCCTGGCACTCATTAATCACTTAAAAGAGACTCTTATATAATAGCACAATTACCTTTGCGTTGATTGCTGCCAGAGATGTGAACGAATCGGTTGTGATAAAATACTCAATGATTGGTTGGATGTATGAATGTAATTGCAACACCACTTAAATAGCTTAATTCAAGACAAAGCAGCCTAATTAATTAAAAAGGTGTCTCCATCATTAAACTCAATATTAAACCCCTCCATCACCAGCACACTGTGCTTATTCAATGTTTTATCAACAGGATACATTGTAGTAATATAACAGCATCCCCCTGCCCTCTAACCCCTATTACCAAGAACAAAAGCAGCAATAACACTCGGAGCATTACCATCTCCAAATTCTGAAGTCACACATCATACTGGTTTGGACATACACTGTCATTCCTTCATTGTTGTTTGGTCAAAATCCTGAAATTTCCAACCTTTAGCCATTATGGGTGCATCATCACCACAAGGACTGCTAGACTCAAGGAGTTGGTTTTACACATCATCTCAGGGTGAAGGGGGGGGTGGGCAGCACTGAACATATGCAAGGATCAAAAAATAAATTAATTTGTCATTTTACAGAACTGAATTGTTGGGTTTATAACGTTATGACAGTCTGAATAATTCCTTCCTATAGGGTTTTAATATTTAATCATGCCTACCTAATCAACAAGTTATTAATTGGAGAGGATGGCAAAGGTGCTAGCATTGTCTTGGCATCTGGGAAGTTAGGTTTTCTCTGTTCAAAACATAATTTGAAGCTTCTTCAAAACGTACTGATCATGGCACTGGGTTAGCAAACCGGAGTTTGAAAGTTCAAATGCCATTGGATCCGTTGGTACGTGCAAAATAGGGACGCTGTAATTTTGTGGGCTGGTACCAGAGTGACCATAAATGTTATAGAATGTAGTTAAAACCTTAATCAAACGTAAATGATTAATTCTTCATGGCCTCTGAAATGGCTCTGCAAACCCAATTGCTTAAAAAATTGCAAATAATGCAGTGAAAGCCAAGGCAAATGGGGAAGCGCAATAAAAGTGCGGCCTCAGCAGCACCAACATTCCAAGAACAATTTTTTTTAAAAACTCCAAAAACAAATGAGCTTGAATGATATATATTATCCTCATGCTGAGAAGTTCTATTAAAGCACTTTCCCATCCAAATATTTGATTAAGAGGGAATTTCGCATTTTTTTGCTTTTGCTGCTGTGCTGATCTTGTTTAGCCTGAGGATAAAGAAGCCAGAACCGGGTCTGGTAGAAGAGATGACAAGAGTTTAGAAAGCCAATTCTTAGAAATTTGCAGTGTCATCTCTGAAGCAAATTTGACCAGTTGCAATTGGAAAACCCTCCTACAATCTAAATAGATTAATAATCCATAACAGAGAAAAAAAGCAGAACTCTGGTGAATTTGCACAATTGAGTGTGAAAACACAAACAAGACTTTGACTCACAGGTCAAAGATCAACATATTAGTACTACAGAAGCTCCCGCTCTTGGGACCTGCGTAAACTGACAGCTGCTGTTAACGATTGAAGTAAAATTAGTAATGTGATACTGCTGAAGGCTTGCAATAAGGAAAATAAAAAGAGTAAGTCATGTGATACAATGATGTAATGTGTTTTACAGAATAATTCTACAAAGAAACAGAGTATCTATTGATGAAATGTATAAATCGATCTCTGGTATCTTTTAGAGGAGAAATCCTAATATGGCAGAAAAATATCCCAAACATGAAGCAACCTTTTTTAAAAAATGGAAATCCACATTTTATGAATTTTTGAGAGATTATTAAAGTAAATTTAAACCATTCCATAATCGAAAGCTCGTCATAGCTGGGTTTTTTCACAACTCAATTGCAACTTCTGTTTTAATGCAACCATTTCTAAAATTTGTTCTGTTCCCCCGTACTCACAAATACGAGGAGTTTATTTTCATGCAATTTCCACTTATCAAAGTGTGGCGTGGGGAAATTCTGCTTTAATGAGGCTTGTCATCTTTGAGTCTGAGCTTTCACCTCAATCTGAATTGAGTTCAATGAAGAAGTGCTTAACAACCATATTAGTATGTGGGTGATGGAGAAATGGAAGTCGATTTTCCATATGGCTAAAAAAAAAGCATCATGACTTGTCGCTGCGCAAGTAGATGTTTTAAGCAGTTTGAAGAAATTGAGACTTCAAAAGCTAGTCACACAGAAGTATGGCAATTCTGAGTCTCAAGTTTCTAGAATCCTGAAAAGAAAAACAGGTGTCTTGAAGAGCTGGAAAAGAAATGAGAACTATTATGGAAAATAAAGCATGAAAAGTAAGATGGCTGATGTTGATGAAATGCCATTTGGGTGGTTTAATAATAAAAAAAAAATTGCATTTCCATAACACCTTTCACAACCTCAAAATGTCCCAATGTGCTTTACAGCCAATTAAATACTTTCTGAAGTGCAGTTACTGTCGTGATATAGGAAAACACAGCTGCCATATTTCCACTAAGCAAAAGACAATAACATAATGACCAGATAATCTTATTTTTTTAAGTGATGTTAATTGTGGGATAAATATTGGTCAGGATGCCAAAAGAGTGAATAGTGCTATGGAATCTTTTATGCCTGCTTGAGGGGGCAGAAGGGGTCTCAATTTATGTTGGAAAGACAGCACTTCCAACAGTATGCACTCCCTCAATATTGCACCGAATGAGAAATAAAATAATGTGTCTTTGAAAGCACAACCTTCTAACTCAGAGACAACAGTGCTATCACCGAGCCAAGACTGATAACTCAAGTCACAAAAGAGCTCAAGAAATCTCACTTCACAGCTGCCTGTTGAAAGCTAAGGCTCATGAACTTGCCAAAGAACTCAACATGAAAAGCCTCGGAGCATCACGTAGATTCTTGCACCACTAAAAATAAGACTCAAATTTGTTTACAAAAAGCTTGGTCGAAAAAGCGGAGATTAATAAATCCACAGGTGAGGAAGTGTTGCCAGATTCATCAGCAGAGCATCAATCCAACTGTATTTACAATTGCGACAAGACCAGACTTTACTCTAGTGCCACCTCATCAAACCTACAAAAATAAGGTGAACAGTGGTAAAATGAGAAAGAAACAGAGTACGCTGTTGTGCGCTAATCAACTGGGGTTAGACAAGGTGAAAGCTCATGACTGTGAAAAGCAAGGACCATTATTGTTTTTAAAATGGGAAAACTTATCCAACTGAATATAAAAGCAGCGTTAATGCTTGGAAGACACAAACAATTTTCTGGAACTAGTCGTGGTATTTCAATGACAGAATGAGAAAATGGTACAAGAGGTGATACCTTTGATAGATAATGCCACTTGCCATGATGTGGCTCTAAATCTTTCATATGCAAGGGTTTAATTTTTACCATCAAACATCATCCAACTCCTGGGCCAAGGTGCCATTTATAGCACGAAACAACACTGAGAAATAATTACTGTGATCTTCTGGCTTTGATGGACGATGATCACGACATCTGCAGAGAAGTGACTGATGGAGAAAGCATTTTTTCTCTGAAACTCTTGGAAACAGTGGCTGCAAAGGATGTAAATGAAGATTTGCCAGAGCTGGAAGTTACCAAAGTTGGAGAGGCAGATTCTACACTGAGTTCTGCATTGATTCAGTGAGTCAAAAGATAGTAAAAAGCTTGATGATTTTAATGGGAAAGAGAGAGGTTGATGACTTCTAATCTCTGCTACAAATAGAATTCAGATTACTTCTCAGTGACATGAACAGGTTCCTTTAATTTTTAATATGTTATACTGTATTCACCTTTTAACATAATTAAGATGTTGTAATAATTCCTTGTTGCATAGAGAAACTCCCGAGACACAGGGATTTTTCATTATCTTTTAAAATGTTGTACAATATTCACCATTTTAAATGATGTAAATTTCAAAATGTTATGGTGCATTCATCCTCATTATAAGATGTACTTAGGCAAATAAAGCTTATCCAAACTTAAATAAGTTCCCAATTTAACCACAATTTGCGGGATTGTTCTGAACAGATACAATTAATCAAGTTCCGATGCATCTTGAATTGCACAGCATTTTAAACGTGGTTCAAATCTCCAATATATGCAAGGTTTTCAGAAGACACTAAAACCAAAATTGCTTGGCACCAATCCTGAATTTCACAAAATCAATCCCATTTTCCACACTTAGGAAGTCATTCTATTAATTATAGTCTACGGGACCTTTAAGCTATTGAGGAAGAAGAACATGCCCTTGAAAAATGAGATCACCAACAAATAGGCAACTGGCAGCACATACTTTTTTTCTCTTTTATCTCCATACTTCTTGTAGGAAGATGGAAAAATCACATGTTTTCAACTACGCCAAACTTTACTTCAGGAATGCTATGCATAATTCCCCTGTACTGCAACATCAGCTTGCTTTCATTGACAGTACTTCTGTTCCAAAGTCAAAAGGTTGTGGAGTCAAGCCCATTCAAGATATGGGGAGCATAATCTTGGATATGTTAATAACATTTCAACACAGTACTACGGAAGTGTTGCACAACTGGATGTGCAATTCCTTACACGAAATGTCAAATGGCCTGTTTAAGTGATTCAGGTAAAAGACTAAAGACCCCACAGTACTATTGACCCACATTCCCCAGTCAATACCACCAAAAACAGTACAGCCAGTTATATTCATTTCATTGTCATCTGTGGGACTTTGTAGTACACAAAACGATAAATCATTTATGTTATATGGCAACAATTACTGCTACTCAAATGAATTCTTTGCATGCACAGTGCCTTTGAAGAACTGTGCCAAGGTGTCACGTAAATGCGAATTCTTCTATGCCTGACCTCAGAGCTCTTGATGCTGACAATGGAGATCAAAAACTCAAAAGCATTCTGCTTCCTGAAAGTGATATCTATAAATGATCATGATGCAACCAAAGGGAGCAGTTAAATTCACACTGTTGATTTTTGTTAAATTCATCCCCTGGCAGAAGAAAACCCACTTAATGGGGCCCTTGGAAGCATGCTGGAAGATGAGGGAAGCCAGGGACAGAGTGCCTGCTGCCTTTGTGATGCCATGGAATACTATCAGCAGCAGGGAAGATGGAGGATGGCCTTCCTGTCCAAAGGTCATTGAGACCCTTAAGTGGACAATTAAGGATTACTTAAGGACTCTTACCACCACCACTAGCATTTTATGAGAATTTGGACCCTCTGTGCCTGGTAAACCTTGGCAGCCTCCCTGTACATTCAGGACTGGAGGGGGGGATCCTGCTCGGGCACTCTGTGGCCCACAGTCGGGCCCACCAGTGACAATGGCTGCCCATGCAACACCATCCCCTTCCCTCACTAACCACCAGCCCTACCACCTCACTTATTGTCTGGCCCCAATAAACCTGCCCTATTTACCTTCTTTCGAAAGCAGCGCCAAGGTGCTACTCCAGGCTGGGTGCAGTCCCAGCAGTGGCCACAGCTCCCAGTGGCACCACTGGGACTGAAGAGCTGCCAGCCCTCAGCTTGTCCAACAGCTCTTAGAGGTGGGATCTTATCACTCAAAAGGATGGAAGCCCCGATGGCAACTTATGAATTGCCTGATTGCCACAGAATCAAGTCAGGGCCCCCTGAAAAGGCACAGGCTGGGTTGTCCCTGGCTTTCCAGCTCGTCATGAGAGCCACTGATGCCCCAACAAAATCCAGCCTCATGAATGCATAGTCCTCTCCACAGATAAAAGGTCATCGACTTGAAACGTTCGGTTTATCCTTCCACAGACGCTGTCTGACCTGCTGAGTGGTTCCTACATTTTCTGTTTTTATTTCAGATTTCCAGTATCCGTAGTCTTTTACTTTTGTACCTCACTATGCCTCTAAGCTCAAGGAAAAAGATTACATTAAGCAGCATCAGTGGGCAGCAAATTTACTCCAGTAACTTAAATAGACCACCTCTGCTCACATGGTCAAACGCCTTGGTGAGGTCGGTGAATGCAATATATAGAGGTCTCCTTTGATCAAGGCATTTCTTTTGTAGCTGCCAGACTGAGAAGATCGTGTCAACTGTGGAGCTCCCAGTTCTGAAACCACACTGTAAAGCCAGGATTTGCAGTCTGCCAAGAGCAACACAGGCACACATCTTTCCTCATGATGCTCAGTAGGGAGATGCCTCAATTGTTGTTGCGATCGCTGTGGTCACCCTTGTTCTTGTAGAACATCACAAGCTTTGTATCATGCCCATCCTGGGGCACTGCCCCTTCCCTCCAGCAGAGACGTTTGTGCAGATGCTGCAGGTGTGTCGGATTCCCATGCTTGATGAATTCAGGCCATATCAGCACCTGGAGCTTTGCCCATGGCAAACGATTCAACACCTTTGATAAGCTCTTCCACCGTGGATTTGGTATCTAGCTCTGCCAAGCAAGGCAAATCTCCTCTTTCCATGACAACATGATGGGTAAGGTCAGCAATGACGGTGCAACATTGGAACTCTGAGATCCGCAGTGGGGTCAAAGAGGGGCGTTCTGGCACCGACAAACTCGTTGCTGCTGTCATATACCTTCAGGTCAGCCTCAGAGAGTGACTACTTACACAGCAGAATTGACAGAAAGCTGTTCAGCCTTGCCTGTCTAAGGTCCAAGACAAAGTTATGCCAAATCCTCATCAGAGAGTTGCGCCAAGCTGACAATGCCACACTAACATTCCATACTGAGCAACAAGTGCAGCGGTAAATGGTTAGAGACTCTCCCGCCTGTAAAGAGTTCAGTTTGACCATCAGCATCAGGAAGACAAATGCCATGGTGCACAATGTTGCCGTACCGCCATCTATTAGCATTGACAATGTGACGCTGCAGGCTGTTGATAGTTTCAAATATCTAGGCTTGACAATCACCAGCAATCTGTCACTCAATGCTGAAATCAACTCACTCACTGCAAAAGCTGCAGCTGTTATGTCCAAGCTGAGTAAGAGTGTGGGGAACAACAGCAACCTGACTGAGAACACCAAGCCTGTGTCCTCAGCACTCTCCTTTTACAGTGGTGAGACCTGGATAACAGATGCTAGGCAGGAGAAAAGGCTGAACAGTTTCCACCTTCGCTGACTCAGGTGTATCCTCTGCGTTTCTTGGCAGGACAACGTCACCAACTCAGAGGGGTCCTGGAATGTGCTTATTCCAATAGCATACACTCACTTCCGGCAACTGGGAGACAGTCACTAACAGCCAGGAGCTCTGGCGATTGAATGTTTGGAAGGACATTGGAAGAGGTGAGCAGAAATGAAATACACAGCTGACTGAGAAGAGGCCCAGAGAAAACAGAGACCAGCAAACTGTGCACCTTCTCAGCCCAGTCTTCATCTGCAGCAAATGCAGCAGCGAATGCAATGCCAGAATGGGGCTCCTGAGCTATACCAGGTGATACTCAACACAGAGTTGACCACCAAGGCACAAACCATTACCTGACAAGTTGAAAGGCTGCCACAGATACCTCTGGGTTATCAATGCATTTGAGAGCCTATCTTAAAACATTTTTTGAACAAGTTGCATTGTAATTATATGAGTTTCAGTTGCCTTAGTGACTATGACCCATAATATGATATGGCCTCAGCTAGGACACATTACTTGAAGGAATTGATTACAACAATATTTTGTAACCCAGTACTCTTGGTAATATATTCCTTGTGGAACCATTTTTATTAGGAACTTCGTCCACAAGGTCAGCTAAGAAGCTGAAAAGCAAAATATTGTCAAATACAATTCACCGCCACACTACTGCAAAAAGGATTCAGTTTGAGAACAAACTACAGAAATGGATTACATTTTAAATAATACCAAAATCCCTCCAACCAGGCAAACTTATAACCTACCCATAAATATTATTTATAATAACACTATGTTGTCCAACTTATCGTGGTTCGCTAATGGTTCAAGTTGGTACGCTACTCACTTCGGCAGAACAGAAAGAAACTATTTGCTGGTTCTTAAAACAAAATTTGATGACCATTTTACTTTGATACCCTATGGCACTGGTGCACCATTTTATTACCAACAAACTATCAGTACATAAACCTATTAAATGACATGCTAACAGTTTGAATGCATATCTGACACCTCACCAAAAGTGAATGCAAATAATAATGGAATATCACCAAAATAATGAGAAAATGATTAACATGATTAATGCTGGGAATGATGCAAGCACAGGGTTTTTATATGCATGGGATCAATATCCGGTACCAGTTTACACAAAGCACTGAAACACATCACTGTAATGATGTCGAAAGGAAAGGGCTATGAGGATTGTGTTACAGGGCAAATCTGATGGCTTTTTAACAGACTGTAAAATCTAGCTGCAGCTATTTCTGAGAGTCTGGATCATTTATGGTAAAACCTACTGAGGGGGACAAAAAAAGCTTCAGAACATTTATTGGCCATTTGGTTGACTGTGCAAATCTTATAAAAATAGTTGAAAACTGGCAGATGTTTAATTACAAAGCCATGTTTCAAAAGTGTCCACTTTATTACAGCAGTTGATGGTGAAGCAGATTGCCTTCACAAAACAGATCATGGATATCTTACCTGGTACATTCCAACTCCAATGTGTTTTGGCTCAATTTTCACCAACTCAGCCAATGGATCCTGCACACGCCTTGCTATGGAGACTGAAGAGAAGAAAACAGACAGAAAATGCATGACTGATGAAACTGTGACTCTAATTGCAGTTCACAATAACCAAAAATGCTTTTTCCTTCAGTTTTGTTTCTAATTTGTATACATCACACATTAAAATGAATATATTTCACACATTCACTAAAGAGAATCTTTGCTAAAATTTTAAATGCATCTATTGTATTTGCTCCTTAGGGCAGCACATTCCACATTTCTACCACTATTTGAGCGAAGAGGTTTCCAATGAATTTCCCATTGGATTTATTAATGACTATTTTATATCTATGATCTCTAGTTTCGAACTCTCTACAATTGGTGACAATTTCTCTATGACTTACTAATCAAACCATTTCATTACTTTAAAGGCCTCTATCAAGACATCCCTCAGCCTTCTCTTTTCGAGAGAAATGAGCCCCAGCTCGTTTTGCCTTTCCTGCAGCGCTTGTGACATCTTCATGAATCATTTAACTTCTCCAACGCTGCTACATTCTTTTTATTATATTATGGAGACCAGAACTGTGCACAATACTCCAGGTGTGGCCTAACAAAGTTTGGTACAAGTTTAACAAATTCTCTGCTTTCTTGTTCCATCCCTCTAGACATGAATGCCTTTGTTTAGTTTGCAATTATTAAAATTACCTTATTAACCACCGTTGTTAATTTTATAGGTTTTTCAATCCACATCCCTAGACCCCTTTGCACCTTAATCCCATTTGGATTATCCAAGCAATACGTGGCTTCCTTATTCTCCCTATCAAAATGCACTTCCCCATACTTATTACAATTGAAAGTAATTTCCCACTTACACGCCCATTCTGCAAGTTAGTTAATCTCTTCCAGTATTTTGTCATTATTAACTACACCTCCCAATTTGATGATGTCCTCAGGTTTTAAGATTTTTCTTCTGATTCCCGAGTCCAAATAATTAACAGAAATTGTGAACAAGTGATCTGAGCACCAAGCCTTGTGGAACACAACTTCCCACCTTTTGCCAGTCTGAGCAGTTGCCCTCAACTCCTAGTTTTGTAGCCAGCTCACCACCTAATCCCCTCAACTCTACATACCTTATTCTTGAGTCTATTATGTGATACCTTACTGAAGGTTCTTTGAAAAACTAAATATATTACATCTACACTTGTCTACTGTTACTTTTTCAATGAATTTAAAATGGTTAATATGGTGGTCAAGCATGACCTTCCCTTTTGAAATCCATGCCAACTACTCTATTATATTTTTGGTTTCTGATTTGTTTTCATTACTTTTCCAACCACTGACATCATGGTACCTGGACTGTCGTCCGTTGATGAAGATCACAGATCTGAAACGCTCACTTTGTTTCTTTCTCCACAAATTCTGCCAGATCCAAATATTTCCAGCATTTTCTATTTTTATTTCAGATTTCCAGCATCCACTGTATATTACTTTTGTGCTATAGACCCCTCGACTTGTTCTATCGCCCTTTTTAAACTATAAGAATAGTACAGGCTGTCCACCAGTTCTTTGGCATTAATGCTTTTCCCAGTGAATTGCTTTATATTTGTAATAAATTCCTGTCTCTTACCTAACTTTTTACAGTTATAGATGCAATCTATCTGGATCACCTCCTCTAAATGTGATTAACTTATCAATTATCTTTCCCCTTTCCATCTTAAATTCTTTATATATTTTTGATCTCTCTTCTAATACCATGGCCACATTATTAGTTTTCCTGAAAAATACTGAATTAAAGGAACTACTCCATATTTCTGTCATTTCACTAATCTCTGAGTTTACCTAGTGACAGCAGAGAAGCCTGTTGAAACTTCAAACCACACATGACAGAAAGATGGCCGGAAGGGAGGGCTAAGATTTGGGTTGCATGGACGTGAGGAATAACGTCACAAGGTTTTGCCCCTATATTTTTTAAAATATGATTTTTCAACTCTCAGCTAACTGGAAAATTTGCAATTTGAACTGAGAACAGAAAACTGCTTAAAAATGCAAGGCCACATTACAAAGTGAAGGTGAGAAAGAAACAAATTACCCTCAGGGGAGTGTGAAGAGAGAGACATTTCCTATAATCTAGGCACCTATCAAAATTCATAGCTATCTAAAGAAGAGGCATTAAAAATGCAAAGTACTGGATATTGAAACAATGGCTGCCACAGACAGACACACCCAAGAACTCTTAGAAATACATATTGAGTGAAGTACTTCAGGGCAAGGCTGCCCAGCCACTTGTGAAATTGCAAGTGAGATAGGCAGTGTCAAGAAAGTCTTCAGCCAAGAAAACAGACTGAAGGCTGCCTGCTCTCCCTCTCTCCCTTTTGGAATACGCCTGTTGCTGGGTTCGAGGAGCCAACTCTAGTACCAGCGAACCAAGATCTATTAATAATTGTAAAGTCTTCCATTTCTGACTGCATCCAAGAATCAGCTAACCCAAATCAGCTGTTTAAAATCCATGCCTCAAGAACAATCAAAGGACACTTAACAACATATTGTTTTATCTTTTTTATTGGACTCTATTTCCCCTTACTTCTGCTTACTGCGCAAAAAAGGAAGATGGAGAGGACGGGGGCGGGGGGGGGCGCAGTTGGGAGAGGGTGTGTGCGTGCGAGAGAAGGTGCGTGTGATTGCTTGCACGATAGAGTGTGAGAAAGCAACAGCAAGTGAGTGTGACAATGAGCTTGACAGTGCACCCTAACGACTGCATGAGGGCAAAATGCTTGACATCGTGTTTTTATTATTTTTCTCGAGTTCAAATTAATAAATTTGCTCTTTGACTCAAGAAAACCTTGTTTGATTGGCTCCTTATTGCTCTCAGCTTAACTAGTTAAGTACATTCTGATTTTGAAAAAGCATATTGTCGTGAAAAAGAAACTTAAACCTTTGTTGAGACCAACCAAAGTGGATGAATAGAGGGGAGCAAGTTCACCCTGTCTCACCTGGTCGTAACAATAAGTGGAAATTAACTTCTCCAGATAAGAATGAGAAGGAATCAGCATCTAAACAGTCATCAGCATAATATTTATCAATGGTTCATTCTACTTATTTATTCCCTGTGATTGGTGTATCTGCTGAATGTCTCCCCCTCCTTTTCAAATCTAACTAAAATCCTTGATTAGTTTTCAGTCTTAATTTTTCATTGCACTGCCAAAACATCAACTACTTGCACATAAACAGCAATTTTAATATAGCAAAGGATCTGTGGTTGGGTAGAGAATCGTGGGGTTAGACCAGATTAGGAATTAGGAGAAGAACCATTAGAAGTGACCAAAGATGCATTTGAAGGAGTAGGTTTTAAGGAGGATTTTAAAGGGGAATGACATAGAAAGGTGGAGAAGCTTTGGAAGAGAATTCCAGTGAGTTAAAACTGAAAGCTCAGTGGCGGAACAGAGGAAAGGTATAGATCGAACAAGGCTATTGAAGGGTATATAAACAAGAATGACGGTTCAAAAATCATAGGAAGTCAGTGGAACTCAGCAAAGTCAGGATCAATAGGTAAATGCGGCTTAGTAAGAAACACCATACAGGCCAGGTGAGTTGAATTTTTAAGATTGTGCCAAGCAGAGGGTTGGAGAAAGTGAATCAAGTGGCAATAATTACAAGGATCAGGGTTTCAGCAGAGGGCAATTGAGGGAGATGGGATATATTTCAGAGGGGTAAACAACAATCTTAGTATGACTGAATGTAGAGTCTGAAGATCAGTTTAGGATCATGGATTGAGTTCAGCCTGTGAGAAGGCAGGAAGGAGACTGGAATCAGAGGCAAGGATGCAATATTTCTGGCAAGACACAAAAAGGACAGCTTTGGCTTTAACAATGATGAGCTGGAAAAATGTTTTATTTATCCACAAGTTAACAATGGACAAACAATTCAAAACTACAGCAACAGCCGATGAATCAAGGGTGCTGGCATAGAGGTATTTCTGGATACTTACATATGGAATCTGGCCTCATTGTACAAATAATATTCTTGACAGTCAGTATTTAGATGAAATGGCCAAAGGCAGGACAAGGGAGAATGTCAAAAAAGATCACGTGGGCAGTAAAAGAGAAACTGTTGTCAGATGTGGGCCAGCTACACTGGGTCAGGTAAGAATGAAACTATGTGCGACCATTGCCAAGGTGGATAACCGTGAAGGAAGCAATAGATTGATGATGAAACAATCTATTGTTTTGTCTAGCAAAAACTCATCCAAGTGATTTTAAGGCACCGATCCAAACCAATAATTCAAATGCAGTCCATAAACTATTCTGACAGTTTTGAACATCCTCTCACCCTCCCCCCACCCACCCCGGGTTGGATTACTATCTTGTAACTCATTTCACAGTTTCTACTTTCCTCTTAGGGCAATAGTTCCCATGTTTGGTGTGATGGACCTGTGCAAATATTGACACACTTCTACAGGCTTCATGACGCAATCAGTAAAAAATGAAGTTCAGCGTACATAAATACATCAGCAAAATTTGAATAAAATTTCACACTACAGTCAGCCACAATCCTGTTCCTGACACTCAACGATTATGGCAGGACACTCATGCACACATAGAAAATGAATTGATCTGTTCAGTACACAAGGGCCTTTGTTACAAAAAAAAAATGTATGTTCTGCACCATCTGGACCCTCTATAAGCAGGAGATAAGGCACTCCTTAGAAAAAAAATGACAATTCTGATCTCCAGAAGGGTGATTTTGGAACATTATTGATGTGCATATTAGAGATTTAAAAATATTAGAGATTTTAAAAAATCTTTTAAAGAAAACACTCATAACATTAGACATGGTAAGAGTGGGCTTAGACTACAAGCCAAAGGAGCAAATGCACATCACAATAAAGCATTCAATAAGAATTACAGAGCAGAAGAGGCCCTTCGGCCCATCGAGTCTGCACCAACACGTGAGAAACACCTGACCTACCTACCTAATCCCATTTACCAGCACTTGGCCCATAGCCTTGAATGTTATGACGTGCCAAGTGCTCACCTAGGTACCTGTCTCCACCACCCTCCCAGGCAGTGCATTTCAGACCGTCACCACCCTCTGGGTAAATAAGTTTTTCCTCACATCCCCCCTAAACCTCCTGCCCCTCACCTTGAACTTATGCCCCCTTGTGACTGAACCTTCAGCTAAGGGGAACAGCTGCTCCCTATCCAGCCTATCCATGCCCCTCATAATCTTGTACACTTCAATCAGGTCGCCCCCTCAGTCTCCTCTGCTCCAACAAAAACAACCCAAGTCTATCCAGCCTCTCTTCATAACTTAAATGTTTCAACCCAGGCAACATCCTGGTGAATCCCCTCTGCACCCCCTCCAGTGCAATCACATCCTTCCTATAATGTGGCGACCAAAACTGCACACAGTACTCCAGCTGTGGCCTCATCAAGCTTTTATACAACTCCAACATGACCTTCCTACTTTTGTAATCTATGCCTTGATTGATAAAGGCAAGTGTCCCATATGCCTTTTTCACCACCCCACTAACATGCCCCTCCGCCTTCGGGGATCTACGGACACACATGCCAAGGTCCCTTTATTCCTCAGAACTTCCTAGTGTCATGCCATTCATTGAATACTTGCTTGTTAAATTACTCCTTTCAAAGTGTATCACCTCACACTTTTCAGGGTTAAATTCCATCTGCCACGTATCTGCCCATTTGACCATTCCGTCCAAATCTTCCTGTAGCCCAAGACGCTCAACCTCACTATTAACCACCCGGCCAATCTTTGTGTCATCCGCAAACTTACTAATCCTACCCCCCATATAGTCATCTATGTCGTTTATATAAATGACAAATAATAGGGGACCGAGCACAGATCCCTGTGGTACGCCAATGGACACTGGCTTCCAGTCACTAAAGCATCCTTCTGTCATCACCCTCTGCCTCCTACAACTAAGCCAATTTTGAATCCATCTTATCAATTTACCCTGTATCCCATGTGCATCTGCCTTCTTTATAAGTCTCCCATGTGGAACCTTGTCAAAGCCTTTGCTGAAATCCATATAAACCACATCAACTACACTACCCTCACCTACAAACCTGGTCACCTCCTCAAAAAATTCAATCAAATTTGTTAGGCATGACCTCCCTCTGACAAAGCCATGCTGACTGTCCCTGATCCAACCTTTCCTCTCCAAGTGGAGATAGATACTCTCCTTCAGAAATTTCTCCAATAGTTTCCCTACCACTGATGTGAGACTCACTGGTCTGTAGTTCCCTGGCTTATCTCTATAACCCTTCTTAAATAGCGAACCACGTTAGCTGTTCTCCAGTCCTCTGGCACCTCCCCCGTGGCCAGAGAGGAATTAAAAATTTGGGTCATAGCCAATGCGATCTCCTCCCTTGCCTCCCTCAGCAGTCTGGGATGCAAATCATCTGGACCTGGAGATCTGTCCACTTTTAAGTCTGTCAACACCTCCAATACCTTGTCATTCCCTATATCAATTTGCTTAAGAACCTCGCAGTCTCTCTCCCCGAGTTCGATACCTTCATCCTCATTCTCTTGGGTGAAGATGGATGTGAAGTATTCATTCAACACTCTACCGATGTCCTCTGGCTCAACCCATAGATTGCCCCCTTGGTCCCTAACGGGCCCTTCTCTTTCCCTGGTTATCCTTTTCCCATTGATATACTTACAGAATATCTTGGGATTTTCCCTACTTTTACCAGCCAGAACTTTCTCATATCCCTTCTTTGCTCTCCTAATTGCTTTCTTAAGCTCCACCCTGCACTTTCTGTACTCCATTAATGCCTCTGCTAATTTGCTTCCCGTGTACCTGCTAAAAGCCTCTCTTTTCCTTCTCATCATAACCTGAATATCTCTGGTCATCCATGGTTCTCTGCGCTTGTTACTCCTTCCTATCACCCGAGAGGGAACATGTTGAGCCTGTATCCTCCCCATTTCCTTTCTGAACACCTCCCCCGTGTTCCTCTGTAGATTTCCCCGCAAGTAACTGTTCCCAGTCTACCTTGGCCAGATCCTGCCTTATTTTACTAAAATCCACTCTCCCCCAGTCCAAAACATTTTTTTGCAACTTGTCAATTTCTTTGTCCATAACAAACTTAAACTGTTCCATGTTGTGGTCGCTATCACTAAAATACTCCCCCACCACCTCAGCCACCTGTCCGGCTTCATTTCCCAGAATTAGGTCCAGCAATGCACCGTCCCTTGTTGGACCCTCTACATATTGACCTAACGAGTTCTCCTGTACACATTTCAAGAAATTCACTCCATCCAAGCCCTTAACACTAGGTCTATCTCAATTAATGTTGGGAAAGTTGAAATCACCTAATATAATTACCCTATTGTTATTGTTTTTACACACCTCCGCAAATTGTGCACATAATTGCTCCTCAATTTCCCGCTGACTATCTGGGGGTCTATAATAAACATCTAATAATGTGTTTGCCCCTTTTTTATTCCTAAGCTCTACTCGGAAAGCTTCATTCGGTGCTCTCTCCAAGATATCATCCCTCCTTACTGCAGTAATGGACTCCTTAACTAATAATGCAACGCCTCCTCGTCTTTTACCACCTCCCCTGTCTCGCCTGAAGATTCTATATCCCAGAATGTTGAGCTGCCAATCCTGCCCTTCCCTCAACCATGTCTCAGTGATGGCTACTATATCACAATTCCACATGTCAATCCTCACCCATAACTCATCCATTTTAACTGTAATTCTCCTGGCATTAAAGTAGAGGCCATCCAGCCTTGCCTTACTCCCTTGAAGCTTAATGCAGCTGTACTCCCTCTGACTTGATTGTTTTACTGTATTATGATGTGTCCCTATTCTGCTAACATTCTGTGTCCCCTCCCCCTGCCGAATTAGTTTAAACTCCTCCCAACAGCACTAGCAAACACGCCCGCAAGGACGTTAGTCCCGCTCTGGTTCAGATGTAGACCGTCCACTTGTACAGGTCCCACCTTCCCCAGAAACGGTCCCAGTGATCCAGGAATCTAAAACCCTCCCTCCTGCACCAACTCTTAAGCCACGTATTCATCTGTGCTATTCTCCTATTTCTGAGCTCGCTAGCACGTGGCACTGGGAGTAATCCAGAGATTACAACCCAAGAGGTCTTGCTTTTTAGTCTACTGCCTAACTCCCTGAATTTTTGATGCAAGACCTCATCCCTCTTTCTACCTATTCCATTGTTACCAACATGTACCATGATCTCTGCCTTAACAGCCTCCCCCTTCAGGATGCCCTGCAGCTGTTCAGTGACATCCCAGACCTTGGCACCAGGGAGGCAACACACCATCCTGGAGTCACGTTGTCTGCCACAGTAGCGTCTATCTGTTCCCCTGACTATAGAATCCCCTATTACTATTGCTGTTCCTCCCTTCCTCCCCTCCTGTACAGACAGGCTGCTTATGCTGCCAGAAACCTGGCTCTGTCTGTCTGCACTCCCTGGAGGAACCAGCGCCCTCATCAGCCTCCAAAACGGAATACCGATTTGCGAGCAGGACCCCAGGGGACTCCTGAACTACCTGCCTGTTTCGCTTGGACTGCCTGGTGGTCACCCATTCCATTCCTTCCTCAAATCCCTTCATCTGCGGTGTGACCACCTCTCTAAACGTGCTATCCACGATGCTCTCAGGCTTGCGGATGCTCCACAGTGTCCCCAGCCACCGTTCCAGCTCTGAAACCTGAGCTTCCAGGAGCTGCAACTGGGCACACTTCCTGCACACTTGCTGGTCCCGGGCACTGGAAATGTTCCCGGCTTCCCACATGGAGCACAAGGAGAACACCACAGCTTTGAGCGCTCCTGCCATGACTTATCCCTTTAAATTAAACCTTTTAAGTCAATTACTCTAGGGCCCTTCTTTCCTGACCCTCGTTACTGCAGAGTATACAAACTGTAAACCACAAAAAGACCTTAAACTATAATCGATTAAAGTAGTAAATACCTTACCCACTACTTACCAGTGATGCCTTTCCCTTGTAGCCTCTACTGCTGCAGCACGCTCTGAAGGTTTAAGAAGTTGGTTAGCAAGGAAAAAATGCAAAGAGCACCTAGTTCCCTATGCACCGAATTCCCGCTTTGCACCAAATTCCGAATACCCACTCTGGCTGTGCCTCACTCAGAATGTGCTCGCTCTCCTGTTCGTGTTCAAGCACACTGTAGCATGCTTCCAGATTGTCCCTTTCTTATATACAGCTGACTTGACTCACCACTAGTTAAGCGTCAAATAGTAATTAACCCTTATTCAGGCGCTAATCAGGCTTCAGGTGATTGACAGTTAACTGTCGCACAGTCAGCTGAGTCAGCTACCTTACCAATCTTTTAACTAAACTACTGAACTTACAAAGTTTGAGGCTGGGCTGAATGTCAAATCAGACTGCTGTTATGTTTTTCAGTGTTTTTTATTTCAAGCTGATTGCCTACTTACTACCCATCCCAAACACCAATGTTCAGAATAATGAAACAAAGAGTTAAGAGATATTTAGATTAAGATAACTAATATTGGTTGGTGACCTGAGCAATGATGACCCTGCACACTCCCAGTAAAGCATTATTAACGCTTAAGGGTTCATGGACCACTGTTTGAAATCCTGTCTCTACAGCAGATTAAGAAATATTTGTTCACTGGAAATACAAGCTAGTCAATTACTGTATTATAGTTACATGACAACAACTAATTAATAAAGTAAACATGGAATATTTCACAGATATAATTGGTGACTGAAGTGATCAAGAAATATATCTACACATGCAACTCCCAAAAATACTTGCATGGCCAAAGATAAAAAATAATTTACTTTTTTTAAATAAGAGAAATCATAGTACATATATTTTACAGCCTCAATCTTACAGGCAGACAATAAGCAAAATTCTCATGAATTATAATTATGATAGAACCATACTGGGTATTTAATCAATTCATATTCAAATTGCAAGTACAGAGCAATCCATTTCTAGTTATTTGATATGGATAATCATGTCGCACTCCATATTCAAATTAATATGATCAAACCACATTGAACTTAACAATAATGAATCATGAATCTGCATATTTTCTTTTAAATGGTTATTAAAAGACAATTGTGCGCACCCAAGTTGTCACTACTAGGAAACGTTGAACATTTTAAAAGATTAGAGTCTGAATGAACAAAGCAATTTGATTCTTTAAGGGAATCTTCTGTTCGGTGTGCAGGGGTAGCTCTGTGCCTCAGGAAGATTTCTGCACTCTTTCACGCGCATGCATGAAAGAGTGCAGGCTCTAACTCTTCCTCCTCCCCCTGCCCGCACAGGTAGCGCTGAGCACTTCCGGGCGCACATCACAGAAAATGGTGGAAATCGGAAGTCGGGGCGGGGAATCGGGAAGATTAGAATCGGAGGTTTGGGGGGGGGCGGTGTTCGTGGTCTAGGGGTAGAATCAGAGGTCAGAGGTGGGGGTGGTGGTCGGAGGTTGGTGGGGTCAGAGATCAGGGAGGGGGATGGTCAGTTGGTCGGAGAGGGGGAGTGGTGGGTGTGGGGTGGGGTCGTCAGAAGGAGTGGGGTGGGGAGTTGTCGGGCTGGGCCTCCGGGGGGGGGTGGTGCTCAAAGATTAGGGTACGTTGGATCAGGCCTCGTGGGATGTTGGTAGAAGAAGTTGGGGGAGTCCCATGAATTGGGGAGTTCCTGCTGAGTGCTGTAGTGCCTTGGGGGTGGGTGGTGCAGGGATGGGGTAGGCAAGACCCCTGGGGTGTCCGGGGTGGGGGATTAGTCGGGGGAGAGTGGGTGGGGGGGGGACACGTTGGTTGGTGTCCCCTGGGTCTGCATAATAGTTACCCAGAAGTTAGAAGTGGTTTTAATCCTTCTAACTTTTTCTTGTTAACTATTGGTGTAGTCCACTTGGAACCATCCAAAGTTTGCAATTTAAATCAAATTTTCGGATGGTTCCCAGTGCAGGGCAATTGCCCAGGGGAAGTCTGCATTTCTAGGCAATTGACATGCAAACCTTACCTGGGAAATTCCGAAGGGGGTTCCCCAGCCCTTCTTTGGGGCACCCCAACCCCTGAAACGATGCTGGGAAACTCAGCAGTTAAGGCCCCTTGTAGTTACAGTATCTTCAATGCAAAACAATGTCCCAGGGCAATTCACAGGAGCATTATAAAACAAAATTTGACATCAAGCCACATAATGCAACATTAAGGCAGTTGGCCAAAAGCCTGGTCCAAGAGGTAGGCTTTAAGGAGCATCTTAAAAGGAGGTAAGAGAGGTAAAGGAGTGGAGAGGTTTAGGGAGAGAATTCCAGAGCTTCGGGCCTATGTAGATGAAGGCACAGGCGCCAATGGTGGGGCAATTAAAATCAAGGTGGCTGAAGAGAGCAGAATTATAGGATTGCTGATGTCTCAGAGGATTGTGGGATTCAAAGAGGTTACAGAAATAGGCCCATTACCCCTATACAAGTTATCGATGGAGCAGAAAATGAATGTCACTGAAAAGAGCTTTTTGTTTATTTTGTCAACTTTTTAAATATAGCATTGCTCGTGATAAGTCAATGGATAACTTATTTTATGAGAAAAGGGGTATTTTATCAATAAAGTATGATTGAAAAGATGCAACAGACAAGTGATACAGGAAGTAAGTATGACACTTACAAGTGAGGCTCTATATAAGACGTTATTCATTTAGTGATTTATTGATTTAGGTACACTCACTCTTGGTACAACATGAAACTAGATATCAAGATAGGTTTGAATGAAGGTGACCTTTGGCCCATTTGATTTCATTATTCCAAAATAGGAGATTTTGGTCGTGCAGTTCCTGATCACGAGGAAATTCTTGCCCAGCATCAAGTACCCTTCTCAATCATGTGGAACTTGCACTAATTCTATTTTTAGCTCAATGCAACTGACATAATCAGAGATGATGCCAGTCTGTAGGTTGTGCTTTTAATATCATCCTGACTTTTCCTGAGAAACTGTATAAAGTCATTAACCATTTATATGTCAAACATTCAATAAATTTCAATATAATTGAACATCTTAATAAATATCCTCCCCTTTCATAAAAAAATATACTATACCCATACAATATTTGTGAACACATTGTAAAATTACATTTTTAAAAATTGCTGCATCACCTTTACCTTCAAAAACATGCACACTAGTTTGAACAAATAGCATCCTCGAAGCCAGAAAACAATGCCAAAAACTCACAAGTGGATAAATTTAAAGGGTTCAATTATAATCTTCAAACAGACAATTTGCATCAAACAGGTTTAAAGCTAAATGCATTGATCTTTATACAGCAAAACCAAAACTATTTTCTGACTTACAACTGTTCGGAAGATGAGAGTGAACTGAGCTATGATAATAAGCAAGCAGGAAATTACTTTTTATTACTGTGTAGGGTGCATTCAGAAATGCAGCTACCAAGTTCAAAAGGTTAAAAAGCTTACACCTGCTGTATGCCTAATTCATTTAGTTCACCTCACCAAAAATTATGCTTTGAAATTCAATACTTTAAATGCTGTTACTCATTCCGATTAGAACATTTCCCTGCTGTTCTGTTGCAAAGCCAGTCAGCTGAAGGGGGGTTAAAATGACACGCTGTTAAGTACTTATGAACATGCAAAACTTAATAGACTGCGCCTCTAATAATCATGTTATTTCTAATATCTGCCAAAAAAACAAAGCAACAATTTCAAATGGAAATGCCTCCATGTTTCAGAAACAAAATTACAATGCACTACTGTATAAACTGTAGATCTTAAACTGTAATCAACAGAAACAATTTACTGCAAGAAATTATGACCTCAGCAGCAAGACATGGAACTTCTCAATGCAAGAGTTAGCTGCAGGCCATGGTTAAGTTTCACCCACTGATCCTTCAATCTGCTAATCTAGTCATTTGTAACATAACTATGGGTAACCCATGTGTGCTGTAAAACAGGAGGCAATGCATCAAAGCAAAGCAGGAAGTGTATAATGGATTCAGATATAGACTGCAGATAACCAAACTAGCACTTTTTCAAGCCTCTCTAATTATTCTAACCCTTTAATTGGACAGGAGGACATTCATGAAAGCTATATGTAAACTTTTTTAAAAAGAGCTTTTCTTCGAACATACCTTGCATTTTTTTTCTCATTAAAATCAGAAATCAGAGTTAGGTGGATATTGCACAGCTCGGCCAGGATTTTGTCAGTGCGGCCGGGGGCAACGACTATTCAGTCACTTGTGGGATCCCAGGCTATATTTTCCCTTTGTCTTGCAACTAATTCTCAGTCTCATCAGTGTCACTGGGAGCAGTGGCTACTGCTGGGACTGCACCATGAAAGCCATGGAAAGACGCCACTCTTGCTGCTGCTAAGTGGCGAAGAGGGAAGGGGGAGGCGGCAGTGAGGGGTGGGGGCTACAGGCATGGCCATTGCCACCAGGAAGTTCCTCCGTAGGCCAATGAGTGCCTGAATAAGGAGGTTCCATCACCCCCACATCAGGGTTCACTAGGTGGTCTCACATGGTGGAGGACCCACCCACTGCTGGTAAAATGGCAGCAGAAGGAGGAAGGGGCCTTTTTACCCTCTCAGAGGAGAACCGTCCTCCACCAATAAAATGCCATGGTGGCGGGAAGGCGATTCCACCTCCCACCTCCCCTCACCATTTTATGTGCTCCCACCAGCTCAACCATAGAGGGCTGACTAAATCCAGCCCCTCCTCATAGATAGTTCAAGTCTTACAGGTGGGGCCAAGACTCCTCCACGAGAGTGGAGAAAATTGGAAATTATACTAGAGTTTTTAAAAAATTAATTGTGAATCCTGTATACAAAGGCCACCTGTCTGCAGTAACTGCCTTAACTGTGCCAACAATACATTACTGTTTCAGGTCTAAACTACCATGAAGAGACCACCCACTGCCTTTCCTTAAAGTGGGCATTATATGCATGATGCACTGCAGAAGAATTCATCTACAAGGGAGTTAAGCTGGAACAAGAATTATTTCATTGTGCTACAGAATGATTTAGAGGGGACAGAAAGACTATGAAGAAGGACAAAGAAAGTTAAACCTATTTTTGTTAGGAAAAAGATGACTGGTTGGGGGAGGGGAAGATAGTCCAAAATTTTTTTAAATTATGAACAGAAATCGATAAGATAGTGACATATTTATGCATAAACAGGAAAGAACCTGCAACCAGGCTGATTAGCAAGAAGTTAATGAAGAAACAAGAAAATAAACTTGAATTATGGAGTATGCTGCCATCTAGTGTAGCATCCATGTATTCAGGAAAGCATGCAAATTGAAATTGGGTTGATTCCCAATTCACTGAGAATTGAAAGCATATGGATTTGTGAAGGAAATCAGAAAATTTGTTAGATCAAATTCTAAGGGTTCAGATATGCCGAATCACCCATGTTTCCCCCTCATTCTTATTGATTTGGAAAAATAGTGCCATGTCAGTCAGTCAGTCATACAGAGAAGCTTGGTGCAGTAAATGTATCATTTTAATTCAACTTTTTTCCATTGTAGTTCAAATAACTTTGCCATGCATGTGATTTTGTTTCGCTATTCTTTGCATTTACAATTGTGAATGCATTCTATAGTTTTAAATATATAAATAATGACAGAATTATAATTTTACTGCAAGTATATGCATTCTATAAACAAGATTTTTAAGAATATACTTTCCATGCAATTTCCCACGGTTTTTTCTTACCAGTGCTGATGCAAAGACATTTGTCTTCGATTACCAGTATTATTTTGTCAAGTTATTTGAGAAAACTGTAATATAGCCACAATAATTTGGTGTCTTTTCTGACCGAGACACAATTTTTATTGTTTCATGTATATATGCACCGTGAGTTATTAATTAAATACATAATCTGAAGACTGATGACACTATGAATTAGAACAATGATCATTCATGTCTGCAAGCCTAATCCAAATCCAAGACAAATAAAAGTTCTTTCTTTAAAAAAATAAAAAAAAGTTCCTTTTAGTAGCTCCAAGCACACAATTGGAAGAAACTAGTAAACTGTATGTTTATAATTTGCCTCTCAAATAATCAATTCAACATGTCCGATACGGTCACAGTGATCTTAGACGATGCCAGACTCTTCAGCTCTGTGCAGTAATTGAATACATTTCATGGTGCATCTAATGATCTCGTGCTGCTGCAACAAGTGAACATTTCTACTTTCATGATGAGGAATTAGCAAAAAAAGACTAGTACCTCCTAGGATGATGTCCCATGTAGCATAATATGCTGACCAGCACTGCAAGCAAGTAACTAAAATAAATTTATTGACAAACTTGGCATTCCTGATATATTTGTGCCAGTTCATGAGACAAGGGAATTACACGGATAGGAATTTATCCATCCAGAAAGACTCTAAAATCCAACCACTGTAGCATTCAAATGTTTCTTTAAAATTTTCAAGGGGTTCGCCTCCACTACTCTTATCTAGAAGATCATTCCATGAACTGAGCACTCTTTATACAAAGAAGAATATCTGCCCTAAATTTGACTTTTACTAATTTGAAACCTTGATTCCTCGTCACTGCCACAACTTAAAAGTAGTTTGCTTGGATTTCCCTTTCTCTATAGCATTTACTATCTTATATACTTTTATAAGATCATTCCCCTGTGTTTTGTTTTAAAATTGGAAAAGTTCAAAAGCTATTCTAGCCTTTTACTCAGATCTTCTACACTAAGGTATATAAATTCATTACGGGAAGTAGTTCAAAAGTGATGGTATCACATTGGCTACCTGTCATATGCCAAGCCTGATGTTCAGCTGCACTGATGTCAATTCAGCCAAATATCCAGGAGTACACTGCAGCCTAACACAAATTTCTATCCCTAGGGGTCAGCCTCATGGGTCTTCTCTGCAATTCCACCAGTGATGGTGCAGAACGTTAATGGGGAATTTCAAAGGAAGGTAGTTGTTTCAGCTGAGCACTGACCAGAGTCCAAGTTTTGACCACATACACACAAGTGTCGGAAACATTTCTGCAAGTTTTGTCACTAGGTTCACTATTTCACTCTGCCATTTGTTTTAAAGAAGTGAATGCTAGTTAGCCAGCATTGCAGTCAAAATTTTGGGATCATAGTATATTTATAAACACCTGAATTAGGGCAAAACATAACAGTCAGGTTCCAATGCAAATACAGTCAATGGTATCACTGTGCAACAACTAAAATGTTTACAGACCCTCTGAGGGATTTAGGGAGTGAAAAAAAACATGAGGCACAAATAAAGTAGATGCTGTTTTTTATTCCTCCCAGGCAGAAACAGCATATCTGGAAGCAGAGTAGTTGTATACCATGGCATGGCACGTGGCATGGGACAGAGGTGGGCAGTGAGTCGAGGGGTGATAAATATGAGTGTAAAACTGAAGCACCAGGAATTAAGTCTTTTAATTTACGTATTTTATATAGTATTGTTTATAAATATATATATTATTGGGGCTTAAATAAAATATTAATGCAGATCTTCAAGTTGGGACCTATTTTTTGAATGTGGTCCTCATTCATTACAAGAGCACTGTAAACTGAAATGCAGAGCATTTTATAACCTCAAAATATGCGCTTCTGGGTCACTGAACTTCCGACTGTTTTGCAATATTTATTGGGCCATATGCTTAACACCCCAGCTTCACTTGAGCAAAGTTAAAAAATGCATAAAACTTCTTTCTATATGATCCACAAAAGGTCCTCATAAAACCCTGACTCATTAGTGTCTTTCAGTTCCCAAATGTCAACTTGCTTTTGGATACTTGAGAGAATTATTTAATTGAATCCTTATATATAGTGTAAATTCAGGAAGTGTTCTTTGTAGTCTGCAATTCCTATCCCCCTCTAAATTTTTGAGTGTTCGTTAACAAACTTTCAGTCATTTACTTAAGATTTTACATTAGCACTTTTTTATCCACAGTTACCAAAAGGCAATTAACAAGTTCATATTTATTTGAACAATGTGTGGTCATTAGCTTTCATAAAATCTATTCATTCAACAAATTATTTGCTATAGTTTATAACTAAAAGTTTTTAATAGCCCATTAAAAAGCCCTAGGTATGGAACTTAAACTAGCAAAAGTAGTCCCTTCTTCTGTACTTTTAAAAAATTCCTTTGTATTTCTCCCCTTTTTAAAGTTACCCTCACGGCCATTCCTCAGCTGCTCCACAACCTAATTTCTCAACCTCTCTACAAATTAATACCAATTCGCAGAAAATAATTCATTGAAGTGTCGTCAAACAGGATCAGGAATTGAGACCACGTGGGAAATCACAGTCCAGTAATGATGAACTCTTTCAGCATAACACATGGGCAACAACAAAAACAACAACAGCTTGTGTATATGTGCATACATATAGATAGACCCTGTAACATTCCAAAATGTCCCAAGACACTTCAGAGGGATTAAAAAACAAATTATGACACAAAGGTATATAAAGAGATATTAGGGCAAATGATCAAAAGCTTGGTCATAACTGTGTCTTAACACAGAGGCGGAGAAATTTAGGGAGGAGATTCCAGAGCTTAGGGCATAGATAGTTGAAGGCATGGCTGTCAATGGTGGGGCGGTTAAAATTGCAGATGAGCAATGGACCAGAATTAGAGGAGCACAGGTATCACGGAAAGTTGTGGGGTTGGAGGAGATTACAGAGATAGGGAGGGGTGAAGGCATGGACATATTCCAAAACATGGACGAGAATTTTAAAATCACGGTGCTGCTTAACTGGGTACCAGTGTAAGTCACCAAGCACAGTAATGATGGGTGACCAGGATTTAGTGTGAGTTAGGATAAAGCAGAATTTTGGATGACCTCAAGTTTATGGAAGGTAAAATGTGGGATGCCAGCCAGGTATGCATTAGAATAGACATATTTTGAACAAAGGCTTGGATGAGGATTTCAAAAGATGAGCTGAGGCAGGGACAGATGGAGGCAGTATATTACTCTGAAGATGCAAACATTTTAACACTTAATACCTGAATGGCTACTAATTTGATGAAAACTCCAGTACCAAAGATTGATCACTAGTTTATTATTAACTTAAGTTCAATGTCACAGTACAAGTAAAAGCCACTTTAGGTTCCAAACTGAATAGCCAACAAACACCACATAAAGATGCAATGGTACATATGTTTCACTGCATCTACTGCAATGAAGTACTGGGTAAACTCAAGCGTCCCTAAAAAAAAAAGCTTAACAAGGCTTCTCAACTGGCTTCAAACACAAATTCCACTTTTAGTGCAACCAGAACCAGAAATAATTACAACTGAGGTGCTGCTCCATAAATTTTGCTGGAAAAGTATCCAAGTTTTTAGTATTTGCATTTATATGTTGTTTCACTGCCATTGTGTGATGAAGAATTCTGGGGTTTCAGTAAACAATCTTTTAGTCTTACGGTATTATTACGTGTACTAGCCTACGCCAAACAAAACAGAAAGCTTCTTCTTTTGTGACTTGTGACATAACTACAGCTGTCCATCGACAAATGATCAAAATACTCTGAAAATCTCAAATAGGTTCGCTGCTCATAACAGTTAGGAATGGCTAGCTCTGCCACTTCAGTGTTGTGGGAAGCCTATTGCCACTGGCCTATAAGTTACACCATGAACTATGTCGTTTTACATAAGATATCTGTCTATTCTGTAAGCAGCCTTTTACTGAGATGGCAATAGTAGCAGAAGCAAGATTCAGGCTCAAATTTCAACAAATACTGCCATAACCACTACACTAAGTTGCCTCACGTGAAACACTAAGTTCAAGATACAGAAAGTATAATATATTATCATTTTCAGAGCGCTGAAATACAGAATCTATACTAATCAAATACAGTGTGTTACTTGTAGCTGTATTTCATAAAAGACACTTGCCCATTTTAATTTACTATAAGAGTTTTATTGATTAAAAAAATGTTATTACTGAAGTCCTCCTGATGAAACAGGACCAGGATCTTCTAGAAAAAAAATGTGTTTTTTTGCAAATTTGTTGTTTCTAATTGGCAATATATAACAAATGGAAATTACTCTACAAGTTATTTTATAAAATCAAAATAGAATCAATAAGACAAACAGCACATTGCTAAGACCAATGAACATACATTACCTAAACGATAAGTAAATTATGTAATTATTAACAAAAAAAATTGCACTGAATAATTGTTGTTTTTAAATGCTGACCTTTTCTTTTGCATAGCCAAAGGCAAGAGATGCTCTTTTAGGTTTAAGAAGGTTAAAATAGATGCTAGCTAAAGTTGACATTACGGGAAAACTTCCAACACACCTAATCTTTAAATTCTCTTATTTCCTTAAGAAACAGTCAGAAGAAATTATTTTTTTCTCGGTGCTTTACTTTTGCTTTCACTCGGTACTATGACAGCTGTGACTGCACACCTACTTTCATGACACATCCTCTAGGGTATGACCTCACTGATATTACGGCTTCAAACTTGTAACAAGGGAAGCCAGAAGGCATTTCACAAAGGAAAGTGTAAGCAGTTTGCTCTAGTTTAAGTGTAAATTAATCCAATGTATTTTGGCCTGTGGAGAAATGACAGGCAGATGGGAGTTGACAATGCTACGCTATGTGACCTTTTGCTCCATGCTACCCTTGTCTTGGGGGTTCTCCTTCAAGCAGTAGTGTCTACGATAGACCTAGCTGTCGCTCAGCAAAATCTCTATTTTTAGATGTCTCAATTCATGATTGCATCTCATTCAAGTCTCTGCATATGATAAACAAAAATTTAATGTGAAAACTAGCTGCACATAATAAATATATTTACTGATTAAGAGAAGAATTAGTAAAGCTTTTGGAAGTAATTAATAGTGAAACTAAACATTTTCATGACGGACTTTTGAACAGTGGTTCATACAATTTCATAATATTATACAAAGTAAAATTCCATTATAACAATGTTTCCAGTAATATTGTTTTGTGCACAAAACTAAATACTAAATAGCATCTGAATAAGTAAGAAGCTATTTGGAGAAACAAATCTAGTTTTTGTTGGGGATCTTTAATAAATTAAACGATTATATTAAAGAGTATTATGTTATAAAAATAGGGAAGTCTTGCTAAAACTATACACGGCACTAGTTAGATCACACCTAGAACACTGTGAACAGTTTGGTCCCCTTACCTAAGGAAAGATATACTGCCATTGGAGGCAGTCCAGAGAAAGTTCACTGGGTTGATCCCGGGAATGGAGGGATTTTCTTATGAGGAGAGGTTGAGTAGGTTGGGCCTATACTCATTGGAGTTTAGAAGAATAAGAGGTGACCTTATTGAAACATATAAGATTATGAGGGGGCTTGGCAGGGTAGATGCTGAGAGGTTGTTTACCCTTGTGGGAGAGTCTAGGACCAGAAGGCATAATCTCAGATTAATGGGGCCCCCATTTAAAACAGAGATGAGGAGGAATTTCTTCTCTCAGAGGGTAGTCAATCTGTGGAATTCTTTGCCACAGAGGGCTGTAGAGGCTGAGTCATTAAGTATATTCAAGGCTGAGATAGACAGATTTTTAATCAGTAAGGGAATCAAGAGTTATGGGGAAATGCAGGAAGGTGGAGTAGAGGGTTATTAGATCAGCCATGATCCCGCTGAATAGCGGAGCAGACTCCATAGGCCAAATGGCCTACTTCTGCTCCTACATCTTATGGTCTTATGGTCTACACACAAAATACTTAACTATAACCACATGTATGGATAGAATAAATCTACATTATATAATTGGCAGATAATAAAATACAATTATGAAGTGTACATCTCTGAAACTGCAATCCTAAGTGACTCCTTTCTCGTGTTACATCATCAGTGGATCTGCTGGACAACAAATTGGCACCGCAGCAAAAACAGAAAAAGCTGGAAAAACTCAGCAGGTCTAGCAGCATCTGTGGAGGGAGAAACAGGGTTAACGTTGAGTCCATATGACTCTTCAGAGCTCTGAAGGGTCATGTGGACTCGAAACTGCTGTTTTGCCGCTGTTAGATCTGCTGAGTTTTTCCAGCATTTTCTGTTTTTGTTCCAGATTTCCACCATCCACAGTATTTTGCTTTTATTTGAAATTGTCGCTGCAGATGTTTATGTTTTCGTATGTAGGCACTAGCGCGTGCAGGAGTAATAGTTAACTTCAATTGGCTTTTCCAGTTGGATTTTCTTTTTAAACAACTGAAAAACTGCTCAAATTTGTTGAGATGAAACATTATAAATGTAATTGCTTGTTGTAAAACACAAGACTACTGCATACATAGCAATCAAATTCCTCTGGAATATACAGCCAGCAAGGCTTCTTAAAGAACTGTTTTACCAAGTCAGAGCAGAGAGATTGGAAGGGTATACTGAAAGGCTGCAAGTGCCATGTCTCTTTCTCTCTCTCTATTTCAATCCCACCACCCCCCCTCACTTGGAAGTATTGTGCACAGAGTAACCAGCCAGAGAAGAGAAAATCTACCGCAAACCTAGATAAAAAGGTGGAAATCTGCTCCATACAGCTACACCCAGGAAGACAACTGAACAAAACGGCTGCAACATGGAGTCAGTGCATCAAGACCATCCAAAGATTTCTTTGATTGTATATTTTTCTTTACGAGCTGTAAAAAAAAATCTTCAAGTCTATCCTAGTATTCTACTAGCTGTACTAGTGCGTGTGTTTGTGTGTGTGTGTGTGTGTGTGTGTGTGTGTGTGTGGGACTCAGGGATGTGTGTGTCGTATGAATGAGGATTGTGATTTATCTGTTTTTTTTTAAAAATTCGGAAAGTAGGGTCAATAAACTTACCTCATTCTTTGATTTAAACTCAGGAAACCTGTCTGATTAATTCTCTATAATTTGAAAACATACATCATGGGACTCCTACAGCGTTGAAGAAACACATCCTTGCTAAATTCACAACAAAACCCTATTTCAACCAGACCTTGAGAGGTAAATTAGGGGAGTCAATTTTTGCCCCTCCTTTCATGGTCATAACAATTGATGTCAAATGGCATATAAATTACTGGTTGGAAGGCAAGGATATTGTCCTTCTGTTCCAGACTATACAAATTGACCCAGCAGTTTTGTGGCTGAATACAATGCCCAGTCCAGTGGAGGACCATACAAAAAGTCAGCTCCTTGATTTTAACCCATGTCTAGGCAGAGTAACTTGACCTCAATAATAAATTAAAACAAAATAATAAAAAGTTATGGAGTAGTTAGAATATGGTATTTTAGCCACAAATCAAGTTAAAGTAAAATACAGTAATAAAAGTAGGAGAAACTATTGAGGAAGAAGTCAGAATTGGTGGGGGTTGGGGAGAAAGAAATAACTTTTAACTTCCAGCATTGGGTTAAGATTACAGTACTCCTGGGCTCCCCTATTGGCACAATGAATTTATCCAGTAAGCAGCTAAGAAAAACCCTGCACAATCAGGAAGGGGGGGGGAAAGGGCATGGTTTCCTGTTCTTGATTACTATGCAGTGACTCCTGCTGAAAGAACATATCAACTTGGGATAGGATTCGAACGTGATGCCTGCTCTCAGGACTAAGTTGCTTTGAAAATCTGTCCAATTTCTGAACATATAATTTTACTGGCAAATTATTAATGGCAAAGAATAAGGACGCTTCCCTTGCTTTGCTGAAAGAGGTAATTCACCCCTTGATTACTGTGCTTCAATGGTATGTGACTTATGTTAAAAAACACAGGCAACAATCCAAACATCCAATTTTTAGCTTGAAGGGCCGAGTGGCATACTCCAGCTCCTATTCCTTATGTTCTTAAGTTCGATCTAAATCTACACTTTCACTCATGCAATATATAAAAAGTGAACTGGAATTTAGCTTACCTGCACTTCGAATATTAGGATCCAGATCTGGCATCTCTTTTGCAGCCTCTGGGCTGACACTGTATATGGATGCTCCAGCTTCACTGGTAATGCTATAAAAGTTCAAAAAAACATGTTAAAAAGTAAATGGGACTGTTTAATAGTCTAAGCTCCCAAATGATTTTTGTGCTAGAAATATTGGGCAGAATCTTCTGGCCGGCATGGGGGTGGTGGAGCCAGCACGCCAGCGCTTGAAATGTTGCGCGAGCGTCCCGGCGCCAGCACGCGGCATCGCAATATTTTGGGCGGGTTATGCAGCAGGGCGCCTGCCCGCCATTAATTAAAGGCCTCGTTAAGGCCCTTAACTTGCCAATCATCGACGATTTTGAAGGGCCCGAGCGAACTTCGGCTCGGCGCACGGGCCCAACCGGCAGGCGGGTCGGTGATTTTTCTTTTTTTTTTTTACAAACCTCATCCAGTGGCGGGATGAGGTTTGATAGGGGTTTTTAAAAAGTTTAATAAAGTTTTTGTTTATTTCATTAACATGTCCCATCTCGTGTGACATTTTCACACGAGGGGGACACATTAATTAAACTTTTATTGTTCTATTTTTCATATTTGCCAGCCTTTCAGCGATCTCCCTGAGGCAGCACTTTGCCTCAGGGAGGTGTGCGCTCTTTCACACGCTTGCGCGAAAGAGTGCACTATGGCAGCTGGGGAATCCCTCCCCCCTCCTTGCACAAGAAGCGCATGGCCCGCCCACTTAAAATGGAGACGGGGCCCAAGTTCAGCGGCGGCGGCGAATTCTGCCCATTAGGTCATTCACTCTACCAACTCAGATGGTGATGGTGTTGTGTATGTGAATATCCTAGAGTACTGCATCAGCGCCATATCTAGTGCGACAGTGTTGCACAAACTTTCACTTTGCTGGTCAGTTCAGAACAATTAATAATTAGAGATGTCCACTTTCTCCTTCCTCCGCACAGCTAGTGAAAGATTGCCTGTGTGCACTGTCAAGGGCCTGCCAGCATTTTCTCCAGATATACCATACATGGAGGTGCTGATAGCTCAACTGCATAAATGCACCCTGTAGTCAGGTAGTTTTCTCAAGATGCACAAAGGGCAGCAGCATCCAAGTATGTCCAGCACAAATTAGTAATTTCAGAGGGTGGCAAGGCAAATTGGAGGGAAGTCTCCTGATTTGTTGCAATAAATCATTGCCTATCTTTGTCAGTCAATGGACCAAACCAATATTTCAAAACAAATGTCACTGTACACTGGCAAACAGCTTAAGGTGTAACACGTAGGAGCAGAAAAAAAAACCTTTGTTAACATAGTTCGCCTCAAATATAAGATTTAAATAGTATGATGCTCTCTGTAAAGAAACAAAAAGATGAAAAAAAACTTTTGAATTTATCCATCTACAGGCGATTCATCTAGGTCCAACAGCAACCACCTTAAACAGTACAGAGAGAGGGCAATATTTCTGTTAACGCTCCTACTGACTATCACAGAACTTGAAAAAAAATAGGATTAAGTAAGTTTAAAGTACTGAGGAATTATTTTAATAAAAAGGAAGCTGTTTTATTACTGTAACATTGTCGCCACCTACAGGCGATTTGTGTCCTAATCCACCTCAGTGTTACTGAATTGGGTAATTTCATCCCATCTATAATCATAATTCTTAACTTGAATCATCCACTTCTATGCAACTTCAATAACTAATTTTTAGCATTTACTGTATTTTTAAACTGTCTATTGTGAGCACTGATTAAAAAAAGAAAAGCATTTTTGGTGGAAAATATTACAATAACCCTCAGAATAAAGGTTGCTTAACCAAGTTGAAATAGAGTAACATTAATTCTGGTAGCTTTCAGTTTTAATCTTAAGAAATATACTTCACAAACAATATTTTCAATAATTCAAATCGAAATGCACTTTATTGTAGCATATTTCCCAATGTTCCTGTCCTCTATACTTTTATTATTCCTCAGTGATTCTAGCACACCTTATCCCAGGATATTGCTGAAATGAGCCACTTCATGCCTTGAACAGCAGAATTCAGGAGAGCAAAATGGGGCAGTGGTACATTAATCTCATTTTACCATCTCTTGCCTAGTTGCCTGAAGACAAACAAGGCAGATGAAAGGTAAGCAAAACAGTTTTAAGGAAACCAGTCTGAAAAAACACAAGCAGCTGGATGAAAGATTGTTAACGAGCTAGATGTTAGCTATCCCTCGAGACTAAACAAAAAGCAATTTGTTAACTTGTCTAGGTATCCAACAACACCTCTCACCCATTTCGTCCCATCATGCAAGGATAAGCTATACGAAGTTAGACAGATTTTTGGTCGTCAAGGTTTAAGGAGGACAGGCAGAACAGTGGAGTTAAGGCCACAATCAGATCATTCATAATCTTATTGAATGGCAGAGCAGATGCGATAGGCCGAATGGCCTATTCCTGCTCCTATTTCTTATGATCTTATAATTGAGCTAAACTAATCCAAACATACTTTACGGGGACACTTGCGGTGAAATAAATAAATCAGCTCAACAATTCTCAAGTCTTACTTCAGTCCATCTTTGGAGAGATTGAAGTATATGGATAAAAAACTTGAATCCCATTGTGGATCATGAGGATAGAATCGTCATATTCCTGGGTCCACTATTACATAGCAAACACATATCACTGAGAGTCAACTCACATAAAAAAGACATTCAAACCACTTATGGCAACAGTTGAATTAAGAGGGTATCTATGGCAAGTCCAAATTTGTAACAATCGGCAACAGGGATCCCACTGAGCTCATGTAATTAAACAGTGCGCTGCCATTGGAGTCACACCAGGAAAAGCTTATAGCTGAAAGGGTAAGTTTCTAACGCTGGACGAGTGCACTGTGCATTCCTCATATTTTAAATTTCATTTTGGTATTACATCCATGATGAAGCATTTAGTGTTAGCAAGGTTTTTGCTAACAAAACTGGCAATCTGGCCTCAGCAATCATCTGCCAATAGCCTTTGTGGTCAGCACATAAAAGGCATCTAGAAGGTAATTTGCAAGTACAGTTTGCTGGAAGAAAATCTTCTGATGCCTGCATATGAAAGTGCAGTTAGAGAAAAAAAAATCTTTTGGTAAATTACAATGAAAAACAGATGCTTCCTGATTAAGGACATGTAGGTGATGACAGAACTCCACTGACACAATACACTTGCTCGTAATCATGCAACAGTTATTTCTGAATCCCGATAGCAAATCTAGTCACACCTGAGATTAAGCTGAAACCCCCTGTGGGAACAGCTCCCCCCAGCACAAACACAACACACCTCTTATATTATGCTGAATGAAGTAACGGTCACTATTTTCAAACACCCACTTCTAGGAATTCCAAACAGTTTATTATTATGTCATGCAGCAAAGCACACCTTTACATAATTAACCATTTATAAAATTTTAAAATTAAGTAATTTTGAGTTTATTAAAATACTTAAAACTATAATCCAGATACAGGAAAAGCAGAAATGGTTGCTAGCTAGTGATGTTCAATTCAAGGTTCTTGAAAAATATGTCTTTATTAGCTGTTTCTGAAAGGTTACTTAAATCATTCACATTTTGCTTTTTAACTCTCTGTATTAGAAACACACAAATCAAGTTGCACTTATTTAATAGCAAAATATGTGTGTGCTTTATTAGCCTTGCAAGCTTTTAGGTATTCGGAGGGCTAAACTTGGACTCGTAACCACTTTCAATTTGGTTATGTAGGACGTTATTCCTTTTTATTTCTGACCTCAAACAGAACTAAAATGGAAGGTCTGTGCAATAAATTGCTATATAACATCCAAAGGATCAGGTTTTTTTATTCAAAATATAAAGGACATTTAACCCAATATTGCTACTAAAATCCCTCTCAATTCCCCTTTACAATTACTGTTAATAAAGCAGGCCTTGTGCTTGCATTGCAGTGAATAGATGGATGCACAAACATGATCAGCAGAATCTCGCCTTTCTCTGGTTGCCTTATGTTGCCAAATTATTAAATCCAATGCGAAAATATAAGGGTCAGACAATTGTTTACTAAGGTTCTCATTAATTTTTAGGTTCTTAGGTGGTGGTGGGGGGCTGGGGGTTGGAGCGGGGAGGAAAGCAAAAATGGGAATTAAGACCCAAAGTTATATATTTTAAAATTTTCAAGAATGATGGCCATGTACTGAGATAAACTTGCGTAACTTAGAGCTAGGTGGCTTATTCAAGTTAGAGTTAATTAAATGGAACTCTTGATGAAATGAAATATCCAAAAGCACACATTTTGAAGCGGCACAAGGCGCACAATCTATCAGGCTCTAAGATTAGATACTTAATAAAACATACAGCAGCAAATGTTTCCCGTCTTATTTTTTTCAGGCTTAAGTATTTCAGAATCATTTAATTCAGCATTCAAACTGCATAACTGTTTTAAAACCTGCAAAAATTACTTGCTGTACATCAGTGCTATAATTTCATAATGGTCTAGAGTGAGAATCCTGTTTTGAATTTTTTTTTAAATAGTTTGAAACGATGGTCACAGTTAAAATAGCATTTGACTTTTTTTCATTTAACGAGTAGACCAGCTAATAAAAATTTTCTTGATTATTACCTGCGATCATGCTTGTCCACAATCACATTACTTACAAACTAGAACTTTCTGAACATATCATCTAGGCTAGGCATATAAAAACATCATCGGGGAAAGATTTCCTCTTTTGGTTATGTTGCAAAATCATCAATGCATTATTGATACTTACATTTATGATTCCAAATACATCGTAAACAGAGGAAATATTTTTTCCAAATTTACTCATGCATTTTTTAAGCTGGAACAGTTACAACACTGATTGCTAATTTCAAGTTTCTAAATGCATAGGCTATTTCTCTCTGATCCAACTTGAACACATTATATTGTAAAACCAAATGATTACTGCAAACAATTTTTGGAAGAGAAAAACAAAAGAGGAATTGCATTTTTATAGCACCCCTAAGTGCTTTGTAACCAATAAATTTTATTTGATGTGTAATCGCTTTTGTTTTGGAGGTGTTTGTTGAGGTTAACTGAACATCAGAAGAACTCCATTTAAATACTACTTCTTCAAATAGTGCCGCAGGACCACTGACATTCACCTGAGCAGGCAAATGGAAGCTTGATTCTAAGAATTGGACTGATGTGCCAGCCTAGATTACTTGCGCAAGTCTAAGAGTGGGATTTGCAGACAACCTTCTGATACAGAGCCAAGAGTTTTACCACTGAATGAAAAGATAGAACAGTCAGCACTAAAACTTTAACCTGCAAAAGGACATAGTGAATAAAAGTAAGACGCAGAACATTTGAATCCAGTGTCTTTTCAACTTAAGAGTTTTGATCAATAAACATTATCAAGTCAGAATTCTTAATTGGCATCAGGTCATTTGATTATTCAATTAAAACTTACTGAAATACTGCTGAAAGGACACTACTCATTGTAAATTTAATTGCAATTCTTAATGTAAAGCCCACACAGGGAATAAAAGGTTTCAGCCTCAAGTCATGCTGGTTACATTAAAATAAATGTCATTTAGATCCATGAGGCCTACTCTTCAGTTTATACACAACTTATATTTTTATAGTGCCTTTAATGAAATTAAACTTCCTGTCCTTCACAGGAGCATTAAAAAAACAAATTATGACACCAAGCGACATAAGGGGATATGAGGCCAGATGATTAAAATCTTGGTCAAAGAGGGAGGTTTTAAGAAGTGTCTTAAAGAAGGAAAGCGAGGTAGAGGAGGATAGGGATGGAATTCTAAAGCTTGAGGCCGAGGCAACTGAAGAGATGGCCACCAACGGTGAAGCAATTATAATTAGGAATGCACAAGAGGCCAGAATTAAAGGAGCACAGATATCTCAGAGTCATGGGGTTGGACGAGATTACAGAAATAGGGAGGGTCATGGTCATGAAGGGATTTGAAAACAAGGGTGAGAATTATAAAATCAAGGTGTTGCTTGACTGGGAGCTTGAGGTGATGGGGAACTTGCTGCAAGTTAAGACACAGGTAGCAGAGTGAAGCAAAAAAACTTGTTGGACACTTCAGGCTAGAAACTCCATTAAGGGCCCTGACAAATTTCAAAAAGTCAAGACTCTTAAAACTTCTCTGCTTTTCTTACTGCAAGTTGTTAATTTGATTGAAGTGGTCTACAGCTTTAATTTAACCCATACAATTACCCAAGACTTATGCTTGTGTTGCCAGGTTCATACACTCAGCTGTAAACCAGTTGCACAGTTCCTGGAACTATAAGATCAGTGGCCAGGCATAATGCTTCCAAGTCTTCCAACCCAGCCATCCAAAGTTTGACATGCTGCGTCCTACTCAACTGATAGTTGTCTTAAGATATTTTTATCTCATTTACACCTTTCTCCGAGGTAGCCTACATGCTTGGTCAGAAATCCCCACGTCAAAGGCCTTCCGCCACTTTGTTTCAGTGGCAGTCTTTCAGAGCCGAACAGGGACAGAGTGCCTCAGCAGATTATTGCGCTAGAAGTGATATCACACTCAAAGCCCTTATTGGACCTACTGGTTTGCAATCTGAAGCAGATATCTTGTCCGTTCCCCACTCTAGCTCAAGGACTAAAATCCAATTACACACCCATTTCTGCCCACCCCCAAAATCTGTTAGTTCAGCAGAAACCAGATTCAGGTCAAAGATCTTGCTTAACTCTAGAGTTTGATTTTTTTTAATTCATTCATGGGGTGCGGGCTTCGCTGACTGGACCAGCATTTATTGCCCATCCCTAGTTGCCCTTGAGAAGGTGCTAGTGACCTGCCTTCTTGAACTGCTGCAGTCCAGGTGGTGTAGGTACATCCACGGTGCTGTTCGGAAGGGAATTCCAGGATTTTGACCCAGTGACAGTGAAGGAACAGTGATATATTTCCAAGTCAGGATAGTGAGTGACTTGGAGGGGAACTTCCAGGTTCCCATCTATCTGCTGCCCTTGTCCTTCTAGATGGCAGTGGTTGTGGGTTTGGAAGGTGCTGTCTAAGGAGCCTTGGTGAATTCCTGCATTGCATCTTGTAAAGGGTACACACTGTTGCTACTGTGCGTCAGTGGTGGAGGGAGTGAATATTTGTGGATGTGGTGCCAATCAAGGGGCTGCTTTGTCCAGGATGGTGTCAAGCTTCTTGAATGTTGTTGGAGCTGCACTCATACAGGCAAGTGGGGAGTATTCCATCACACTCCTGGCTTGTGCCTTGTAGATGGTGGACAGGCTTTGGAGAGTCAGGAGGTGAGTTACTCATCACACGATTCCTAGCCTCTGACCTGCTCTTGTAGCCATAGTATTTATATGGCTAGCCCAGTTCAGTTTCTGGTCAATGGTAACCCCCAGGATGTTGATAGTGGGAGATTCACTGATGGCAATGCCATTGAACATCAATGGGCGATAGTTGGATTCTCTCTTGTTGGGATTGGTCATTACCTGGCACTTATGTGGCGTGAATGTTACTTGCCACTTGTCAGTCCAAGCCTGGATTGTGTCCAGGTCTTGCTGCATTTGGACATGGACTACTTCAGTATCTGTGGAGTCACGAATGGTGCTGAACATTGTGCAAACATCACCCTGAGGAAATCCTGCAGTGATGCCTTGGAGCTGAGATGACTGACCTCCAACAACCACAACCATCTTCCTTTGTGCTGGGTATGACTCCAGCCAGTGGAGAGTTTCCCCCACCACTCCCCGATTCCCATTGACTCCTGATTTGCTAGGGCTCCTTGATGCCACACTTGGTTAAATGCAGCCTTGATGTCAAGGGCAGTCATTCTCACCTCAGCTCGGGAGTTCACCTTTTTTGTCCATATTTGAACCAAGGCTGTAATAAGGTCAGGAGCTGAGTGGCCCTGGCAGAACCCAAACTGGGCATCAGTGAGCAGGTTATTGCTAAGCAAGTGCCATTTGATAGCACTGTTGATGGCCCCTTCCATTACTTTGATGATGACTGAGAGCAGGCTTGTGGGGCAGTAATTGGCCAGGTTCAGTTTGCCCTGTGTTTTGTGTACAAGACATACATGGGCAATTTTCCACATGGGAGGGTAGATGCCAGTGTTGTAGCTGTACTGGAAAAGCTTGTCTAGGGGTGCAGCAAGTTCTGGAGCACAAGTCTTCAGTACTATTGCTGGAATATTATCAGGGCCCATAGCCTTTGCAGTACCCAGTGCCTTCAACCATTTCTTGATATCATGTGGAGGGAATCGAATTGGCTGAAGGCTAGCACCTGTGATGCTGGGGACCTCCGAGGGAGGCCAAGATGGATCATCCACTCGGCACTTCTGGGCTGAAGATTGTAGCAAATGCTTCAGCCTCATCTTTTGCACTGATGTGCTGGGCTGCTCCATAATTGAGGATGGGAATATTTGTGGAGCCTCCTCCTCCCGTGAGTTGTTTAACTGTCCACCACCATTCATGACTAGATATGGCAGAACTGCAGAGCTTAGGTCTGATCTGCTGGTTGTGGGATCGCTTAGCTCTATCGGTTGCTGCTTATGCTGTTTGGCATGCAAGTGGTCCTGTGTTATAGCTTCACCAGGTTGACAACTCATTTTTAAGTATGTCTGGTGCTGCTCCTAGCAAGCCCTCCTGCACTCTTCATTGTACCGGGGTTGATCCCCTGGCTTGATAGGAATGATAGAGTAGGGGATATGTCCGGCCATGAGATTACAGATTGTGTTCGAGTACAATTCTGCTGCTGCTGATAGCCCATAGTGCCTCATGGATGCCCAGTCTGGAGTTGCTAGATCTGTTCGAAATCTATCCCATTTAGCATGGTGGTAGTACCACACAACACAATGGAGAGTATCCCCAATGCGAAGGCAGGACTTTGTCTCCACAATGACTGTGTGGTGGTCACTCCTACCGATGATGTCATGGACAGATGCATCTGTGGCAGGCAGGTTGGTGAGTATGAGGTCAAGTATGTTTTTCCCTCTTGTTGGTTCCCTCAGCACCTGCCGCACACTCAGTCTAGCAGCTATGTCATTTAGGACTCGGCCAGCTCGGTCAGTAATGGTGCTACTGAGCCACTCTTGGTGATGGACATTGAAGTCCCCCCCCCACCCCGCCCCAGAGTACATTCTGCGCCCTTGCCAGCCTCAGTGCTTTGTCCAAGTGGTGTTCAACTTGGAGGAGCACTTATTCATCAGCTGAGGGAGGGTGGTACGTGGTAATCAGCAGGAGGTTTCCTTGCCCATGTTTAACCTGATGCCATGAGACTTCATAGGGTCCAGAATCTCTGAGGACTCTCTGGGCAACTCCCTCCCGACTGTATACCACTGTGCCGCCACCTCTGCTGGGTCTGTCCTGCCGGTGGGGGTGGACATAGCCAGGGATGGTGATGATGGTGTCTGGAAGATTATGTCGGGCTGTTGCTTGAGTAGTCTGTGAGACAGTTCTCCCAATTTCAGCACTGGCCCCCAGATGTTATTAAGGAGGACTTTGCAGGGTCGACAGGGCTGCGATTGCCATTGTCGTTTCCGGTGCCTAGGTCGATGCCAGGTGGTCCGTCCAGTTTCATTCCTCTTTTGTGACTTTGTAGAAGTTTGTTACACTGGAGTAGCTCGCTAGGCCATTTCAGAGGGCATTTAAGAGTCAACCACATTACTGTGGGTCTGGCGTCACATGTAGGCCAGGCCAGACCAGGTAAGGACGACAGATTTCCTCCCTTCAAGGACATTAGTGAACCTGCTGGGATTTTACAACAATCGGCAAAGGTTCAATGGTCATCATTAGACTCTTAATTCCAGGTTTTTATTGAATTCAAATTCCACCATCTGCCGTGGTGGGATGCGAACCTGGGTCCCCAGAGCACTACCCTGGGTATCTGAATTACTAGTCCAGAGATTAGTAGTCCTGTCACAATTTTCTAGAAATTAAGACAGTGTAGCAGTAGCTGACCCAAAACACATCCAATAAATTTGCAACATACTTTGTTCCAAATCTGTTTTTAAAAAATCTATTCAGGTGGCCAGCTTCAACACAATTCGTTTAAATCTAATACAAATGACCATATTAGTAATTTCAAATCAGAAAGATCATCAACGGAGACAACAGAATTTCACCATCAATGTACTATATATTCCATACAAGTCGCTATTACCGATCTGAATAAAATCTTCAGAATCCTTTTCTCCAAAAATTCTGTACAATTAACAAAACTAGATTCACTGTGGAAAGGCACCAAAGGACAAATACAGCAATACAGCTACCAGCAAAAGATTTTCACAACTTAAGCAGCGTTGATGTTCTCCTCAGAGAAAATCAAATCTTAACAAAATTAAAAGCAAAATATACAACCAAAACAAGAGATTAATTAAAATATTGATTAAACCAAATATCAGAAGGGCCAGAAACCGAATCATTAAATTTTAGAGCGCACGAGACCATTTGACCCACTGTGCCTATGTCGACCCACTGAAACAGACATTTAATGAATTCTGCTCTTTCCCTTGAGCCCTGTGAATTTTCTTTTTCCAAGTATATAAACAATTTTTTTTTTTGAAAGTGACAAAAATAGCAGGCAAAAAGAAAAGGTTATTGGCAAATTTCACCACATACTACTTTGCTTCAACTTTGCCATCACTGATCAGATTTAAGAACTTTGTTGTCTCTTGTGCTTCCCAAAAATTTGAAATAATCACGCTTTTTGGCTCAAATGCTGGAACCTCAACCATATTTCTTCGATCACATTATGTGCTGTGGACTGACACATTATTGGTCCAATACACAGACTGCAGTGATGTGACACTCTGGGTACTTATGTATACATATGCATGAACATGTGGTTCTGAAATCATGTTGGAATAAAATAGCAATATAACAGGTTCCCAAACTGGGACTAAGGGGCAATAAATCTAACAAGGGGAAGGACATAGCTGCTAGATTAGGTCTGCGGCAGGTGGTGAGGGAACTAACACGAGGGAAAAACATACTTGACCTCATCCTCACCAACCTGCCTGGGACAGATGCATTTGTCCATGACGGTATCAGTATAAGTGACCACCGCACAGTCCTTGTGGAGACGAAGTCATAGAGGTCTATAGCACAGAAAAAGATACTTCAGCCCATCTAGTCTACGCCAATCAAACAAGTACCTAACTATTCTCATCCCATTTTCCAGTGCTAGGCCCATAGCCTTGTATGCCATGGCATCGCAAGTGCACATCCAAATACTTCTTAAATGTTATGAGGATTTCTGCCTCTACCACCTTTTCAGGCAGCGAGTTCCAGATTCCCACCACCCTTTGGGTGAAAAAATTCTTCCTCACATCCCCTCTAAACCTCCTGCCCCTTACCTTAAATCTATGCCCCCTGGTTATTGATCCCTCCACCAAGGGGAAATGTTTCTTCCTGTCTATCCTATCTATGCCCCTCATAATTTTATACACCTCAATCAGGTCCCTCCTCAATCTCCTCTGCTCCAGGGAAAATAACCCCAGTCTATCCAATCTCTCCTCATAACTAAAACTCTCCAGCCCAGGCAACATCCTGGTAAATCTCCTCTGCACTCTCTCTAGTGCAATCACATCCTTCCTATAATGTGGATTCCAGGACTGCACGCAATACTCTAGCTATGGCCTAACCAGCATTTTAAATAGCTCCAGAATAACCTCCCTGCTCTAATATTCTATGCCTTGGCTAATAAAGGCAAGTATCCCATATGCCTTCTTAACCACCTTATCTACTTTTCTGCTACCTTAAGGGACTGGTGCACATGCACACCAAGGTCCCTCTGATCCTCGGTACTGCCCAGGGTCCTACCATTCATCGTGTATTCCCGTGCCTTGTTTGTCCTGCCCAAGTGCATCACCTCATACTTATCCGGATTAAATTCCATTTGCCACTGATCAGCCCATCTGCCCAGCCCGTCTGTATCCTCCTGTAATCTAAGGCTATCCTCCTCACTATTTACTACCCCACCAATTTTCATGTCATCCGCAAACTTACTGATCAACCCTCCTACATTCAAATCTAAATTGTTTATATATACCACAAACATCAGGGGACCCAACACCGATACTTGTGGAACCCCACTGGACACAGGCATCCAGTCACAAAAACACCCCTCAACAATCACCGTCTGCTTCCAGCCACTCAGCCAAATCTGGATCCAATTTGCCTTGGGTCCCATGGGCTCTTACCTTCATTATCAGTCTCCCATGCGGGACCTTATCAAAAGCCTTGCTGAAGTCCAAGTAGACTACGTCAAATCCAATGCCCTCATCTACACACCTGGTCACCTCTTCGAAAAATTCAATCAAATTGGTCAGACATGACCTCCCCTTAACAAAGCCATGCTGACTGTCCTTGATTAATCCCTGTATCTCCAAGTGTAGATTAATTCTGTCTCTCAGAATTGCTTCCAATAGTTCCCCTACCACTAAGGTTAGGCTGACTGGCCTGTAGTTCCCTGGTTTATCTCTTCCTCCCTTCTTGAATAACAGTACCACATTGACTGACCTCTGGCACCTCTCCTGTGGCCAGAGAGGAATCAAAAATTATTGCCCCTGCTATCTCTTCCCTTGCCTCACTCAACAGCCTGGGATACATTTCATCAGGGCCAGGATATTTACCTACTTTTAAGCCTGCCAGACCACTTAGAACCTCCTCCCTTTCTGTGTTAATTTCTTTAATTATATCACAGTCCTTCTGCCCGAGTTCCAAACCCACATCGTCCCTCTCACTTGTGAACACCAACACAAAGTATTCATTTAGAACCCTACCTATGTCATCCGGCTCCACACACAAATTACCACTTTACCACAAATTACCTCCTTAATGAGCCCTACTCTTTCCCCAGTTATCCTCTTACTCTTAATCTACTTGTAAAATAACTTTAGATTTTCCTTTATTTCACCTGCTAATACTTTTTCATGCCCCCTTTTTGCTCTCCTAATTTCCTTTTTAAGTTCCCCCCTACACATTCTATACTCCTCTAGGGTTTCCGCTGTTTTGAGCCCTCGGTATTTCATATGCCTCCCTTTTTTTCTTTATCCAATCCTGTTTATCCCTCGCCATCCAGGTTTCCCTGGATTTGTTGGTCCCACCCTTTGTCTTTACTGGAAGATGTTGGCCCTATACTCTCCTTATTTCCTTCTTGAATGAGTCCCACTGCTCTGATACAGATTTACTTAAAAGTAGCTGCTCCCAGTCCACTCTGACCAAATCATATCTGATCTTATTAAAATAGGCCTTCCACCAATTTAGAACTCTGATTTCTGGCCCATCCTTTGTCCTTTTCCATAACAACCTTGAATCTAACGGAGTTATGATCACTATCTGCAAAATGCTCCCCCACTGATACCTCTGCCACTTGCCCAGCTTCATTCCCTAAAATTAAGTCCAGGACCGCCCCCTCTCTTGTCGGACCTTCTACGTACTGGCTTAAAAAGCTCACCTGGATGCATTTTAAGAATTTTGTTCCCTCTAAACCTATTACACTATGACTAACCCAGTTAATGTTGGGGAAGTTGAAATCCCCCACTATTACTACCTTATTATTTTTACACTTCTCTGAAATTTGCCTACATATCGGCTCTTCTATTTCTCCCTGGCTGTTTGCGGACCTATAGTACACTCCCAGCAATGTGATTGCTCCCTTTTTGTTTTTCAGTTCTACTCACATGGCTTCATTTGAGGAGCCTTTAAAGAGGTCATCCCTCCATACTGCTGTAATTGATTCCTTGATCAATATTGCGATGCCCCCTCCTCATTTATCTCCTTCCCTGTCTCATCTGAAGACACTATAATCCTGGAATATTGAGCTGCCAATCCAGCCCCTCTCTCAACCATGTCTCTATGACAGCAATGACATCATACTTCCATGTGTTCATTTGTGTCCTCAACTCATCTGCCTTATTTGTCATACTCCTTGCATTAAAATAAATGCTATCCAACCTTGCCAAACTCCCTTGCGCCTTAACTGGCCTATAATGTCTATACCTTCCAGACTCATTTGCTCGCTCTTCTAATTTTGGCTGTGCATCTCCCCCTGCTGAACCTTCCCTCAGGATCCCATTCCCCTGCCAAGTTAGTTTAAACCCTCCCCAACATCACTAGCAAACCTCCCCACAAGGATGTTGGTCCCATTCCGGTTCAGGTGCAACCTGTCCTCCTTGTACAGATCCCACCACCCCCAGAAATGGTCCAAATGTCCCAGGAATCTAAAACCCTCCCTCCTGCACCATCTATCCAGCCACACATTCATCTAGACTAACCACCTACTTCTATACTCAATGGCACGTGGCACCAGAAGTAATCCAGAGATTACTACCTTTGAGGTCCTGTTTTTTAATCTGTTTCCTAGCTCCCTAAATTCTGCTTGCAAGACCGCATCCCTCTTTCTACCTATGTCGTTGGTACCAATATGTACCACAATCTCTGTTTGTTTGCCCTCCCCCTTTAGAATGCCCTACAGCCGTTCAGTGACATTATTGACCCTGGCACCAAGGAGACAACCTACCATCCTGGAGTCACGTCTACAACCGCAGAAACATCTGTCTGTTCCCCTTGCTATCGAGTCTCCTACTACTATTGCTCTTCCCCTTCTTTTCCTCCTCCCCCTGTGCAGCTGAGCCACTCACAGTGCCAAGAGTGTGGCTGCACTCCCCAGAGGAACCATCACTCTCACCGTTTTCCAACACAGAAAAACGTTTCGAGTGCGATGCACCCTGGGGATTTCCTGACTACCTGCCTGACACTTTTCTTCTCACTGAAGGTCACCCATTCCCTCTCTATCTGCATTTCCGTAAGCTGTGGGGTGATCACGTCTAAAAACATGCTATCCACAAAACTCTCAGCCTCGCAGATGCACCTCAGTGCCTCCAGCTGCCTCTCAACCTCCAAAACTCAGAGCTCAAGTAGCTGCAGCTGGTGGCACTTCCTGCACAGGTGGTCAGTCAGACTTCCCACATGTTGCAGGCGGTACATAACATGGGACTGAGCTGCCCTGCCATGCCTCTAGTTGAAAAAAAACCCTTACTCTAAGTTAAATACAGTAAAAAAAAGTTAAATTATTTATGTACTTTAAATAAAAACTGGAACCATTGCCTTTCCTTAGCTTAATCTATTTTGAACTGGGGAAAAAAACTGGGGAAAAACACTTACCCACTACTCACCAATCAGCTCTCACCTTTGTGCTGACATCATTTACTGAAGCTTACCCGCACTCCCGCAGGTTCTGATCTCTCTGCCACTCTCTCACGCTGTCTTGTGATGTCATCCTTGTTTTTTTCAACAAGAACTGACTGCAGAACACTCTTCCCAGACTGCTTCACTACAATGCTGACTGCAGGACACTCTTCTCAGACTGTTTCATCGTGATGCTGACTGCAAAACACTCTTCCCAGACTGCTTCACCGCAATGCTGACTGCAGGACACTCTTCCTGGCCCCGTCTTCACATTGAGGATATTCTCAATCGTGTTGTGTGGCACGACCGCCATGCTAAATGGGATAGGTTTCAAACAGATCTAGCAATTCAAGACTGGGCATCCATGAGGTGCTCTGGGCCATCAGCATAGCAGAATTGTACTCGAACACAACATGTAACCTCATGGCCCAGCATATCCACCACTCTACCATTACCATCAAGCCAGGGGATCAACTTGGTTCAATTAAGAGTGCAGGAGGGCATGCCAGGAGCAGCACCAGGCATATCTAAAAATGATGTATCAACTAGGTGAAGCTATAACACAGGGTAAAATGCCAAACACCATAAGCAGCAAGTCATACACAGAGCAAAGCGATTCTACAACCAACAGACCAAGCTCTGCAGACCTGCCACATCCAGTTGTGAATGCTCTTAGGCAATTAAACAAATAACTGGAGGAGGAGGCTCCACAAATATCCCCATCCTCAATCTTTTGCATCAGTGCGAAAGATAAGACTGAAGCATGCGTAACAATCTTCAACCAGAAGTGTCGAGTGGATGATCCATCTCAGCCTTGGCCTCCTCCGGAGGTGCCCAGCATCACAGTTAATCTTCAGCCAATTCACTCCACGTGATTTCTTGAAGGCAATGAATACTGCAAAAGGCTATAGGCCCTGGCAAAATTCTGGCAAAAGTACTTAAGACTTGTGCTCCAGAACTTGCCACAGCCCTAGCCAAACTGTTCCAGCAGAACTGCAACATTGGAATCTGCCAGGCAATGCGCAAACTTGCCCAGGTATGTCCAGTACACAAAAATCTAATCCAGCAATTACCGCCCCATCAGTCTACTCTTGATCATCAGTAAAGTGATGGAAGGGGTCATCAACAGTACCATCAAGCAGCACTTGCTCAGCAATAACTTGCTCACTGACGCTCAGTTTGGGTTCCACCAGGGCCACTCAGTTTCTGACCTCATTACACCTTCGTTCAAACAAGGACAAAAGAGTTGAACTCCAGAGGTGAGGTGAGAGTGACTGCCCTTGACATCAACCTAGCATTTGACCCAGTGTGGCATCAAGGAGCCCTAGCAAAACTGCAGTCGGTGGGAATCAGGGGGAAAATTCTCCGTTGGTTGGAGTCATACCCAGCACAAGGAAGATGGTTCTGGTTGTTAGAAGTCAATCATCTCAGTTCCAGGACATCACAACTGGGGTTCCTCAGGGTAGTGTCCTAGGCCCAACCATCTTCAGCTGCTTCATCACTGACCTTCCTTCCATCATAAGGTCAGAGCTGGGGATGCTCATTGATGATTGCATGATGTTCAGCACCATTCGCGACTCCTCAGATACTGAAACAGTCCATGTCCAAACGCAGCAAGACCTGGACAATATCCAGGCTTGGGCTGACAAGTGGCAAGTAACATTTGCGCCACATAAGTGCCAGATAATGACCATCCCCAACAAGAGAGGATCTAACTGCTGCCCCTATACATTCAATGGCATCACCATCACTGAATCCCCCACTTTCATCATCCTGGGGCTACCATTGATAAGAAACTGAACTGGACAATACCATGGCTACAAGAGCATGTCAGAGGCTAGGAATCCTGCGGCGAGTAACTCACCTCCTGACTCCCTAAAGCCTGTCCACCATCTAAAAAGGCACAAGTCAGGATTGGTGGAATACCCTCCACTTGCCTGGATGAATACAGCTCCAACAACACTCAAGTTGCTTGACACCATCCAGGACAAAGCAGCCTGCTTGATTGGCAACCCATCCACTAACATTCACTCCCTCCACCACCATCACACTGTGACAGCAGTGTGCACCATCTACAAGATGCAATGCAGGAACTCACCAAGGCTCCTTAGACAGCACCTTCCAAACCCACGACCTCTCCAATCTAATAGGAAAAGGCAGCAGATGCATGGGAACACCACCACCTGAAAGTTCCCCTCCAAGCCACTTACCATCCTGACTTGGAAATATATCACCCATCCTTAACAGTCGCTGGGTCAAAATCCTGGAACTCCCTCCCTAACAGCAGTGTGGGGGTACATACGCCACATGGACTGCAGCAGTTCAAAATGGCAGCTCACCTTCTCAAGGGCAATCAGGGATGGACAATAAATGCTGGCCTAGCCAACGAAGCCCACATCCCATGAATGAATAGGAAAAAAAAATGGACAATGCTAACTGCAATTCACAAACAGATGGCTGAATATGTATTTTCACCGTTGGTAGCATTGTAACCTGCCACACAACAAATACAGACTAGAACAAAAGGAAAATAATTTGAATGCTGAAAAACTAAAATAAAACAGAAAATGCTGGAAATAATCAGCAAGGCAGGCAGCATTTGCGGAGAGAGAAACATTAAACATTTCAGGTTAACAAAATTTTGAGAGCTCTCTCGCAGGCCGATTCCCAATTCTGCTCTTTCAATAACAAAGGCATTCCCTTCAAACAATTCCAGTTTACAGATGTACTTTTCAGTACTCCTCAGCTTACATGCATTTCTTTCAGCTTAAAAAAAAGTTATTTACCTCCTGGTCTGCACATCAGCAGCATAAATTTCTTCTTGGAAGGGTTCATGAGCTTTAAGATTCCCGCAGCCAAAAAGAAATGAAGGAGTTAGCAGCAAGTTGGTACCTTCCCAGCAAATCTGCTTTTAACATCTTTTACGAGGTTTATTGCCCCGAGTTCTGTTTCTCTGCAGTGTCATTTTTTTCTCGTCCAGCTGACCCCATGGCTGACCATAATATTTAAAGGGAATAGATTAAAAAGTCCTTCTTTAAGAAATGCTGATTAGGCCACTCTAGAAAGACCCTGAAAATTTGAGGGGAGCATGTGTAGACACATGCAGGAGTGGGGGTCTTAAAACAGGCACAGAGCTGCATAATCAAGATGCCCAATGCCTGTTTTAGGTGGATCACTTGGACGCTTAGAAGTCACTGCATTCCACTTTGGCAGCAGATACAGTCAGGACTCAGGAGCAGAAGTTAAGTCATTCAGCCACTTGGTCCTGTTCAATTTTATCCATAGCTGATCTGAATCCCAATTCCATTTACCTGCTTTTGCTCCATATCTCTTGATACCTTTATCCAACAACAATCTATTAATCTTGGTCATGAAAATGTTAATTGACAGAAAACCCACAGCCTTTTGGGAGATTGTGTTCCGGGTTTCACTCCTAAATCACCTAGGCCAGGATTTTCCAGTGGTCCGGCGGGCCCGGGAGCAGTTGGGAAGCCGACTGCGATCGGGCTCTGACCGCGATTTCACGCTGGCTGGCCGAGTAACAGTCAGCCAGTGTGAAACACGCACCGCAGCGCTGCCAGGGTGGGGCGGGAGGAGCATGAGTGCTGAATTTCGTGCATGCACGTGGGTGCGCACAGTGAAAGCTCCCTGAGGCTCAGAGCTGCCTCAGGGAGCTGAAGATTTTTTAAATTAAAAATTAAAAACTTATGTCCCCTCATGTGACTCACTCACATAAGCAGGGACATGTTATGAATGAAATTTAAACATTTTTATTTAATTTTTATTTGCTTTAGGAAACCTCACTCCGCTCATGGGTGAGGTTTCCTAAAAAATCCAAAGGCCACTTGGCCTTTTCGCCTGCCTGCCAACCACAGTTCAAAATTTCATGTAATTATTACTTTAATGCCCTTAATAAGCCTGTTAATTGTCAGTGGGTGCGCTGTTGACTCCCATGTGCGCCCACCAACCGAAATATCATTTTATGCTTGTTCAAATCGGGCCCGACGAACGCAATATGCTGCCCCTAGTTTAATTTTAGTTCTATGCTCATCTGTGACTCCACCAGAGGAGACAGTTTTTCCATATCTGTTCAACTGAATCAGTGAATCATTTTAAACATCTGTTAGTTCACCACCCAATCAGCTAAGTTCAAGGGAATACAAACTTACGTTTAGGAAACCAGTCTTCATAATTTAATCCTCTTAGATCTGGTATCATTTTGGTGAATCAACCTTGTCCTCCCTCCAAGGTCAGTAGGAGCTTTGGGGTCTGACAAAGGCTCTGTATAACGGAAGCATCACTTCCTCATCTTTGTACTCCAGCACCCCTGAGATAGCGGCCAACATTCCATTAGCTCCTTTGATTACTTTTTGCACCAGTGAACCAGCTTTTAGTGATTTGTGGACACCCAAATCTGTTTGCTCCTCCACAACTCCTAGTACACTTTTCAGGGAGATGGGGCATAAAAGATCAGGGCCCAAAATTGATTCATTGCAAACGTATTGCCCAAAAACTGAGAATGACGGGGCCCAATTTCTCCACCATTGTCTATCAAATAAATATGTAGTATCTCAAATTTGTGCTTAGCCAACAAGTTGCCAGAATTTTATATGTTTTCAAAACTCCACAGTCATAGGATCTTGCCTCTAAGGTAAGAGGAAAAATCACCCTAAAAGTCTTGTTACACCTGATCGGAGTAAGAAGTACAAATGAATAAAAACAAATAATACTTTTATTTTAAATATCCAAACAAGAATAAACTTGTGGTTGAGTAGCAAGAATTAACAGAACGTGCACGCTGCCTAAGTAGCAATGAAAACTGGTACCAAGTCAAAAACTGGGTCCTATTCACTCTGAGTCTGCGTTAATTGAGATGACATCAATCTTTGATGCACTGGATATGTTTCTATAAATGCTTTTTCAACTCTCTCATTGGAAAAGAAGAAGTTCCAAAAAGAAGTTGCTGTCAAGTACACCTGTCAATTGAAGAACTTATCTTCAAGTGACAAGAAAGCACGCTAGGTAAAGCAGTGTAGTAGCATATAGCACATGACACCATTTTTTTTTCCAAAGGCTTTTATTTCAATACTACTCTCGCATAGCCAAATACCGTAGGTTTATAGTAACTGAAGTAGCACATAATAATATCTTGTTGTTTCTTATTCGAAACTCTTCAAATCTCAAGAATGGGTTTTAATTTCACTCATGGGGAACAGCGTGTATTTCTACATATATTAAAATATTTTCTAATGATATAAAGATTTTTAAAAATAATTGACCTCAAGCTTCATTTAATTGAACTATCTTGAACTGCTGTACACATTGGAAGTTACAATTTTGTTACAAGCCAAATACATAGAATTAATAGCACAAGAACAGGCCATGCAGCCAAACTGGTCTATGCCTGTGCCTACGCGTCCCACGAACCTCTTCCCATCCTATTTCACCTTACTCCACCAGGAAAACCCTCTATCCCTTCCTATTCCACATACCTATCGATTTCTATTCCACTCATTAAATCCACTAATAGCCGAAATCATAGCACTCTCCGCCAACAAGCTTTTATTGGACATAAATCAACTTTTCTGGTGATGTGTACGGCCTGCATCTACATGATTGTTCTCTCATTTACAATGCTGATTTGCCATGACTTCAGAGCTGCCATTATTTTCAATATAATATGGGAGTTATTGAGCAAAAACACAACTCTGTGCCCCTTGACTTCAGTCAGCAGTCATAAAGTAATGTAACTAGGAAAGAACAGTCTATAAAATAAACTAAATGGATTCTGTAAAACAGTGCAATTTATGTCTATCGAGGTAATAACATCTGAAGGAACAAACGAGATTCAAATTAGGTTTGTCACTCCAATGTAAATTGCTTATAAGATTATATGTACAGAAGTTGTGAAGAGATGCTTCAAAAGAAATTTAAACAGTGGGTCATGAGGTCAGTAGCAAGCGTGGATCAAATAATCTGAGCATGCTGTGAAAACCAGAACTGTTATAGTGTGTATTTCTCACTTTATTCCCCTTGACAATACTCTATTAGGAATTCTGAGCTGGTCAGAGATCAATCTGTGCCTTTAAGCAATTTCATTTGCCTGGGGCACAGGTGTTTTAACTAAGAGCAAGTTGTTTTCTCTGTGACACCTTTGCTCTCCATGCTGTGAATGGGTTTGCTGTAATCATCTGTTCAATGTTACGTCCACACTGGTGGTGAAAGCAGCTAATTCATTCACAGCAGATTCCATGAAGCACTTACTGAATTGTCTGTTATTTGCACTTACTGCATAGGTAATTGTCAATCATCAATGGCTACTTAATATAACTGTTCTCTGTTCAGATACTGAATGACTGGCTAGGTTTTTAACTTTTTCTCATTTTGTTTCAGGTTTTCAGCATCTGCAGATTTTTATTTTGTTTTGACGTACTATGATATTCTCATAGATTTACATGAATCTGGCTTTCCGTGCTGCTGCTCTGTAGAGCTCAGCAGGTCTTGGGCATTTATTCCCCATGCCTTTTAAACAGAAAATGGTGAGTTAAAGCCCCATTCCAAACCTGAGTACACATCTAGACTTCAGTGCACTATTGCACCCTTTGGATGAAAACCAATTCTACCAATTCGGGTCACTAAGTTGGCCTTTCATGAATGGGTAGTTCCTCCAGCTAATAATCTTCCATCAACTAACAGCATCAAAATAGATTCAATGGTCATTCACCTCGCTGCTGCCTTCAAGAGGTAGAACTGTATTTCGAGAGTACGGAATTGCCCATGAAAAATTTGGGAATCGCTTGATATGATATGGCACTGCATAAATATTATGTTTTTGCCTCAAATGGAAACCAATTTGATCTGTGAAATAACTAGAAAAAGGAAAAAGATTAGCAGTTATATGGCATTTTTCATAACATCGGAATGTCCCTATGCCTTTTACAGCCAATGAAGTACTTTTGAAATGTATCCACTGGTGTAATTTAAGAAATATGGCTATCAATAATGTACGTAGTAAGTTACCACAAATAGCAAAGAAATAAATGTCCTGATTTTTTTTTGTTAACTTTGTTGAGGGATAAATGTTGACCAAAACTCCCTTGTCCTTCTTCGAATAATGCCGTAGGATCTTTTAAATCCACCTGAGGGCCAGATAATGATTTAATATTTCATCAAACACTGGCACATCCAACAGTACAGCACTCCATCAGTATTACATGTAGTGTCAGTCTAAATTACGTGCTTAAGTCTCTAGAGTGGAACTTGAACCTATCTATACTGTTCGATTCAAGGGTGATAGCACTGCAACTGAGCCCAAGCTGACACCAATGCTAAATACCAAAATTCGTATGATAAAATGTAATATAAACTGCACATGACATAATCTCTCTAATATTCAGCAAAATGTCAGTGTATTAGCCCTGCATTTAAAGTATATAGATAGATTTAAAGAAAATATGCTGAGGAAAGCCACAAGATAAAAATTAAGATAAAGACAAGGCTGAGACTGGTATCACTGCATACTACAAGTGCTTGGTATGTTGGGTGACTTGCCTCACGGTCACTATGGTCTTCTGAAATGTGCTTTGATCACCTAAAGGGTTGTACAGAAATTTTCTAGAATTCTTTTTCCTCCCCGAATTGGTCATTTTAAAAAAGTGTTTGCTTTTCCCAGAAGATTACTTGCTGTTAATGGATAAACAGCATTAAAAGTCACAATGTTCAGTTGCAACATGGATGTGTGGAACAGGCTCAATGGATCAGCTGTTCCTGTACACAGGTGAAAAGTTAGATAGAAGGATCTAACCAAGCATTCATAAAACTTGCTAAAATTGTCACAAACTGCCTACAGTTCCAAGTGTTATATATAGTCATCAAGGTTACATTGCCATGTCACTATTTTGGACTGCTAAAACACAACAGCTGCTTAACATTAGATTTTTATATGTGAATTTTGCCAGTCCACAAACTTACTGCACACTGCATGGTAACAATTTGCAAATGTAACAAATTGCAAATGCAAAAAAACTGTCTGAAAAATAAAGTGATATTGGAAATATTTAAATAATTCCAAGAGAGGATACTGTCTATCACACAACATGACAATCATAACTGTTAGCTGAAAACGCCCATTACTTATAAAAAGGAATGACAACTGTATATGACAACATGCATACAACCATATATAACAACATATGTTAACACAATCTGATTGAAAGACAACAACTTTCTAACCTTTTCTTCACTCATATAACAAACAACACATCTATGACACCACAATGAGTGTATTCATTCAACTGAGAGGCTAGCCCTCAGAAAATCCATCAAGGAAAGAACGATCAGATTTCTGTCTTTATCTTGTCTGAAACTGATGACATTTTTTGTTGAGAAAGGGGTCCAAATGGCAGGTGTCAAAAAGGTTTAACTTCACACTTGCAGCTAGAAGGCACAAGAACAGGCATCAGCGTGTGGCAATGTCAGGGCTACACTCTAGCTGCTGCAAGAGTGCATATCTGAAAAGAGCAAACCTCATAATCTGTTACATCAATCTGGTGCCAGATGTTATTATCAGAACAAAGCTGGTGCGGTAGATTCATCCCCAGGAGAAATGCACATTCCAAGTCACCAAAAAGAAGAGACGACAAAGTATGGCACCTTTGAAGCCTTGAGGTGAAGGCTGCTTGCACGGATGCGTGCTATTAATCTCAACAGGCTCTAAAAAGCATGCTAGGTCAAGAGTTCTACATCAAGTAGTATTTTAGGCTGATCAATTAAATAATTTCAAGTTTAAATATTTCAAAAGAAAATGCTTTTTAAAGCCAAATTATTGGGTTTAAATTTGATACAAAAACACATGTTACTGAACATGCAGAAAAGAATATCTCAATATAAAATCTGGCCTCTGTCTTCCACCACCCGCATCATGTAAATACACCACATGCATAAGAATAATTCGTGCAATACAAATATATATCATCAAAAATACTACTGCCATGGAGGCAATGCCTAATTCTATTCCACAAAGTATTTTCTGTCAAGTTTGAGCCAAAAGCATTAATAAAACCTTCCATCAATTCCTATGAGAAGGTACCAATTTTTTGCCCAGATTCATCTCTGTTCACACATGAATTAACTTGTACAACATTATATTTAAGGTGAACACGGGAGAATTTTCTCCCTGTCAGGCAGGCCAATCAGGAGCGGGCACGGAGCCAATCGCTGCCTGTGATCAGCTGCGCGCCACCATTCAACGTGGGTGGGCCAATTAAAGCTCTACCTGTGCGGGCAGGGGGAGGAGGGAGATCCGGGGCCTGCGCCCGACAGAGTGCAGCAATCTCCCCGAGGCACGGAGCTGCCTCAGGGAGATTAATTTCATGAAAAATTGAAAAAACGAACTTTAAAAATTATTCAAACACATCCCCTCATTTGACAGTGTCTGGGACATGTTTATGAATTTTGATAAAAAATTTTATTTCATTAATAAATCCTTCATGAAATCTCATCCTGCCCATGGATGAGGTTCCATGAAAAATGCGAAGGCCGCCGTGGGCTCTTTGCCTGCCCGCCAACCTTAAGGTTGGACGGGCAACCCTGACAAGTACTTTAATTAGTTCACTAATGGCCTTAACAGACCTTTGACAGTTCGGCAGGTGTGCAACCGACTCGAGTGCGCACCCACTGAACTGATGATTGGAATGACGCACAGTGACGTCAGGACGCACGCCCAATGTCACTGCGCGTCATTGGCCCCACACGCCAGAAGATTCTACCCATAGATTTTGTTGTTTCAGCAATTCTTTAAACTGTTGAAATTGGTAAATTATCACCAGTTTAGTTTTTTTGCAATCTTTTTCTTTTCTCTCTTTCTTAGGAACTTGAATAACATTTTCTCTTTAGAATTTTGCATTCAATTAATTCAAAAGAAGATATCAATCAGAAATTTTAGCATTCAAGGACCAACCTCCTATAATGTACAAACATTTACAATAAACTGGTTTGCAGATGTCCAAACTATCACCTCCATTAAAAAAAATACTATGCCACACAACAAAGCAGTATAATGTGGGATCAGCTGAGTCATAGTTGCTAGCCTCAGAACTTTCAGCTCATAATCTAAGTTGAGAATCTAGTGTAGTACTGAGGAAGTGGTCCACAGCGGAGAGTGCAGCTTTTGAATGACATGTTGCATCTGCCTGTCCTGCTGGTTTAGCTAGGTGTTGATGGTAATATTCAAAGAGCTGGATTTCTTTCAGTGTTCTAATATTCCTCCAACACCATTACTTCACTTAAGGAAAATGCTTTCCTTTTATTCCCCGAAAGAAATTAAATTGCCACCAGCCCTTTCGTATGTTTCACCCTTGCTGAATATGAATACTTAGTCCCTTTAGAATTTTACAAAATAATTAATTAATCTAAATGAAAAGGGTGTGGCTATCAGGTACTACCAGCATTCAAGGTCGCCCAGCTAGATTCTCAGATCCCCTAATAACTATTCGGAATGTTCCCTTCTTTTTCTTTTGTTCTGCTTGCTCTCCTTAACCATTAGAATTCAGTGAGACTCCCTGTTCTTTTCCATAAGTTTCACTTCTAAGCAATATGTAGGAGGATTTTTCTGTAACAACAAAGGAAACGTTTCCTGCAGAAATCAAATGAAGAATAGTAGGTATATAGAGTGCAGAACTTCCCATCACTCTAGTGACCAATCTGATCATATACCAAAGGGAAATACCTGATTCAGTTTGCTGAAATACAAAATAAATTGCAACTACATGCCAAATGGGCTTGTTAGTTAACTGAATCAATTAGAGGAATTTAACCCCCGCCAAAAGCAGGAGGTTTTGAGTTAGGTGGGGTGTTGTTCTAATGTTAAAAATTTCAAACCTAAACTGCCTTGGGCCCACCCAATTCCAGTAACAATAGACAGGCTGAGGGGCAACCATCCAGGAAGGGAGGTCTCTCATTTAATTATTCTAATGTGGCTGTGTGCCTCAGATTTTACCTCCATTTTAAATTTAACACTGGTTGATTGGGCTTCCTGAGCCTCAGGGAACGCGGCAGCTGAAGGGAGGCAAAGACTGCTGGATAAAACAGGTAAGTACTTTTACAGCACTGCTTCTGAGCTAGAAGAAGGAGGAGTGCTCCCCCAACTCCACCCACCCACTCCCCAAAACTCTGGCTCACCAAGCAAACCTGCACTCCCCACCCCCACAGGAATTTCCTTGCCTCCCCAACCCCACAGCCAGGATGTCCCTCCAAGCTACACACTCCTCTCCAACCCCAATTTTCCTAATCTCCCCTGACACCAGCCCCCAATCTTCCCTAAAAACGACCAATCTCTCAATCTGGCTGGTCATGGCCGAGTAACTGAGACAACAAAAAACATTATCCAGGTCCTACTATTAAACTTGGTAGGACCTAAAGAAAGTCCATTCTTCCAGGTTTCCTGAAAGCAAAGCTGTACCTTGCACTATCCATTTAAGTATCGACGCCAATATCTTTACAAAGGAATAATCCAGTTCTTTACGCCAAATTTATCTTAATGGGCTCATCTGCTATTTGGTTGACATAGACATCACTGAATATTAAAGTTAATGAAAAATAATTCAGACTCTCATGAAATTTTTGGAATTTTTTTAAAAAGTATATATCTACTGGCAGTCGCGTAAAACTGCCCGAGCCACAGCTCCCCATGGTTATTATCAATATTGATCTTCTGAAGCATAGATCCATTTGGATAAGCCCTTTCCTTCACAACCTCCATCTTCAGATTAAACATAAAGGTTTATTTTTATTTATTTGTGAAGGTGTAGCCATCTTCTTGAACGGCTGCAGTCCATGTGGAGTAGGTACCCCCACATGTCTGTTAGGGAGCTCCACGATTTTGATCCAGCCACAGTAAAGGAGTGACAATATAGTTCCAAGTCAGGATGGTGTGTGACTTGGCGGGGAAATTGCAGGTGGTAGTGTTCCCATGCAACTGCTGCTCTTGCCATTCTAGGTGGTGGAGGTCGTGGGTTTGGAAGGTGCTGTCGAAGGAGCCTTGGTGAGTTGCTGTAGTTCATCTCCTGGATGGTGTACACCACTGCCACTGTGCATCAGTGGTGGAGGGAGGTAGTGAGTGAATATTTAAGGTGGTTGATGGGTACCAATCATGTAGGCTGCTTTATCATGGATGGTGTCTAGCTGCTTCAGTGATGTTGAAGCTGCATTCACCCAGGCAAGTGGACGGTATTCATCCCTCTCCTGACTTGTGCCTTGTAGATGGTGGACAGGCTTTGCGGAGCCAGGAGGTAAGTTACTCGCTGCAGAATTCCCAGACTCTGACCTGCTCTTGCAGCCACAGTATTTACATGGTTGGTCAGTTCAGTTTTTGGTTAATGGTAACCCCCCAGAATATTGATTGTGGGGGATTGAGTCATGGTAATGCTACTGAATGTCAAGCAGGGATGGTTAAATTCTCTCTTGCTGGAACTGGTCATTTCATGGCACTTGTGTGCGCAAATGTTACTTGACACTATCAGCCCAAACCTGAATGTTGTCCAGCTCTTGTTGGATATGAACAAGGACTGCTTCAGTATCTAAGGAGTCTCAAATGGCATTAAATGTTGTGCAGTTATCAGTGAACATCCCCACTTCTGACATTATGATGGAGGGAGGGCATTGATGAAGCAGCTGGAGATGGTTGGCCCAGGACACTACCCTGAGAAACTCCTGGGGCTGAGATAATTGAACACCAAAACTACAACCAGAATTCCTTTGTGCTAAGTGTGATTCAAACCAGTGGAGAGATTTCCCCCGACTTCCCGTTGACTTCAGTTTGGCTAGGGCTCCTTGATTCCATACTCAGTCAAATACTGCCCTGATGTCAAAGGCAGTCACTCTCACCTCACCTCTTGTGTTCAGCACTTCTGTTCATGTTTGGACCAAGGTTGTATGAGGTCAGGAGCTGAGTGACCCTGGCAGAATCCAACCTGAGTATGTGAGCAGGTTATTGCTAATTAAGTGCTGCTTGATAGCACTGTCGATGACCCCTTCCATTGCTTTGCTGTGGCCAAGGTGACCATTTAGACTACAAAACAGCTTTTACACAAAATAGCTCAAAACAAGTTTTTTTGGATTTGGTTTATAAAACCCTTTTACAAATTAGCTTCTTTTATTGGTGTGGTTAATTATCAATACACTAGTCATTTGTACCTTTTTTACTTCTCATCTATTGAAACAATGTTCAGCAATCTATTCCACTGATGTTTTTGTTAAATATGGAAGTTACTGCCCTTTCCTTACAACAATCTCCGTCATCCCATAAACTGCCCTTAACAGAATAAAAACTATAAAATAAAAGCTATTCCATGTCTAACCTTGTAATGTTTTATGCCAATATCAACTTGAACAGCAGACCTGCCTAAAATCAATGTCCTTCTTTCAGGCAATACCTTTATAAATGCAGTCAATCAAGATGATGGGCTTAAGGCTGTTGCACCATGAAGAGTAATAAAGAAGCTAAATCAGATTAGATGACATCAAGCTAAGGTTTTAAGAGCTGAAGAACATCAGAGAAAGGCAAGGCTAAATGAATTAGAACAGGAGATTGTGCTTGAGTTTTGATTTCAACAGAGTTACATTACAACCGTATCTCAATGCTTTTATGTGAAATGCTTTCATAAAATAAATAAAATATTTAAATCAAACTTTGCTTTAATGAGAGTTTCTGCAATTAACGAAAGCCTACATCTTTCTAACATCATTCTAAGCATGTTCACGGCATGAATTATAGCACTACAAATTAAATATTCACAGTGCTTTTCACAAGTCAGGGGGAAGAGATAAAAGTTGTGGTACACGTCGGTACCAACAACATACAAAGGGTAGGTAATAAGGTCCTATGGTCAGATTTTCAGGAGTTAGGGAGAAGTTAAAAAGTAGAGCCTCAGAGGTAGTAATCTCTGGACTACTCCTAGTGCTACCTGTCAACTAGATTAGAAATAGGAAGATAGGGGGGATTGATGCACTGCTCGAGACCTGGTGAAGGAGAGTTCTTGAGGTTCTTGGGGCATTGGAACCAGTTCTGAGGCAGGATGGTGTGCGACTTGGAGGTGAACTTGCAGGTGGTGGTATTCTCATGCATCAACTGCCCTTGTCCTTCTGGGTGGTAGAGATCATGGGTTTGGAAGGTACATCTTGTAGATGGTACACACTGCTGTCACTGTGCATCATTGGTGGAGGGAGTGGATACTGAAGGTGGTGTCAGTCAAGCAGGCTGCATTGTCCTGGATAGTGTTGAGCTTCTTGAGTGTGTTACTGGAGCTGCACTCATCCAGGCAAATGGAGAATATTCCATCACACTCTTGGTGCATAAAAGAGTGAGTGGTTACACAGTATTAGAGAAGGGAGTATTACCATATTAAATAGGAGCAAACTAAGAAGGACTATGAGGAAATCAAAGGCAGGTTTACAATGCATGCATGCAAATTCGCAAAGTGTGGTGAAAAGGTCATTGAGTTACAAGCACAAATAGCCTAACAGAAATGTGGCTTAAAAATGGTGAGGATTGGGTGCTTAATATTAAAGGCAGTGTTCAGAAAAGATAGAGAAGGCAAAAATGGTGGTGAGGTGGCAGTGAGGAGGCAAAGACAGAGTCCATTTGATTAGAGTTGAAAAGCATAAAGGGTATGATCACTCTACTGGGAATATTCTATGGGCCTCCAAACAGTGAAAGAGAAATAGAGGAGCAAATCTGCAGGGAAATCACAGGTGTGCAAGAACTATACAGTGGTAATATTGGGGGACTTTAATTACCCAAGTATCAATTGGAATAATGTTAAGGGTAAAGGGTAAGGAGAGGGAAGACTTTCTGAAATATACTCAGGAGAACTTCCCTGACCAGTATGTTCTCGGTCCAACTAGAAAGAAACTTGGACTGTGTATCAGTGCCATGCCAAGAAGCTCAAACTACGTTAGCCTGAGATGGCTTCAGAAACTTCTGAAGATCAGATAGCAGGACAAAATACCACTCACTCGAGCTGACATGCCAAGCATTCACACCATAATGAGACAGTCAAAACTGAGTTGGGCTAGTCATGTAGACAGAATGCCCTGCACTTGCTTGCCAAAGCAAACCTTCCAAGGAGAGCTTGAGTCCAGGGTGTGCACTCACTGCGGTCAAAGGGAAAATTACAAGTACACCGAAGGCTTCGCCTACGAGTTTTGATATTGACCTCAAGTCCTGGGAGAAGCCCACCCAGGATCGCTGCACTTGGCGCAACCAAATAACAAATGGTGCAGCCTCCTTCAAAAGCAAATGTATATCAGAGGCAGAGAGATAAAACAAGGAGGGAGAATTTTCTGAAATGTGTTCAGGAGAACTTCCCTGTGCATGTCCACCAGTCCCTTAAAGTAGTGGGATAGGTAGATAAGGTGGTTAAGAAGGCATATGGGATACTTGCCTTTATTAGCCGAGGCACAGAATATAAGAGCGGGAAGGTTATGCTGGAACTGTATAAAATGCTGGTTAGGCCACAGCGAGAGTATTGCGTGCAGTCCTGGAATCCGCATTATAGGAATGATGTGATTGCACTAGATAGAGTGCAGAGGAGATTTACCAGGATGTTGCCTGGGCTGGAGAGTTATTAGTTAGGGGGAGAGATTGGATAGACTGGGGTTATTTTCCCTGGAGCAGAGGAGATTGAGGGGGGACATGATTAAGGTGTATAAAATTATGAGGGGCATAGAGAGAGTGGACAGGAAGGAACTTTTCCCCTTGGTGGAGGGATCAATAACCAGGGGGCATAGACTTAAGGTAAGGGGCGGGGGGGGTTTAGAGGGGATGTGAGGAAGAATTTTTTCACCCAGAGGTTGGTGGGAATCTGGAACTCACTGCCTGAAAGGATGGTAGAGGCAGAAACCCTCATAACATTTAAGTAGTATTTGGATGTGCACTTGCGATGCCATGGCATACAAGGCTATGGACCTAGTGCTGGAAAACAGGATTAGAATAGCTAGGTATTTGTTTGACTGGCGCAGAATCAATAGGCCTTTTTGTGTGCTGTAGACCTCTATGACTCTATGGCCAGGATTTGGCCCTCGCCGATTTGGCGGCGGGTCCCACTCGCCGAGGGGAAAATGACGCTGGATGACGTCAGGAGGAACCCCCAACGTCATGTCGGTCCATTTAAATCTTCAGGAAGGCAGACAGTGAAATCAGATGTCCACCCGCCGACCTGTCAATGGCCAATTAAGGCCATTAACAGGCTAATTAACCTTGTTAAAGACTCTGCCCATCCAAGCTTAAGGCTGGTGGACAGCAGGCTCCAGATTATTCATGAAACTTCATCCACTGGCAGGATGAAGTTTCATGTCTGTTTTTTAAAAATTAAATAAACTTTGTGTTTTTTATTAACATGTCACATCTCGTGTGACATTGTCACATGAGGGGGACATGTTAATAATTTTAATATTTCTCTATTTTTTGACTTTTCTTACCTGTCAGTAAACTCCCTGAGACAGCACTTTGCCTCAGGGAGCAGTGTGATCTTTCGTGTGTATTTTGACAGTTGGGGATTCCCTCCCCTCTCCCGCACAGGAAGCATATAGCCTTTCCTGTCAGGCAGGCCTTAATTGGCCCGCCCACTCAAAATGGCAGCAGGGCCTGTTTCGGCGGCGGGGGTTGGCAGCCCGCTTGCTACCGAGCCGCTGGGGCTCACTCTGCCCTGAGTATGTTCTCGGTCCAATTAAAAACTTGGACTGTGTCAAGGGTGGATACAAAATTGGCTGAAAAATAGGAAGCAGACAGTAATGGTCAATGGATATTTTTCGAGCTGGAGGAAGGTTTGTAGTGGAGTTCCCCATGGGGTCTGTATTGGGACTTTTGCTGTTCCTGATATATATTAATGATCTAGATCTTGGTGTGCAGGGGACAAGTTCAAAGTTTGCGGACAATACGAAGCTTGGGAGCATTGTGAACTGCAAGGGGATGGTATGGAACTTCAAGAAGACATAGGCAAGTTGGTGGAGCGGGCAGATAGGTGGCAGATGAAGTTCAATGCGGAGAAGTGTGAGGTGATGCATTTTGGTGGGAAGAACATGGACAGACAATATAAAAATAAGGGGTGAAATTTTGAAGGGGTGCAGAAGCAGAAAGACTGGGGTGTAAATGTGCATAGATAATTGAAGGTGGCAGGACAAGTGGAGAGAGCAGTTAATAAAGCATAGAATCCTGGGCTTTAGTTAGAGGGGCACAGACTACAAGAGGAAGGAGGTTGTGCTGAATTTATAAAAGGCACTTGTTAGATCTCAGCTGGAATATTGTGTACAGTTCTGGGCACCATATTATAGGAAGGATGTGAACACATTGGAGAGAGTGCAGAAGGGGTTTACAAGAATGGTTCCAGAGATGAGAAAATTCATCTATGAAGATAGACTAGAAAGGTTGAGATTATTTTCCTTGGAGAGAAGGCGGCTGAGAGGAGATTTGATAGAGATGTTCAAAATCATGAGGGGGCTTGAGAGTAGATAGGGAAAAGCTGTTCGCACTCGTAAAAGGATCAAGATCGAGAGGGCACAGATTTAAAGTGGCTTGCAAAAGAAGCAAGCGTGACATGAGAAAAAACTTTTTCATACAAGTGGTTCAGGTCTGGAATGTACTGCCTGGAAGTGTGGTGGTGGCAGGTTCAACCAAGGCTTTCAAGAGGGCATTAGATGATTATTTGAACAGAAGCAACGTGCAGAGGTATGGGGAAAAGGCAGGGCAAAGGCACTAGGTCATAATGCTCATTTGGAGAGCTGGTGCAGACATGATGGGCTAAATGGCCTCCTTCTGTGCCGTTCTGATTCAGATTCTGTGATTCTGAGAGGAAATCCCAAGCCAGCAGCTTATGCAAACCCCCCCACCATCATCTATAGTATACTGCCCTGTTTGCAGAACCTTCTGGCCAGCCTTAACAGTCACCTATGTACCCACCAGATCCCTACCAAATACCTCAGACGATGGACATGGACATCTTCACATCAAAGGACAGACAACAATAACAGAAAGGGGGCATTGATGGATCTGGTGCTGGGGAAGGAGGTGGGCCAACTGTCTGTGGATGAATACTTGGGTAAAAGTGATCATCTTATCATGAGGGTTGGATTAATAATGCAGTAGAGCAAGGAACAATCTAAAATGGAATATCTAAATTTGAAGATGGCTAATTTCCAATGGATGAGAAGGGACCTACCCAAAGTAAAATGGAACCAAAGACTAGCAGGAAAAACTGTAAAGGAACAATGCATAATTTTTGAGGAGACGATGCTTAGGGTACAGGCTACATGCATTCCAACAAGTGTGGAATGTAGAGGAACCAAAACCAGGGCTTCCTGCATGACGATGGAAATAGAGAATATGAAGGAACAAACAAAAAAAATATGATGCATGTCGGTGAATTCTTCCAGCGAGAACAAGACCAAAGAGAACAGATTGATAGGTAAAGTGAAGAGCAAAATAAGACAGAATGAGAATATTATAGAACGTAATCAACATAAAAGGGAGTGTAAAAATCTTCAACTGGCATATAAATAGTGAGCAGGTAGTGAGAGGTGGGGTGGAACATAATAGGACAAAGAGGGCGATTTATGCTTAGAGGCGTGGGATAAGGCCAGAATACCAGTATCTGTGTTCATTGGGGAAGATGAAGCAGAAAAAAGTAACGGCAGAGATGGTAGACAAAAAGGATGGGGTGAAAATTAAGCAGAAGGTATTTGAAAGGCTCTGTTTAGCGTGGTTAAGTCGCCTGATTCAGATGTCTTGCAATCCCGTTTGTTAAAGGAAATAGGGGTGGAGATAGTGGAATGGCTTGCATAATCTTCCAATCTTCGCGATACTGGGGAGGTGACAGAGGATTGGAGAGTGGCAAATGTGGTACCCTTATTTAAGAAAGTGTGTAATGACAGCCCTAATAACTACAGGCCAATCAGCTTAACATAATTGGGGGTAAGGCTTCAGCAACAATAATTGGGGGGGAAAAATTCAACAAGCACTTGGAGACATTCGTTAATTAAGGAGAGCCAGCAGGGATTTGTAAAATGTAGATCATACTTGACTAATCTAATTGCCTTTTTTGATAAAGTAACAGAGAAGGTTGATGAAGGGAATGTAGTGGATGTTGTCTATATAGATTTTAAGAAAGCATCTGACAAGGTACCAGATAAAACACTAGTTAACAAAATTGCTAGATTATGACGGTCAGTGTTAGCTTGGCTTAAGAACAGAAAACAGCGAGACATGGGAAGTGGTTCTTTTTCAGACTGAAGAATTGTAAACAGTGGTATTCACCATGGGTCAGTGCTAGGACCACAACATTTTTTGATATACACAAATGATTTGGATATTGAAATACATGGTAAAATTTCAAAATCTGCACATCATATCAAACTTGGAGTGACTGACGGTGAAGATAATACAAATTGACTGCATCAGGACATAGACAGATAGCAGAATGGGGCAGATAAGTGACAAATGGAATTTAATGCAGAAAAGTATGAAGTGATACATTTTGGCAGAAGGGATTGGGAAGGGCAATATAGACTTACTGGTTCTGAAGAATGTTCAGGAATAGACAGACCTGGTCATGCACACATATAGATCTTTGAAGGTGACAGACATTAGAGACAGTGTGGTCAGCAAAGCAAATGGGATTTTGGGCTTCATAAAAAAGCAGGGAGATTATGCTGAACCTTTATAAAGCTCTGTTTAGTTTCCAACTAGAGTATTACATCAAGTTATGGCCAACACACTTTAGGAAGAATGTGAATTTAGGAAGAAGGTCCTCAAGAGGAAGGAGAGGAGATTTACCAGAATGGTTCCAGAAAAGGGGTGATTTTAACCAGAAGATTAGAGTGGAAAGGCTGGGGTTGTTCTCCTTGGAGCAAAGGAGATTGAGAGGAGGTTGATAGAGGTATCCAAGGTTAGGAAAGGTTTGGATAAGGTAGAAAAGGAAAAACTGTTCCCATCAGCTGATGGCACAAGGACAAGGAAACAGGTTTAATGCTTTGGGCAAGAGATGCAGGGTGGATGTGAGGAAGAAGTTTTTTATGCAGCGACTGATAATGACCTTGAACTTACTGTCCACAAGGTGGCAGATGCAGTGATGATCACTTACTTCAAATGGAAATTGGATGAACACTTGAAGGAAATAAACTTGCAAGGTTACATGAATAGAGCAGGGGAATGTGACTGACTGGATTGCTCCACAGAGAGCCAGCAAGACTCGATGGGCTGAATGGATTCCTTCTGTGCCATAAATGAAGATAACTCTATATGCCTACTAACTCCGCCAGAAAGAGGTAGGATTTGTCTATTCATGTATAAGCGAATTTTGAATGGCATGATAGGTCTTAATTGATGCTCAACAACCTTGCTGGCACTGAAAATTAACTGTTTACATGTCATTTCTTCAGATTTTAATTATTATTGGGATTAGTCACTTGGTAGTACAGAACTTGAACACTGCTGAAAAAAAGAGACATGCTGTTGAAGCTTTTCATCTTGCACTCATCAGGACAGATTTGCAAGAATACCAAATCTGAAAGGGAACAACAACTTATACTGTATAAGGAGAGGGGTTCTGATTGGTTGGCAAGTGGACCCTGATTGGTAGAGGTGTTGCCATGGAAAATGTGCCAGGAAATAGTTAACTGCCAAATTTTTGTTTACATTCAAATCAGGCAGGTCAACTCTGATTGGTCAAGGCATTGCCATGGGGAATTAACCAAGGAATGGCTGTCTCCCAAGCTTTTGTTAACTTGAAAAATGCGTGGACATGTTCTTTCTGTTTGCAAAGGACAGGGCTCTGTGCATAAACATGTGCAGCTTCCAGCTTGCGTAAGTGAGCCATACTGCGAGCCTGATTGATAATCTTAAATTGGTTGTCAGTGTAATTCTTAGCACAATCAGGATTGTTTAGCAAATGTTGTCCAATCATGGAATCACATCTAATGTTGGACACCATGTTCTGAGTGTTGCAAGCAGGGGCTGGTTGAGTACGGTCAGTAATTTGCCTGTTGTGAACAGCCGGTTCGACACAATCCCCCATTTTTGGGATATATAGCCTACATACCTGGCATCACACCGGCACTGAAATTCATATACTACATTCCTCATTTGTAAGGTAGGCAGAATGTCTTTTTGCCTTGATGGCAGCATCCTGCTAGTGGAGAATACCACTCATGTTGCTACTAAATAGTAGCAGTGTGGGCTGGCTAGCTTCACCTATATGCAAGGCCTGTATGGTTGAACAGGTTGGGCCTATATCATTGGGGTTTAGAAAAAATGGTGATTTCATTGAAACATATAAGATCTTGAGGGGACTTGATAGGGTGGACACCCAGAGGATATTTCCTCTTATGTGGAGGCTAAAACTAGGGAACATAGTTTAAGAATAAGAGGTCTCCGTTTTAAGTCAGAAGGGAGGAGAATTGTTTTCTCTCAGGGGGGCTGTTAGTCTGTGGAATTCTCTTCCCCAGAAGGTAATGGAGTAATGGAAGCTGGGTCTTCAAATTTATTCAAGGCTGAGTGAGATAGATTTTGGATAGACAAGGGAGTCAACGGTTATTGGAGGGGCGGGGGGGGGGGGGGGGGGGAGGAGGAGCTGTGTGTGTGTGTGTGTGTGTGTGTGTGTGTGTGTGTGTGAGGGGTGAGAAGGAGTCAGGCAGGAAAGCAGAGCTGAGACCACAACCAGATCAATCATGGTCTTACTGAATGGCAGAGCAGGCTCAAAGGCTCAGATGGCCTATTACTGCTCTTAGGTTCGATGTTCCTATGTTCAAATGTTTGAGACACCTTACCCTTCCAGGATAATCCAAGGTAGACTGGGTCCTTTCAGGACCAAAAGTGGTAGCCTTAGGCCCATTCATCAGTTTGAAGGATATACAGCAACAAATTATCTGATCAGGGTAGCCATTTTCCCAGAGGATAGCTTTTAAGTGCTCTATTTTGTTATCAAGACTGCATGGTGAGCAAATGGCTCAGGCCCTATTTACAAGCTTGTCAACAAGGCCAATCTTACAGCATGTGAAACTGTAGGAATCCCAACACGTACGTTGACCAGTGAAAGTGGGCTCATGGTAAAAAAACAGTAGAGAACCCATTGGTAAATTTCTCAACTAGTACACTGAGGAAAGGGAGCTTATTTGACTGTTCCATTTCAAAGGTGAATTTCAGCCCATTATGGGGCCCATTAAGACAACGAAATTTTTACATGCAGCTGCAGATTCAAATATAGCAAACATATCATCCATGTACTGGAAATATGCAAGGGGTAGGAGGTTATGTGTCATTCCATTGAAGGCGTGTTTCTCATGGAATCCAACAAAGATGTTTGAGAGAGCTGGACCTAGAGGGGATCCCATGACAACACCATCTATTTGGGCATACATGATGTCATTAAAACTGAACTCAATGCACGAGCTGCTGAGTTCATAGGTTCAATTAACACAGAAACAAATAATGGCAGTGCATCTAGGTACAAATGTCTATGGTTTCCTTGAGTAGCATATTAGTGAAAAAGCCAGCAATGTCGAACAAGCACATGGATATGTTGTTACTATTGATATGCAAGTCCTGCATTATTTTCGCAAAGGCGAAGGAATCCTTCTCCGTGTGTATGGAAAATTTGCTCAGAACTGGTTGCAGCAACTCATTCACTCATTTGGCCAATTCATGTTGTGCAGAGCCAGTCATGGATAAGGTAGGGTGTAAAGGGACATCACATTTGTGTCTTGGACAGTTCAAACGTGCATGGCCAGTGAGCTGTGAGGACAAATCCCATCATATACACCACCAGGCAGCTTGTTATTCTTACCCAAGTCCAACATACATTTCTGTAACTTGCTTTCAAGCAGTGCTGCGCGGTCAAGCTTAGCAGCAAGTCCAAAGGATATGAATTTGGGCCTGTCATTAAGAACAGTGTGCACTTTGTTGATATAGTCACAATTGTAAAGGATGACAATTCCAGTACTTTTGTCGGGATTACGGATATATATTTCTGGGTTAACCTTGAGGTCTCGCAATGCTACCAGACATTTGTACTGCATGTGAAAATCGGCCAAGTCATTGGGTATCTCGAAATATGCGTACACTAGATCAGCTAAGCAATCTTTTAAGGACTCAGCATCTTCATTAGACAATGGTTTTTGAAGGGATAGATGGGAACAGATGAGTTCAAACTCAGCAAGTACCTCTTCCTGTGTGATGTGGGATGAAGGCACACCAAAATTGAAGCCATGTGTGAGAACAAATTGCTCGCTTTAGAGATTACATGGTCAGAGAGATCTACAACATGTTTGGCAGTGTCATTAAATGCGCAGCAAAACTGCTTCCACTTAAGCTAGTTTACAGCATGGACAAGTTTCAAGTGGGTATTGTTTATGGTGCGGTCATCTATTGAGGCAATATACTGGCTCAAATGGATCAAATCAAAAAAGTTAAAAGAAATTCGCACAGGTTAGATCAAGCACAGTGTAGGGCATGGTGCCACACACTACAAAAATATTTTCAGTAATATTATTGGAAATGTTTAAAAAATTTACATTTTCTTTTTGACTCTTATCTCTCTCTTAATCCAATCTTCCATTCTCTCTATTTCACTTAATGCAACTGATCTAATATTGAACAAAATACTTAAACCGATTCTTTCTGGTTCAGACTCTGCACTGCTCATTACTGAATTTGATTGGTTAAGAAGATACACAGTTGTTTGCCCTGTTCAAGCATGTCCCGGGTTCCCTGCAGAGGGTGCTGTGCCAAAACAATTCTCAACAGTATATTTCAGTGCAAAAGCACATAGAAAATCTGTGGCAGGGGCAAATGTAAAAAACAGTTGGTTAAGTTTATTTCACTGCTGAAAGCAAAATCTGGTCTATGATGTTGGGCACATCCTGATGGCATTCAGTTCTATGGTATCTCCCACTTCAAAAATAAACATGGGTTGTGTCGAAAATCAAAAACCACGCAGTAAGTGCATCAACCAATTCCAACCACGTCATCCGAGTGATCAGCAAGATCAAACCCAAGAGTAGGTTCATCAGCCACCATCAAATGCATCAGAGGACCCAAGAAACTTCTGATGAAGAGATAGTCTAAATAACTTTGGCTTTTAAATTAGCATATTTCCACTACTCTTCATCACACATTTTGTCTTCCTTTACTGTTATTATAAAGTAGTCAAATAATGTCTTCATTACATAATGTTCTGGCAAAGTGCAAAACTTTTTTTTTTGCAAAATCAGAAACAGCTTCATAAATATAATCCTAATGAAGAGTATTGTTAGTTTGTGTTTAATACAACAGTGTTTAAGATCAGAATATGGGATTCCAAACTCATGAAACAAAGCAATCTGTGTTGAAGATATTTCTTTAAGAACTACTGCATTCTACTTAACATATGCAAAGCTATGGTTGTGTATTTTCAACCAGACGCTTTTGGTGCCAAGATTGGTAGTTGACTAAAGTGTACAGGATATAAGTATTTCATTCTTTCTGATTGCTGCCTCAAGCAGAATTATGCAGGTCTAAACCCTGAACCATTCAACATCATCTTTATTGTAATCAAACCTCAGCAGCCTGTCAACATGATCTCTAGTGACACAAACCTAGGCAGTTGATAAAAACACATTGCGTGGTGTATTTCAAATTTGAAATAAAACGACAGGTCACCACAAAGACAAAAGCAAAATAATGTATTTCCATTTTAGAAGACAGCTGTAATATACTACAATAATGCAACACTATAATGAATTGTCTTTTGCAGTCTACCCTTTAACAGTCTCTTCCCTATATAGTTTAACAGTGAAAAAGCAGATCTTGATTTGACTGCAACACACAATATTTAATTGCTAGATTAATAAACTAGAACATTAAAAGGAAAACTTTCCTTTCTCCTCAGTGAAACACAGTCAGCTAAGAGACAGAATCAGAATCCTCTTTGAAGAGGAAGTGCTTTGTCTCGAAACAGTGTCTACACTTGGATAGAGTGAGATCAGGCACTTAACCCACATATAACAGCAAACATAAACCCATGCCCTTCAATTATGGACCATAACACATTTCATCCCAACCAGCTCAATTTTTCCAACATTCTGAAAATACTGTAATCCCCAGCAACACCTGCAATGAATTCTTTTTCAAGGATTTGTGAAAGGATGCAATATAGCCAAATTATTTGACAGACAACATTTAGTACCAAGGGATTCATATCAGCCATTTCCTTTTAAAAAGAGTCTTTGATGTTGACTCTCTTTCGTGTACTCCTTTCATGGTACATTAATAAAAATAATGGCAACTCAGAGTAACCCGAGTCTCAAGGACGCATCTAAAGTTACAGCACGGCAGGTACCTGATGAAATACAGATTAATGCTGTTTGAATAGAAAATGAATGCCACTGGTTCAATGTGCCAATCAGGTAAATAATATGGGTGCCACTGAACTACTTTCATTTCTGCAACCAGACCTGCTGTTTTCACAGCCCCGTGTCCTTGAGGCTCAATTATCAAAATGTGGAACCGAATGTTAACCATACCTAACAGGCAGTGATGCAGAAGAAAAAAGTCAAACGTAATATTAGAAGTACATGGGTGGAGTCAAATCAAAACAGGTATTTAAAAAGGCTGTAAAAATAGGTCAACAGGTAGTTAAATGCCATACTTTAGGCGAGCTGAGAACAGATGATAGAGATGAAAGTGCATGGATAATAATGGGGATTAAGCATAGGGTTATAGGGTTTCTGAATTGAGAAGGAACACTATAAATTTTATTTAAAATTCAACCAAAGCACACTTTGTCCTCATCTTTATAAAAGGAAAACTAATTTCCCAGTTTTCACTGTTCATTTTTACCTATCACGACCTCATTTCCTCAAATCATTTCATGAGCTCGACTTACAGTTTTTCTTATTAAAAGAGGAAGTTGTTCAATATGAGAAAGTCACAAACTAAACGTAGGTCATACACTATCTTGTACACAAACTCCTGAGGCAACACTGCAAAAGGCAATTTTTAAAATCCCCAAATTATAATTGCCCAGATTTTGCAATTAGCAATGAAGGAATGGCACTGGCTCTTCACCTTGAAAAAAGTTGCCCACAAAATTCTGGTGAGCTCTACAGCGCAGGCTTCCTCTTTTCTGACACTGCTTCAATTCAGCACCCTCTACAGGGCATCTATTAACAGGGCAAGCAGCAGGGAGGCTGGTCAACCAACTAGATTGAGAATCCGCACAAGTGGCAAAGCAAGCAGTAAAAACAGGAATTGTAAATTACATTTAAATCATTGTACAGAAAACAAAATAAAAATTGGAATATACATGTGGGATTAAGGGAGAAATTAAATAGAAATTAAATAGCAATTTCTTTAAAAAACTTAATTTTTATTTACTTAAAATAACTAATATTAATTTTCTTTTCAGGGAATAACTTGTAAAATAAATTTTTTTAGGGCCGGAGAGATTGCTCACCAGTAATTCCGTCAGTAAAAACGCAGTCCTGATTGAAATCTTAAGCCTTGTTCATCAGTCTTTTGTGCAATAATAATTAGTTTAAATGCACATCTTCACAGTGACATCTGTGCAGCTTCCATCAGCAATGACTGCAACAGTGGATCCTATACAGAAGGGTATTCAATTTTATACATTTCAACTTAGATGTTTGTTATTTCTCAATGCCAACTGTTTGTGTTCTTGATATGAATTAGCCTCCTTCGGGATTTCCTCCTTTATTTGCATAGGTATGGAAGCCAGGGGTTGCTGTCAGTTTTGCCCAGTTATCATGGTGAGAATTTTCAACATTCTTAGACGCAAATATGTTCTTAAATGCTGTACTGTTTGAATGTAAAGTACTGGACAAAACAGCATCAGTAACAACATCAATCTTCTTGCTAACAACTGTGTCCTATAACAGTTCGGGCAGAAAGAAATTTTCCTTCCATGTTCAAAACATTTGGTAATACCAATGTCCCTCTTAAAACAATAACCTGAAAGGACCCAAAGACAGCTAAGATAGACTTGCCACCTAGCTTCCCTTCCTCTATCTGAGGAAACAAAACTCAAGAGTGCAGTTGGGATAAAGCTGAGTTTGAAATGATGTTAACAGCAACATGGGGCTGTATCTTCTGGTCAGCGAGCGGGGACGGGGCCCACTCGCCGACGTGTAAAATGACGCAGGGTGACATCGAGCTTGCGTCCCGACGTCACGGCACGTCATTCAGACTTTCAGTTCAGCAGGCGCGTACCCGAGTCAACTGCGCGCCCGCCAACCTGTCAACGGCCTATTAAGGCCATTAACAAAGTCATTAATGGACCTGCCCATCCAACCTTAACGTTGGCAAGCAGGCCGGGAGCCCTGGCTGGCTTCTGAAAAAGCCTGAAACCTCATCCACGAGAGGGATGTGGTTTCATGAGGATTTTAAAATCTCTCAATATTTTAAAATTTATGGACATTTCCCAACTCATGTGGCAGTGTCACATGAGGAGACACAGCAGGGAAATTTTTTTTCTCAGCTTTATTTAAAGTTTCAAACGTGAACCGATCTCCCTGAGGCAGCACTTTGCCTCAGGGAGATCCGTGTGCTCTTCCGCCGCATGCAGGGGAAAATGTTGCCCATGGGGTACAGGAGAGAGGAGGCATGCAGTGGCCATAAATTTGGCATGGAAGTCAATATTCCAAGTTATTTCAGCAAGAGCTATTTGGTACTTAGAATCCATGAAAGATACAAACTACCTAGAATAAAAGCAATCAACTGGACTATAAATATGAACAGGAACATCAATGTCAAAAACCAACAAAAGTTCTTGCAGCATTGTTTGGCATAAAAATTCCAAAAGCAGTTCAAAAGTATGCTCATCCTGAATGCAACAATTTATTAAACTGCTGCTGGGAATTAGAATGGACTTTTCAAGCATTCAAAGACTGGAAATTCAGCAATGGCCAGGAACAAAGAATGCGGATGCATTATTTCTGAGCGCCATGCAATGATTTAAGTTTCCCTTGCAGTTAAAGGATTAAGACATCTAAAAGATGCTACAAAGGTTGAACCTCAATATTTTTAATATTACAATGGACAGATATGGACATTCAATATCAGCATGAATACTATCTTTTACAATTTAAAGGACTTTTTCAAACGAACATTTAAACTGAACTGTGAGTAAAGCAGCTCAATTCCTTAAACTGTGTCTACAGAGATTTTTGGCATTTACTCCGAACAATGCAATTGAAGGAGACTAATTCATATCAAGAACACAAACAATTGGCACTAAGAAATAACAAGCACCTAAGTTGGAATGTATAAAATTGAGATTTGTTTTAAAGATTTAATAGAATTTTTAAGAACGTATATGGCAGCAAAGCTACTGTATGTGTAACAGCTTTGATGCAAGATTAAGTTTGTTGAATTCTCAAAACAAAATGCTCATATTTCTGAACTTCAAATCTAGCAAGTGTTTGACAATGTTTTAATGCCGGGTATTCTCAGAGCTGTAGGCCCATTTTAGGGTCCATGATTAGTACGTCTAATGCAAACAATGAATCCAAATGCTCATTCGAGACATCTGCTTCAGTTATAATACATTGCACCCTTGGCTTAAACAGATAAAGTTAATAAAAAACAGTCAAAATCTATACTGGTGTTGGCAATGGATAAAGATTTGTTACAGAAAACCTCATGACTAGATGAAATTTGCACTGGGCAGAAGCCCAATACAAAGCTCTGTCAATAATGAAGGATCCAGTAGAGAAGCTATGAAAAAAAATCCTTATGTTATTTATGTTGGACTAGAACACATAAAACCAGGAGAACAATCATCGCTAAAAGGCACAGTAAGAAATATTTGTTTTTCATTTGAGATTAGTGTCAAATAAAGTCCAGATGGTATTTATAAACTCAAAAAAAATTAGATGCTTATGGCCTCCTTTTCACTACAATATTTAATTTTAATAATTCATTTACACATCTTTCCCCAGGAATGCCTCTCTAATTTTAGTCACACTACTTTTTCCACATATGATGATATTTATATTTGAAAGCTGTACAACATAATATCAGAATTAGAATAGAAGGAATGATGGGAAGCTTAAAAAGAACTAAAATTCTACTTCTAAAACTTTTGTGGAATTCAGTGTAAAGTTAAAACAGATGTCACAATAAATCAATTTTGATAGTTCTATAATTTAGAGTACTTCGGGGGTCCTTAGTCACTAAATATTTTTCTCCACCTTTTCCTCTTGCGGCTAAAGAAATAATATTTCTCTTTTGTCAATACATGTGCCATCTCGCATATATGTTTATATTTCCATTTCTTAGGAATATGATTCCAGATTTCCATTAGAGCAACTAAATGGGGCAAATTCACTTCCCTGCTATGAGTTCAGTGAGGTATATCACATGAAAACATTGAACAGGCACTAACTTTACTTCCACTAACATGAAGGCTAGTTTAGTTTTTTTTAAATCCGGTTTAATTCTGAGATATGGTTTCAGATCAGAGGTTTTATTAATTACAACATAAGCTATTGCAGATGTACTTTACTTTATGAATACAAAAGTATGCAGTACAAGATTTCCACTAAATGCAATAGATTTTTGAGAACCTACTTACTGCATAGAAATCTCAGAGGCACCCCTGATGTTTCAGTAAGTAAATGTTGTGTGGTACTTGCATGGGAACTGGTACCACATTTGGCCTCAGCATCCTCTGGGCAGGTGGGGGCAGAAAGAGAATATCCAGGTACGTCAGAGTTGGAGCAGTAGGTAGCAAAGACAAAGTGTATAGATGGATTTTAGTTGAGATGCAACTTGATAGCAGTAATTCCGAAAAGTATTTAACAAGAGGAAGCCAGTTATAATCATCTAGCATGGAAGCAAAAAAGGGAATTTGGGCAGTCAAGAGTTTAGTAGGGATGGAGGTGAAGAGTACAGAAGGTAGGTCTCATCAACAAGAGGTGCCAAGGATGGCATAGAGAAGGTTGGAAGAAGCTATAGCAAGGAGGTTTAAAGCCAGAATGGGATGGGAAAGCAGCAGAAGCAGGTATACCAATTGGGCGTAATTTTCCATGCCCAGTAGCGTTGGGCCTGTTTGGCGGCGTGAGCGGACAATATGGCGAGTAGATCAAAAATTAATTTCACGATGTCGTGAAACCAGTTTGCAATCATCTGCTTAGCCCGTAGATGGTAAGCCTCCTTTTCTGCCATCGAAGGTCAGGAATCTCATTGTAATACATTAGCATATCATTATAAGGCTAGCCCGCTGGACTCGTGCCCTCACGCTGGATCTTCCGCCCACTATCATGCCGATGTGTTTCACAACAGCACATAAGTGACATGCATCTGACAAGCTGCACTTCGCTCCGGACTTTAAGCATTGTTTGCCCACCTTGCTTCAGGAAGCACTTGCAGTCATCAGCACCGGGCTTCACAGACAGCACCACATCACTTTTTTAGGGGGATCAAGGGCAGGTCTCTACCTACCAGAGCAGCCATATGGCAGGGGTGGCTTTGTACGGCTGCAGGGCTAGGGCTTGATTGGGGTAAGGGGAGGGGGGGGGGTGTTTCCCAGGGTTTGTGTGGGAACACAAGTTGATCTGTGCAAGTGACCTCAAGGTGGTGAGGGTTGAGGCGGCAGTCTCCAGGGCAGATGGAGATGTGAGGGTGTGTGTGAAAGAATGAGTGGTGATGTCCCTCAAGCTGGCAGTGACTGAAATGCCAGTGAATGTGGGATGGGCTTGAGTGTGAGTGTTTAGAGTGATGAGATGATTGCCTTGTCCAGGCGGCACGGGTGAGATCATTCATCCTCTATCTGCACTGGCTGCCCAACCTCTTCTGTGCAGCATTGGCACTGATCACCACTGCCATCGCCTATCAAGCCAGAGTGATAATTTAGCTGCCCCTCCTGCAGCCAGAGAGGGGGTTAGAGGACATCATGGCAGACTTCCACAGCAACCAATAGGCGCTCGAGGGATGCATGACTAAGCCTTGGGGCTGCAGTCCTCTTGCCTTTCGGGGCTATGTCTTCTGTCCAGCAGTCTTGGGCTGGAAGCACTGAGAGATGCGCATACGGGTTGTGGCACCCGGCGTGATGAAGCAGCGAGGTGACAGCATGGCAGGCAAATTGGATCCCACCCGCCATCAAAACAGCATGTTTCCTGGGAATGCATAACTAATGCAGCAAGATTGAGACGACAAGGCACGAGAAGCCTCCACTGCGGCCGTTGGATAAAACATAATTTTTCCTGCCCACTAGCACAATTAGTGCAAATCTTGGACAATTCTGCCCATTATCTCAATTGTAGTGACTAAGATTTTAAGGAGATGACCAGCAGAAATGGAGGCTGTGATTATCTGCCCTCCAGCGTGATCCTAGTGCAACAGGCAGTTTGGCTAAGGAAGCTAGGTCTGATTGGCCCATTCAAGTCAGACGCGGTGATGCCCACTTCTACCCTGTGACATCACTTGTATCTGCTCCTGCCTCAGCCCAATTGTTGCAGAAAACCTCCATCCATGCGTTTTTCTCCAACCACAAGCAATTCCAATTCTCTCCTTTCCAGTCTCTGAACTTCCTTAAACTTAGGCTCCTCCAAAACTCCCATTATCATATCCTGCACCAAGTCCTGCTCACCCATCATTCCTGGATCCCAGTCCACCAATGTCTTTAAATTAAAACTCTCATCCTTATGTATACATTCATTCACATCACACCCCTCCCAATGTCTGGAGCTTCCTCTCTCCAATTCCTTCCTCCCTTTGCTCCTACATTGGCAGGTATACCTTTAGCTATCTAGACCCAAAGTTTTGGAATTCCCTTCCCAAACCTCTCCCACAGCATGCCACTTTCACCGAGTCTTTAATGATCCTCCGAATATCACCTTTAGTTTGATCTCAAATTTTGTCTGAGTATACCTCTATGAAGCAATTAGAAAGCACTTAAGACGCTTTCCTATGATGTAGGTGCCAGATAAATGCAAACTTCTGTCATCAAAAATGGAAATTAGGTTCTCTGAATTTGCATAGCACTGCACGTAGAAATATTCTTGATTGTCAACATTTGTTTTCATTTTTCAAGTTTGCCGATCAAGAAGTAAGCTGTGATCGACACCAAAATACATTCAAAGCATAGAACTGCACTCGCATTTTCCACTTCTACATGCTGCAGTTGGTTTCAACTGCTGGCTTTAAACTGTCTAACACAGTCTGCAGGAAAACGAGTGCCAAGAGTATCAGAGCATTTCATTTTTTTCCTGTCAGCTGTAATCAGTTTTCAAAAAGTAAGTAGTCTAATACTTCTAGTCTGAAAAAGACGTTCCTGTCAATCGCTAAAATTTCCAATTTTTGTTTCAGCAATTTCCCAACATCGTCATAAAACTCTTCAATAAGTTGATAAAGTAAATAATATTCATCCCATCAGTTGTATCATTTAATCTGTAGACCACAGATCTTGATAATTAAGTTTGCTTTGAATGAAGCATTTAAGTTCTAATGACAAACATGAAAATGAAGAAGGAAACTGAAGGGGTCTTACCAGTAGACAACGTCCAGTGGAGCAAAATATTTTCTGTTAATCAAATCAGCAAAGAAAGATTCCGTTTCCCTGCAAGCAGTTCCATTACCAATAACAATGGTCGAACAGCTTTAGGCAGAAGAAAAAAAAATTACAAATAGTTCTGTACCAAATTCAGAATACAACCAAAAGTTTAATTAAAATATTCCTCAACTCAATCAATGAAGGGAAAATTTATTAAACTTCGCTAAAAAGAAAATAGGCTAAGCACTATATGAAAGGCTCGAAATTGCAATTGATCACTTCATCTTTCCATTTAATTGGTTCACATCATATGTTCACCCTGCATTTCTGCCTAAACAACTGGTGAAATATTCAGTTCGAAGCATAACTTTGTGACTGTCATCTTGGTTTCTTTTATGAAAGGAAAAAGCCATTGCAACATTTTTAGGGCCAGTTATCAAATAGAATTGCCCTTATAAAACTAATTTATTGGAAGTGTATTCATTATTTAATGCTCTAATGCTGCAAGCCTGAAACACATCTCTATTTCTAGTATTATGTGTTAAAATATTGATAATTATTAAGTTCCTTGTTCAATTACTTTCTATTCTCACCTAGGCACTTCGCATTTACTTAATTTTTGTTTGTTCTTGGAATATAGGTAAGGCAGGCCTATCCTTCACTGTTCCAAGTTTCTGGTCAGCTCTCTCCTTGAATCATTGAAATCTTTGTGGATCAATGCATATTAATTATGTAATTGGATTGCTGGGATCTAAAGTAAAACTGTAAATTAAAAATATTTCAGGTCCTTTCATTATTCTGAACCTATGCTTAAAAAATTAAGTTCACGTACACAAAACAGGAAAAGAAAATCACAGTTGCATGGTCGTTTTGTAAAGAAAAATTTTCAATCGTGTATTTTATCTGCAGACTGTTTCTACAAAAGTGCTCTGTCTAGATGTTTAATTGCTTATTATTTGCTCTGAAGGATTAATTAAGTCTCTAAGTAGTAGAATTATTTTGTTTTCTTACACTAAAAACTTGTGCTTACTCTCATGAACTGTGATATATTACATTTGGATTCCAAAGTACGGTGTGTGGTTTGAATTTCAGGGTAAATGGTTTCTCCCCATTAGCTTAAGTATTGCACATGAAAAATGCAATTAAGCCACTGAAAATTAAGGAAATGTCAATTTAAACCAGAATAAGAATAGGCATACTTATTTACCAAAACTATTTATATCAAATGGCTTGGTTACACTCTTCATGGTTTAAGTTCCTCTCACCTCATTGTGAATTATTTTCCAGTATACCAACATTTACCATATTTGAACTACACACATCCTTGGCAACGATTATAATTTAGTCCAATGTAGAGAAACACTTACTTAAACTTAAATACATCTTCTATAAAAATCACAACAAATGACAGTTAGGTAGTATGGGCAGCCTACAAGCCCTTTTAGAGAGCAAAAGCAAGGAGTTCTCCTTTCTAAGCTTCTCCCAAGTAAAAAGTTACATATGCAGCATTAATCCCAATAAAGATATTTATATATAAATTATATTAATAGCATTAAAGATTTCATTAAAGTTAAAGGTACTCTTCTTAAAATATTAAAATTACAGATAGCCCATTTGCCACACATGTTTAAAAGGTCTTCACAAAACAAAAAGTCAATCTCTGAACACAAAATACAGGACCTATACTAACATAAATTTATAAAGTACTTTAGCCAAATTTATCTCCAATCAGGTCAAGGACATTGGCTCCTAATACGAGACCATCACTTATTCAGACATAAGTGGTCTTCTGAATATTTTTGGCACAATACTCATCTTAACCAACATGACTCATTGTGTCTGGGTCAGATCAAATATATTTTTCATTAGAAAATACCACAAATGAACTTTCATTATTTTGCCTTATTAACTTTAGGAGTGATTTTATCCCTTTTTTGTTTCACCATACAAACTCTTTATAAAATATTCAGATAGAATGGACACATTATGCATTTATTACAAGCATTATTTAATTTTCTGGGCCAAACTCCAGTAATTACTATATTCATTTGAAAATCACATTACAAAATTAGGTGTAGCAATGCTTGATGCAAGGTACAACTGTCACACCTGTACTTATGAAGTAAATGCCTTATCTTTTCAGCTTCACGCTGCGCTCCTTGACCAAGTATGTAAATCACATCAGTATGAAGTATTTGGCCTAGAACAACAGCAGGATGGTTAACAAAAGAAGTTTGTGAATATGATGACTTGCATTTTCAAACATCCAAAACTACTGAATTCACTATATCAAAATAAGTATCAGTGCATTAATTTCACGATGCAATTTGCCATTTAAAGTTAGGAAAAGAGCAATCCACTACAGAGATCATAAGATCTTGGACCCTGGGACAAAGCACAAGTAAATTGTCTATTAAATAATAGATTTTTACAGTAGCTGTTATAGTCCTCTATCTCCAATTAAGTTAGAAAAACATTAGAAATGCTGCACTAGTCTATAACAGAAGTTTTTAAAAGTTGTTTTTCCACAAATATATGCTGACTTACATGTGCTCTTGGAAGCTAGGCAGAGCACCCAATTTGAACAAAATAGGCTGGTAAGTCCATCCTTTTTTTAAAAAATGCTTGTAACAAAGCAAATTTGAAGATGATGTCTTGTTAAAATGCAGGACAGTTATTTGAACAAACCCCATAATTGAACTGACTGATTCACTAGGGGTAATTTTACACCCCAATACAAAGGGGTGGAAGTTGGGGGTTAAATTGATAAATATGTGAAATCCGGCTTCAACCCACCACAAGCTTCCTGTTTAATTTCAATGATGGGTTTGGGGCATCTGAGTAATCCACTCTGTAGAGACAGCACGGTGATTATAACATTTAAATTAGGTTACGTTCCTCAGAGTTTGGCAGCCATTTGAATTTAATGCTGGACAGCCGGGTTTCTCAGGGCTCAACAATAACACCCTGCATTTACATAATGTCTTTAATGTAATAAAACATAGATTTTAGGAAGGGAATTCTAGAAATTAGGGACCAGGCAACTGAATGCACAGCCACGAATGGTGCAGCAATTAAAACTGGGGATGCTCAAAAGGCCAAAATTAGAAGAGCGAAGATACCTCAAAGGGTTATGTGGCTAGAGACACGGGAAATCCAATAGCTAAAGAGAGGTAAGAGCTACTAGCTGCAGAAGAAAAGTGCTTTTAAGAGCATTATTTGTGAACTATGTTCCCTCTAGAGTGCACATGGGCATGATCGTTCAGCAACTCACTATGCAGGCTGCACGCAAATCTTGTCCTTTAAAATGCCAGCAGTGCATGGTCTCGCAAAAAATTAAGGATATTGCACACTTAAAACGAACAGGCCATACACAAAATGAAAATTGAAGGGGATGTTGCTGATGACTTAGGAGTAACAGGGAGTCTTCCCCAGACCTGCAAGCAAGTCTGCTGGTGGAATCTGCCTCTCCAGTCATGATTTCAAGCCCACTGCCAACTATGTCCCGATCTTTCCTTCCCTCCCTCCTTACTGCTCTGCTCAGAGCCCTCTGATCACATCCCAATCTGTTCTAATTGTAGAGCGGCCTCAAATCAGCTCTCCCATTGTGGCAATCTTCCACCTGTACATGGTTCGCCTCCTAACTGTCCCAACACAGAGGGCATCTTCAGCACTAGTTTCTTTTCAATCTCCTCTAGTCCTACATTCCCCCCTTTGCTTGTCCAACCTTGGACTTTTATGCATTCGTTCTTAGCTACATCAAGGGCTGACTTGGCCCTAATCTCTGGACCTCCGTCTCCAAAATCCCTCTTTCTAATTAGTTATTTCAAGCTATAATACCTTCTAAACAAAACTTTTGGTCACGCCATCAACTCTCCCACCCTGGTTCAATAGCCATTCATTTTTCTGCTCGCTTTAAAGCACACTGGGATGTTTTTCTATATTAATCATGCTACATAAATGCAAATTTTCATTTCTGCATTATGTGATACCTCTATTTTGAAAATTTGGAATTGAAATGATTACTATTCCAGGCATTTCTCGGCTCAGAGATTTCAAAAAACCTGATTAAAATTTTAGTGCTTGCAATCCTGTAATTAAAAAAAAAGGATGCCTGGGAGCAATTACAAGGCTATTATGTGAGCCATGGGCTTGGATGACAATGGATGCAGACCATGTTTACAAAGCTTGAAGGGTTTCGAATATCCTCAGCTCCACAATTAGATTAAAACGTTAAAGAAATACTGCAGGAAAATGCTGAGTATTCATTTGAAAGACAGTGCGATGTGCCATTTGAAGGACAGCAGTTGAAGCATAAACACTCTTTGCCTGTCTTCAATGACTAGCAATTCTGGCTGCTTATTACTTTTCAGTGAGTGAGAAGATCAATGCATTCCTGGGATACAAGCTGTAGACTACAGCTTTTCATAATGGTATCCTCAATTTAGGCACAACTTTAGTGGTCATAACTTTGAGATGCATCAATAACTATTTACTTTTTGGCATAGGACCTTCAGTATTAAATTATCTCAGTTGAAAATTTTGCTGTATAATCACTTTTGTATATTTATTATATTGAGGATGCTCCATGGGGTATCAATTGAATGCATAATTTAACACACTTAAACAATTCTCAACTGAGTTGTGCCAGTCTGTTTATGTGTAGCCTTCTCAGGGAATTCTGCTCAAACCCAGTGAACAAATAGGAAGAATCCACAATTACTGCATATTTAAATTTAGTTCGAATTCTTAAATTCACAAAGCACTTTGATACCCTCATATCTTTGCAAAGTAGCATTGTTTACCACAGATTTAATTTCCAATCTTGAAAACAGTGATTAAAGCTGGAATTTCTCTTTAAGTAAATATTGTTAGGATCTTGGTAGAGACCAGTAACTTTTAAAAAAGAAATTCGAATTCCCAGTTATGAACTGAAAGAATTACGCCATAAGATTTCACGTTTTAAGTAAAAACCTTTCCTGTACTAAACAAAACAGGTACTAATAGCTTAAAACTATATTTCATAAATCGGAGAGTTTTCTTTATTTATTCATGGGATGTGGGTGTCACTGACTAGACCAGCATTTATTGTCCATCCCTAATCGCCCTCGAGAAAGTGGAGGTGTGCTGCAGTCCATGTGTTGCAGGAACCTATACTTTACAGGATCTTGAGAGTTTCTTATTCCTAGGACCAAACCAAGGTGTGTCACAGCTCTCTTCGATTCACTTCGATTCTCCTCAGAGTTCCCACTTTTCTCTGAGGAAGGGGATATCTTGGGGTCCTTCCGTCAGCATCGGGCTAGGCAAACCCTCCAACTCTCCTTCGACGCCTCATAATTGTAGACTCCCCAGCTCAAACATGGGCTTCACTGGATTCCTGCTTAGTGACTTCAAAATCAAAAAACACTCTTAGTTCCTGACAGCCCTTTTCTAATGGTCCACAGCTCTTGGCAGATTATCTGTCTGCTTGTCTCAAAGCTGCTCCTAGGCTGACTTCAATTGCTTCTGCTTCTGTTTCTGTGAGCAATCGCATAGTCAAAACCCAAAACCAAAAAAAATTACTCCCTGCAATCTATTCCTCCAGCAGCATGGCATGCCTGGGGTGTCCCAGTTAGAGATTTAAATTAATTATCACCAATCCCAAACCTTTCCTTTGTCCTGGGAAACAATATGAATAATTTAAGCCCCTTATTGAGGCAGCTGTAGCGATTCCATTTCCAACAAGAAGCTCAAAGAGGTAGCCCATTGTTTAGTTTCCAATACTTCCCACTATGACCTTAGAAATTAAATGTAGTTCACCCTTTGATTTGCAATTACTTAAGGTTCATTTATCAACTTCGCAAACCAGGTGTTTTAATTTATCTTACACTTAAAAATTTCAATCCTCCAACTAAAGGTTATACTCCTCAAATCTATGAGTCATAAGATCAGGTATTTGTAACAATATTTTAATAATTTGTCATGAATCTTGCTCAAATTCCTACCTTTCAGGTACTTTCACATTACATATTAGCATAAAACAAAACCTAAACAGGGCCAACAAGCAGTCTCATTCTAAAACCATCAGTGGCAGTCAAGGATAACCAATTTTTGTTTACAGTGCCAAAAGTTATGGAGATAGAAATTTTCAAAAGCACCAACATTAAGTTATTAAAGCATATCTGGGGCACCTCAACGGCTCAGCAGGCAAATTGTACCATACTGGATGGTCCTGTGCTACATATTATAGGAAGATCACTTATTGATGCTCAGTTAATTGATCCCAATGAGAGTGATGATGTGGGAGCAGCTAGAATCTACTTGACATATTCATGACAGTTATGACGACCTTTGATCCAGAAGCAGTACAGTAAGGAAAATTTGTAATTTTTTAAAAATGCATAGGGAATCTGTAATTGGTTTTACAAATGTTTCAATTGCAAAGGAATTAACTGTAATTTTCTCGAATAATAAAAAATGCTGCTCCATGAGACCTGGCGACCCTTGACCTGGACGCAATACCAAAAGAAAGGAAGCTAATATACGAAAGCATGTGGTCAGACCCAAAGGAGAGCTGCAACATAGGGGAGAACAGAAAAGGCATACTTACAAGGAGTGAGAGTGTGAGACAGTATGTGTGAGTGTGAGAGTATGTGTGAGTGTGAGAGTGTGTGAGTGCGTGTGCGCACACGAGATACAGTTGAAGACAACAGAAATCTGAAGACAGGGTCAGAGCAGGGATTGTGAAATGGACAATTTTACTGCTGCTGCTTCAATTTTGTCAGAGCCAAACAGATCATTTAACAGGGTTTATTCGAGGGTTCAGATAAAGGAGTCCCTGGGGAAGCTGTGCCATCAACATTGTTGTGAGCCTAGCTAAGGAGGTTCTACAGGAGTGTGCCGTCCAGGTGACAACAGTCTCCAGGGACCTCAGATGAAACGCGGCTGCCAATGAACATGGCTCCAGGGCCAAATCAAGGAGTGGGAAAACGCAGGATCGTATGTACCAGAGGCTGAGTTAGTGAACTTTGGGACTACACGTGGTGCCACAGGTCTGCGGAGAGTGATGTGGGTGCTTGTGGTTGTGTAAGACTTTTTCGTATTGACAATTTAAAGTGAAATTTAGCTTTTTATTTGAAGTATTATTTGCCTGTAATGATGTTTAATTTGCATTGGTTTTGATTTGCTAAAGTAAAAAGTTATAAAAAGTGAGATCTTGTTGGTAATTGGGGGTTGTTTGGTAAACTTAGTTACTTTAGTAACGTTTCTCCCGTAGGAGTCATAACACAGTGAAGATCCAAGTGCAGTGCAAGATAAACTACAGTTGCAAATGATAGCCGACCATCCTATGGTGCATCATGCTGAAGGGAGTCATTGGGCCATTTTGTATCCTTAGCAACTTCTTAAAGATTGTAAACGAAGTGTTAATACATTGTAGCCTATGCCAAACAGTGTAAAAAGTGCACATATATCCATATATTCTACCAAACCAAATTACCCAAAGCAAAGAGAGAAACCTACTTGTAGCTGAAATGATTGATACTTTACAGCCATGCCTAAAACCAGGATCAATCCCCATCAGAACCCGGCCACGAACAGGATTAATCAAAAGAAGCTGTCGAAGATTTCTCCCAAACATTGCAATAGATTCCTTCTCAGCATCTGAGCTTAAACGGGATCTTAAAAGAAAGATAAGCAAAGTCTTAACTCCATTAGTTATCCAAATAAAATAGAATTCACAATAACATGATATTTTGCACTTCTTTATTCTTAACTGCTCAACATAATTTCAGTATTTATCTTCATCCATCTAGATAGTGTCCAAAAAGTGTCTGTGAGAAGAATGTCAATTACAAATATAGCAATGTCCTGCAATTGTAAAACTCGAATTTATAAAAATCCAGGTCTGGGATCTAACCTTCTAGCTCTCTCTCTCTCTCTCTCTCTATCCCTGCTTGTAGGTACTCCTACCAGGAGATCTGCTGTCTGTCACACTCGTCTGTCTTGAGTCATCCTCAAACATCCACTGTAGCTTGTCTGCAACCGCTTTATGACATTTGTCATCCAACTAAGCGTTGTCGTCCCTTCTTTCTGCTGCCCTCCAGCAGAGATCTCTGTAGCTTTTTAACTGATCAAATAGCCAAAATACTGACATTTTCTTTTCTAGATGTCTTGCTCTTACAATTTCAAGTACCTCTTCATTTGTCTTATGCTCTGTTTATGGAATTTGAAGCATATGTCTTAGCATCCATATTTCAAAAGCCTCTATTTTCTTCCAAAGGTTTCTGAGGCATACAGGAAAATAGATAGAATCTAGCATGAGTTTTTTCCTTGTTAAAAGCTTGAGTTTTCTTCTTGTTAATACATTCTTTATCTTCGCAAAATTACTTCTGGCCATCTCTACCCTCCTTCTGACTTCGGCATCGCATCTACCATCTTTTATTATCATTTGCCCTAAGTAGACAAACTTATCTACAGAATTACCTGGAAAAACTCATCAGGTCTGGTAGCATCGGCGGAGAAGAAAAGAGTTGACGTTTCGAGTCCTCATGACCCTTCGACAGAACTTGAGTTCCAGTCCACTCAAACTCAAGTTCTGTCGAAGGGTCATGAGGACTCAAAACGTCAACTCTTTTCTTCTCCGCCGATGCTGCCAGACCTGATGAGTTTTTCCAGGTAATTCTGTTTTTGTTTTGGATTTCCAGCATCCGCAGTTTTTTTGTTTTTATAGACAAACTTATCTACTTGTTCCAGCGTGACATCATCCACTTCAATCTTCACTTGTTTCTTTTAAGGTATTCCTTCTGAATACTACTGTTTGCATCTTTTTGGTGTTCATTCTCAACCCATATTCTAAGCTTCTAGATTTTACTTGATCTACAATATTCTGTAGTGCCTCTTCTGAATCTGCAAGTCACCTTGTGTCGCTGTGCCCCAATCTTTACTGCTAGATACACACCAGACTTGCTTAATATTTGTTGTCCGTACAGATTGAATAATTTTTGTAACAGTATAACAGCCTTATCGTACTTCTCTCTTCATTTGAAACATATCTGATTGTTCTTCTAGCCTGATGCTCGCTATTTTGGTTCCAATATATGTTCTGGATAAATTTCACATCTTACTTGTTAACGTCCCATTTCAGCAGCACGTCTATTAGCTTTTGGTGATAAGTACGATCAAACGCCTTTTCATGGTCTATGAAGCAGATGTAAATGTTCTCGTTTACATCTAGATATTTATTGGAGATTGTTCTTAGGCTTAATATTCAGTTTCTTGTTCCTACACAAGTCTAAATCCAGGCTGCGTTTCACCAATTTCTACTTCAAGTGTATTATTACCTCTCTTTTATGAATTTCTAGGTCACTTTAGTGAGATGACTCATTAAGCTTGTAGTTCTAAAATGATTGCACTTCATTGCTTTAGGTTTCCTAACAAATAAACGAACATCACAAGTCACTCAGAATGCATCCTTTGGTACATATTGGATCACAAATTTCAGTTATCACTTCCAATTCAGTTTCTCGAAGGGCTTTTAGATTTTCTGTTGTTACTTCATCAATGCCTGGAGCTTTTCCTGTACTCACCAATTTCAAAGCATTCTTTACTTCTTGATATCAATGCTTGGTTCATCGTTTGCCTCTATTTTGAGGGATCCACATGATTTGGGTCATTATACAATTCACTTAAATATTCTGTCCATCTTTTTGCTACTACATACCTTTAAACAATATTTTAGCATCTTTGTTTTTTATGGACCCACTATCTGTAATTATCCTTTACTTTCTATCTATCAAAGATTTCATCTTCTGGTGCATAACTCTTGTTTTGTGATTTCTTTCCAGCTCCAATACTTCATCACACATCTCATTATCCTATTTCTCTTTAGCCTCCCTACATGCATTCTTTAATTTCTTTTCAATTTCATCCTACTCAGGTGTGTTTCTTTTCTTTCCCCTTTCTGTCATCATTGCTAGTATCTCATCTGTCATCCACTCTTTTTTCTTTTCCATTTAGGTAGTGCTTCCTTTGCAGCATGTTGTACACCAGAAATGTAGAAAATAGGAGCTGGAAGAGGTCATTCAGCCCTTCAAACCTGCTCTGCCATTCAATGTGATCATGGCTGATCCTGCACCTCAACACCATATTCCCGCGCTCTCCCGATACCCCTAGATGCCCCTAGATGCCTTTAGAGATTAGAAATCTATTTCCTTCTTAAATATATTCAGTGACCTGGTCTCCACAGCCTTCTGTGGTAGAGAACTCCACAGGCTCACCACCGTCTGAGTGAAGAAGTTTCTCCTCATCTCAGACCTAAATGGCTATCCTGTATCCTGAGACTGTGACCCCTTGTTCTAGACACACACCACCCCCCATCCCGGCCAGAGGAACCATTATCCCTACATCGAGTCTGTCCATCCCTGTCACAATGTTATACGTTTCAATTAGGTCCCCTCTCCTTCTTCTAAACTCCGATGAATACAAGCCTAGTCAGCCCAATCTCTCCTCATGCGACAATCCTGCCATCTCAGAAATCAGTCTGGTGAACCTTCGCTGCACTCCCTCTATGGCAAGTACATCCTTTCTTAGGTAAGGAGACCTAAACTGCACACAATACTGCAGGTGTGGTCTCACCAAGGCCCTGTCCAGCTGCAGTAAGGCATCCTCACTCCTGTCCTCAAGTCCTCTCGCAATGAAGGCCAGCATACCATTTGCCTTCTTAACTGCTTGCCGCATCTGTATGCTTGCTTTCAGTGATTGGTGTACAAGGACACCCAGGTGCCTTTGTACATTAATATCTGCCAATCTATCACCATTTAAACAATACTCTGGCATTCTGTTTTTCCTACCGAAGTGGATAACTTCACACTAATCCACGTTATACTGCATCTGCCATGTCTTTGCCCACTCACTCAACCTTGCCACTTGAAGCTTCTTAACACCCTCCTCACCACTCGCATTCCTGCCAATTTGCGGTCGTCAGAAAACTTGGAAATATTATATCGCTGCTCCCAATGTGGTTTCCTCTACATTGGAGTGACCAAACGCAGACTGGGTGACCGCTTTGCGGAACACCTTCGGTCTGTCCGCAACCATGACCCAGACCTCCCTGTCGCTTGCCATTTCAACACACCACCCTGCTCTAATGCCCACATGTCCATCCTTGGCCTGCTGCAACGTTCCAGTGAAGATCAACGCAAACTGGAGGAACAGTACCTCATCTTCCCACTACATACTTTACAGCCTTCCGGACTGAATATTGAGTTCAACAACTTTAGATCATGAACTCTCTCCTCCATCCCTACCCCCTTTCCGATCCCCCCTTTTCCAATAACTTATATATATTTTTCTATTTCCATTTTAAATGTATTTCTATCCATTGTTTTATCTCTACCTTTTGGCCTATTTCGATCCCTTCCCCCCACCCCACCCCCACTAAGGCTATCTGTCCCTTGATCGTCCTGCTTTCTACCCTTAATGTCACCATTAGCACATTTCTTAGCTAATATCGCCATCGTCAACACCTCGTTGTCCTTTTGTTTATGACATCTTTTGGCAATCTCCACCTATCACTGGCCCTCTATCCAGCTCTAACTGTCCCATCCCCCCACTTAAACCAGCTTATATTTCACCTCTTTTCTATTTTTCCTTAGTTCTGGTGAAGAGTCATACGGACTCAAAAGGTTAACTGTATTCCTCTCCGCAGATGCTGTCAGAACTGCTGAGTTTTTCCAGGTATTTTTGTTTTGGAAATATTACATTTTGTTCCCTCATCCAAATCATTGATATATAGTGAATAGATGGGGCGCAAACACTGGCCTCTGCAGTACCCCACTAGTCACAGCAAAAATGACCCATTTATTCCTACTCTATGTTTCCTGTCTGCCAACCAATTCTCAATCCATGCCAATATATTACCCCCAATCCCATGTGCTTTAATTTTATACACTAACCTCTTATGTGGGGCTTTATCAAAAACTCACTGGAAGAGGAGGCTCCACAAATATCCCCATCCTTAATGATGGAAGAGTCCAGCATTCAGTGCAAAAAATAACTGAAGCATTTGCTACAACCTTCAGCCAGAAATGCCAAGTGGGTGATCCATCTCGGCCTGCCCCAGAGGTCCCCAGCATCACTGGTACTAGACTTCAACCAATTCCACTCACTCCATGTGATATTAAGAAATGGCTGAAGGCACCGGATGCTGCAAAGGCAATGGGCCCTGACAATAATCCAGCAATAGTACTGAAGGCTTGTGCGCCAGAACTTGCCGCATCCCTAGCCAAGCTACAACACTTGCATCTACCCAGCAATGTGGAAAATTGCTAGATATATCCTGTGCACAAAAAGCAGGACAAATCCAACCCAGTCAATTACCGCCCCATCAGTCTACTCTCGATCATCATTAAAACGATGAAATTGATCATCAACAGTGCTATCAAGCTGCACATGCTTAACAATAACCTGCTCACTGACGCCCAGTTTGTGTTCCGCCAGGGCCACTCAGCACGTGGCCTCATTACACCTTGGTTCAAACATAGATAAAAAAGCTGAACTCCAGAAGTGAGGTGAGAGTGATTGCCCTTAACATCAAGGCTGCATTTCACCAAGTGTGGCATCAAGGAGCCCTGGCAAAACTGTGGTCAATGGGAACCAGGGGGAAAACTCTCCAGAGTTATTGTCATACCTAGCACAAAGGAAAATAGTTGTGGATAATAGTGGATAATCATCTCAGTTCCAGGGTAGGGTTCCTCAGGGTAGTGTCCTTGGCCCAACCATCTTCAGCTGCTTCAACAATAACCTTCCTTCCATCATAAGGTCAGAATTGGGGATGTTCACTGATGATTTCACAATGTTCAGCATCATTCGCAACTCCTCAGATACTGAAGTAGTCCATGTCCAATGTAGCAAGACCTAGACAACATCCAGACTTGGGCTGACAAATGGCAAATAACATTCATACCACACAAGTGCCAGGTAATGACCATCTCCAACAAGAATCTAACTGCCGCCCTTTGATATTCAATGACATTACCATCACTGAATCCCCCACTATCAACATCCTGGGAGTTACCATTGACCAGAAGCTGAACTGGACTAGCCATATAAATACTGTGACAACAAGAGCAGGTCAGAGGCTAGGAATCGTGCAGTGAGTAACTCACCTCCTGACTCTTCAAAGCCTGTCTGCCATCAACAAGTTACAAGTCAGGAGTGTGATAGAATACTCTCCACTTGCCTGGATGAGCACAGCTCTAATAACACTCAAGAAGCTTGACACCATCCAGGTCAAAGCAGAACACTTGATTGGCACCCCATCCACAAATATTCACTCCCTCCACCACCGATGCAGTGGCAGCAGCGTGTACCATCTACAAGATGCAATGCAGAAACACACCAAGGCTCCTTAGACAGCACCTTTCAAACTCACAACCACTACCATCTAGAAGGACATGGGTAGCATATACATGGGAACACCACCACCTAGAAGTTCCCCTCCAGAAACGTACCACCCTGACTTGGAAATATATCGCCTTTCCTTCACTGTCGCTGGGTCAAAATCCTGGAACTCCCTCCCCAATAGGGTGTACCTAAATTACACAGACTGCAGCAGTTCAAGAAGGCAGCTCACCACTACCTTCTCAAGGGCAATTAGGGATGAGCAATAAATGCTGGCCTAGACACTAAAGCCCATATCCCTTGAATAAATTTTTAAAAAGATTTCATAGGCATATAGTCGTTTGGCAGTACAGAAGCTTTTAATCTTGCCCTCATCAGGACAGCTGCACAAGATAAATCATCTGTAAAGAGAACAACAATTTATACTGCATGAGAAGAGAGTACTGATTGGTTGGCAATTGGACTTTGATTGGTAGAGGCTTTGACGGAGAATGCAGCAGAGAACAGTTAACTGCTAGACTTTTGTTTCACATTCAAACCAGGCAGGTTGACTCTGATTGGTCAATGCATTGCCATGGGGAATGAACCAGGGAATGGCGGTCCCCCAAGCTTTTGTTTAGTTGGAAAGATGTAATGCATGGACATGCTCCTTTTGTCTGCAAAGGACAGGGCCGTATGTGTGAACATATGTGGCTTCCAGCATACGTAAATGAGCAACACTGAGTCCAACAGATAATCTTAAACTTGTTTCAGTGTAATTCTTAGCACAATCAGGATTGTTAAGCAAATATTATCAAATCGCAGAATCACATTTAATGTTGGACACAGTGTTTTAAGTTTTGCAAGCAAACGTTGGTTGGGTACAGTCAGTACTTTGCCTGTTGCGAAAAGCCAAAGGGACGTGCTGTTTGATAAGATCCACTAGTCATTGGGGTGTACAGCCTACATACCTGGCATAACACTGGCACTGAAATTCATACACCACATGACTCATTTGTGTGATAGGCAGAATGTCTTTTTGAATTGACGGTAGCATCCTGTCAGCAAAGAATACCACTCATGGTGCTACTGCATCATAACAGCGTGCAACAGCAATGATCTTTGTCAGTTTCCACAAGAAACGCATTTTTGATGGAATGACACCTAACCCCGTACCCCTTGCACACTTCCGATACATAGATGATATGTTTGCTAAATTTGAACCCGCAGCCAGTACTTCCTTACACACCTTAATGGGCTCCTTGGATGAGTTAACTGTGGAAGTCGGTGGGCTTGTAATGAATATTGGTGGACAGTCTATCACCAGAAAGTGAAACAGAGAGGTCAAGGAAGGGAAGGGAAGTGTCAGAGATGGACCATGTGAAGGTGATGGAGGGGTGGAAATTGGGCTCCATCCTGCACACAAATTCATCTTTGAAATTAAGCAGTCAAATGAACTCTCTTTCCTCGATGTGCTAGTTGAGAAATCTGCAATTTCTACTGCAAGCTTACCTTCACTGGTCAATAAACACATTGGGATTCATATATTTCCATGTGCAATAAGATTGGCCTTATTGGCAACCTTGTAAGTTGGGCCCGAGCATTTACTCACCGTGCTGAAATAGGGTGCATCAAAGCCATCCTCTGGGATAATGGCTACCCTGATCAGGTTATTGATCACTGTATATAGCTCAAAATCATGAATGGGTTATGGCCACCTCTTTCGGCCTTGAAAAGCACCCAGTCTACCTCTGATTACACTGGAAGGGTAAGTGTCTCAAAAATTTGAGCAGCAGGCGAGGCTAACAGTTGCATGCTGTTACTATGCAGTAGCAACACAGTGGTATTCTCCACCAACAGGATACTGCTGTCAAGCCAAAAAGGCGTTCTGCCTATCACACAAATGGGTAATGTGCAAAACAAATTCCAGTGCTGGTGTGATTCCATGTGGGCTTTACATCCATCCCAATGACTGCGGGTCATAGCAAACAGCACGTCCCTTTGGCTGTTCAAAATTCACAACAGGCAAAGCACTGACTGTAACCAACCGTGCTTGCAAAACTCAAAACATAATGTTCAACATTAGATGTGATTCCACAATGGGACAATGCTTACTGTGCTAAGAATTACACTGAAAACCAATTTAAGATTATCTGTTGGGCTCACAGTGTTGCTCACTTACATATGCTCGAAGTCACACACAGGGCCCTAACTTTGGCAGACTAAAAGAGTATGCCCACACATTTTGCCTTTGCCAACTAAACGAAAACTTGCGGGACCGCCATTCCCTGGTTCATTCTCCATGGCAATGTCTTGACCAGTCGACCTGCCTGGTTTGACTTCGAAAGAAAAGCTTGGCAGTTACCGTTCTCTGCTACATTCTCCATGGCACCACCTCTACCAGAGTCCACTTGCCAACCAATCAGCACTTTCTTCTCATGCAGTATAAACTGTTGATCCCTTTACTGTTGGTTTATCTTGCGTAGCTGTCCCAATGAGTGCAGGGTGAAAAGCTTCAATAGCATGTCTCTTTTTTCAGCAATATTTGCTTTCATGATTTTCCATTTGTTTTCTATTTTTTGTTCTGAGACCTCTGTTTGTTCTGTTTCCTGAATCCTGAGACATTCATACTTGTTCCTTTTTCTTTAAGAGTGAATGCCTCATTGATGTTCTCATTCTTCAGCATATCAAAGTATAAATGGTCACACATCTTTTTCTTTTTTAGTATTTTCAGTTCCATCTTAATTTTTGCCACTGACAGACAATGATCTGAATCTACATCCATGCTGGGATACATATGAATGTTCTTTATACTGTTTCTAAAACAAGGTTTCACTACCACATAATCTCTTTGACTTCGAAATCTATTATCTAGACTTCTCCAAGTGTACAGTCTTTTTTGTGTTGCTTAAAGAAGGTGTTTGCCACCAGTAAATGATTTTCTTGACAAAATTGTATCAGTCTCTCTCCTCTTTCATGTCTTGATCCAAGGCCATGTTGATTGACATGCATTCCTGATGCTCCGTCACCGACTTTAGCATTGAAGTCACCCATTACAATTGCCACATCAGTTGATTTGATTATAACACTTCAGGACATCAACATAAAATGCTTCTATTTCCTCTTCACTGTGATCTTGTGTCGGAGCATAAACTTGTATGACAACTAGATCAAAAGGCTTCCCTTCGATCTTAATCATAATCACTCCTTCTGAGGTTAGCCAATAACCTTGAACTGATTTCTTCTATCTTTTGTTTATTAGGATTCCTACTCCATTACTTCAGCTGGGGCCTAGCTAAATTTCCACTAAGCTGTGCAGTAGCAACCACAAATTATTGCATAGGTTGCACACAAACCAACTATTTTAAAATACCTGAATGCAGCCACACAAAATAATTTAAAGGTGTAGCACACTTAAGTTAATTGGCCATGTACAAAGAAAAGAGATTAGTGGCCTAATCAGTGTTTTATAAAGGTTTAGCATTACTTCTTTGCTCTTATACTTTATGCCTCTATTTATAAAGCCAAGGATCCTGTACGCCTTTTAAAGTCTTCTTTACATATTGACTTCTAATGCATATTCTCAAAAGCTGCCTATCGTGCTAAAAGCACAGAGACTAAAAGTCTCTGTTGAGCAGAACTTAATTTAGCAGCAATTTCTTCATATAACTTGATCAAAATTACTTATAGTCAAAAATCCCAAAATGTGACATTGCAGTTAGCATGCATGAGAAAAGAAAATATGGTTAGTGTTTCTGCTCTTCTTCATTCCACAGTGACTCCTGCTGGAAAGCGCATGCGTGGAAATAAAAGGAATTTAGAACCAGCTTGGCTGTGATTCTTTTCCTTACTATTGGCCTACTGATTACCGTGAGCAAGCTACCGAATGGTTATGAGTGCCAATTGCACTTTGCCCAGCAAGATTTAATGCTTCCAGGAAAAAAAAATAATTGAAAATATTTTGAAAACAGTTGTCACCTGAACTCTCTGCACAGAAGTGGATAAATGAGACGTTTATATGAATCTTCAGCAGAATCCTTCAAGAGTTTCATGAATTCAGGCCTTGCAAAGTGGCGTGGTCTCCATCTACATTAGTGTTCAAACATGTAGTTTAGTACAAGCGTTTATTAATTATTTTCTTTTCAAATATTGTACTGTTTTCCTGAGGACAGCAACGTATGAAATAAAACTGTCCTCTGTACATGCTAGTGACAGAGGATATCTGTAGTTCAAGAGGCTGCACCCTGGAGTGTCAGCAATCTCCATCACGTATTTAATACTGAAGAAAAAGGTATGGATGTGACCATTAATACACATTGTGCTTTTGCATCCAATTATAGAAAGAACATTGAAGTAATGGAAAAATGCAACATGTAGTAAGCGTGACAGGCTTGTGAAGAAAAAGGTAATGTCAGATCCATGGTCTCCAAAGCTCTCAACCACTGGGACTCTCCTTGTGTCATTGCTGGATTTGTTGTTGACTAAATGACAGATTGCTAGGTTAGTTAACTCCATTATTCTTGTATCATGAGGCTATCAGGATGGCAGAAGAAACTCGATCTTGGTAGGCTTAGATTTTTCACCAACTAGTGAATCCTACGTTCCTGTAGATTCACTAGTGATGACATCAGAGGGAACACCATATAGTTTTAGTGAGCGACTTGAAGAAACTGCAGCTACATTAAATAGGACAGATACAGCAGAAATGCTCTCCACTATTAAAGTTTTCTCTGATATTTATTATGGGTCCAATACTACAAATGAACACAAACTCAGTAAATTATGACATTTAAAATGGAATTAGATGAACATGATAGAACAAGTATTCAAAATAAGTGCCTCAAAAAAATGAATGGAATTAAAGACCTCTGATATGGAGCCCCAAGTCTTTCTTGTTCTAAAATGTCCTTAAAAATCTTCGCTGGCATAAATGCTAATTTATAAGATTTCAATTCAGCTCATACCTCTGCAAGTTTAAATAGGTATCAGCTGTTGCTCAGTTGGTAGCACTCTCATCTGAGTCAGAAGGATGTGGGCTCAAGTTCCACTTCAGAACCTGAGCACAAAAGTCAAAGCTGATATTCCAGTGCAGTACTGAGGGAGTGCTGTACTGTCAGAACTGCTATCTTTTGGATGAGACATTAAATCTAGGCCTGTCTGCCCTCTTAGGTGAACATAAAAGATCCCATGGCACTATTTCAAAAAGGAAGAGGGGAGTTATCTCCAGTGTCCTAGCAATAGATATCCCTCAATCAACATTGCCAAAATAAGCTATACTTTTATAAGACTGCTGTTTGTGGGAGCTCACTGCTCACAAATTGACAGTCCCAGTGCCTATTACATTCTCCCATTACAACAGTGACTACGCTTCAGAAGTACTTCAATAGCTATAATGTGCTATGGGACATCCAGTTGTCATGAAAGGTGCTATATAAATTCAAGACTTTCCAAATACAATATAAATTTAAACAAGTTCAATACTGAGCAGAATTAAGATATCCAAAGGACTAACAGAATGCATTGCTGAATTCCTGTTCAGTTTCAAAGAGTGAAATTAATCACAGGACACATTTCAATACATAGAAAAAAGTACGGAATCTCTAGATCTCATTCAATCTTTATACGGCATTGGCAGTCTGACTTCTGCATTTTAGTGTGTTAGCTTCATTCATGCAGTTCTCTTACATAATGGCTCCCCTGTTAACTGCATCCTATAGAAGTACAAGGCACTTTTTCACAGGCAGGTGGGGAGGGAGAATGATAGGGTGAGTCAATCTGCACACTTACTAGTGCCGGGCATTTGCAGATGCCCGGAATCAGATTAGATATGCTCATATTCAAAGATATTCCCTCCCTAAAAGTTTTGGGTGCAAGGGGAAAGAGAACAACTGAAGAGGTAACAAATTTCATAGGGATAGTGTACAAAATATATTTGAACATTAAGCTTTGTACATATACAGACCTTTCATTGACGCACCATCTACAGAACTCATTTTTCACTCTGTCAGGAATGCTGACCTTCACTGTCAGGATTTTCAATTTTTCCCCTCGGTTAATGGCCAGAATCTGAGTGCAAACATAAATAGCACAGACAGATGACACATAAAATACCCAAAAGACAAACTTATCAAGTCTCCTTACATGTAGGCACTCGTTTGATGCTTTATCGTAAATCATACTGAATATAATCAATTAAGAAAGGTACTTTAATAGATAGTTAAGGTCAGAAACATGGACTTGATAGAAACAGATAAGGAAAGATAGCAAATACAGAAAGGTTAAGTCAGCTAGTGCTACAGCTAAATATATTTTAAAAGTGGATGCTGCACAACATTCTGCAATAAATTCCAGAAATTTCCATTCTTATCGTATGAAGCGCAATTCACTGCCCAAATACCAGGCGCAGTAAAAATGCTGTTTTTGAGTGATAAACCATTTACTGCCACCAATCAAGTAACATGCAAATCTCTGAAATGTTTTACTTTAATATGAGATAATATTTAATAATTCTGCAGGACTTTAAGTCAAAAAGCTTCCCCCCTTTTGCTGAAGTAAAAAGAAACAAAGTTATTTGTTCCTAGAAATCTTCTATTTGGTTACTTTCATATCTGCAAAAAAGTACTTTTTTTCAACTTTTTAAGAAAAAGATAACTAACAGTAGCACACCCACAAATGACCTGCCCTATTGGATTTCTGTACTTGCCTTGCGTCAGATGGGGCAATGAGCCTGTTTACGCAGTCACTTTAATATGTTGCCAAAGAAACTAGGTCAAGCTACAAGGAGGCCTAGAGTCCATAGTTACAATTCCCAATGCTGGTTCAATTGCAGGCTGAAATGTTTTGGAATGTACTTTTAGATATTTTATGAATAAAGTATAATAATCCTAGTGTAAGAAGTAATTCTCCTAAGTGATGACAATGTGATTCAGCTTTAATATGCATACTTTTTTAAAAAGGCCAAATTTCATGTAACAATTTTTGACAGGCTGCAGTAAAGCGGCATTTGTAATTTAACTGAAATCAAATTTGTGAGGACAACCATTTTCAGATAAAAACCACACATACGCATAATAATCAACTGCAGTCTTCTTCTCAATGCATCTGCATTAAAGCTCACCACCACCTTCTCGAGGGCAATTAGAGATGAGCAACAAATGCTGGTCTTGCCAATGATACTCACGTACCATGAAAGAATAAAGAAAGCAATGACATCACAATTATTAATGCTTGTGTGAATGTCAACACACTGAAGAGATGGATTGTACTGACAGATGATGGCTGCGGACATGTCAGCATAATATTTGAATCAATTTTGTTTGTGAGGATTTCAAACAATATATTAAACAAATACCAGGGAGCGGTTTCAAGATTCTAATCCAATTTCTAGACCTTGGTTTGTAAATCGCTCGTGCCATTGACGATACTATCGGAACCTCTTGATGTGTCTCGTAATCAGTCTTGAGAATCCATTGTTCTCTACATTCACTCAGCTAATTCAATGTTCGATACATGTACACTATTAAAAAGTTGTTAGCTGTCCCTCGATTCGAGGATGACGTCTACCCAGGGTCACAAGTTCCTGTCATGGGTCATTGTGATTGAACAGGCCGACTCTTGACCTGCAGATCTCTGGCACGTGGGGCAAGACGTCACACAAGGCGGTGGGGCTCAGAAGGCAGGATTGGTTTCCTCTTCTTTCCTACCACTTTGCCTCATCATTAATAAGTTTGGACCCAAAAGCATGATGTACTTTGATTGACAAGTTGTTGCCATCTTGAATGACTGATAGCAAGTTCCTCTGAGTCATTAATGTCAATGCTGTCACACTTCAAGGAGAGCTTGAGTGTCATTGAAGAGTTTCCTTTGTAATCCCCTGGAACGCTGACCATTTGAGAGTTGAGAAATCTATTGCACTTTTGATGGAGGTGAGGGTGGAGAGGACAGGGGAGATGGAAATTAAAAAGACAGTTGGTAGTGAAGTCAAGCCAAGCATGATCTTTACATTCCAACATGATCCTGGAATAATAAGGTGTTTTGGCAAAGGGGAGCAGGATCCATTAGTCTTTCATGTGGTACAACCAGATTTGGCAATCAATTGCTAAACTGATTGTCTGCCATATATGTTCAAGCTTGCATCTTTTGGACTTAATGGAGTGGAAATGAGGCCCATACCCAGGCTGCGAGAGTGTAAAAGATTCTACTGGGGGCTGGAGCCTAAAAAGATGGAGGTGTGGGTGTGAGTGAGCAGATCAGAATCTGCAGAAATTATGTGACAAATGGGGGGGCCAAAGGATAGACATTTGGGAATTCGAAAGTGGCATTGTACTGATATATCACACCAAACTTCATGCATCTAGCTAGGTAAACCACATTTTTAAAAGCCAAAGTGAACCAAAGCTGACACAAAAACAATTTTTTATTACTGCTATCCCTCATGAAGTTACAAAAAATTTTGCAGCTAAGTGTATCTCAGGAACTCAGTTTACATATTTGAAACAAATCGCACTCTTCACTTTTAGGTTCTGCTGGTACCTGGCACAACCTGAAGTGGGTAGGGCAAAACAATGCATATTTCCAATAATCAGCAGAAAAATTAAATATATTGAAATTAGATTTCAGCAGGAAGAAAACATTTTAACATGGCCTCTTCAGCTGATTCCTCCAAAGGCATGATATTTGATCTTGCTTAAGGTAGGTGTAGAAAAACACAACAGAAACACTGGTGCTAAGATGAGTGTTCCTGGTGCACTTGAAAAATACTGCAAGGCTAAGTTACTTAAAAAGAAGTGTGATAGTGCTTTATTTATACAATTGGTACTTCAGTTGGTCAAATACCAGAAAGGCTGATTTTACAATACTAATGAGCTCGAATGGGATGAAGAAATGTTCACACATTGAATAGCTAATAGTTGAATGAGCTTCAGATCCATGACTTGCCCCGTAAAGTTTGTCTTTCTTTATTAAGATCAGTACTGATAAAATAAACTGGTCCATAAAATCTTGTGAATTAAACAACCAGGCTCCAGCACATTTCCAGCAATCAATAGTGTGATTCTATCAGAAGGTAATCTGATAGTGTAAACTGCCAAGGCTAGAATCTAGAAAGGGGAATGAATTTTACACAACAAATCTATCAACGCAGAATTACAATTGTTACGACATAGATCTTAAAAGTGTCATCAGCAGCTTCACAGCAGTGGCTGATAATTTTTGAAAATATTAATATCAACTGTATTCATATAGGAGGGTGGTGGCAGCATCCTCAGGGAGACTGCACTGGAAGTGAGGGAACACATCAGAACCTGGTACAGTCTGCTTTAATTAGAATCAAGTGCTATTTCTAATTTTGGTGAGTACTCGGGTTGAAAACAGAAATCATACAGATTAAATAATACCAAGTTATAAAAATCTTTTCCTAAAAGGAAACATATGGTTTTAAAGTAACTTGTGCATTTGTGAATTTAAAAGACATGTTTGAATAGTTAATATTTTTAACAAAATGGAGCTTCTGCTGTTACTGCCACAGTACATAAATAGGGATTCTGTATGTGTCTGTACAAAATTATACATGTTAAGCTAAGTCCAAAATAGTCAAAAAATATTTGCTTTGAAATGTTTTGACAAAGGCAGAATACTTAATATACCAAATCTAACTGGCTGTATGGCAATGCATATTTCAGAGAAAATAGAGAAACAATTGGTGAAATCTTGAAGTGTGGACTTATTATTATACAAGAAATTTCTAAAACTTTTAAGTTTGATGTAGCTTTGATGGCAAGCAAATGTATTTGACAGTTAAATGCGTTTTCAGTATTATGTCTCATAACATGCAAATCTACCTGCCACAGATGCGTGACGAGTTCTAATTTTCACCTGGCCGCTAAATTCAACTTTATGGAAATACAAAATCTTAACCTGAAAGAGGTGAAATTGACAGTGTATCTTGCCCTTAATAAGGGCTTTAATATTTTAATCAATTATTAGAACTGTATTAATGAGCTCTTATGGATTTTTAAAATAAAATTTCAGTTTTTTTAAATACATTATAAATTCAAATTATGGTTATTAAATGGCATTGGTAGTAATATAATTCATATCTGTATTGTTTCTTCGACTGTACAACAGACTACACTGTCCATGGTGCAGTAGATTCCACCTCCCATAATTCTGCATGTGCTATTACTTTGCACTGAAGTCAAAAATATTGTAGTTAACTCTTTCCTGCAGTAACACATTATAATTTATTGTATTTCCTCAACAGGTCCAGTATGTTATATTTCCCTGGAGGTCAAATCTACAATCACAATTTCACAGAGCAAGCATTTTAAATAGTATATCAGTTCTTAAAATGTTTGCTCTCTAATCTTTAAAAAAATACAGTTAATACTTACATTACATTTCAATAGTCTCTTAAAATCAAAGTGCTGTGAAGTGATTTAATTCATTATTGCAAGCTTATAAGTTAAAAATATCACTTGTACAAGTCAGAAACTAACAGTGCAGCTTAATACATGGTAGGAACATAGGGAGTTAGGAATAAGAGTAGGCCATTCAGCAACTTGAATAAAAACAGAAAATGCTGGAAACACTCAGCAGGTCAGGCAGCATTTGTGGAAAGAAAATGTTAAAGTTTGAGGTCGATGATGACCCTTCATCAGAACAGCATCATGAGCCTGTTTTACCATTCAATTCGATCATGGCTGATCTGCAATTCAATGCCATTTACCCACCTTTGCTCCATATCCCTTGGCCAACAAATATCTGTTGATCTTAGGCTTGAAAAATTCCAATTCATTCAGCAACCAGTTTTTTTGGGAGAGTGTCCAGACTCCATATTTAACAATCAAATATATTTTCTTGACAATAACAACCATGCTGTGGGAAAATTATAGGAATCTATAATTCAGGGCAAAGAGACTGAGTACTTAGAGAGCCGACTAAAGGTTGGAGTCGTACCAAGCACAAAGGAAAGTGGTTATTGTTGTTGAAGGCCCATCATCTCGGTCCCAGATCATTGCTGCCTAGTTCTTCAGGGTGGTACCTTAGACCCAATCATCTTCAGCTGCTTCCTTCCATCATAAGGTCAGAAGTGGGGACATTTGAGATTATAGCAGAATGTTCAGTACCATTCGCAATTCCTCAGATATTGAAGCAGTCCATGTCAACATACAGCAAGACTTGGACAACATTCAGGCCTGGGCTGATGAGTGGCAAGTAACATTCACGCCATATAAGTGGTGGACAATGAAAATCTCCAACAAAAGAGAATCTAGCCATTTCTCCTTGACATTCAATGGCAAAACCATCACAGAGCCCCCCCCAATATCAACAGTCCAGGAGTTACTATTGACAGAAACTGAACTGGAACAGCCATATAAATACTGTGGCTACAAGAGCAGGTCAGAGGCAAGGAATCCTGCAGTGAGTAACTCACCACCTGACTCCCCAAAGCCTGTCCACTATCTACAAGGCACAAGGTCAAGGGTCTGGTGGAATATTCTCCACTTGCCTGGATGAGTGCAGCACCAACAACACTCAAGAAGCTCGACACGATCCAGGACCAGGTAGCCAGCCTGATCAGCATCCCATCCACCAACTTAAACATTCACCTCCTCCATCGCCGACGCACAGTGACATGGGTATGTAACATATACAAGGTGTACTGTAGCATATCTTCAAGCCTCCTTGAACAGCATTTACCAAATCTGCAACCTCTGCCAGCTAAAGGACACAGGCAGCAGGTGCATGGAAACACCACAACCTGTAAGTTCCCCTCCAAGCCACACACTTGGAACTATATCACCATTCCTTCACTGTCGTGGGATCAAAATCCTGGAAGGAATATGGATGTCGCTGCACCAGATGGACTGCAGCGGTTCAAGAAGGTAGCTCACCACCACCTTCTCAAGCCCCAATTAGGGGTGGGCAACAAATGCTGGCCTTGCCTTCAAAACCCGTATCACATGTTCCACAAACCTAAATTAATCGTTTGAGGAATTAACTAAAGTAGTTTACAGGGAAATGTCAAGGGACTTCCAGAAGGCATTTGATAAGGTCCGCATAAGAGCTAAACATAAAGCTCATGAGCTTAAAGGAAAATTACTCACCTGGTTATGCAATGGGCTAAGCAACAGAAGACTGAGTAGAGATAATGAGTGTGTATTGCAACTGAAAGGATGCAACTAGTGTTGTCCCACTAGGATCCATACTTGGGCCTCAACTATTTACTATCTTTACTAATGACTTAGATAACACAGGAGACAGCCATATCTCCAAGTTTGCCAAAGACAATGAGAAGGGAGACATAGTAAAAAGTATAGATGGGAACATAACATTATGAAGGAATATTGACAGAGTAAGTGAGTGAGCAAAACTGTGGCCGATGAATTTCACTGCAACTAAGTGTGAGATCAATGATTTGGGATCAAGAAAGGATAAATCAGTTTTTTTTTAAATGGTGAAAAGCTAGGAACAGAGATCCAATGAGGTTTTACAGGATAACAGAATTTTCACAGCACATAAGGAGGACATTCGGCCCATCGTGTCTGCACCAGCTCTCAAAATGAGCATTATGACCTAGTGCCATTGCCATGCCTTTTCCCCGTATCCTGCAGATTTTGGGGTTCATGTACACAAATCACTAAAATGTAGCAGACAAGTACAAAAAATATTCGAACTCTAATGGAATGCTGGCATTAATAACATGAAAGCTAGAATACAAAGGCGAGAAAGTTTTGTTACAGTTGTACAAAGCCCTGGTTAGACAAAAACTGGAGTACAATGTATATTTCCGAGCAATACACGTTAGGGAGGATACATTGGTTTTGGGAGAAGTGCAGTGCAGATTCACAAGAATGGTGCCAAGGCTCCAAATGTTACATTGAAGAGAAATTACATAAAGTAGACTTGAATTCCCAGGAATATAGTAGGTTACAGGTCATTCAATAGGGTTTTTGGGATTTTGTAAAGAATTGACAGGGTCAATAGAGATTAAGCTTTTCCACCGGGGGGTCCAGTGTAAGGCAACATAACCATATAATCAAAGCCAGGTCATTCCGGAGTGAAGTTAGGAAACACTTCCTCGTGAAAAGGGTAGTAGAAGTATGGAAATCTCTCCCATAAAAACCAGAAGATGTTAGCACAATTAATAATTTTAAATGAGATTTTTCTGAGTCGTTAGTTTTGCTAACTAAGGATATTAAGGAATATGGAGACAAGGCAGGTGACTGCAGTTGGGATAGAGATAAGTCTCGTTCTCATTGAATGGCAGAACAGGTTCAAGGCATTAAAAAGAGGAGTAGGCCAATGTTCCATCAAAACTATGCCAACAAAAAGTTTCAAAAATCCACAGTTGGAGAAAACTCATGCAACCAGTTAGATTAGATCAATTATGTAATCAGGCCTTGTAGAAACTATTTTTTTTAAATACAAATGTTAATAAATTTTAAAAAGGAAACAGTCAAAAACTGAATACAATATTTAAAATAATTCCTTCATAAACTTTGCTTGCAGATTTGACTGTCAGCATGTAAATCCACCTGTCACAGACTTGTGATGAGTTCTGTTTAATCTCCAGTTGGCTGCTACTTTGGTCACCTTACAAAAGTGGAGTATCTCACCTTGAAAGAGGTAAAACTGACAGCGTGTCTCACCCTGCAGCAACCATAATTGCTACTAGCTATTACACAGAGAAGCACTCATTCAAAAGGTGAGAACATTTAGTAAGTGAGGGTAATAAGAGTCCTTACTTTAAAAAGCAAATATAAGTGAAATTGGAAATTAAAAACAAAGTACTTAGCATGTGACACAAAGTGAATCTTGGATAAATAAAACTTAAAATCTCAGAATATTTTCTCTTTGTTGATATTCCCTTACTTGTTAGATGCTGAAAGCACTGTCACAACTGCACACAGTGTGTCATTAAGACAGCTTTAATTCAATTATAGGCAAACTCAGACATGTCACATATGTTAAATGCAATGGTTTTATATGGCTGCAAGGCACTATACTGATTTACGGACATCAGCATCACCATACCGGTGACAGAAATGGCTTGACATTTTATAGGACAAAAAAGTAACAAAAACAGTTATGTGCATCACATTTAAGTGAATAGAACAGAAACTACAGCATACTGCCAAAGTAGATGCTCCTCTTGTAAGAGTATGGAAAATAAAAGTGACAAAATTCATTCTTTGTTCTCTCAGAATATTCAAAAAGCATTTGGTGCTTTGACAGGCAATAACATTGTTAACCCCACAACTCAGTGCTCTACGCCTATGCTGACACCATGCTGAAATTCAGACCATGATCAACTAACTGCCAAATAAGGTCAAAATTGAATGCACGTTTTTTGACAATGGTTGATTTAATGCACAGTGCCGAATTCTGAAGTTGTGCAGAATTTCAAATGTTTATATAAAAAAACAAAGTCCTGCTGAAATGCAACCAGAAAGGCTCTTTGAACATCAAATGAAAACTTTAAATTGTCATAGTTATCATTGGGAGGGAGGCGTGGTGGAAGATTAGCTCAGTTGGCTAGACAGCTAGCGTGTGGATCAGATTAACACCAACAGCATGGGTTCGATTCCCATTGTGGTTGAGGTAGGCTCGGTGCCTGTGGCCTCACCCTGCTCATTGCATAAAATCATGGCACTTTGAGTGGTTCGGCAAATTATCACGGAGGACCTGCCTTCAGGCAGAGAACTAAAGGGGAAGTTATTTGTGATTCCAAAACCAACTTTATAACAGTACAAGGGAAACAGTGCCAGACTATCCTGCACCATTCACACTACCCTCTCCATCTAAAATAGGATTATGTGCACATGCATACAAACACATTTGCTTCTACTGGGAGTTATATTTTTTAGTGCAGAACTGGCTATGCCAGCAGCTATACTTTGAACATCAAAAAGTCAATTCACCACTGAAACCCTCACCCATGCCTTTCTCAGCTCCAATGTTGTCTTGGCTGACCTCCCATTCTCCTTCTTCCATAAACTGCTGTCTGAAAGCTATCATGAACCATTCCACTATTCCAACATTCTATCAGAGCTGCCCTGGTTAACCTACATTTGCATGGAAAATTCCTTTGTGGCCCTGCCCCTCCCTATATTCTCTATCGCTGTGACCTCCACTAGCTCTACAATGCCTCCATTCCAAAGGCTCAGACCTCTTGTGCAGCCTCCACACCCTCTCCAGTGGCACTGTGGAGAAAAAAAGAACTTGAGAATTTCTGTGGAGCTGCTCCATGCACTGGCACTTGCTAGAAAGCATGGCAGAGACACCATTTACATGCCTTAATCTGCTATACTTCTGGTGAAGTTGCTTTAACAGAGCAGGGGCAGCTTCATGAAAATTCCAGGGCAAGTTCTGAAATGTATTTATGATGCCACAGCAATTTTTAAAATTTATCCAAATAATGAAACCGTGTTGTAAAACTTGAAGATATTCCTTACCTGATGATGATGGGTGTTTCCAATACTGCTGCTAAAGTTATGGTACAGACGGAATTTCTCAGTATCTTTTTTGTTTCCATCCTTTTCTTTTGCAGTTGTTTTTGTCAAAGTTGACTGAATAAAAACAGTATTTTGTTCACACCTATAAACACACACCAGGAAATGAAAATCAATTCTTACTTTTACAACCAGGTCAGACTTTGCTTCTAATAAACATGCCCCCTTTTAAGAAAGCATCATTCATGGTCAATAACTTGCAGATTTCAAGGAGACACAATAGAGTTCCTAAGATGGTGAAAGAGACAGAATCTCTGGACAGATAGGTTATTTGAGCCAGACAGCAAATGGAGAACTCAGGTGCATGCATATAAAACATGAAAGCAAAGAGTTAGATTAGATGCACAAAGTATTTGTTCTTTACAGAACCACTGACCTGTGAAACAGATTACCAGAACATGCTGCAAGTATAGGCTCATGATAGGCTCAGGACAAAATCAATAGACAAAATCAGTAGTTACTTAGACAAGTGCAGGATAATTAAGGAAAGCCAATCTGGATTCATTAAGGGAAAATCATGTTTAACTAACTGGCTGGAGTTTTTTGAATAGGTAACAGAGAAGGTTGTTAAGGAAAACATGTTGATGTGGTGTATATGGCTTTTAAAAAGGTACAGTGCCACACAATAGACTTGTGAGCAAAATTCTAGGTCATGGAATAAAAGGCACTTGGTGAAGAAATTGGCTGAGCGACAGGAAACAGAGAGCAGAGATAAATGATTGGTTTTCCAGATTGGAGGAAGGTCTATAGTGGAGTTCCCCAGGGGTCAGTATTGGGACCCTTGATGTTCCTGATATATATTAATGACCTAGACTGTAGTATTCAGGGCATGATTTCAAAATTTACAGATGATACAAAGATTGGAAACATAGTTAACTGTAATGATGATAGTCTTGAACTACAAAAGGACAGAGACATATTGGTGGATTGGGCAGGCAAATGAAGTTCAATGCAGAGAAGTGTGAAGTGATTCATTTTGGCAGGAACAATATGGAAAGGCATTATAAAAAAGGGAAAAACTCTAAAGGAGGTGCAAGAATAGAAGGACCTCAGTGTATATGTACATAAGTCATTGAAGATGACATGGCACGTTGAGAGGTTAGTTCACAAAGCATATAGTATCTTAGGCTTTATTAATAGGGACATTGAGTACAAGAGTAAGGAGGTCATGTTAAACCTGTATAAGACACAACTTTGGCCTCATCTGGAGTACTGCGTTCAGTTCTGGGTGCCACATGTGAGGAAGAATGTGAAGGCATGGAGAGAGTACAGAGGAGATTCACAAGAATGATTCCAGGGATAAAGAACTGTAGCTATGAGGACAGGCTGGAGAGGTTGGGACTGTTTTCTTTGGAAAAAGGAAGGATGAGAGGTGACTTTATAGAGGTATTCAAGATCCCGAGGGTTATGAACAGGGCAAACAGTGAGAAACAGTTCCCACTCAAGACAGCATTCAAGGCTAGGGGTCACAGGTTCAAAATAATTGGCAAAAGGAGTAAAAGTGATGTGTGGAAATTTTTTTTCATCCAAAGAGTGGCTGGAGTCTGGAACAAATTTCCTGGGAGGGTGGTGGAGGCAGGTTCACTTAACGTATTCAAAAGCAAACTGGATTGCTATCTGAAAAGAATGAATGTGCAGGGTTATGGAAATAAGGCAGGGGAGTGGGACTAGGTAGAATGCTCTTTCAGAGAGCCAGTGCATACTCAATGAGCCGAACGGCCTCCTTCTATACTTCAGTGGTTCTGTGATTATAGTCCTTCAAACCAAAGCTGGACAAACTCCTAAGAATGGTGATTCTTAAGTTATAGAAAGTTACAGGAGAACAAAGAAACTTTTGCAAGACAGCTCAAAGCTTTTTCTGGTCAAGGAGGTACTTTTGAAATGTAGCCACTGTAGGCAAACACAACTGCCAAATTAAACAGCAAGGTTCCACAAAAAGCAATGACATAAAAGATCGGCTGTCTTTTTTGGTGACATTATCAGAGAAAGAAATATTGAGGGAGAGGGGGTGGGGAGGTGGGGGCACTTCCTCAAATAGTGGCATGGGATCTTTTACCTCCACTTAGTCAGGGAAAAGAGCCTTAGTATAACATCTCATCCAAAACTCAACACCTCTGACAATGCAGCACAGTTCAGAAGAGAATTGTCAAGGAGGATTATTCCTTGTGTATTTTGGGCAGTGCATCAAGAATGAAATAAATTTAAGCAGTACACAGTCAAAGCAGCAGAGCACCAGGTGTGAGAAAGGAACTTTGTATCCTTAATTTAGGATAAAATGGAGGAATGAAGGGAGTCTTACGACTGGTTCTGAATTTTACCCAGCAACAAGCTTCGATGGCTTGATTGTTAAAGGTTAAACAAGGGCCCAGGTTGTTTTACTGGGAAGAAGGTGCAAGATATTCACAACGATAAACAACGCCCTGGGTAGCTGTGCTAACAGTGGAGAATTTCAAGACAGGATGGAGTTGGGGAGGTCTAAAGGATAGCTAATTAGCATTTCCCCTGGATACAAGGACCATGTGATTACCTGGAGATGGGCTTCGAGAGAGGAAAAGTCCTTAGCAAGCCATTGTAGAATCAGGTTATACAAGATATCCATGAACCTCACAGACAGGTCAGGCGGTCAGAAACTGGGGGGTAGGGAGAGAGAGAGGAGAAAGAGAGGAGAGAGAGAGAGCTAGATAAAAATGCTAGCTCTGTCAGTCACTACACCAAACATTGGAGGGAGCTCATACTCATATGGAAGAGCTCGAGTCTGTGAGGATTTAAACAAGATTGGAAGATTCGCCTAGCTTGGCTAGAGGGAAGACTCTCCAATTCATCCCTAACTGTGAAAGTCGGTTTGTGGATTAAAAGTTATCTGGCTGGAAAAGGAAAAATAAGCAAGCCATTGGGAGCTGAGAATAGTTTTGGACTGGTTCCTGGAGAATGAAGTGTCCTTTTATGGGACAGTGTAAAGTATAACCGTGGAGAGGGATTTTCTTATCATTTTTAAAGAGTTAAATGGGGCATCTTTTCTGTAGCTTAGAGTATAGGTTGCCCACTGAATGGTGTTAAGACAATACTGCTTTTCGTTTGTTTATTACAATAAAAGTCTTAAAAATTGAAATCTTGTCCTGTGATCCTTCCAGTCAGCCACTGTAAGTCTGAATATCTTTTCTAAAAGTTAATCAGTCTCTACGGGGATCGTAACAGTTGTAAAAAGCAAGGTCAACCACCACCCCCTGGGAGGAGGAAAATCACAAGATCATCGTCAAGAGCTAGATTGGAAGTGTCCTAAAATGTGATCAGGTTGCCAGCTTTTTGTAATAGTTTATAATGTAAGAAACCACAAGGAAAAGAACTTGGGTGATTGCAGTGGTGGGATGGGGGGCGGGGCAGGGGTGCTGAGATAGACAGAGTTTAAAGCAACATGTCCATTTGAAAAAAGTGTCAAATAGGTGTAGCTTCCTACCAACACCCGATGAAAAGAGTATATGTCAGCTCAAGTGTATGTTAATAGTGCTCTTAGATCATCTCCCTTAACTGCTTTTATTAGAGTGGACTTTTTCTCCTTGAAAAGAGCCAGCACACCCTTGGGCTTTCTGTTGAAAATATGCTAAGTGTTATATTGGTTCATGTAATTTCTGTTGGTTAATGGCTCAGTAAAGAGTGCTTTTTTTTGGAATAGAACAAAAGCACTCATGAAAAAGTAAACATATTTTAAAAATCTGAACTAAAATTGTAGGAGAGCATTCATTTTCTAAGCACAATATTGGCAGAAATCTGAGATTAGATTGCTGCTTGGACATATATCCAAGAAATGGTGCAATCAAAAAAAATCCGCTCCTTCCATACTTAGACATTTCACATGCCAAACAAATGGCACAGCTTCCTATTAAATTAAAATATTGAACGTTGATAAGAATACAAGAAATTAAGAACACACAAAGGTAGTCCAGATCAATTACAAAAATGACGTTTACGAGAAGGAGGTTTAAAATAGGTTTTCAAAACTGAACACGTATTTCAGTTTCTCTTGGCACTCACACTTGCTCGAGTCCTCAAACCCAGCCTTACTTCTGGGTTTGCTTCAGTGGTAATCAGGTGCTCCTCTGTTCCCTGAGTTCTGTTCCAGCTTCAACATATATTGCATTCAGTAATAACTATTTCCTTATGTTTAAAATAGACTCAAGAGCGAGCTAAAAATAAAACATTAATGTATGACCCTGATCGGACACAGTTGCGCATGTTCACTTCGCTCATTCTGCACCTGCCGGCGTATACACACTTCTCCCACCACACTATTGTGTGCTCATTTACCATTACCAGTACTGGTTTGCACCTGCACTTGGTGATGTCATAATTCTCTCTGCCTGCAGCTCGGGGAGCCATTCCTTCTGCCACTGCTCCTCTCTCTCTCCGCCATCTCTCACGTGTCCCCCTCCCAATCTCTCGCTTTCCCTCTTGTGCTACAGTCCTCATTTTTCCTTAATTTAAAGACAATCCCTGATCTGTCTCCATTTCTCCTCCATTTACAGATGCTCCCTGAGAGTTCCCAGCACTTGCTGTTACTCATGGAGTTTGCCACTTACATTGCACTTTCTGGCTGGGGTGAATCCAGGAACTGCTCTCCCCACCTCATCCCCACCTTTGATTTGGCAGAGTTTGTTACTGCAGCTGCCTAGCACATTGCTGGCTTTGATATCACAGACTCTGCAACTACATGTGTGGGTAGTGCGCCCTCTGCAGTTGCAGTATCAACAAACTCTGCCAAAGTGAAAACAGAAAATTATGGCATCTGTGGAGAGAGAAATAGAGTTAATGGTCCAGGTCTGTTACTTTAGATGCTGCCAGACCTGCTGAGTATTTCCATCATCTGCAATATTTCACTTTTGTTTAAGGAGCCTACTGTACAATTTGCATGATTTCCTCCGTTTACAATCATGGCTCCAAATTTACAATATTTTAAAAAGCTGACTATAAGTTAGTTCTACACTGCACATTTTTTCAGTGTATGATTTTACCTATTTAAATATCCAACTTTAAAAGCAGCATTAATAAGGATTGCAATATCTGTTCAGCTGGTTCCATTGTGTAAAAATACCATAAACTAGAAAATGCAATCAAATGTTAGGCTAAACCAGCCACTTTGATTAAAATGCCCAAATCATTAAAGCACAAAGTTCAGGCCTTAGGGCAGTTCAGAAGACCAGAAGGCTCATTTTCATCATCAAAAGACACAGTAGATTAGAAAACTGAAACTGCTCAGCCTTGGAATGAAATGGTCAAGGTAGGACCTTGTATTTAATATTAAAATAATATTTAAAAAGTGCAACCCAGAGCTAAGTACATTAAAATAAGGCAAGGGGCATTGGTTCAAACTGGTGAAGGGCAAATTTAAAAGAGATGTCTGGAAAGTTTTTTCACATACACATTTGAAATATGTATCCAGGAAGAGTAGTAGCAGTGAGAACAATTAGAGTCATCCAAGAGTCCATTAAGTGGCATGATTTTTTTGGGATGGAAGAGCTAAACAGGACAATATGGCTTTCATAATTTCAGTTCTCCACATCAAATGGGATCCAGTGAGAAATGTTGTGGTAAAGAGTAAACTACAGCTCATTCAGATTAAGGACTAGAGTCACTGCAAGTACTGAAATGACACGAAATAGGCCAGAGAGGAGTTTCAAACTTAAATTTACAGCCATAATTAAAATTAAGCCATATTAAAAATATGTACAGAAAGTCTGAACAACAGGTAAAATATACATAAGAAATATGAGAAACAACAAGCAATCACTCCCTGTGCCCCCTTCACCAATCATAAAATCATCTGACACGGCATTGCCAACCAGCAATGATCATTGCTAAGCTTTCCCCTTCTTGTTCATGTAGAACCACAGTACCCATTAGAGCATTGACTTGCTCAGTGTAAAGAAACCAAGTACCAGAGACAAATAGCCCCTTCCGGGTTCAATTAGTGAGCCAGACTGTCTGGTCAATCATAATCAGTGCCTTGGTATTCTGCAGATCTGCAGGGTTTAGTTTCAGATCACCCAGTTTCCATATGTCTATCACCTAGTGTCAACTTGGTGTTACTTTGACCTCAGAGACCCGATTATGAAAACCATGCAGCCCAGTAGTCTGGTTGAGGATAACGACTCTGTACCAGAGTCAAAGCTTTACAGCAGAGATATAATACTTACCATTATGTAGTGCCATATCAGGACTAAATATCTTGTAATTCAAACAAATGACTCTTGAAGTGTACAGTTATGTAGACGAGAACTTACGGGTGATGTTACCGGATTGTCACTACCAGTATAAGACTGCAACCAAAGCAAAACTAAAAGGTACAAATACATTTCCACATTTATGACATTGAACAGAATAGCTGATGCAGTTGTATCTTAGCATTATTTAAAAGTCAGCAAGCTATAGCAGTATTCCACTCACGAATGACTTTTGTTGTTCGTTAATAACTAGGCTTTCCTCATGTGTACGTACCCTCACTTAGTATAAAGAGCAGTTTTTAATTAATACTTACAATTTCCGGATGCAGTTCAACGTTTCTCTGTCTTTAGAGATCATGTCTGCTAAAATGTGCTGTATTCCTGTCTCTATTTCTGCCACACTTGAAAGGCCTAGGGATTTGCAAGCACAAAGATAAAATCATTTGTTGTAATTTGCCATTTGCTTTCCTCAACTCCACTCCTCTTCTCCTCACTTTTCGCTCTCCAATATCTCGGTCATGTGGCAACTCTGTGCACAGGCTCAGATAGTAAGTATTTGTTGGCTATTCAATCATTAGTGGCACACTAGCTGTTCCCAATGCTATCTATCCAACATCCGCACACAGCAGGGATGAAAGGAAAGTGACGTTATCCGAGATACGAAGGTTAACTGTAGCACTTATGCTGTCACATCAGCTAACAAGCACAGATTGAGAAATTAACTTCGGACCTTTCTTCCGTGCTCTGATCAACTGAATCAAATCTTTAGATTTTAATTTATTAAGTAGACATCACTACTTGAAACAGAAAAGTGGTTCTAATTAAAAATGATCCAGTTAGCAATGATAATTTAGGCGAAATAAGTAGCATAGCTATGATTAAAAAAAATTTAAGTTGAGTGAAATTTGATTGCAATGCATCTTCTTGTGAAGAATGGTAAAACTGCCTTAGGAACCTATAAATAAAATCCTGCTTCAACACAGTTACATATTTACAAGAAAATTTCAGTAGGCCAAAGGACCTCATTCAAAAGTTATATGCAATCAAGGGAACATGGGAAAGTGTGATTTCTTTTCAAATGCTCAAGCAAAGAGCTGGAACATACAGGATGGACCATATGGCCACCTCCTTTGTTGTAAATTTACAATTAACTCCTGAACTCCAAATAACAAATCATATTACATAGGATAATATAATTTATAATGAAGAAAATGTTCCACAGCTACTGTTAAAGAAAACACAATGACCCCATAACTTACTGTCAAAACAGTGGTAAGGTTAACAGTTCTTTATGCATAACTGCTACAGGGGAGGACAAGATTACATTCGGTTAATGCAGAAATCCAAAGTTGTTGGCCCAGATGTGCCACTCCAGTATTAGTTTCACAAAAACAGTGTCTTGTTATCTGCCTCTTCACTGCAATACACCGAATGGCATGAAGTTGTTCTACTGACACAGCAGATACAAAATAAACTCGTACAAACAAAACGTTAAACATTGTCCATCTCAATCTAGATATCCTTTTAACAAATTGGTGGGTGCTAATTACTGCCAATCTAGCAGGGAAAATTAACAATAACAAGCATGGAGTCATACTCCTTCATGTTTACTTATAAATATTTTAAAGCAATTTTTTTTTTAAATCCTTTCCTTTCTTTCCCCCCTCACTCTTAATCGAGTCTTTCTTTCTCTATCTTTCTGTACCTGATTTGATATTGAATTCATTCACTCTAATCTACGCTTCCTTCCCAGAGCTTGATTAAGAAGAGAACACAGTTGGCTGCCCTGTTCACTCAGGATCCAGATAATCCTGTATCCCATGGTGCATCTGTTATCAGCTTGCATTTTCAGCAACTTGCCATGCAAAAATTCTAAAACCCTAAATATGCAAGTCTAATGCCATTAGATGCCCTATTACAGTAAATGAGACCCAATGTAGAGTTGTCCATTTTCATCAAGATTCCTTTTTTTGTCACATAAATATAGATAATGACTTTCCAGAATTACATGTGTCACTTTTGGAGCAAAATTCCTGAACATGGATCCAATAAATTATATTCTGCCTAGAAAAAGCATATGGAGTTAATTTTGCATGAACACAAATAACCACTCCTCAGATCAATCAGGTTTTTGTCCCATTGAATGGAGGTAGATATTATGCAGTGCACTGTGAACTCAGAAATGCAAATCCACAGGGAGGCAAAAGTTTTACTCAACCATTTTATAGATTGAAATGCTAATAGGATATGAAATGCTTAATAAAATTGTCCCATGTAAATTTAATTTAACGCCAAATTGAAACGTTTTACTTGGAACATTAAACGAAGTAAAACATTCTTGCACAGGCTAAAAACCAGCATGGACAGACGCATAGCTCATTTGTATTCCAGCATCTTATGTGGTGAAGAAGCAACACACACATTTGCCATGAAGGAGATGAAATAAAATCTTGATCTTTGACATGATGCTCCAGAAAGGCCAAGTTATTTCCAAAACAGTGAAATTTTGGGAAGCTCAGTCACTTTCACACATTGATACAGGCTAATTAATAGCAGGATCGCAGGGGTCAGTTAGAAGGTTCCTTGTTGCCCACTACTGCTGTCACCTTTGGCCCCTGCCACAAACTTTGAACCCTCACCACCAATTCCAAACTTCTCCCAGACTCTGGTCTCAAGTTGATCGAGGCTATGCACAGTCTCACTGGCCTATTCAACAATGAGCTCAGTTTCCAATTCACTATCCTCTCTATGGCTACTTCCACCCTAATCTTTTATGTCACCCACTCCCCAGAATACCCTTATCCTCTAAATTTGGACATTTGCGCATTTTCTCTCCTTTCCTTAGCCCCAGATCTAGACATCACTTTCTGTACTTCTTTTCTTAAAAAGGAAAGTAGGTGGGGGCGGGGGGGGGGGGGGGGGGGGGCGTTTAAGATTTGTCCTCCAGTCACTACTTTAACCCTTCCTTTGGCTCTATGCATTTCTGCCAGACTGCTCCTTCATAAGCACCCTGGTATATTTTTGTATTATAATGGCACTACATAAATGTACATTGTTGTTGCTGCTGGGATAACTTTCTTAAAGATAACAGAATAGGAAGGCTGATGGGTCACAAGTGGAAAAAGAATTACTTTTCTCAAAAAGAGCAATTAAAGTGAAGCATGTAACATCATACAAACATTGACCAGCTGAGATGGAGAACACTTCTCAGTATCCAAAATTGATGACATTATTGTGTTTTTCAAATAGAATAGCACTTTAAATAACTACACAACTGCAGCCATTTTATTTCCTTGGAATAAATCAATTTCAAAATAAATAATTCATCACAGCCTCTCACTCAGATAAAGAAACAGCCCAAGTTTTAGATTACTTACTGAAGATAAGTTTCAATTTTAATTCTCAAGCTCGTCTGCTTCATTCAAGTTCCCAACTTTTGATATGATGTTAACAAACAACTTGCACTTACATACTGCCACTAAGGTAGTAAAACCTCCCAAGACAATTCATAGGAATATGACACCGAACCACGAGATATTAGGATCAGCGACCTGAAGCTTGGTCTCAGGGGTAAGTTTAAGAAACGTCTTAAAGGAGAAGCATGAAGTGTAGGGAGGGAATTCCAGAGCTTAGGGCCTAGGCAGCTGAAGGCACAGCCACCAATGGTGGGGTGACTGAAAATGTGTCACTCAAAAGGTCAGGTCTGAAGCAGCAGCAAGAATTTCATCAAAAATTTGTATTTATATAGCACCTTAAACATAATAAACCATCCCAAGGCACTTCACAGAGTCTTGTGAAAAGAAAATATAATACAGAATCACATAAGGAGATACTGGGGCAGATGACCAAAGGCTTGGTCAAAGAGGTAGGTTTTAAGTAGTATCAAAGGAGGAAAACAAGGTGGAAAGAGTGGAGCGGTTTATGGAGGGAATTCCAGTACTTAGGACCTAGGCAGTTGAAGTCATGGCCACCAAAGGTGAACCAAGTAAAATTGAGGATGCTCAGCAGGTCAGAATTCAAGCAGCGCAGATATTTCAGAGGGTTGAAGGTCTGGAGAAGATTACAGGAGTAGGAAGGGATGACGTCATGGAAGGTTTTGAAACAAGGATAAAAATTTTAAAATTTAGGTGTTGCTGGATCAGGAGCCAATGTACATCAGAAAGTATAAGGGGAAATAGATGAACAGGATGTATGCAAGTTATGGTATGGGATGCAGAATTTTGCATGAACTCAAGGGCGCAGAGGGTGGAAGTTTGGAGGCTGGCAAGGAAAGCATTGGAATAATCAAGTCTACAGTTAATAACGACATGGATGAGGTCTTCACCAGCAGATGAGCTGAGGCATGGGCACAAACTTGCACGGTTAGAGAGGTGGAAGCCAGCAGTGTTGGTGATGGAGTGGATATAGGGTTGGAAGATCATTGCAGGAGCAAATATGATGCCAAGGTTGCAAACACTCTGGGTCACCCACAAACAGTGACCAGGGAGAACGATGAAGTCTGTAGCTAAGGAACAGGGCTGCTGATAGGGCCCAAAAACAATGTGGGGGGTGGGGTAAAGAGACAGAATTTTAACCTGAAAAGTTGAGTGGGATTAGGGGCTTGCAGTTGTTAAAAGGGCTGAATTTGACATTGCTCCTGGAAGCCGGCACTACTCAGCAACCTCTGCCTTTAACTTCACTGCATTCAGCTACGCGCAGGTAACCTCTTCAGAATAGGCAAGATGCCAAAAGGGATAGAACAACTGTTTTAACTTGATCCTTCAAATTTAACTCCCGAGTGCATGGGTTTCCCAGGCTTCCTGCAACTTGCCAGTGAAAGTAAGCAGAGAGGACAGTGGGAATTGAGGGGGCTAAACAAATGGCAGGCAAAAATTCCTGCAAGTACTCAGACTGCACACCTGCTTCCTTGCCTCAGCAAAAGGCTTTTGCTCACGGGACATCTTACTTGCGCCATCACAAAGAACACCTATCGCCACCTCCGTAACATCACCCAAGTGTCTCAGCTCACATTCTGATTAAATCCATGCCTCTGTTATCTGTGGACTTGACTATTCCCACACACTCCTGGCTGGTCTTCCACATTCTATCCTCCATAAACTTGAGTTCATCTAAAACTCTGCTGCCCCTGTCTTAATTCACACCAAGGCGCAGTGACCTTTAGCTCCCAGTCAAGCAATGCTTTGATTTTAAAATGCACATCCTTATTTTCAAATCCCTCCATGGCCTCCTTCCCTATCGCTGTAATCCCCTCCAGCCGTACAACCCGCCAAGATTTCGGAACTCAGATAATTCTGGCCTCTTGTGCATCCCCAATTTTAATTGCTCCACTATTGGTCGCCATGCTTTCATTTGCCTAGGGTCCAAGCTCTGGAAATTCTCTCCCTACACCTTTCCGTTACTCTGCCTCACTTTCCTCCTTTAAGACGCTCCTTAAAACCTACCTTTTTGACCAAGTTTTTGATCATCTGACCTGACATCTCTTTATGGCTTGATGTCATATTTTGTTTTACAATGCTTCTGTGAAGTACTTTGGGATGTTTTACTACATTAAAGATGCTATACAAACAGAAGTTGTTGCTGTTCTAGGGTGTGTTTTCCCTAACCTTTGAGGGTCATTTCTGCTACCTTGGAGTGTTGTGCATCTGATATAGTCGGTCAAGCATCAGTGCAGCATGGGTGTCACCTATGCAAATATACCTTAGACCTCAGGTGAAGGCTAAGCCAAGTCGCAGCAGCAACAGTCTCCTGCTGCTTGACAAGAGAGAGAGGATGGGCACAGAGGTCCAGCTCACAGGAGGCAATATCCCCAACACAGGATTAATGGGCAGAGGATCAGCTTCCTGCTCATGTCAGAGCACCAGCACCTCCGGGAATTTTGTAGGAGTCGTTGACATTTACAGTCCTCTGGAAGAAAACCTCCTGGCAAGTGAACCAGGTAGTGTTACACAACCGGGGCTGACAGATCTGGGGGTGCCCTTCAATATGCACCAGCCCAGGAAACGACAACAATAGTGGTGTGCTGCACTCTGCATTACATAGCACAGCAGTGAGACTAGAGCTCAAGGGGGAAGAAGGTGCTGAGTGGAGGAAAAGGGGGAGGAGACGGGACTTGATGCGGCGAGGTTACAGGCAGTGGCCAATACAGCTGCCCAGGATGGCCAAATTCAGACACATTTCAGTGAACCCATATGGAAACCAAATTCTCAACTCACTTTGTTCCCCCATTCCCCAGCACAAAGCAGTCCCATAATCAACAAAGTATTCCAGACAGACACATACACTGTTCATCTTTAATTCTTGTCTTATCCCCTAAATGAGAAGTGACCAATCAGAGACAATTGTGGAGTCGAGAGAGGTGCCAGTGAGATAGAGCTGGGTGTCATCAGTATAAATGTGGAACCTGACATTGTGTTTTTAGATGATGGTGACAAGGGGCAACATGTACTTCTAATTTCCCATGCAGTTTGCCCAATATGCAGTGCGAGGTGAGCAGAAATTTCCTCCAATTAAATATCAAAAAGGTCAAAGCCTTTGAGCATGATTTTAACCATTTGATGCACTGGCAGCAGCCCGGTAGTTTCAACATCAGGTTTGCCAGTGGCTTAATCCAGCATCTGACATCTAGTTTCCTGTTCCCTCCATAACAGCACTGTGGGTGTACCTACACCACATGGACTGCAGCGGTTCAAGAAGGCAGCTCACCACCACCTTCTCAAGGACAATTAGAGATGGGCAATAAATGCTGGTCTAGCCAGCGATGCCCACATCCCATAAATGAATAAAAAAAGGATGAGAAATAGGAAAGCGCCAAGGATAGATCCTTGAGGGGCACCAGAGGTAATGGTGCAGGAACAGGAAGAGAAGCTATCACAGGCGATTCACTGAATACACCTTGTTGGATAGGAATGGAACCAGGTGCTGATAGCCCCACCCAGCTGGATAATGGAGGGTAGGCTCTAGAGTAGGACGATGCAGTTGAACATGTGAAAAGCTGCAGACAGGTCAGGAATGATGAGGGAAGATAATTTATCGTTGTAACAATCACACAGGATGTCATCTGCAAGTTCAATAAGGGCATTTACAGTGCTGCTGAGGATGGCAATAATGACAAATTTTATAGGGAGATACCTGATGAGAGGGAACCTTTAACAATATCAGCAACATGGGACCATGAAGTCATGCTGAACAGTCTGCAGTTTAATGGGAATAGCATTGAGGGAGCAGGAGATGAGTCTTATCAACAAGGTGAGCTTGGAGAGGACGCAATGAAAGATTGGAGAGAAACTACAGAAAGATATATGAATTCACTACTAGGGAGAAATGAACTTTAGGGGAAGTTTGGCTTGGAGGGATGGGAAGAGAGTGAAGCAGAGGTAAGTGAATATGAGGTCTCAATCTTGAAGTCCATGAGCTCCATGCACTTATTGGAGTGAGGGTGGGAAGGGCATGGTGGAATTGGGGTTTCAGAAGATAGCTTGTATTGGAGAAGAGAAACCAGTGGTTATCTTGGCATTTCAACATGATCCTGCAATAGTGAGCAGTTTTGGCAGACAAGAGCAGGACCACAGAGATTTATGTGGTCCAGCAAGATCTGCCAATGACTGGCTAATCCAGCTGTCCGTGTTTGCATCTCTTGGGACTTAAGGGAGTGGAGATGACTGCCACTGTAGGATGAGAGAGAGTTGTGATTTTAATTAATGCGAGGGCATGAAAGGGGGAGAATGGGCTTCCACTGAGTTGTTTGTTAACCTGGGGAGAGTTCCCCGCCCCATGTAAGGCGGAGGTAGCATACAATCACATGTATAAAGAACTTATATTTGAAATAAAAGCAGAAGTCAGTCAGCAATCTTCCTTCTTAGAAACAGTATGTAGGAAAAAAATAACAGGTTAAATAAAGGCAAGAAAATGCTGCCAATTTGAATTATTACAGAATAGCAGGATATGGGCTCAAAATCACGATTCTATACATAATAAGAGTCTGCAAATACAAAACACCCATCCTCATACCCAAAAAGTAGTTTTAGGTTAACTTTTAAAATGTTATTGCACAAAAAAGCAAGTAGCAACTTGCACCAAGCCAAGTTAAACATTCTTCATATACCAAAAGAAATAAACAGAATTCCATTATTTCTCTCCACCAATGTGATCTTATGTTATACAGTGGCCAATACTTCCCTGTTGATGAGCGAACGATACTCTTGGAAGGTTTCTCACACTCTGTACAGAGTCACTGTGACAAAACAGCAGCCAAATTTCCAAGAACCTGTCAATTTGGATCAATGTATTGTGAAAACATTTCTTGAAGTATCATCTCCCCATAATAGACAGTCAAAACTGGGCAGAGTGGAAAATTGGTCAAATTCAACTTTAGTACATTTGACTCACCACAGCTGTTCTGAACTACAGAAACCTATATTTGTTCTATATATTACTGGCAGTGATTCCAAGGGCTAAATTAACCATGTACAGAGCCAAAAATTCTTAAAATACAAACACTCCCAACACAAAATGAGATAAATCAGCTTCCTTTTTCTAAAGCAAGTTAATCTTCCATTCCATTTACAGGTTAGACCCACAGACAAACAGTTAACCTTTATTCTGCACATCAACTGGATTCATTGCCAGAGACTGCCCCCTGGAGTCCTAAAAGAGTAACTACACAAAATAGTTTTAAATTGTTTTAAAACAGACGCCAGGAATCATTCTTCAACAAAACAAAATAACAATAGCACCAATAGGAGGCACTGATCCAATAACTACATAAGAAATAAGAGCAGGATTAGGCCATACCTTCTCCAGCAGTCAATAAAAAAAATGAAGAAACAAGCAGGAAGAATTACTTGTGCTAGTATTTATTTAGCACTTTTTAATATAATGAAACATCCTAAAGCATTTCACAGGAAATATTATGGCACAGCAGATGGTAAATGCCGAGCTGCTCAAATCCCAGAGGGGAACTTCAAATAGTTGCCACAAATGTTTGCAATTTGTACTTTGTTTCAAGATGCATGCCTTGAATTCAGTCGTGATAAGACCACTGAGTCTTAGAGGATTTTTTACAGAACTAAATTAAACACTTATTAATGGAAAAGATTTTAAGCACATACATAGGTCAATAAATTACTACTCTAATAACTCCTAAATCCCCTAATTAATCTAGCTCCCAGTTACACCTCCATTAAGGCAACAGTAAAACAAGATAGATTTCAACAGACCCAGGCAAAGCACACATTACCCTGGACAGGGATATTCACAATGAATTTTCTTAGCTTCAGTTCCTATAGAGAGCAGCTTGATGCATAGAAACTGGAGGCTTTTCACACTTGTTAGATCTTAGAATTCCTTCTTCTTACACATAACCTCACCTCCTTTATACAGGTTTCTTTCTCCCTTTTTAAATGTAACTTCTATTATCCCAATATGTCTTTGTAACTTTACTTCTTCCATAATATAAATCTTCCATAGTAGTCATATTATCAGTAATCTTTGGGAAAATAAACACATTGTTTGGCTTAGCCTCTGTTGGCTAGGTGTAACATCTTACCATCTCTTTGAAATTCACTACTCTGGTCTATCTAAAAATGCAAATACTCTTCACATCTCACATTTCAAAACTTCAGCCATGTTTATGTATTTAGTATTTCAAACCTAGCTTCCCTTTCCATAACTGAAAAGCTCCAGACTAGCAATTCAATTAAATTCGCCACACACAAATACACACAGAGAAACTAATCCAAACCCCACTATTAACCTACCATCTGTTGGAAAAATCAAGTCTAAAGGGAAAGGGATCCTTCCGCTCACTACTTGCCATCCAACCCCCTCACTCGCCGCTTCCTTCCCCAAATCTCCGGTGAGCTTGCCATCCAACACTTTTGTTGGCAACACTTCTTGGTCCCTTGCTCGCTTCCTCTCTCTTGCCACCCCTTTTTTGAGTCCTAACTCACAGCAAGGGTTAGGGGGAAGGAGGCAGTGACAGGAGGGAGAATGGAGGCAACAGAAGTCTCACCCGCCACTTAGAAAGCCAGCAAGACTCCCATGTTACCTCCTTTAAGGAAAATCTAAATTAAGTGCCACTCTGGTAATTAACTGGACAACTGGACTGGAGATGGTGGCTGTTGCCAGTACAACACCCACCTTGAGGCCCAGGATTATCGCTGAGTCCCAGGCGAGTCAGGTGATTGATGGGAGGAGTGGGGAGAGTCAGAGAGTGAGTTGGCTCTCAGCAGGCCTCACTTCCCAATGCCAGGTCCCTCGATCAGCCTTGAATGAGGGTCCCTCCAATTCCCCCAACCCACCCACCCAAGGTGTCCGCAAACAATGCTACACAGGTTTGCTCGTCATGTTCCCACACAGTGGGCCCCCTTCCCACCGCTGGGTTAATTACAGCAGCAGCAGTGGGATGAGGGCCTTAAGTGGGCCCCAATAAGCAGGGGAGAAGAAGGGCCATCCACGGGACTTAATAACGGTGGAAGCAAGGAGGTGGAAAGTCACCATCCATCACACTTCCGCCTGATTAAATGCCCACCACCACCAGACCCACCACAGGAAAGGGCATTAAATTCTGTCTGGCAAACAGCGAGGTGGCGTGTCCGGAGGCAAGGCGGCATGCAGAAGTCAAAGTTATCAAGGGCTGTTAAGTGGCAGTATCAGAAACCAGATTTGGGAAGATTCAAACATGGAGTTCTGGGAAAGACGGACATGGATTTAGGAAGCAAAAGCATGTTCAATGACTTTGGAATGGAAAAGGAGGTTGGAGATTGGAGAGGGGGGTAACTTTGAGCGGACAGAGGGTTAAGGCAAGGGGCTATGATGGTATGTTTGGAGGTGAGGACGGGAACTACATGAGGAGAAAGGCAATATCAATTGACAGGGGAGCCAAGAAAGCAAGTTGGGAAGTCAGCAGTTTCATGGGCATAGGGCAGTGAGAGCAGGAGGTGGGTCTTGTGGGCAAGTTGAGCTCCAAAAGGGCATGGGGAGAAAAACTAGAGAAAGGTATGCATTCAAGGCCAGAGCGGGAGGAACCTTAGAGAAAGTTAGGCCCAAGGGGCTAGGGGAAGGGAGGGAATCAACTGAGGCATCAGATCAGATGGTCTCAATCTTAGTGACAAAGAAGTCCATGAGGTTCTTGTGTTTGTTGGGGGTGAGGATGAACGAAACAGGGAAGAGAGGTTTAAGAAGTTATTTAAGAGATCCGTGGATAGTGAGCAGTTTTGGCAGACAAGACCAGGACCCAGTGATGCTGTGTAGTCCAGCAAGAGCTGACGGTGAATGGCTAAATCAGTTGTCTGTCACATCTGTTCAAATCAGTGCCTTGGTTAAATTAGTCCAGTAGTGTTAAGTTGCTACTTCAGCTGGTCAATTTGATAAGGAAAACCAGGGGGATAGAATCAAATTGCTTTGGAATCTCATTCTACTAGTACACTAATGACACAAAAACACATAGGAAATATGAAACGGATTCATAGCTTAGAATTCTAAATGGATGATGTTTAAGGGGAAATGCTGCTATTGGGTGGTGCAAATATAAACAATAGAGCAAAAGAACATTGAGTAAATAGGAATTTATCACATTTCTCAAATGCCCCTAAACCCCTCACATACACTGATTTTTAAGTCGTGGCACAGAGTAAATCCCAAAAATATCAATTAGATGGAGAGTACTTAATCTATTTCTTGCTGCTGTCTATTGAAAAGGGAAGATCAGCCAGGAGAATTAGAAACATAGAAAATAGGAGGAGTAGGTCATTCGGCCCTTCGAGCCTGCTCAGCCATTCAATATGATCATGGCTGATCCCCTATCTTGACGCCATGTTCCCACTCTCCCCATACCATTTGACGCCTTTAGAATCCAGAAATCTATTTCCTTCTTAAATATATCCTGTGACTTGGCCTCCACAGCCTTCTGTGTTAGAGAATTCCATAGGTTCACCACCCTCTGAGTGAAGAAGTTTCTCCTCATCTCAGTGCTAAATGGTCTACCCTGTATCCTGGGACTGTGACCCTTTGTTCTAAACCCCTCAACTAGAGGAACCATCATCCCTACATCCAGTCTGTACATCCCTGTCAAATGAGATCCCCTCTCATTCTTCTAAACTCCAGTGAATATAGGCCTAGTTGATTCAATCTCTCCTCATAGGACAATCCTGCCATTCCAAGAATCAGTCTGGTGAGCCTTCACTACGGCAAGTATATCCTTTCTTAGATAAGGAGACCAAAACTGCACACGATACTCCAGGCGTGGTCTTACCAAGGTCCTATGCAGTTGCAGTAAGACATCCTTGCGCCTGTACTCAAGTCCTCTCACAATGAAGGCCATTTGCCTTCTAACTGCTTGCTGCATCTACATGTTTGCTTTCAGTGAATGGTGTATGAGAACACCCAGGTCCCTTTGTACATCAACATTTCCCAACCTATCGCCATTTAAATAATACTCTGCCATTCTGTTTTTTCTACTGAAGTGGATAAATTCACACTTATCCACTCACACAACCTGTCTAAATCACCCCGAAGCCTCTTAACACCCTCCTTACCACTCACATTCCCACCAAGTTCCCCATGTTCTTCTCTGAATAGTGTCTTGGGAATTATAACACCTTTCTTAACTAAAGTAACAAGTAAACTGTGTACTAAATTCAAAAGTAAAGTACACAATGGACACAGGCATCAAGGACAATGATGAGGCAGATAAGACTACATTCAAAGCACACCTCCAATAACAAATCAGACCTTGCCGCTACATTAAAATGTCAGCCTAGGTCCTGGACTTGAACCCGCTACTAAAACTAAGAGACCAACATTACAAATATTGTATTATTATTTTATTGTATTACAAATCTTATACCTTTGCTTATTTCCTGGTCTACAAAATCTTACTTCATGCTATTCTGATACTCTCTTTTTGTGTTCTGTTTCTAATGTCTACACTTACATTGGAAATTGGCCATGTATACTTGTCTCCCAACTCCTCAGCTTGTATTACATCGAAATGTCTATGCTTCAACAATCTCCCTACTTCGAGAACTGCCCTAACCTTTATTTAACTATAAATAAAGCAAAAATCAAGGTATCAAAACAAAACTAAGGATTATTAAAATCTTTAAAATCAGGTTTACATCTACACATTCAGATCCAATTAATCCAATTATTCCTAGCCTTTAAGCAATACATCTGAGATACGCTTTCTCTCAACTTGCCGTGTGTAATGCCACAGGTAATCGATGAAAATGACTTCATAATATAAAACTCTTGCACAGTTTCATACAATTTCCTTGCCTGCATTGAAGCTGAAAGGGCCCGTGATAATTGTTCCTACTGTGATATTTCAAGTATTCTGCTATTCACCCACAACTCCTCCATCCAAAATGGAAGATAAGATAAAGAACGTGACACTGAAGTTAACAACTTACCTTTCACATTTGCTTTAATGTAATTATTTAGATTAAGTTCTCGTGGAGAGTCAATCAATAGATTTGCTGCAGGTTCTAAGCCAAGCTGACGTGCCTGCTGAGCTTTTGTCTTCTTACTTCCACTCTTATAAGGAGCAAACTGAAAAAAGTCAAGCAACTAATGAGAAAAATGCAAAAGGTAATTCAAGTATGTAAATCAGAAGTCGTGTACAAGTGTAGAATATTCAGTAACAAATAAAAAATATAAAAAGGCAAATAAGGCACTGGGTTGTGGTAGCAGATCATAGAGCATAAAACCAAAGAAGTTATAAAGAGTCGCTTTGTGACACAGAATTTGAATATTGCTGAAAAGAGAGCCATGCTGCCGAAGCTGTTTGTCTTGCGCTCATCAGGACAAATGCAAGGCTGCCAAATTTCAAACAATCATAAAAATTTATTCAACAGGAGACAAAGGTGCTGATTAGTTGGCAAGTCAACACTGATTGTTTTCTCCATGGAAGCGCCTCAGCCGATGAGGAACTATAGGTTCCCCAAGCTCCCGGATAATTCAAAAGAGGCGCAAGGCTTGAACATATTCCTTTTGCTTGCAGGGAACGAGTCCCTGCATACAAATGCATGCTGCTTTTAGCAAACATAAACGAGCCACATTACGAGCTTGACTGACCATCTTAAATTGGACATTATTGTAGCTGTTAGCACACTCAGGATTGTTCAGCAAGAGTTATCCAATTGTGGAATCACATCTCAAAGTAGACATTTTATTTTGGGTTTTGCTGGCGCGGGTTGGTTGAGTACGGTCTGTACTCTGCCTATTATGAAGGAACATGCTGTTTCATTTGTTCAGCCAATCTCTGGGACATATGGCTTACGTATCTGACATCACACCAGCATTGAAATTCATACATTATGTTGCTCAATTACGTGATAGGAAGAATGTCTTTTTGGACTGGCAGCTGCATCCTGTTAGTGTGAAATACTACATGCGTAGCACGGTAGCAGCATAAAACGGTATGCTTAACCTGTTGTTCAATTTTTGAGATGCTTTGCCTTCCAGGGTAATTTGAGGTAGACCAGGCACTTTTTGATTTCAAAAGTCTTTGGCCCATTTGCAAGTTTGAGCGATAGACAGAGAGCAATGATCTGATCAGGATCATTGCCCCGCAGGATAGCTTTGATACACTCTATTTCCGTACCCAGTTTTCAGGGTGAGAAAATGGTTAGGGTCCTACTTACAAGGTTGCTGATAAGGCCAATTGTAAAGCTCATGAAGTTATATGAATCCAACATGTATACTGATCAGTGAAGGTAGGCTTGTATTAGACAGTGGTAGAGAACCCATTTGCAGGTTGCTCAACTAGCACATTGAGGAAAGGGAGCGCTTTAGACTGCTCTATCTCAAAAGTGAATTGGAGCGTAGGATGGAGCATATTAAAGTGTGTAAGGGGGAGGTGGTGGCATAGTAGTATTGTCACTGGACTGGTATCGTCACTAGACACAGAGACCCAGGGTAATGGTCTGAGGACCCAGATTCAAATCCTGTCACACCAGATGGTGAAATTTGAATTGAATAAAAATCTGGAATTAGAAGTCTGATGATGACCATGAAGCCACTGTCAATTGTTTAAAAACCCATCTGGTTCACTAATGTCCATTAGGGGAGGAAATCTGTTGTCCTTACCCAGTTTGGCCTACATGTGGCTCCAAACCCATAGCAATGTGGTTGACTCTTAAAATGCCCTCTGAACAAGCCAGTGACGCCCACATCCCATGACCAAATGAAAAAAAAGGAAATCCCTACATACAGCTGCAGATCTAAAGATTGCAAACATAAAATCTATGTATCAAAAATGAACACAGGGTAGGAGGTTAGGGGTCGTTCTATCAAAAACATGTTTCTCATGGAAACCGATGTAAACGTTAGCAAGCAGTGGACCTGGAAGGGGTCACGTGACTACACCATCTATTTGAGCATGCATGGTGTCAATAAAAATTAACCAGGCTGCACAAACAAATGCTGAGTGCACTAATAGCTACACTAACAACCAATTTATGGTAATCAGTTAAGCCTGTAATGTGGCTCAATTGTGCTCGCTAGAAACAACATATATGCATACACCCATTCTCTGCAAACAAAAGGAATATGTTCAAGCCTTGTGCCTTTTTTGAATTACTCAGAAGCTTGGGACCCTATAGTTCCCCATTGCTTTCGCCATGGCAACACCTCAGCCAATCAGAGGCGACTTGCCAACCAATCAGCACCCTTTTGACCAATAGTATAAATTGTTGTGATCGTTTGAAATTTGGCATTCTTGCATTCATCCTGATGACTAAATAAGTTATAGTTGTTACACAAAAGTATTTGTCAGTTCACATTTGGAATTTTGATCAATAACCATAGGAAAGATGGTCACTTTTAAAACTGCAAAAACAACGCAAACAGTTCAAAGTATCAGGAATGTAAATTCAGAAAAATGTTATGGAAATTAAGTTTGTAACATTGGTGAGCAGTTTGAGGTGGTTTAATTGAAGCACAATTGTAATCAAGCAAATGTAATCCAATTTGTTTTGAAACCCGAGGATGACAAATTAAAATTAAATAATCAGGAATAAAAATGAATGTTCTAGACTGACAATTATTTCTACAAAGATTATGAACCAGATTACTTTAAAAAGGTGTGCTTAAAAGCCAACTATTTTACTAACCACATGTTCCACTTCTTCTAGAGTCTGGCAGTTCAGCAAAGCGTTTTTTAAAAAAGGTGTAAGTTTTTCTTCTTTTGCTACTTTCTGTATGGCTGTGTGTGCTTTCTTTATTACTGTGCTAAAAGGGAAGAAAAATAAATACCTTTATTAAAATCAGTATTTTAGGACTTCACACAAAGAATAGGCTGTGCAATTGATTCTCTCAAAACAGGTGACTTAAAACACACAATCTGACCTTACAGTTTCTGGCAGCACAAAGACTTGTTAAAGTTGAAACTCTCAAATGTACAAGATCATCAAGATGCTGTGCTGGTGGAAGAGCGGTGTTCAGATAAATTGGAGGTCAGTAGTGAGGAAGGAGAAGATAAGAAGTAAAGGATTGTGCAGGGTGCCATCTTCTGGCACAAGATAAAACAACTACAATGCACAAAAAACAGCAAGGGGACACACCAATTAAGATGAGCAGTAGGTCATTCAGCCCCTCGAGCCTGCTCCACCATTCAATAAGATCATGGCCGATCTGATCGTGGTCTCAACTCCACCTTCTTGTCTGCCCCATAACCTTTAACTCCCTTGTCTATCAATAATCAATCTAACTCTGAATAAATGCAATCACCCAGGATCCACTGTTTCCTAGGGAAGAGAATCCCACATACTATCGCCCCTCAGGAGAAAAAAATTCTCATCTCAGCATTAGGTGGGAAACCTCTTATTCTAAAACCCATGTACCCTAGTTCTAGCCTCTCCCATAAGAGAAAACATCCTTTCAGCATCCATACTAAGTTCCCTCAGGGTCTTATATGTTTCAATACGATCGCTTCTCATTATTCTAAACTGCAATGGATACAGGCCCGATTTGTCCAACCTTTCCTCATAAGTCCTTCATCCCAGGAATAAGTCGAGTGAGCCTTCTCTGAACTGTTTCTAATGCAATTATATCTTTCTTCAAATAAGGGGACCAAACTGCACACAGTACTCCAGATGTGGTCTCACCAACACCCTGTACAACTGTAGTAAGTACTTTATATTCCAATCCCCTTGCATAAAACAACAACATTCCATTTCCCTTCCTAATTGCTTGTTGTAACTGATACTAACTTTTTGTGATTCATGTACCAAGACACCGAGATCCCTCTGTACAAGAGAGTTCTGAAATCTCTCTCCATTTAAATAATATGCTGCTTTTCAATTCTTCCTCCAACAAGTTCACATTTTCTGCCAAATTTTTGCCCATTCACTTAACCTACCTATATCCCTTTGAAGGCTCTTTACCTCCTCTTGATAACTTACTTTCCTACCTATCTTGTTGTCATCAGCAAATTTAGCTATCATAAATTCAGACCCTTCATCGAAATCATTGATATAGATTGTAAATAGAGGAGGCCCCAGCACTGATCCCTCTGGCACTCCGCTGGTTACAGCTTGCTAACCTGAAAAAGACCCTCTGCTTCCTGTTACCTAACCTGTCCATTATCCATGTAGTAACCATTGATGTGACAGCATATCAAATGCCTTTTGGAAAGCCAAGTACACCACATCCACAGGTTCCCGTTTATTCATCTGGCTTGTCACTTCCTCAAAGACCTCTGATAAATTAATCAAACAGGATTTTCCTTGCACAGAACTGTGCTGATTCTACCTGATCACATGATGATTTTCTAAGTATCCTGGTATAACCACCTTAATAATGCATTCCAGCAATTTCCCTATATGTTAAACTAATTGGCCTATAGTTTCCAGCTGTCTGTCTCCCTACTTCTTTGAATAAAGATGTTACATTTGTTATTTTCCAGTCTGCTGGGACCCTTCGAGAACCTAAGGAATTTTGGGAGATTATAACCAAAGCCTCTACTACCTCTGCAGCCACTTCTTTGAAGACCCTAAGATGCAGACCATCAGGTCCTAGGGACTTGTCAGCCTTTAGGTCTAACAGTTATCCCTAGTACCTTTTCTCTGATGATGATGATTGTTTTAAGTTCCTCCCTCCTTTTCGCCTCTTGAGTTTGAACTAAATTTGAGAAGTTTTCTAAATCTACTACAGCGAAGAGTGATAAAAAATACCCTTTCAATGCTTCCGCCATTTCCTTGAGTTTCATTATTAATTCCCCAGGCTCACTCGGTAAAGGATCAACAATCACTTTAATTAAACTTTTCCTTTTTAAGTACCTGCAGCAGTTCTTACTATCTGTTTTTACATTTCCAGCTAGCTTTCCCTCCTACAGTAATTTCTCCCGCCACTACTTTTATAATCATCCTTCGCTGGTTCTCAAAATCTGTCCATCTTCTGACCTGCCACTAATCTTCACAGAATTACACAGCATTTCTTTCAATTTGATACTATCCTCAATTTTCTTATTTAGCCACTGATGATGCATCCTTCCCGAAGGATCTTTCTTTCACACTGGAAAATCTTTGCTGAGAGTTATTAAAAAGTCTGCCACTGCACCTCTGGCTTACCTTTTTACCTAGTTCCCCAGTTCACTCTAGCCAATTTTGCCTTCATGCTCTTATAACTATCTTTATTTAGATTTAAAACTTTAATCTTAGGACCACACTTCTCACACTCAAACCGAATATGAAATTCTATCTTGTTATGATTGCTGTCACCTAGAGGCTCCTTTACTAAAAGGTTATTGATTAATTCTGTCTCATTACACATTATCTGGTCTAGAATAGCCTACTCCCTGGTTGGCATACTACTGTAAGAAGTATACTCTATGAACTCATTTTCCAGGCTACCTTTGCCAATCTGATCCACCCATTCTGTATATAGATTAAAGTCACCCATCATTATTGCAGTACCTTTCTTACACACTCCATTAATTCTTCCTGGATACCCTGTCCTACAGCATAACTACTGCCGTAGTGACCTCTTAGTCAGCTTCCACATGACGAATGTCAATACCTGATTCAATCTCTGCCCATAGGTCCTGCATTTCCTTTCCTCCACTCAATAACTCAGTTTAATAAAACCTAAAGTTTCAACTCATGATCAAAGTGCTGTTTAGTTGAATTATATTTTGTTACGTATAGGCTTCCACTTGTATTGGATGCAAACAAAATTAATGCCGATGGGCAATGCACACATTCTGATGTTGTTAATCGTGAAGTGAATTAAAATATCTTTTATTTACCTTTTTGAATTTTATAAATCATCAACCCTTCTATCCTAAACATGCAATTAACACTAATTGCATAATTAATTTACTATGAAACAAAACAATGAGCGAAATCAAGCTAAAAATCAGTTCAAAATTACCTCATTCTTACACACAACTAAATCTAAACCTTTACTACTACACCATAACGATATCTTCCTCATTTGTTCATGTAAACAGAAAAATTAGGCAAATATATTTCATACTTGCAAACCCATTTAATACTGGCTTTTTCAATTATATCTGCAACTATTGTTAACTATATCCCAATCAATTTTCAGACAGGATGGTTGTTTTGTGTAAAAAAAATGTATTAAGAATTTCGTTCAAAGGAGGACATTGTACAAATGCTGCATTTACTACTTATGTTTCTTACGTCAGTTCTTCGAGCGTCTGTTGTACTTCTCGCAATGTATCAGCATCCATGTTATTGGTGAGCTCCTTTCGATAACGGGCAATAAATGGAATAGTATTTTCTTCTTTGAACAGGCGAATGAGGTTTGCGCAAGCCCATGCTTCTGTATTCGTCCTCTCAGACAACACCTAGAGATACAGCAGGTTCTTTTAAAGCACCTCTAAGGTTGAGGTGACACTGGCTGTCACATTTAAACACTCATCTTTGTTTTCTTAGCTTAGAAAATAATTGAAAACGAGTGAACTTTTCATGGCACTGCTCATGGTAAGTCAGAGGAACTGCCCTATCGCTTCCATGCATTTGTCTTTCTGGTGTTACAATTATGAGATTTAAAAGGTTATGATGTTTTAGGATTGTAGCTTTAAATTTAAGGGAAGTGAAGGGGTCATGTGACTTGTTCTGCAGTCTGCCTGACAGTAAGCCTGGGTGATTTGATTCTTCGAAATCAAAGGGAGGTTTAGATTACTTTGCTGGGAACAAGATGCAAGATTTTTACGCATGGAGACCATGAAAGCAGTCTGTGAGTTTACCACAAGTAGGCCATGAGTCTCCCAAAGTCCCACGAAGTGTTGTAGGCATCGGGTTATAAATGGCTGTGTTATAAATTATCTATTTACTCCTAAGGTGAAAAGGATTGAGGTCAAGGATAGCTAATAAGCATTGCTGCCTAGATACAAGGCTAATGTTTCACGTTGCCAGGGGAAGGGGCTGAAGCAGCCATTTTTGAGCTCAGGTTACAGGCTTCCCTACAAATCAAGTCAGAGGTTTCGTTTGGTCAACAGAGCAAAAAGGCTGCTTGACTTTGCAAGCTACCACAGCCAGATGCAGGAGAAGAGAGTCTCTAGTCAAAGAGACGCATCCTGCAGTCTTCTACAACTTCCGGAGATTTGTTCTAGTATGGGCAGGGGGAAGAAGACGCATTGGAACAGGCTTTACTGCTGGTAGTGGATTTAAGAAAATCCCTGAAAACTTAGGAAAAAATAGAGTCTGGATGCAGTCACTTTAAGTTACTACTTGGCAAAACAGGGATCCAGGAACCTATTGGAAACTGGGAGCAACTGTGGACTGTTTGCTGAGTGCTGTAATTCCATGGAAAGTGCGATTGGTGGCAAATAGACAAGGGGAATGTCACGTTCTGTAGTTAAAGTCTAACATGCGTACAGAATGAAAATAAAAAAAACACTATTGACTAAAGATTAAGTCATTTGTTACACTAAGTTTTAAAACTTGAAATCTTGTCAGGTCATTCTTTCAGCTAACAACTGGAAGTTCAAACCTCTTCTTAAAAGTTATCGTTCTCTATGGGGATTGTAACATTGGCTCATCCCAAACTCTCTCCCTCCCTCACACCTGCTCCACCAGAACCCCGATGTAAGAAAGGTAGCAAAAAAAAAACAGTAGCTCAATGGTTAATGAACTAGGTGACAGCACTTGGACTTTTTTTGTTAATGATTTCAGCAGGATCACCAATAAGAGCACTAGAGCACTACAATTGCCTCAAGCATCCTTATTCTGGAACAATACAAAAAGGATTTCCATTCCAAACAACTGTTTAACACATGGTAGCATGCGAAAATCATACAAGTGGGGGCATTGGGAAGAGCTGTGATGATTCTCTTGAATTGAATATACTGCCAAAATTCAAAGGGAGTGAATGCATAAGAGTCCAGAATCAGAACAAATTAATATTTGGAGGGATACAACACCAGAGGTATTTTAAATGAAAGTACTCTTGTGACGCGGGCAACTACATCAAGGTGGCATTTGTTGCCTAGAGGGCATCAAGAATCAACCATATAGTAAGTCACATGTCAGCCAAAACAAGAAGGTATGGCAGGTTCTTTTATTGAAATCCACAACGTTACTGAAACAAGTTTGACTACTTGCCATGGTGGGGATTGAACATTGAAGCCTGAGGGCTGCTAGTCCAGTACATAACCAGTAGGCTATGGAATCCTCTGCAAGGACAGATAGCGGCAGGGAGAGACAAGGCCATGGATGAATTTAAACTCAAATAAGTGTTTTAAATTGAAGGCAATGGCAGAAATTAGAAGCCAATGTAGAAAACACGATTAATTTTTGCATGTATGCAGTTGAAACTCTGCTCTATCTCATATTAGAATGTTATTCACAGAGTAATTAACAAATGGAATGGACTTCCAAGTTGAGTAGGTAAGGTAATGAAGTGACTTTAGGGTCTTTCTGGTTGGACGAGTGGAGATGCGACAAATGGCCTTCCTTATCTTTAATTATCTTATGAACTGACGATACCGAATGGTAAAGATAATTTGAATGCACAAAATAAATCAGTATTACTGCAATTGTTTCTAAAAACAAATCTTCAAAGCTCAAACTGTTTACAACAGTGCTCTATATGCCTTGAAAATAACTGAATATAAGAACATAAAACACTATGAGCAGGAATAGACTAATCAGCCCTGAGAGCCTGCTCCACCATTCATTGTGATCAAATGAAGCATTCATACCTGGGTTATATTCCAGTTCATCTGCATGTCCCCAATCTCTACACATCCTCTCTGTAGTTTTATTGGTTTCCCATCTAGACAATTCTCAACCTTCTGCTTCTTCAAAGCTGGCTCCTCCCACGTAAAAGATATATCCGCTTCTTCCTTGATTCTCTTTTCACTCAAATGTGTGCTTGTTGATGGTTGTTCCACTTTAATCCCACAATGTTCCATTTCTTTCTTGATTTGCATTGCAGCTTGCTGAGGCATTGATTTCATGTTTCCTAAATTTTGCTTAATTTGTGATGGTAATTTATCTTCATTAGTGTTCAAAACTGGCGATAGTGCCTGTGGGACAAATAGCATTTGAGACTTGCATATATAGAACAATCATCTTTAAATCATTATGATTTCATTTTATTTTTCTTCAAATCCGTTAGTCAGTTTCACTACTTCCAAAACCAAATGGAGCAAGAGCGTCATTACTGACTTACAGCAGTTTAGCTGACTCCCACTCCATGTTATTGCAATTCCTAACTCCTGAAAGCACTGATTCCAGTTGGAGTTCTAGTCACAATGCAGTACTTCACATCCTAGTACCCGTTATTCATGTGTGAGCCTATTCAACTGTGCTGGAAAGAAAGGCCACAGGAATATCACAACTATCCGGAACCATATTCTCACTCAACTTCCACATACACCCTTCCAACAGGGATTGCTGGATAGCAGTCAGGTGAAGTAATCTCAGCAATTTTCCCCTTCATAAACTGGCTGAGATCAATGAACTCAATGCAGACTGGAAATCAAATCAGGATTTCTATATCACTTAATCACATTGTAAAGGACATTCATAAAATCTACATCATCTTAAAATCTGCGCAAATACTCAGCATTTTCACTTAGTCTTCATGTAAAATCGGGGCCACCATGAATTATAAAAGGATTTCAAAATTGCAAATCTTTGAAACTTTCATGATTTGCTAATGATGTTGGAACATAAATGTTATTTAAGCATGAACTAATTAAAGAATTGGTTGAAAGGTGGCCTCGTGGTCTAAAATGCTTTTGTTAATACAAATATCCTGCAGCAACGTGAATGTTTAACTTCGCCATTTTCTTCTTTATCAAATCCCTGACGACTCATTGTTTCATATTAAGGCTGTATAAACCAGGAGTCACAGGCTTTCAAAGGTCACAGACCTGAAAGGTTAACTCAGCCTGGCTTGGTGAGTATTCCCTGCATTTTCTGTTTACATGTCAGATTTCTGGCATCTGCAATATTTTACTTTATTATCACAAGTTTTGATCCCTGGCTGTGTTGTATCAACTAATCTCAGCAAAAGTGACCTAGCATCACCAGCTACTGAAGGAAAGGAGATGTAGAAGGTGGAAGCATGGGAAGTGGGTGGGGGAGTACCAAGCTCCCATTCAGGGTTTCTTGCTAGAAATCACCAACCTCAAAAAATGATGCACAACATCAAAAATTGGATGATCAAAAATGTGCTTTGGTATACCAGAGTTTAGGCAGCTTGTAATACAACCAATATTTGTTTATTCCACTCACTTTACCCACCCCACCATTTTTTCAGGTTGATGACCAACATCATGGCCTGGTCACCTCAGCCTTAGTGACAGCCATTTTGAAGCAAGCTTTTTTTTTTAATTCATCAGATGTAGGCATCACTGGCTAGGGCAGCATTTATTGCCCATCCCTAATTGCCTTTGTTCAGAGGGCATTTTAGAGTCAACCACATTGCTGTGGGTCTGGAGTCACATGTAGGTCAGACCAGGTAAGGGTTGGGTTTTACAACAATCGGCAACGGTTTCTTGGTCGCCATCCTGATTTTTATTGGATTCAAATTTCACCACCTGCCGTGGTGGAATTCAAACCCAGGTCCCCACAGCATTACCCCTGTGTCTCTGGAATACTAGTCCAGTGACAATACCATTATGCCACCGCCTTCCCACGCTGCTCGGAATTGCATTATGGAAGAGCTTGTCTCAGGTTTTCCCTATTTTGCCTTTTGTGAGAAGCATCCTCTATCTCCCACAGATGGCACAGCCAAGATGAGAAACTTGGCTGCATAAACTCACGTTTTAGCATTCCTTGGCACAACAGGTTGGTGCACCATCATCATCGTGTCCCATGCTAAATACTTGGACTATGCTTTTAAAACATGATGACGTGCAACTCTCTTACCATAACATGTGGATCCACATTAATCTTTTCTGGTGTTTTTTTCCTGTTCTTTTTAACAGCTGTCTTTATTGTAGATCTTTTCACCGATTTTCTTTTTGTTCCAGTGCTTTCTGCTTCAGACTTAACTTTCTTTTTTACAACCACTGGCTTTGCTACAGATTTTTTTGGCTTCCTTGCAATTATTTTTTTCGGGACCCATTCTTCTTCTTCTTCTTCAGAACCAGATTCAGAAGTTCTACATAATGATAATCATAAACAATTCAATAGAAAATAAAGTCAGATAAAAGAATATTTTCCAATCCATTCTCTTTCTTTTCCAAATACTGTGACTCATGCTATGCTGTTATACAACTGCATAGACAACTTCTGTACTCTGCTAATGCCTACTCATGCAAGTGACCTATCTGGAGCTACGAATCAAAAAAGCTACTGTTGGATTTATTCAATTATAGAAGTACAGTCAAATCCAACCCTGCCTGCACCTGACATCCGTAGACTAGTCTTTCCATCAAGTGTTACTGTATCTGGGACTGAAGCCTTGGCAAAGGTTTCCACTTGATGACTCCGAGTAACCAAGATATTTACTGCCACCTCGACTGATATTGTCTAAATCAGGCAATGAGCCACCGCAGAGTATAATTTCTCCCTATCAAGAAAACACATTTATTTATTTTTAAATATGGCTGTACAACACAATATAGAAAATTAGATTTTTCTTCCTCTTAAGTCTTGTAAAGGGTGCAAAAGAACTATCCTCCCATTAATATTTACATTAATTGCTGGGTTAATTCCATTTGATTCTGCAATTCAATAATTTATCAATCTTTTCTGGCACACTATCATAGTTCTTTGATAGTCAGCAATCTTACTTAATTGTCAGAATGAAGTAAATATCAAAGTAGTTCAAAGAGTTAGGTATTTCTTTCATTGGGGCTCTACAGTAATGGCACTAAATATTCAGTGCCCCACCTTAAGTATTCCCAGACTCTCTAAGCTCACAATCAGACACTGGTCCCAATTTTTCCCAGCCAGGCCCTGGTCTTCAACCACCAGCTGGTCCCAATCCGCCACCCTCAAGTCTCTATAGCTAAGTATCTTGACTCACAATTCATATACATAAACAGAAGACACTCCTGTGCGTTAGTCTGCGTACATATATTATCTATCACTCAGTGCCTAATAGTCTACTGTCTGTGATCAGATGCTTCCCAGTTTGCCCCAAATGCTTCATCCCTGTGCTGACTTCCTCTCCCCCTTCCATATTTGTCACGCTCCATTCCTCATTGCCCACCTTTTCTATAATACACTTATCCAGTACAATTCTTACATTGATGCCCTAGCCCCTCCTGCTGGCATCCCACAGAATCCCTTTCATTCAACTTGGAGCAGGAGTTGAGGTTTTGTGAGCATTGGGAAGAACAGAGTCTTATGAAAGTAGCCCAAGACAATGGGATCCAAACTGGCCTTGTTCAGGACATCAGGTCTCCCAGGGTTCCCACACTTCACTTTACACATCTAAAGTCTATTTGGTACCATCAGGCATCTCTGCCCCTTCTCCCTCTTTCTCCCACACCAACCCTGAGAAAAACTGTCTTCTCCACTGACAGCCTGCTCCTGTCCTTACATTTCAGCTTTAAAATATTTAGTGCATTACTGCTGTTTCTTGAATTATCAGAGAGATTTTAACCTACCCACTCAAATAGGCATGTTGACTTTTTTTCAAAAATGTATAAACATTCCCAAAGGGCCAGGAGGAACAGGACTGCCCTGGGTTCTCCATTCCAGTTCACAAGAACATATTGAAACTGATCCTTGCAAATTGTCTAGTTGCCGGTGACTGTTTCTGTGGTGGCAGCACACTCACCCTAACTGTCTGCCAGCTGCTACTTTCTGCCTGATTCAGGCAGCCAGCTGACTGGCAGCATACAGATGGGAGGCAAGAATTAAAAACTGCCTGGGCCTCATGCTGCCAGGTTTGGCAGGGGGTGGGCAATGATGGTCACCTTGTCAAAGCTCTCTCCCTGCCCAATTCCAGCTCCTAGTTTTGATCTATGAGTTTCTTCAAAATAAAAATCTCAAAAATTCATCACTTATGAAGTTTTCATATAACATAAAAATACTCAAAAAATTTAAACACAAAAATGTTTTTAAAAAAGTAACAATTTTCAACTTAAATAAAGGTGAAAGTGGCCACTGACAGTGGCTTGCCATAACTGATATGAATGGCAACCTATCAGGAAGAGTGCAATAACCCTGAACCTTGTGGACAGGTTCTACTGGGAAACAAGCTGAGACTACAAGAAACATACACAAACAATTTTAGTTTTGTTTTCAAACTGTCAATAAAAAACAGATAATAAAAAAGGAACGTATATTCAGACTGGTGCTGAGCCTATTTTGCAAACACATGCCATTCAATTTTGTGAAGATTACATTTTAAACAAAATAGGGCAAACAATTTGAAGACACAAAATCACAAATGCACAAATATTTATGCTGCAAAGTAACAAAGAACATTCAGTACTTTGAAAACTCAAATGGTTAAAATTTCAACTGTTTTGAAAAACTGCACTTACATATTAAGAAATGAATCATCATCTTCTGAAAATGGTCGTTTTTGACCTGCTAAATTCGTTATTCCCGACATCTGTAAATTAATTTGAATCAATATCATTTTAATTTTGAAAATTAAAGTTAATTCATTAGTAGAACCATGCCTATTGCCTAAATAAACAGAAAAAAGCTAAGTGACGATGCTCTGGCATTAAAGTAGCCTACATGATGGAAGGCTTTGCAATGAAAGTGATCAAGGAAACCTCAGTCACTGACACTGAGCTGAACTTAATGTCCCCAATGCAGGTTCCATCCACCAGCTTCCTTGGGGGATGCCCAGCTGAACTAACTGGCCAGCATCAGGCCTTCCCCGTGATTGGAGACCCTGCCTGCCAAGAGCAGCCAGCCAGAGGCTGGTAACTCTCCACTGCCAGCAACACCACTAAGAGCAGTGGCTGTTGCTGGTCATGCTCCAGGAACTTCACCAGTAATAGCTGCTGGATCTCTGGACTCAGGCGAGTGAGGGCAGGATGGGGTCACAGGAGTGACTTTCATTGGCCCCCTTCCCCTCCCAATGCTGAACCCCTCGATTGGGCACACAGGGATTCCCCTAACAGAGAAATTGTTTCTCTACATCTACCCTATCAAATGCCATTATCATTTTGACCAATCTTCATTAGATCACCCCTCAACATTCTAAAATTAAGGGCATACAAACCAAGTAAATGCAATCTGTTCTTCTAATTAATACTTCAAGCACAGATATCACTCTGGTGAAAGATGCATCTATGCTGTACCTCCTCCAAGACCGATGTACTGTGGTGCACATATAGTGTCCAAAACTGAGTGCAGTGCTCCAAATAAGGTCCAACCAAAGCTTTATACAATTGAAGCATTGCTTCCTAATTACACTCTCCTTCAGTAAAGGCCAACATTTCATTGGGGCTGTTAACTTTTTATACCTCTGCACTAGATTTTAGCAATCTGTATACATGGACTGCTAAATCCCATTGCTCTTCCACTGCTCCATTCCCTTACCATTAAGAAAATATTCTGATTTTTTTCCTGCTCAGATCCAAATTAGATGACCTCACACTTCCTCACATTAAGTAACATCTGCCACAGTTTTGGCTACTCACTTAGTCTATGTTCCTCTGTACCCTCCTGCACCAATCTACACAAGTTATAAAGCCATCTGCATACTTACATATACAGTACAACTCTCTATTGCTTCATTCAGGTCATAAATATATTTGTGGTGGAAAGACAAGGCCCCAGGTCCTTGGAGAGCATCACATGTCACATTCCAGCCCATCAGAGAATATTTCCTTTCTCCCTACTCTATCTCCTACGCTCAAACTTACCAATCCTTATCACAAGGTTATCTCCAATTCCATGCGCTTTCATTTTTGATGATAATCTCTTGTGCAGAACCTAATCAAATGTCTTCCAGATGTCCATATAAAACAACTGCACAATCCCCCATTTATCATGGCAGTGACATATATATAAAAAAAGTCAGACATGACCTGCCCTTCATAAATGCATGAAGAGACTTTAATCACCTCATACTCACCCAAGTTTCTGATAATGGATTCTAGTAACATCTATACAACTGACTAGTCTGTATTTACCTGGTTTCTCTCTCCTTCCCTTCTTAAATAACAGAGTGACATTTGTAATTTTCTAATCTGAAGGCACAATTCCTGAATACAGCACTGTGGAAAACTACCTGCAATTTCCTCCTCTCCACTGAACAATAGTTGCCTCTCCTCATACCAAACTTGTTAGTGACCCTGATTTTTTTTTAAATCCTTATTAATTACTTTACAAATTACCAAATACAATCACAATCAAGATCAAAATATTAAGTACAAAGGTAAATTATCAAACTTTTACCCTGAAACAGAGTACTTAATATTTCAGTGATACATTACAATTTTTCCCTGCAGGTTCCACTTAAGCTATAAGCCACTGAAGAAGAAAGTGAACATACAATCAGAATTTTTTTTTAAATTTACAACATTATGGTTCTTCAGCCAATCTCCATGCAGTAAACTAGATAATCAGTAATAAAAATATGGGGATGAAGTAAAATAGGAACGTAACAATCATATTTTCATCTGTTTGCCAGCACTAAAAACATAGCACAGTATGAGGGCACTTATTTTCAACATTGGGGTGTCGAATAAAAAGAAAACCCATAACTAAAGTAAATAAATACACCAAGTGATATGCTACCAGAACCATATAGTCCAGGATTAATCTTTGCTTAGCAACAAGTTAACTAAGCTCAACCAAGGTAGTAGTGAACTAGAGAAGTGGAACAGATTCATTGGCCTCAACAAGGAGGGCAAAAATCAGCTGCCAGGATATATATCAAAATTTAAGCAGTGGACTGCTGCCCAGTGAATCTGGTGGAACTGAGTGAAGACTGGATGAAGAGTTGACTCAACTGTGATACATCTCATTTTCCCCCTCTTCTGCCCTATTGTCAAATTGCTTGCCACTACTCATCATCTATGCTCAGAATTTAAGGATGGTCAATTGAGTGAGACACCCCATGAGTTAATCACCACCCATGGATAGACATCAAAACATAAGCTATCAGGGTTCACTGGGGAGAAGGGAGGAATAAGGGAGAAATAAAATTCTGACACTTTTAATGCTAGTAATAGATTTACATTACTTTCTTCATCTCTCCGTACAGAAGGAATCCATGCACAAAGACTCTTGGTGTTCCCAAATCAGTTACCTTTATATTGTTGAGTAGATAGCAGAGCACCAAAAATCATAGATAAATATCTACATCGACAACTTTAGTTTCTGACCTAGCTAAGACAAGTCCATACACACCAGAAACACAAGAACAGTCTACTAGTATATGTAAGCAGGCTGAACACTCAACCTACCCACAATCAAAAAAAAAGCACCTGCTAGTATCCAACCATTTATGGAGCCCTCCCGAGGTCCTCAACATCACAGATGCCAGTCTTCAGCCAATTCGATTCACTCCATGTGATATCAAGAAATTGCTAAAGACATTGGATATTGCAAAGGCCCTAACAACATCTCAGCAGTCGTATGAAGACTTGTGCTTCATGACTAGCAGCACCCCTAGCCAGGCTGATCCAGTACAGCTACAAAACTGACATCTACCAGGTAATGTGGAGAATTGCCCAGGGATAAATTATTCACAAAAGGAGGACAATCCAACCTAGCCAATTATTGCCCCATCAGTCTACTCTCAATCATTAGCAAAGTCTTAGAAGCTGTCATCGACACTCCTATCAATGGCACACATACAGCCATAACCTGCTCACTGATGCTCAGTTTCGGACACTCAGCTCTTGACCTCATTACAGCCTTGGTTCAAATATGGAGAGCTAAATTCAATAGGTGAGGTGAGAGTGACTGCCTTCCACATTAGGCATGGCATCAAGAGGCCCCCGCAAAACTGAGACAATGGGAATTGGGGAAAATATTCCACTGCTTGGAAGCCATACCTAGCACAAAAGGAAGATGGTTGTGATTATAGGAGGCTAATCAGCTCAACCACAGGGCATTGCTGCAAGAGTTCTTCAGGGTGATATCCTAGGCCTAAACATCTTCAGCTGCTTCATCAACGACCTTTTCTCCAAAGGTCAGAAGTGGAGATGCTCACTGATGATTGCAGAGTGTTCTATACCATTTGCAATTCCTTAGATAGTGAAACAATCAGTATTCGTATGCAGCAAGGTCAGGACAACATTCAGGCTTCAACTGTTAAAGGACAAGTAACATAAACATCACACAAATGTCAGGCAAAGGCCATCACAACAGGGAAGGATCTAACATTTCCCCTCAACATCCAACGGCTTATCATCATGAATTCCATCAACATCCGGGGCAGGTGGGAGGGTGGCGGTGTTATCACTGACCATAAACCTAACTGCAGCAGCCATAATGTGGCTACAATAACAGGTCGGAGGCTGGTAATTCTGCAGCAAATTAGTGACCTCCTGATTCCTCAAAACCTGTCCACCATCTACAAGATCCAATGTGATGGAATACTCTCCATTTGCCAGAATGAGTGCAGCTCCTACAACACTCAAGAAGCTTGACATCATCCACGGGAAAGCAGCCCACTTCATCGGCATCTCATCCACCACTGGCACACATTAACAGCGGTGTGTACCATCCACAAGCTGCTCTGCAGCAACTCACCAAGCCTCCTTCGAAAGCAGCTTCAAAACCCATCACTTCTACCATATAGAAGGACAAGGGCAGCAGATGTATGGGAACACCACCACCAGCAAGTTGCCCTCCAAGCCACACATCATTCTGACTTGGAACTATATCCTCGTTCTTTCGTTGTTGCCAAGTCAAAAACGTGGAATTCTCTTCCTAACAGCGCTCCTCATGTACCTACATCAGATCTTCTATAGCAACTCAAGAAGGTGGCTCACCATCACCTTCGCGTGCAATTGGGGACAGGCAAAAAATTTACTAGCAACATTCATATCTCATGAAAGAATATCTTTAAAAATGATGCCATTCATGAGGAACGGGATGGTGTTTCCCACTGCTGGAATCAGTAACAATGCCTCACCGTACCTCAGTGTTACCACCAAAATCAAGGAGCTGCATAAAATAAGATAATAAATATTCAAGCCATTTCATCAGTAGCTAAGAGTTTAATAGTAAGCAATGCTCATGCACATGAATTAATTTGTAATTATAACATTCTGTGCAGATTCTTCCATCTTTTACCAGCATGTTCCATGCTGCCATTGCAGAGATGTGATGGTTGCACATTGTTACCTAAACTGAATGGCAAACATTGTCATATATTGCCTATAAACCTTAGGATCTTTTATTTTTGTAGATAAATAAATACTGTAAAACTGTTTCCATTTATGAATCTTATTTGTATTCAACTTTTGGTTTGGCACAATGGACTTGCATATCAACAGGTTTAACTTAATTTGCATTACTTAAATCCTTAAATATGTCTAAAATGTCATGTACTTACCACTGTTAAACACTTGAATTCAATGTATTTCACCACCTTCAATAAGGAGAAAAAAAAACAGTTAAACATATGCAGAAGTAATCTAGAATAATCTTGAACACTATTGAAATGTTACAGTTGTGTTTCTGGGTTTTACATTAGATATTACGAATCGGTTTCAGTTTCACTAACCACTCCTTTAGGCCAACATTGAGTGTCTTACTGTACAGCATTTGTCTTTAACTTCCCAATAGCTGGGTAACAATAGCAAAAATTAAACAGGAAGTCATACCAATGTGCGCCATCTGACTGTAATTTACAATGTGCCAGGGAGGCAACAGCCGAATCCTTCCTGCAACCAACGTCCAATCCTTCTTCATGAAAAACATGTTGAATGCTTATGTCACTGTCCTTTCAGGAGCAGCATCTGCCAATCAGTAGCCTGCAGTGTAATGCTGGATGCAGTTAATGAAGGAGGCATTGTTTCCGAAGTCAACAAGTGCATCACTCCATTACAAGCCTCTATGCATGTTGCAACTCAACTCAACTTCATTTTGACAGAACTCAACTTCAGAGATTAGGGAGACTGCCTCCTTGCAGATTGACCAGGATCAAGTGCCCATCTCTGTGGCAGACAAAGGAGCACACTCCCCAGAGATATGTCTCAATCAACTGAAGGAGAGGACACAAATCTAGGTTCTTCTTCACAAAGGACATGCAGCAACAAAAAGATAGTAGGATTCCTGAAAGTTCAAGGCCTCATTATGCCACCCATGTGGCTATACAAACTCCTTCCAACAATGGAATGACATTCAGAAACAAAAACTAAATCACATGGTCGTCTGTGACCGTCACTCCACCATGTCAGGTGCCCTGAAAACAGTATTATTAATTCATCTTCCATCAGTCAAACAGTCCCACCATTATTTCAAGTCTGCTCCAACTTGGATGGATAGATTTTGACACCAGTGCAAAATCCCAAAACAATAGTGAAATGAAAATATAGAGAACTAATATTCAGTTTCAACTCAGGCAAAAAACTGGCATTTGCTGACAGGCTGACCATCATACATTCCACCCAATAATGCCCAAGGAGATGTGCCACATTTCATGGGTGACTGCAAGTTAGCCTTACAGTCAAAGGTCATTACACAGATGCAAGTTTCAGGGTCCTCAATATGAGCCATCATAAATAGACTTGCATTTAAATAGCACTTTTCACAACCTAAGGACATTCAAAAGCAATTTACAGCTGTTGTCACAATTGTAGGAAACGGGGCAGTCAATTTGCACACAGCAATGGGATAATGGCCAGAGGTCTGTTTCACTGGTGTTAATCAATTCATACATGTTGGCCAGGACACCAGGGATAACTGCCTTGGCTCTCTTTTGAGCTAGTACCAGATGAGGCCTCAGGTTAACATGCCACATAGACATCACTCCTGATGGTTCAACACTCCCTCAGTACTGCACTGGCATGCACACCATGCTGAGTTCTTTGACACCACGAAAGAAGGCAATGAATTGTTGATCTTCACCAAGCAATATTAAGTCATGTGCCATTTTAAGGCAGCACTTGTATATCTATACTTGTGTTTTCCCTGCTGATATACCCATAATAGAAAATCAGGAACTTTTTGTCATATAACTTTTGCGAACCTGCAATTGTGGCTTTCAACTCTTACATTTTTACACCTCAAATTCATGCACAATAGTATAAGAACGTACGACTCTAGTTCTATCCAAGCTTTCCAAGTGATGCAATTGATTGACAACAACCCAGTAAAACAAAAGCTGCTTCTTTTAGTGAAATGCTGACAAGTGAATATATATTTACAACAACTTGGACTAATATATTCCTTTAACATAATAAAACATTCCAGGCACTTCACAAAAGCACAAAAAATAGGTTTTTAAAAGCATCTTAAAAAGAGGAGAGGCAGAGAGTTGGGAGGGTTTAGAAAGGGAATTCCAGAGCCTTGGCAGCTGAAGGTATGGCCACCGATGGTGAAGCAATTGAAATCACAGATACTCCAGAGGCAAGTATTAGAGGAGGACATATCTCAGAGCATCATGAGGCTGGAGATTACAGAGATAGGGAGAGGCGAGACCATGGACGGATTTGCAAACATGGATGAGAATTTTAAAATCAAGACACTGCTTAACCTGAAACCTATGTAGGTCAGCAAGGACAGGAGTGATGGGTGAACAGGAACTTGGTGTGAGTTAGGACAGAGGTTTGGATGACCTCAAGTTTACAGAGGCCAACCAAAAGTACACTGGAATAATCTGATATAAAGATAACAAAGACATGGATGTGGGCTTCAGCAGGAGATAAACCGAGGTAGGGTCAGAGTCGAGCAACGTTATAGAGTTGGAGACAGGGAGTCTTAATAATGGTGTGGATAAGTCATCAGAAGAACACCTCAGGGTCAAATATGACACCAAAGTTGTGATCAGTCTGGTTCAAATTCAGCATTTACCAGGGAAAGGGATTGCTCTTGAACACAGTTTGCAACGGAACTGAAGAAAATGGCTTTGATCATCCTAGTATTTAAGTGGAGGAAATTTCTACTCATTTAGGACTGGATGTCAAACAAGTACCATGGCAATTCAGAGAGAAGGGATTGAGAGAGATAGATGGTGAGGTACAGCTGGGTGTTGTAGCATACATGTGGGAACTGAGGCTGTGTTTCTCAGATTATATTGCCAAGGAACAGCATGTCGGTGGCACCAAGGGACGTAAGGATCAATCCTTGGGGACGCCACAGGTAACAGTGCAAAAGCAAGTGATCTGGCGACAAATATGAGAAATACAAGTTTCTGTCGATATATACTTCAGGGAAGGCGGGGGTAAGGAATATAAAACCACATCCACAGACTATATCTCTCCATATCAGATACTATGGAGACACTGAAGGGGAAACCAGCGCGTTATAAATTTACCGGGGATTTTTTCCCACAAGGTCTCAATGTCTCCGGGGCGCTGCTCTGTCGGGGATGCCACCCTACCCTCAGTGTCTCTCTGTCGGAGTGCCGCTGTCCCAGGGTGTTTTGCTTTCCCTCTCGCGCCACCTTTAGAAACCCCTCGCGCCACGCCACCGGCTCTTGTGACGTTACTTCCGTCGTCTGGAGTACCTCACCACCATTCAAAACTAAGAGGTGTTTCTTACCCCTTATTATGAAAAACTTTAATTTCCTGAAAGAATAATTACACATGCTCTCACTTACGGAAATACGGAAAACATCGTTAATTTTTCATTTTCCGGCTTTACCGGAGGCTTGAACAGAAGTTCATCTTGAGCGTCCCTAAAATAAATATAAAAGATGATTATTCCCCCTTTCCCTATTCTACGTGGTCTATTCCATTGACGCGGCCCTGGGAAGTGCGCAGTCGCAGTGGGTGCTTCCTCTGATTGTGGTGCTTGGCTGGAGTTAGTTAAGAGTTTTATTGGACTGGAAATGTTAACTCTGTTTCTCTCTCCACGGATGCTGCCAGAGCTGCTGAGTTTTTTTTTCCAAAATTTTCTGGTTTTATTTCAGATTTCCAGCATCTCTAGTGTTTTGTTTTTATTTATCTTAGAACATAAGAACTAGGAGCAGGAGTATGCAATTCAGTCCCCACCATGCAATACGATCATGCTTGATCTCATTTCGGCCTCAACTTCAATTTCCCGCCCTCTCCCCATAACTTTTCAATCTGTTACTAATTAAAAATCTATCACCTCCTTAAATTTATTCAGCGTCCCGGCATCCACTGCACTCTGAGGTAGTGAATTCCACAGATTCACGACCCTTTGAGAAAAGTAATTCCTCCTCATCTCCGATTTAAATCTACCACCCCTTAGCCTAAAACTGTGGCCTCTCATTCTATAATGCCCCACAAGGGGAAGTATCCACTCCACGTTTACTTTGTCTATCCCCTTTAGCATCTTATGTGCCTCAATTAGATCTCTCATCCTTCTAAACTCTAGCGAGTATAGGCCTAAACTGCTCAATCTCTCCTCATAAGACAAACCCCGCATCTCTGGAGTTAATCTAGTGAACCTCCTCTGAACCACCTCCAATGTAACTACATCCATCCTCAAGTAAGGGGACCGAAACTGTGCATAGTACTCCAGGTGTGGTCTCACCAATGCCTTGTACAGTTGCAACAACGCTTCCCTATTTTTACTTATTCCTTAATAAATGCCAAAATTCCATTTGCCTTCCTTTTTACCTGCTGTATCTGCATAGTAGCTTTCAGCGATTCATGCATGAGGACACCCAGATCCCACTACACTGAAACATTCTGAAGTTTCTCTCTCTCCATTTAAATAATAAGTCGCCTTTTTATCCTTCCGACCAAAATGGATAACCTCATACTTATCCATGTTAAACTCCATCTGCCATATTTTGGCCCATTCACCTAAGCTGTCCATACCATTTGTAAATTTCTTATTTCTTCATTGCAATTTACTTTCCCACCCATTTTGGTGTCATCTGCAAATTTAGCTATTGTACCTTCTATCCCCAGATCCAAGTCATTAATATAAATTGTAAATAATTCAGGCCCAAGGACCGAACCCTGTGGCACCCCACTAGTTACAGCTTGCCATTCAGAAAAAGACCCATTTATCCCAACTCTTTGCTTTCTGTTGGTTAGCCAATCTTCTATCCAAGCTAATATATTACCCCTAACTCCGTGTGATCTTATTTTGTGTATTAATCTTTTGTGCGGCACCTTATGAAAGGCCTTCTGGAAGTTCAGATATACTATATCTACAGTATCCCCTTTATCCACTTTGCTTGTCACATCTTCAAAGAACTCTCGCAAATTAGTCAAACACTACTTACTCTTCATAAAACCACACTGACTTTGATGGATTGCATTTTGACTTTCCAAATGCCCCATGACAACTTCCTTAATAATGAATTCCAACAATTTCCCAACGACAGATGTTAAACTAACTATAGTTTCCTATTTTCTGCCTCCCCGTCTTTTTGAATAAGGGTGTTATATTAGCATTTTTCCAATCCACTGGAACCTTTCCAGAATCCAAGGAATTTTGGAATATTATAGCCAATGCATACACCATCTCTGCTGCCACTTCCTTTAAGACCCTGGGATGTGGGCCATCAGGTCCTGGGAACTTGTCACCCTTTAGTCCCAATAGTTTGTTCAGTACTTTTTCTCTAGTGATGGTGATTGTTCTAAGTTCCTCCTTCTCTATACCCTCTGCACTACCTGTTCCTATTAGGGTGCTAATAGTGTTCTCCACTGTGAAAACTGAGGCAAAATATTGATTAAGTGTCTCTGCCATTTCTGCGTTCCCCACTATTAACTCCCCAGCCTCATCCTCCAAGGGACCAACATTCACTTTAGCTACTCTCTTTCCTTTTATATGCTTGTAGAAGCTTTTGCTTTCAGTTTTTACATTTTGCGCTAGTTTTCTTTCATAATTTACCTTTGTTCTTTTTATCATGTTTTTTAGTAACCTTTTGCTGATCTTTAAAAGTTTCCCAATCTTCCAGCCTGCCATTGACCTTTGCAATTTGATATGCCTTAGTTTTTGCCTTTATGTTATCTTCAACTTCCTTGCTTAGCCATGGATGCTTTTTCCCCCTGTTACCATCTTTCTTCCTCTTAGAAATATATTTTACTTGGGAGGAATTGAATACCTCCTTAAATATCTGTCACTACTCATCAACTGTCCTACCTTGTAGTCTTTCTGCCCAGTCCACTAGGGTCAAATCTGCCCTCATGCCCATGTAGTTACCTTTGTTTAACTCCAGAACACTAGTGTGGGACTCAAGTTTCTTGCTCTCAAACTGAACTTGAAATTCTAGCATGCTATAATCACTCTTCCCTGGAGGACCCTTTACTAATAATTAACCCATCTCATTACACAAAACCAAATCCAGAATAGCCGGCTCCCTGGTTGGTTCCACAGTATATTGCTCCAAGAAACAATCTCTAATACATTCTATGAACTCTCCCTCGAGGCTATCCTTGCCAATTTGATTAGTCCAGTCTATATGCATATTAAAATCACACATGATTATTGCCATGCCTTTCTTACATGCTCCCAGTATTTCCTGGTTTATACTGTGCCCTACTGCTGAACTACTGTTTGGGGACCTATAGATTACTCCCACCAGGGACTTCTTTCCTTTGAAAAACTCAGCAGGTCTGGCAGCATCGGCGGAGAAAAGTACAGTTGACATTTCGAGTCCTCATGACCCTTCAACAGAACTAAGTAAAAATAGGAGAGGGGTGAAATATAAGCTGGTTTAAGCGGGGGTGGGGGGGGGGGGGTAGAGAGAAGGTGCAGGGTGGCTGTTGGGACAAGCAAGCAGTGATAGAAGGAGATAACCAAAAGATGTCACAGACAAAAAAACAAAGAAATATTGAAGCTGCTGATATTATCTAAAAGAATGTGCTAATTAAGAATGGATAGCAGGACAAGCAAGGTAGTTCTGGTGGGGGTGGGGTGAAAAAAGACTAAAAGGGCATAAAAGGTATAGGTAAGTGATCAGTGGAATACATTAAAAATAATGGAAATAGGTGGGAAACAAATCCATATAAATTATTGGAAAAAACAAGGAGGAGGGGGAAGAAATGGAAACGGGGTGGGAATGGAGGAGGGAGTTTAAGATCTAAAATTGTTGAACTCAATATTCAGTCCGGAAGGCTGTAAAGTGCCTAGTCAGAAGATGAGCTGCTGTTCCTCTAGTTTGCGTTGAGTTTCACTGGAACAATGCAGCAAGCCAAGGACAGACATGTGGGCAAAAGAGCAGGGTGGAGTGTTAAAATGGCAAGCGACAGGGAGGTCTGGGTTATGCGCTTCAATCTGTCCACAATCATAACCCAGACCTCCCTGTCGCTTGCCATTTTAACACTCCACCCTGCTCTCCTGCCCACATGTCTGTCCTTGGCTAGCTGCATTGTTCCAGTGAAGCTCAACGCAAACTGGAGGAACAGCACCTCATCTTCTGACTAGGCACTTTACAGCCTTCCGGACTGAATATTGAGTTCAACAATTTTAGATCTTAAACTCCCTCCTCCATCCCCACCCCATTTCCGGTTCTTCCCCCTCCTCCTTGTATTTTCCAATAATTTATATAGATTTTTCTTTTCCTAGCTATTTCCATTATCTTTATTGTATTCCACCGATCATTTATCTATACTTTTATGCCCTTTTAGTCTTTTTTCACCGCACCCCCACTAGAGCTACCTTGCTTGTCCTGCTATCCATTCTTAATTAGCACATTCTTTTAGATAATATCACCACCTTCAACACCTCTTTGTTCTTTTGTCTGTGACATCTTTTGGTTATCTCCTATCGCTGCTTGCTTGTCCCAACAACCACCTCCCCACCTTCTCTGTCCCACCTCCTCCTCCTCCCCTTAAACCAGCTTATATGTCACTCCTCTCCTATTTTTACTTAGTTCTGTTGAAGGGTCATGAGGACTCGAAACGGCAACTGTACCCTTCTCTGCCAATGCTGCCAGACCTGCTGAGTTTTTCCAGGTATTTTTTATTTTTTGTTCTGGATTTCCAGCATCCGCAGTTTTTTTTGTTTTTACTTCTTTCCCTTGCTATTTCTTATTTCTACCCAGACTGACTTTACATCTTGCTCTCCGGTGCCTATATCATTCCTCACTATAGCATTGATCTCATCCTTTACTAACAAAGCTACACCACCTCCTTTTCCTTCCTGCTAACCCTTCCGAAATGCTGAGTATCCTTGGATATTCAACTTCCAAACCTGTTCTCCATGTAACCACGCCTCAGTAATCGCCACCAAATCATATCTATTTATCTCTATTTGCACTGTTAACTCATCAGTTTTATTCCGAATGCTACACGCATTCAGATACAAAGCCTTTAAGCTTGCCCTATTTTCAATTTTCCCTACTCTTATATGATTCTTTGGTGCAATATGGCGCTCACACACTTTGTCCCTTCCTTTCACTTTTTGGTAACAATCAGCCTTGTCACTAACCTGCACTCTTACCCTCTCCTTAAACTTGGATCTTTTATATGTCCATGCAACTGAACCCTCTGCCCCACTAATTAGTTTAAAGCCCTATCTACAACCCTAGGTATGCGATTTGCCAGGACACTGGTCCCAGCAAGATTCAAGTGGAGCTCGTCCGAATGAAATAATTCCCTCTTTCCCCAGCACTGGTGCCAATGTCTCATGAATTCAAACCCATTTCTCCCACACCAATCTTTGAGTCACGCATTTACCTCTTTAGTCTTATTGACCTTGTGCCAATTAGCTCGTGGCTCAGGTAGTAATCCGGAGATTATTATCTTTTTGGTTCTGCTTTTTAATTTAACCCCTAGCTGCTCGTATTCCCTCAGCAGAACCTCTTTCCTTGTTCTACCTATATTGTTGGCACCTACGTGGACCATGACAACTGGATCTTTCCCCTCCCACTCCAAGTTCCTCTGCAACCCAGATGAGATATCCTTAACCCTGGTACCAAGTAAGCCACACAGCCTTCGGGACTCTCAATCCTGGCTACAGAAAACAGTATCTATTCCCCTAACTATACTATTCTCGATTACAACTACATTTCTCTTTTCTGCCCCCACTTGAATGGTTCCCTGTACCACGGTGTTATGGTCAGTTTGCTCATCCTCCCTACAGTCCCCACTCTCGTCCACACAGGGAGCAAGGATGTTAGATAAGGGCAAAGGCTGAGGCTCCTGAGTGCTACTTCCTGGATCCCTCTACCTGCCTCTCTCATAGTCACACCCTCCTGTCCCTGACCACTGACTGAATTTAAGGTAGTTAATTTAAGGGGTGTGAATGGCTCCTGAAACACAGCGTCCAGGTAACACTTCCCCTCCCTGATGTGTCGCAGTGTCCGAAACTCACACTCCAGCTCATCAACTCTGAGCTGGAGTTCCTCAAGCAACCAACATTTGCTACAGATGTCACTAGGAACCACAATGGGATCCACCAACTTCCACATCATGCAGCTCCAACACATCACCTGGCCCTGCATCTCTATTTTATTTAATTAGTTTTTCAATTTATTTTTAAATTTCCTACTGGTCTTTAGTTTATCAATCTAAAATATTTCTCCTATTTACCTTTAATCTGAAAGCAAGTTAGAATAGGGATTCAAAATACACTTTTTAAAATCAACTGGAACTCGCTCTCTCTGCTGAGTTGAAGCTGAAGTGTTCGGTCTCCAATCCTGGGCCCCTTTAATCATTGGTTTAATTATTTAATTTAATTTAATTTAATTAATCACCTTTAATTTTCTTCATTGGTGTCAGGAGCCCCTATCGCCCATGTGCTCTGCTGACCCACAGCTACTCTGGGTTAAACATCACTAGATTATAAAATCCATATCTTTGTTTTCAAATTTCTCCATGGCCTCACCCCTCCCTATCTATGTAATCTCCTCCAACCCCACAACTCCCTGAGATACCTGCGCTCCTCTAACTCTGGCCACCTGAGCATCCCTGATTTTAAGTGCTCCACCATTGGTGGCCGGGCCTTCAGCTGCCAAGGCCCTAAGCCCTAGAATTCCCCATCTAAATCTCTCCACCTTGCTTGATTTCTTTTCATTCTTTAAGACACACCTTAAGACCTTCTTCTTTGACCAAGCTTCTGCTCATCTGATCTAATATCTCCTTATTTAACGCGGTATCATTTATTTTTTTTAATGCTCCTTTGAAGCACCTTGAGATAACATGTTAATGGCACTTTATAAATATAAGTTATTGATGGGGTGATGTGCATACATATTGGAGATGAAGATATTGTTATAACATGCTGCTTTTTTTCAGTGATCACAGGAGAGGGAGTGGCAGTTGAAGTTACCATGGTGAATTGTTCAGTGCATCCTGTGGGCCACAAGCACTGACCACTGTGCACTAGTGATGATGGAGATGGATATTGAATCTGATGGCAGGTGCAAATCAAGCAAACCTTTTTTTCTGGCTAGTAGGAAACATCTTTTACATCCAGCTGAGAGGTCAGATGAGGTGTCAGGTTAACATAGAACAAAGAAAGCACTTGGATGGTTCAGCACTGCCATAATACTGCACTGCAATGCAAACCATGCAGAGTTCTTTGCACACTATCAAATGAACCTTATACCAACCCAGGTGAATGATGGATATTCTATTATATACCTGAATTGAGCCTAGTAGATGATGGATAGGTAAATTGGTGAGTCAATCATCACAGAGTGCCCAACTACTGACCTGCATGTGTAGCCATGTTGATATCATTGATCCAATTAAACCTTTAACCTTTTCATGATGTTGATAGTTGGAGGCTCAATGATTGTGGTGCCAGGGAAATTCAAGGGTACATAACTGAGCTTTTAATTTTTTTGGGATACCTGGCATTGAAATTGTGTGACTGTTGCTTGTCACTACTCAGCCCAAGGCAAGGTGTTTTCTTGGTCCTGTTGGAGGGTCCTATGGTCTGCTTAATTTTTGAAGGAACAGTGAATGCAGATGATATTGAAATATTTAGTGAACACCCTCATTGCTCACCTTATAATGGAAGAAAAATCATTAATGAAGCAACTGAAGATAAGGATGCTTCCCTGGGGCTTTGGGACTGGCATTGACAACACTCAAGAAGCTTGACAATAACCAGAACTGAGCAGTTTACTGGTGCCCCTGCCAGTATCCACCACTTCCATTGTGGCTATAGTAAGTATAGTTCACGGATACAATACAGCAACTCACCAAGGTTATCTCAACAGCACTTGCTTCTCCTGTGACCTCTACCACCATCAAAAGCAGGAGTAGCAATGATATGAGAAACGAACCATCCTAAGCTGGACATTCATCACCATTCCTTCACTTACACAGGGTCAGTATCCAGGAATTCGCCTTCACAATGGAGCCACCATCACCACAAAGACTGTAGCAGTTCAAAGGGAAAGCCTAATGTACCTTGGACCACCTAGCAATAGTCAATAACTTCGGCCTTAACAACATCACCTACATCCCAAAAACAATTTTTTTCAAAGCTGGATCGGAGGAAGTACATGAAACACAGAATAAATGTTTGCACAATCATGTGGGAGGCAGTAAATGCACAAGTGTTCAATATACTGTGCTTGTATGGGAAAGGGTTGTGGAAAGGGTAATTGGAAATTGGAGTGATGGAAAAGTTAACAAGGGTACCCCAGGTTAAACTATATATTGTATTTCACACTATATGGCATCAACTTCATTTAGTAGTAACACTTTAGCTTCAAACAAGATTGTAGATTCCAATACCAATCCAAGGCTAAAACTCAATGAAGGAGTGCTGTATTGTCAGTGATCCTGCCTTTCAAGTGTGACATTAATCCCACTGTTGTTCAAATGTAAAAGAAATCCTGGCACTTCTAGAAGAATAGCATGGAATTCTGCCTGCTCTTCACTCAAAAATCAGCATCAAATCACCTTAACTAGACTTGTCTCATATTGCTGTTTGTGGAACCTGATTGGCTACTGTGTTTATTTACAAAATAGTGATTATACTTCAAAAACAATGAGTTAGCTTTGACGCACTTTGGAACATCCTGAGGATAGAAACAAAATTTCCTCCTTACAGCAGTAATATTTGTCGGATTTCCCACAGCTTAGAACAGAATCAAATTATCCTGAATCTGTGATGTAAACTGCTGTGCACACATTGGCTTGGGCCTACCTGGGCATAACACCACCATTTAAACTTTATGTACAGCAACAAACTTGCAGCTGATGTTCCTTTTACTTAGTTAAGTTGCAGATGAACCGCTTCCCTGGGAGCTCAGTATCGCACTCCGCTATCCAGATCAAAAGGTTCCTCGATTCTGGAAAGGTCCCAGCAGTCTGGGGAACCGCAAATGTAACAACCATGTGCAAGAAACCAGGGAGACAGAAAACAAGAAACTATAGACCAGTTAGCCTAACATCTGTCACAGGCAATATGCTAAAATCCATTATTAAAGAGGTTGTAGCGGGACTTTTGGAAAATCAGTAACATCAGGCAGAGTCAACATGGTTTTTTGCAAGGAAAATCATGCTTGACAAATGTATTCAAGTTCTTTGGAATGTAACAAGTAGAGTGAATAGTCAGTGGATATAGTGGAACCAGTAGAAGTAGAGTATTTGGATTTCCAAAAGGTGCCACATAAAAGTTACTATACAATGGGAGAGGTGACATAGTGGTATTGTTGCTGGACTGGTATTCTAGTGACCTATGGTAAGGCTTTGGGGACCTGGGTTCAAATCCCACCATGGCAGATGGTAAAATTTGAATTCAACAAAAATCTGGAATTAAAAGTCTCATGAAACCATTGTCGATTGTTGTAAAAAAGCCTTCTGGTTCACTCATGTCCTTTAGGGAAGGAAATCTGCTGTCCTTACCTGGTCTGGCCTACATGTGACTCCAGACCCACAGCAATGTGGTTGACCCTTAAAATGCCCTCTTAACAAGGGCAACTAGGGATGGGAAATAAATGCTGGCCTAGCCAGTGATGCCCACATCCCATGAGTGAATAAGGTAAAAAGATGTTTCTTTTTATTCATTCATGGGATGTGGGCTTCACTGACTAGGCCAACATTTATTGTCCATTCCTAATTGCCCTTGAGAAGGTGGTGGTGAGCTGCCTTCTTGAACTGCTGTAGCCCATGTAGTGTAGGTACTCCCACTGTGCTGTTAGGGAAGGAGTACCAGAATTTTGACCCTGCAACATTGAAGGAACAATGATATACTTCCAAGTCAGGATGGTGAGTGGCTTGGACTGGAACTTCCAGCTGGTGGCTGCCCTTGTTCTCCTAGATGGTAGCAGTCGTGGTTTGGAATGTGCTGCCTAAGGAGCTTTGGTAAGTTCCTGCAGTACATCTTGTAGATGCTACACACTGCTGCCACTGTGCATCGGTGGTGGAGGGAGTGAATGTTTGTGGATGGGGTGCCAGTCAAGCAGGCTGCTTTGTCCTGGATTGTATCAAGCTTCTTGAGTGTTGTTGGAGCTGCACTCATCCAGGCTAGTGGAAAGTATTCCATCACTTCCTGACTTGTGCCTTGTAGCTGGTGGACAGGCTTTGGGGAGTGAAGAAGTGAGTTACTCTTGCAGGCTTCCTAGTCCCTGACCTGCTCTTGTAGTCACAGTATTTATATGACTAGTCCAGTTCAGTTTCTAGTGAATGATAACCCTCCCAAGGATGTTGATAGTGGGGGATTCAGCAATGGTAATGCCATTGAATGTCAAGGGGTAATGATTAGATTGTCTTTTGTTGGAGATGGTCATTCATGCCACACAAGTGCCAAGCAATGTTGCTTGCCACTTGTCCAGGTCTTTTTGTATTTCGGCATGGACTGCTTCAGTATCAGGGGAGTCGTGAATGGTGCTGAACATTATGCAATCATCAGCGAACGTCCCCACTTCTGACCTTTTGATGGAAGGAAGGTCATTGATGAAGCAGCTGAAGATGGTTGGGCCTGGGACATTACCGTGAGGAATTCCTGCAGTAATACCTGGAACTGAGATGATTGACCTCCAACCATCTTCCTTTGTGCGAGATATGACTCCAACCAGCAGAGAGTTTTCCCCCTGATTCCCATTGAGCTGGGGCTCCCTGATGCCATATTTGGTCAAATACTGCCTTGATGTCAAAGGCAGTGATTCTCACCTGACTTCTGGATTTCAGCTCTTTTGTCCATGTTTGAACCAAGGCTGTAATGAGGTCAGGAGCTGAGTAGCCCTGGTGGAACCCAAACTGAGCGTCAGTGAGAAGATTATTGCTAAGCAAGTGCTGCTTGATAGCACTGTTGATGACCCCCTTCCATTACTTTACTGATGATCAAGAGTAAACTGATGGGGTGGTCATTGGCTGGGTTGAATTTGTCCTGCATTTTGTGTACAGGACATACCTGGGCAATTTTGCACATTGCTATTAGATGCCAGTGTTGTAGCTGTACTGGAACAGCTTGGCTAGGGATGCGGCAGGTTCTGATGCACAAGTCTTCAGAACTATTGCCGGAATATTGTCAGGGCCCATAGCCTTTGCAGTATCCAGTGCCTTCAACCATTTCTTGATATCAAGTGGAGTGAATGGAATTGGCTGAAGACTGGCATCTGATGCTGGAGATCTCCAGAGGAAGCCAAGATGGATCATCCACTTAATGCTAGGTTTGCTGGCTGAAGATTGTTGCAAATGCTGTGGCCTTATCTTTTGCACTAAACTGCTGGGCTATCCCTTCATTGAGGATGGGGATATTTGTGGAGCTGCTCCTCCAATGAGTTGTTTAATTGTCTACCACCATTCACAGCTGGATGTGGCAGGACTGCAGAGCTTAGATCTTATCCATTGATTATGGGATTGCTTAGCTCTGTCTATCACTTGCTGCTTGTGCTGTTTGGCACGCAAGCCGTCCTGTGTTGTAGCTTCACCAGGTTGACTCCTCATTTTTCAATATGCCTGGCTCTGCTCCTGGCATGCCTCCTGCACTCCTCATTGATCCCCTGGCTTGGTGATAATGGTAGAGTAGGGGATTATGCTGGGCCATGAGGTTAGAGTTTGTGGTTGAATACAATTCTTCTGCTGCTGATGGCCCACAGTGCCTCATTGTTGTCCAGTTTATAGTTGCTCGATCTGTCCAGATGGAATATAACATGGATAAATGTGAAATTGTCTATTTTGTCAGGAAGAGTAGAAAAGCAGTATATTACATAAATGAAAGATTGCAGAACTCAGTGGTACAGAGCGATCAGCGTGGCCTGGTACATGAATCACATAAAGTTAGTATGCTGGTACACCAAGTGATTAGGAAAGCAAATGGAACGTTGGAATTTATTGCAAGGGGAATGGAGTAAAAAGTGGGGATGTTTTACTGCAGCTGTGCAGGGCATTTGTGAGACTACACCTAAAGTACTGTGCAAAGTTTTGGTCTCCTTATTTGAAAAAAGTCATAATTGCTTTAGAAACAGTTCAGAGAAGGTTTGCTTGACTCATTCCTCGGATGAAAGGCTTATCTTATGAAGAAAGGTTGAACAGGTTCAGGCTATATGCATTGGTGTTTAGAAGAAAAAGAAGTGATCTGGATAGGGTGGATATTCCTCTTGTGGGGGAAGCTAAAGCTTGGGGACATAGTTTAAGAATAAGAGGTTTCCCTTTTAAGGCAGTAATAAGGAGAACATTTTTTCTCTCAGCGGGTCATTAGAATGCAGAATTCACTTCCCCAGAAGGTAGTGGAGGCTGGGTCTTTAAATTTATTCAAGGCTGAGTTAGATAGATTTTTTGTTAGGCAAGGGAGTCAAGGGCTATGGGGTGCAGACAGGGAAGTGAAATTGAGACCACAACCAGATCAGCCATTACCTTATTGAATGGCGGAGCTTGAAGGGGCCAAATGCCTACTCCTGCTCCTAAGTCCTATGAAGAAAGAAGCTGAAATATCATGAAACAATTCTTTTTCAAAATCTAGTTCATAAAAACCTAGAAATTAATCATGACTGGGCCAGTTAACAACACTACTCAAACATAGAATTGTTTTTTTCAGGGCCACATCTATTGTTCAGCAATAGTTATTACTCAGGTTAACATTAAAAATGAAGTTACCCTGATAGAATAGGGTGTAACTTTTTCTCAGGTTTCTAACAGCCATGCGATAGCAGAAAGGGGAACATTTTCACTACATCAACTGATTTCACTGATTGCTGGCTCTGGGAGGAGGGTGGTGGCCTGGTTGGGCCACAGTGCAGCCTATGTCAGAACTGTTAATGACACTGCAACTTCAGGATTTCTGCATTGATCTGCATTTGTGCTAGATCCAGAAGTTGCAGTCAGATTCAGGGAGGTAAAGATGGAAAATGCTAATAGTTCACTGCCTATACCCCCACAAAATATGGATCATTAATCATTGTAACAGTAGCTAAATAGATACAAGGAACCAATAGAATAGAAAGAATCAAAGTTAGATAACCACATATATGCAAAATTGAAAGGCATAAGCCCAACTCAAAATGATTTTTAAGAAATACAGATCTTGACTGGGATTCCTGTGGAATGCTCCGTTGGCTTTTCACCATAGTAAGGAATATTTTTGCTGGTCCTTCAAATTTCAGGCCATGCTAGCAAGTTGTTGACATTCTTATGTTGATTTAAGGAATTGTTATTGCCCTCCCTCTTAGGAATCTGGATACACAACTGTTTAATTAGCCCATTGTTTAAAAGTGTTGCCTTACAAATCTAAGAGACCTTAATCAAATGCATGGCGATCAAGTCAAAAAGGGAGGTATTCACTGTGCCTGTCAACATTGGTAATATTACAATGCTTAATGGTTACAGAAGTGCACTAAAATAATATTTATTGCCTACCAGTTTACGAACCTTGTTTAATTGTTACAAACTCCGATTCGTACCGTTCAGGAACTACGATTCTCAGCGGACCTCGGGACTTCTGCACATGTGCTGGCCAGGGAATAGCCGCACATGTGCAGTTTGTTCATTGTCATACCTTTAGGCCAGGAACTGGCCCTGCGCATATACGCAGAAGAAAAGGAAGTAAAGAAGTGAAACAACGTGAAACTGCAGGCTGGGTGACCTGAAACCAGAGCACCATTCAAGAGGAGGTGTCCCAGGGAGTAGGACACAGGGAGGGGTTCAGGGAGAAGACACAAACCAAGAAGAAGGTCCCAAGGAATTGGGACAGAAAGAGGTCACAGAATAATGTCCCAGGCAGGGACAAAGACAGAGATCAGAAAGAGACCCCATTGAATCAAGATAAATGACAGGAGCAGAGAAAAAGACTCCAAGTTAAAGAGCTGCAGAGAGTAGACTTGAAGCAAAGTGGGCTCAAGAGAAGCCCAGAAGAATTGAGAGGGCAGCCGAAGGTTGGTGACTCTGTGCTGCAGGCTTTAAAGGCAAAGGTACTTTTTTAGAGCAGTGGTGTTCTGCTTGGCATGGCCAAAGATCTGATATTGTGCTTGGAAGGTGAAGTTTAAGTGTATGCAAGGATCCAGAGGAAAGGAATCTCTGAAAGCAAGATTGAAACTTTGGAGGTGTCCTTGTTGAAGCCGTCCAAGTGGGAGTGACGTTTGGAGAGAATTCCAAGGTGAGCTCTTCAAGCATGGAGATTGGAAACCCTCGTGAGAAAGGTAAGTGTTTCAGTGAGACTGGTTGGCTCACAATGTGACAAGCATCTGGGTGGGTTATTGAGAAATCCATAGAATCTTCTTTGGCCACATTTGTTATTTACTTTGGACCGTGGTGTATCTGACCACAGTTCACCAGCTGGTTCACATGTACCATATACTTACCCTAAATATTAGAGTATCAGATAGATATGGTAAATTGTTTTATCTTTCTGAATTTGTATCTGTCTGTAAATATATAGATGGGGTGAAGGAATCATGAATATTTCAATCATTTTCTTGTGTTTGTATTAAGATCTTTCCAACCTTTTTGTCTGGTATAATATCTTTCATTTTTCTTACTTAATAAATATTTTATTCTTTGCTATTCATCAACAGACTCCTGTGAATTTGTTCAGTAACTTTCCTCCGTGGTTAGGATGAAAAGGTTAGGATCTATCCAGCCAGGTTCCCCTCTAGAATCTGTCTTGTCCAGTAGTAACATCAGCTGGGATTGCAGCATAATATACAAGTAACTTTGTTTTCTACTGACCAGAAATTTTTCTTCTCATTTACTTTGCAAGATTTTTAAAATTTTTCTTCGCAGGAAGACTGTGCAGCATTTACATTAAATCTCTAGCGATCAGTACCTTGAACATATAATCATCTCCCATATTCTGCCTCTGTCCCTTCCATCCAAGGAGCCATAAGCATTCAGTCCATTAACTATCTTTCTCTATCCACGCAGATGCTGCCAGACCTGTGGAGTATTTCCAGCATTTTCTATTTTTCCATGCTATAAAGGTTTCTAGATCTTTTGTGGGCAGCTTTCTTCAAAGTCAGTGGCAAGCACCATTGCTTCACTGCTGACTGCAAAATCTAGTCCATAGGGTTAGCCTACAATATGTCAAAATGCTACTTTTCCTTCCATGTTTCTTGCAGTGTTTATCATAGGTAAGGCTTCTGGATGAGGCAATATTTCATGGACCTTCAATAACAAGTAGTTTGTGGAAAATGCCTCTCTTGGAACAGATGTTAAACTGAGACCCCAACTGCCCCTCTCAGGTAGGCGTAAAAGACCCCAGGCACTATTTGAAGAAGAGTAGGAGAGTTATCCACATTGTTCTGGCCAATATTTACCCTTCACCCATCACAAAAAATAAGATTATCTCGTCATTATCAAATTGCTGTTTATGGGAGCTTGTTGTACATAAATTGGCTGCTGTCTTTCTTACATTATAACAAACTACGCTGCAAAAGTATTTCACTGGCTCGGGAGATAAAACAGCGAGAGTTCAGGAGAAAAAACAGCCGAGTGGAGAGGCAATTAGGAATTGAAAACAACATGAGTACAGAAACGTAAATTTCTAAACAAGCATATGCAAAGTAAGAATTTATAGGCACAGGAAAGGGAGCTGATTTATGAGTAAGGGCAGAGAATTTCTACTTTCTACTAATCTCCAGTTTATATTAATAGTTTAGGAGTAAGGTTAAAGTAAGTAAAATTAACTAAAGCTTAAGTAAAAAAGTGATATAAATGTTTAAAGTTAAAGCATGACAGGACAGCTCAGCCAAGCAGAATGCTGGTCCTGTGGCATGTGGGGAGTTGTGGACACTTCTCGTGACCCAGATGAGCCCATATACAGGAAGTGTCACCAGCTGCACAAACTTGAGCTCCGCATTTCAGAGTTTGAGCAATGACTGGAGTCACTGAGGTGCATCCTTGAGGCAGAGAACTATGTGGATAGCGTGTTCAGAGAGGTGGTCACACCATAGGTTAGGGGCAAGCAGGCAGATAGGGAATGATAGACCACCAGACAGTCCAAGAGAAACGGCAGGTGGTGCAGTAGCCACCAGAGGTCCCACTCACTAACTGGTTTTCCATTCTGGATATTGGTGAGGGCAATGGATCCTTGGAGGACTGCAGCAAGAGCCAAGCCCGTGGCATCAAGGGTGGCCCAGCTGTGCAGGAGGGAAGGAAGAAGAGTGGAAGGGCAGTACTGATAGGGGATTCCTTAGTTAGGGGAGCAGACAGGCGTTTCAGTGGCCGTCAACATGCCTTCAGGATGGTTTGTTGCCTTCCTGGTGCTAGAGTCAAGGATGTCACAGAACGAATGCAGGACATTCTTGTGGGGGAGGGCAAACAGCCAGAGGTATAGGTCCACATTGGTACTAATGGCATAGATAGGAAGGGGGATGTGGTCCTAAAGTCAGAATTTAGGGAGTTAGGTAGAAAATTATGGAGCCGGACCTCCAAAGTAGTAATCTCCGGATTACTCCCAGTGCCATGCGCAAGTGAGTACAGAGATAGGAAGTTAAGACAGATGAATGCGTGGCTGGAAAGATGGTGCAGGAGGGAGGACTTTAGATTCCTGGGACACTGGGACTGGCTCTGGAGGAGATGGCACCTGTACAAGCTGGACAGGTTGCATCTGAACAGAGGCGGGACTGATTCCCTTGAGGGTCATTTTACTAGTGCTGTTGGGGAGGGTTTAAACTAACTCAGCAGGGGTGAGGAAACCAGGAGAGAATATTAGAAAGTAATACCAGGGTGCACAGAGTGTTGGGAGAGGGAGATAGCACTAAAATAGAAGGTAATAAGTTAATAAATGGAGGCGGAGTAAGGGAGCCAGTAATGAAGTCTAAATCAGGGTTACACTGCATGTATGTGAATGCACGGAGTACAGTTAATAAAATTGGGGAGTTACAGGCACAGATTATCTTGTGGGATTATGATGCTGTGGCAATAATGGAGAAAAGGTTTAAGGAATGGCAGATCTGGCTGTTAAATATTCCTGCCTACAAAGTGTTCAGAAAAGATAGGAAAGGGAAAAAAGGAGGAGGGGTGGTGTTTTTGGTTAAGGAGAGTATTGCACTACTGGAGAAAGAGGATGTGTCAGAGGATTCAAGGACAGAATCAATTTGGCTAGAGCAGAGGAATAAGAAGGGTTCAATACATTGCTCGGTGTAATATATAGACCACCAGGCGTTCAAACAATGCCACACAACAGACTTGTGAGGAAAGTTATAGGTCATGGAATAAAGGGGACAGTAGCAATGTGGACATAAAATTGGCTGAGAGATAGGAAACAGAGCAATGGTTAATGGGTATTTTTCGGGCTGGAAGAAGGTTTGTAGTGGAGTTCCCCAGGGTGAGTATTGTGACCCTTGCTTTTCTTATACATATAAATGATCTAGATCTTGGTGAGCAGGGGACAATTTCAAAGTTTGCAGATGACAGAAAACTTAATTATAAAGAATTATAAACTGTGAGGAGGACCGTAGAGAACTTCAAAAGGACATTGACACATTGGTGGAGTGGGCAGATAGGTGGCAGATGAAGTTCAATGCGGAGAAGTGTGAGGTGATGCACTTTGGTACAAAGAAAATGGAGAGACAATACAAAATAAAGGATACTATTCAAAAGGGTGTGCAGGAACAGAGAGACCTGGGTGTATATGCACATAATACATTAAAGGTGGCAGGACAGATAGAGAGAGCTGTTTCTAAAACATACAGTATTTTGAGCTTCATTAATAGAGGCATAAAGTATAAGAGCAGGGAGGTTTTGATGAACTTATATAAGACACTGGTTAGACCTCAGCTGGAGTATTATGCACAGTTCTGGGTGCTACATTACAGGAAGAATGTGAATGCATTGGAGAGAGTGCAGAAGAGGTTTACGAGAATGGTTCCAGGGATGAGACACTTCAGTTATGAAGGAAGATTGGAGAAGTTGGGACTGTTTTCCTTGGCGAGGAGAAGGCTGAGAGGAGATTTGATAGAAGTTTTCAAAATCATGAGGGGTCTGGACAGAATAGCAAGGAGGAACTGCTCCCACTCGTAAATGGATTGAGAACCAGAGGGTACAACTTTAAAGTGTTTTGCAAAAGAAGCAACTGCGAGGTGAGAAAAAACTTTTTCACTCAGCAAGTAGTTAGGGTTAGGAATGCACTGCCTGGAAGTGTAGTGGGGGCAGGTTCAATTGAGGCGTTTAAGAGGGCATTAGATGATTATTTACATAGAAACAATGTGTAGGGTTTCGGGGAAAAGATAGGAGATTGGCACTAAGTTAAAATACTCAGAACTGGTGCAAACACGATGGGCCGAATGGCCTCCTTCTACGCTGTAACCATTCTGTGATTCTGTGAAGCAATTTGAGACTACCTGTGGACATCAAAAGTGCTATATAAATGCGAGTTGTTTTCCCCTTTTTAGGCCTTTGGAGTCCAAGTGTTTTTTCCAGAAACTGAACAGAATTGATAATTACAAAAAAAACCTGCAATAATTTCTGGGTTTCCAAAGTTCAGGATTCATATCCACCCTCAAAGGTCTATTCGAATGTGTGGCAAACTATTATACGATTTGCCACACATCATCTAGGTCTCTTGCCTGACAATGCTTTCAGCAATTTACAGTTTGCACTTCTAGGCCGGGATTTTCTGGTCCTGCCTGCCATGGGACTGGAAAATCCCACCAAAAGTCAATGTACCTTTGGCTAGTCCGTCAAATTTTCCATTTCACCCGTGACGATTCCCGCCACAGGCGGGGCCAGAAAATCTTGGCCCTAGAATGAAGCTCTCCTAGCCCTTTAATAACTAGATAAATCACTGTGAGCTGCTTTGCCTCAACTAACATGGGATTGATTTTACTGGGAGACAGGATCAGTACACTGGGAACAAAACCATGCAGCATACACAGAAGCTAGAAACAAAGCTGGGCCCAAATTATTTTAATCGCTGGGCCTCACTGTAGTAAGAATAGCGCCTATCATATCACAGCAGGCTGCCCACCCACTATATCTACAATTTTCAGTGGAAGTCTTGGGCCACTATCTAAAAGGTAAATGCATGTCCTAAAGGGGAGATGCTGTAGCTCAATTTTAAAACTGCTTTTGAAACAATGTGACATCAATTACACAAACATCCTCTATTTGACATGAGACTTTTATGTTTTTGGTTGCCTCCGAGTGTCTAACAGAGCTCTCCATGGCTGTTGCCAATTCTAATGCCTTACTGAAGTCTACATTAATTTCAGATAGCAATTGCTTTTGAATAGCATCGTCCCCGATTCCACATGTCGATCAGTCTCTCAACATGTCATTAATTTAAGTTCTGAACACAGAATATTCCAGTAATTCCTTTAGAGCAGCTACATTGCCAGTGATTGTCCTTCCTGGAAGTCTATTCCTCAAATTGAATATAAAACCCTGCATAGTGACTGAGGGCTTTGGCTTCAGGTGGTTTTTTACAATGTTTACTAACTCGTCAGAAGTCTTTGTATTGGGGGTGTTAGGTGATGTGAGGCTGCGGATCAGCCCATATGTTTTGCTCCCACATGTGGACAAAAAATTGCCCTCCTTCTTGTCCTCCCCTGTGATGTTGTTAGCAGTAAAGAAGAACGCTAGGCATTCAATGTCGTGAGATCAGTCATCAGAAACCGGGTCGAATGGTTCAAGATGCCCAAACTGTGGTATACTCGATGACTAAGGAGACTGCGCTTTCAAACAGCTTTCAAGATAGTGGTGACGTAACGCAGCTGGCTTACCGAGGCTTTCTTGATTACCATCAATTGATCTGGTTTATCCTCGTTGCCAGTTTTATGTTTTTTGTTATCAGCTTTGCTTTGTCCAGCGAATACTAGCTGTGCCCTTGACGTTAACACATTAGTTGGAGCTTGAAACAATATAGGCAGAGAAATTGATTAATTGAACAAACACTGGTGGTTTATTGGAACTAGAAACATGCACTAACACCGTATGTGCTTCTTCAATCACCTCCAGCTCTAGACTTACAGTTACCAAAGCAGCCTGCGCTGTGTAGTGATTGGTCAAGTAACTACATTCTCTTAAAGGTACATAGCACTCCACTTTACCACAGAGGCTATACCTTTTACCACGATTAGAAAAAAGAGGCAGCCTATAAAACTCAAATATAAGTCAATAGGTAGATTATGATTTGTTCAATTTCAAGCCAATGGAAATAAAAGCTGAGAGAGACTTAAATCATGCTTTAATTTACCATCATTTTACACCATTGCACAAAGTCACGCTTTATCCCTGTGTCTCTGTAAGACTACAAATGCAAACTTAGGGGTAAGTTTTGCACAAAGACACCAGCACTAGCAGGATCTGCACACAGCTGGTAAGAATCTCAATATTGCAAGAGTTTTGCCTTTGATTTTTCATTAATGTCATGTGCACAGTATGAAGTGAGCTGTATGCAAGACGTAATGTAAGTACCTTTTATTACATCAGTTAAATAGATTATAAATGATACCTTGTTTATATCTGAAATTTTATACATCAGCATAACATTTCTCCTGATGTAACCCTTTCCAAGAAATGTGAATATGTATACTGATGAGAAATTGCACTGGAAACTAAATTAATCTTGCCTATGGGCAATTTTTCCTCTAAAACATTAAAGCTTAATATAAAACAAAAGCCTTTTAAGCAAGTGTTAGCTGTTTGTTAGTGTTTGGAATGTGATTGCTTATTTTTTCCTTGCCGAAAGAAAGTTGGTACTTTTCTCAAGGTAGAAACAAATTGCATAGGGCAACAGTTTAATTTAGTGAGAGCTGTCATTCATTTCTGAGCAGATGTGAAACTGTGCAATATGGTCAGCGGAATATAATTATGCAGAATTTTGAAGCCTCTTGTCAATCCATGTTATTTCTGGTTTGAACTTGGCTTTCTTCTGAAAGCAGTGATTTTCAGAACCTCCAGCAGGATGGGAGTGGGCCAAAAGTGGTAGTGCATCATTTGCCAACCCATTCCTGCCACAGATATGGCCACCGCCATTTATGATCCATGGCAGATTACTTGTTTTGGGGGAGCCTATTTTAATGTGTAAATTTGAGTCCTTCGTCAGTTGTAGGATTCCACGGTGATCAGGCACAGTGTTGCGTGGCCTAAGCAACTATCCTCAAAAGAACCACTGCAGGCTGCTCTAGGAATCCTCTCAGGATCCTCTTGGTGGCAGGGGAAGGTTTCATGCTCCTCCTAGCCTCTCCAAAAAATAACACCCAGTCCACTGCTGGTCGATCTGTTGTAAGAGAATAATATTTTAGAATCACACTTTGTAGCAGAATCAAGCCATGTATTCAGTTTAACACATATATGTGTTTAGACTGTAGACTGAACTTTCGTAACCTTAGTTTGCATTTGAGCTCATAACTGCATGAAACAGTTAAAATCAGTACTTAATTGATAAGGCACCTAGATGTGCGAGAATTCCCTTACTTAGGAATGTTGTAGATTAAGAGTTGATGCCAGATGTCAGGGACCAATTAAAGATCAATTATGTGCCCTGGTAACTGGTCAATTGGCTCAAATGGTTTGTAAAGGAGGGGACTAAAAACTGATTAGAGTATAAGAAAGGTGGTTGAACCCATGTTTATTGTAGCAGAGACAAGGAAGATCCAAAGGGAAGGAATTGCCTCAGCTGGGACCTGAGAACTACAGAAGCCTCAGTCATTCACAGAAGTCTGAGGAGCCTGTACCAAAGAGAAGTCTAAGAAGGAGAATCAATACATAAGTACGTAAGAAGTCTACAAGACAAATCCAGCCCGAGTTTTTGCACACACTGTTGTCTGTGGTCAAAATGGAAAGTATAACCTGTTAAGCTGTGTTAATTACTGCTTAGTTTATTAAGTCATATTTTATGCTTAATAAATCGTTTTGCTGTGCTACAACTTGACTGGTCTTGCTGTTGACTCAGTTATCATGCCCAAATTATCTGCACTGTGGCCCCACCACACCATACCACATGATTGCTTCCCCACTTAACATGTAACTTCTGGTTTGAGTCTGCCCAAGAAACACCAGAATTTCCACCCCACCAATCTGGGAGCTGCCTGTGAATGCTAGTTCAGTGGTCTGAACATCTATGCCATTGGCACCTAATTGGCACCAAGGACCAGGGAGATTCATCTCTTACCATGCACTGCCAAATGGCAGCAGCTGGCTCACAATCAGCCCCTTCTTTCATTATCCTCTTCCACAGGGCTACTGCTTGTGTGGCAAGTAGTTTGAAATTTGAAGGCTGCAGAAGGGTGAGATGCCTGCAGAGGTACACAGGCACTAGCTACCACACTCATGCTTTTTAGATGAGATTCACAGCCCAATTTCAGTGAACCTTGGACTTGTGGCTTGGCCAGGCATTGTGGCAAATTTCCACCCAGGTTTGAAAGATGACAATTCTATTTGTTCAGTACCACCTCACAAAACCAGTTGGGTATAATTTAAAGTTACATTAGCATACGATTACAATACAATCAAATTGAAAGCTAGATTCCTCTTGCTTGAGTTATTAAAGACAAAGACAGGCACAGGCATTAACTCTACTAAATTTAATCAACATAAAAGTCAACCATAACTAACATTTTCATAAAATAAAACATTGATATTACAACAAGCATGTAGTTAGGCCTTCTGTTTACAGCAAGCATTTCATTAAAAATTTAGTTTACTGCAGACATTACATTCACCATTGAGTTTACACCAGCCTTCGATTAACATCAAGTTTACAGTCAGCATTATGTTGCATGTTTAGTTTACGGTCAGCAATGGTATTAGCAATTGTCTTTATTGTTAACATTCCATTACACACTGAATTTACAGTTGCTAATGGTTTAAGCATTGAGGTAGAAGTTATTAAATCGCCGAGCATTTAAATTATTCCTGGCACAATTGGACTTTCTGAACTTCAGCTATAGTTGTGAACAATTCAACTCGAGGCTGCCATATGGCTCACTAAGTTCATTTATTACAGGGTCCTTCAGTAGCATGACTTTATGGTCCTGTTGGCTCACTTCCTTCTGGAGATTTACAATGTGTCACCATCTGTAGTCGTATCTCTAGTTCATCTGTTTTCCTTTGTAGTCCAGCTCTTTGTCAATTACCAACTTTGTTCTGTTGTTCATTCATTCTTAGGCCTAGAAATCATGTCCACAGATCGCTGAAGGTAGCAGGACAGGGAGATAGAGTGGCTGAGATGGCTCATAGGGAACTTTCCTTTATTAGTGAGGCATAAAATTTAAGAACCAGAACAGTAAAAATAAGTTAGATCACAGCTAGGGTACTGTACACAGTTGTGGTAACCACATTACAGGAAGGATGTGACCATACTAGAGATGATACAAAGGAGATTTACAAGGATGTTGCCAGGAGTGGAGGATTTTAGCTATGAGGAAAGATTGGATAGGCTGGGGTTGTTTTCTTTGGAATAAAGGCAGCTGAGGGAAGATTGAATTAAGGTGTATAAAATTTTGTGTGGGCTTGATAGAGCAGATACAAAGGACATATTTCCCCTAGCAGAGAGGTCAATAACCAATGGCCATAGATTTAAAGTAGAGAGGATTTTAAAATAAATAGAGGGAGGGTTCTGGAAAGGGTAGGCTTTCAAAGCAAGAGGACATGGCAGCCTTGCAGGGCAGCTATTTAGGTAATGATACCCAGAGTGTGACAGAGTGTATAAACATAAAAAAACAGCAGCAAATAGGATCAAAAGGGGAATAATGGTAAAAAGGCAAAATTAATGGCCCTTTACTTAAATGCACGTCGTATTTGGAACAAAATAAATGAATTAGTGGCACAAATAGAGGTTAATGGGTATGATCTTATAGCCATTACGGAGATGTGGTTACAAGGAGATCTAAGCTGGGAACCAAATATTCAGGGGTATGTGACTTTTCGAAAGGACAGGCTGGAAGGAAAGGTGTGGTAGCTTTGTTAGTACAATATGGAATAAATACAAAAGCAAGAAAGGATCTTGGATCAGAAGATGTAGAATCCATAAGGGTGGAGGTAAGAAATAACAAGGGGAAGAAGACACAGGTGGGAGTAGACTATAGGCCTCTCGACAGTAGCTATACTTTCGGACAGAGAATAAATCAGGAGATAATGAGGGCATGTAAAAAAGGCAGCACATTAATCATGGGTGACTTTAATCTTCACGTAGATTGGGAAAATCAAATTGGCAGAGGTAGACACGAGCAAGAATTCATAGTGTATTCGGGATAGTTTCTTAGAACATTATGTTGTGAATCCAACTATGGATCAGGCTATTTTGGATCTGGTATTGTGTAATGAGGCAAGATTAATAAATGATCTCAGAGTAAATGATCTCTTAGAAAACAGTGACCATAATAAGATAGAAATTAGCACTCAATTTGATAGAGAGAAACTTCGGTCGGAAACAACTGTGCTAAACTTAAATAAGGGTAATTACAAAGGAATGAGGGCAGAGTAGGCTAGGGTTGATTGGGGTAGCAGTTTAGCAGAAAAGTGGTTGATGGAACAGTGGCAGACATTTAAGAAAATACTTCACAACTCTCAACAAAGATATATCCCAGGGAGGAAGAAGGATTCAAGGAAGGAAATCAACCAACATGGTTAACCAAGGAAGTTAAGGATAGTATCAAATTGAAAGAAAAAAAACATACAATGTGGCAAATATTAGTGATAAACCGGAGGATTGGGAAAGTTTTAAAAGCCAACAAAAGATGACCAAAAAAATAATAGACAGGGAGAAAATAAACTTTGAGAATAAACTAGCAAGTTATATAAAAATGGACAGTAAGAGCTTCTTTAAGTATATGAAAAGGAAGAGAAAAGCCAGACTGAACATAAACCCCTTAGAGAATGAGGGTGGGGAAATAATAATGGGGAACCAGTAAATGGCAGAGGAGTTGAATAAATATTTTGCTTCCATCTTCACAGTAGAAGATACTAATAGCATTCCAAAAATGCTAAATAATCAAGGGACAAAAGGTGGGGTGGAAATAAATACAATAACAATCACTGGAGAAAAAGTACTGGGGAAACTAATGGGGCTAAAGGCTGATAAGTCCCCTGGACCTGATGGGTTGCATCCTAGGATATTAAAGAAGATAGTGGATGCACTGATAGTAACCTTCCAAGAATCCTTAGATTCTGGAACAGTCCCAGAGGATTGGAGAATGGCCAATGTTACACCCTTATTCAAAAAAGGAGGGAGACAAAAAACAGGTAACTATAGGCCAGTTAGCTTAACATCTGTCATTGGGAAAATGTTGGAATCTATTATAAAGGATGTAATAGAGCATTTAGAAATACATACTCTAAACAAGCAGAGTCTTCATGAAGGGGAAATCATGCCTAACAAATTTATTAGAATTCTTTGAGGAAGTAACAAGCAGGATGGATAAAGGGGAACCAGTAGATGTAATATATTTGGATTTCCAAAAGATGTTCAATAAGGTACCGCACATGAGGCTACTTAATAGGATAAGAGCCCATGGTGTTGGGAGTAGTGTATTAGCAAGGATAGAGGATTGGCTAACTAATAGAAGACAGACAGTTAGGATAGGGAGGGCATTTTCGGGATGGCAACATGTAACTAATGGAGTGCCACAGGGATCAGTGCTGGAGCCTCAATTATTTACAATATATATGGAGGGATTTTCTTTTGAGGAGAGGTGGAGTAGGTTGGGCCTGTACTCACTGGAGTTTAAAAGAATGAGGGGCGACCTTATTGAAACATTTGAAGTTGTTATGGGGCTTGATAGGGTAGATGCTGAGAGTCAATCTGTGGCATTCTTTACCACAGAGGGCTGTAGGGGCTGGGCTATTAAGTATGTTCAAGGCTGAGATAGACAGATTTTTAATCAGTAAGGGAATCATGGGTTATGAGGGAAAGGTAGGAAAGTGGAGTTGAGGATTATCAGGTCAGCCATGATCTCATTAAATGGCAGACCAGACTCAATGGGCCGAATGGCCTACTTCTGCTCCTACATCCTGGGGTCTTATCTTTGATTAGACACTAAAGTAACTGACAAAAGAACTACTGGGAAGTTGAAAAGAAAATTTTCACCTAGATGATAATGGGGCTGTCTGAAACTGTTCCAGAATCTAAGGATTCTTGGAAGGTTACTACCAGTGCATCCACTATCTTCTTTAATATCCTAGGATGCTTACTGCCTGAAAGGTTGGTAAGAGCAGAAATTCTCGTGATATTCAAAAAATACTTGGACATGCATTTTAAGAGCCATAACCAACAAGGCCATACATCAACAACTGGAAAGTGGGACTTAGGCTGGCACAGATGCAATGCATCCTTTTGTGCCATAAGCTTTTCATGTTTCTAAGGCCCAAAACATATGATCAGAGTCACAAATCCTGTGTCCGAACCTAATCAAATGGAAAGCTACCCACTTACCTGTATATGTTGAAAAGGATCCAACTTCCAGTCCATGATGCAGAAGCATTCCCTCAGCGCAGGAATCCTCGCAGAGAACAACAAAGAGAGTCAGTGCAGAAGCATTGTCCCATTTTTACAGCAGCAGCTGTATTGTGGTAAATATTTAAAGGACCCCAAACTTCTCAGAGTGTTAGTGAATGAATGTATGAGTGAATGTGTGAGTGAATGGGTGAGTGTGTAAGTGGGTAAGTTGGTGAGATAAGAGGGTAGGGTGGCAGCTAGGTAGGATGGTAGTTGGGTGAAGTGGGTAGGGTGGGTGAGTGGGTAGATGGGTTTGGGGGGTTTGGGATAGTCAGAGGGTCGATGAGGCTACGGGGGGTCAATGTGAGTGATTGGGTGTCAGTTGTATAATCACACTAAGAGATAGACTAACAGTTTCCTGTCTAACATTTCCTGGGTAACTATTCAGGTAAGTAAGTCCAAACTGTCCAAAGTCTCCAACTCTAACTCAGAGATGGAAACTTTTTTGGAGACTTCTGGAGAGCAGGGGAATTGCCCATTGGAAGTTCAAATTTTCTAGGCAATTTCCACAGAGTCAGTGCATCAGGACATCTGTTCTCTCAGCATCTCTGACTGTGCCAAATCTGGATTTTGACTTTGACTACCAACTCCACTTAATGGTTGGGATTACAACATTGGTTGATTTGTCTTAATCAAAGATCCTGGCTCACTTTGCTCTCCTGGTGGATTCTATGATATTGGCAAAATGTCAGTTACTTTGTGACTTTCACTTTATTTCTGACTTTGGACTGTAGGAGCAATTTGGACTCTCGAAGGTTTATCATGCTCTCCATTTGTCAGATTTGCTCTTTTAAGCAAATGATCTACATGACATCAACAGAGTCTATCTCCAATCTTCACTGGATATGTGAATGCACCTAATCTCTTTGCAACAATTCCAATTAAATACTTATCCTTATCACCTTGGTGCTTTCTCACCATGATCTCCTGAACGGCTCCGACCTCTAAGTTTATGTCTCATGTATCATGACTCATTTTCACTTTGTCTTGCTTTTTTCTTACTTTGCTATTGATGTAGGGCTTAAGCAAACTAAACCTTGTCCAAGGAATGTGTTTAAAGACTAATTTGTCAGGTGAGCAACCTGTTGTAGACCGTGAAGTTATTCTGCAAGAGAACAGAAAATTGCCTAACCTGTATAGAAGTGAAATGTGGGAATTACTACCTAGCTTGTCACCTAGCAAATCCTTCTACAAAGACCTCTCACAATCTGTGCACTTCTTTCTGTAGCACTATTGGATGCTGGGTAATATGGTGGTATTCAAGGGTGTTTGACTTCATTTGACTCAGAAGTTTTCAAACTATTCTGATGTAAACTGTGGACCATAACTTGACACCAACAACTCAGGCAACCCATAAGCTTCTCAAAATCTCAACAGTTTTGGCACTTGTGGTATTCGGCATACACCCGACATTTATCCACTCTTTGTAGCTATCACCTAAAACAAAGTAATCCTTCCCTTCCATTTCAAAGAAATCAATATGTACTCATTCCATGGTTTTCTTGTGTTTGACCATAGGATGATAGGAACTTTGGTTGGATCATTTCTCAATCTGAGACACACATCACAAATTTTCACCAACTCTTCAATTTCTTTACTTACCTTTAGATACCAAAAAATAGTTTCTTGCTACTGCTTTCATATGGACTATTCTTGCTTTCTCTTGATGAAGTTCCTCTAACAATCTCTCTCTAAAGCTTAACGGAATAATAATCCTTAAACTGCACAGGAGACTGTCTTAACCTACACTCAACTCAGTTTTATGTGTGAAATACTCCTGCAATTTCTCATCATCACACTCTTTAGGACAGTCATAATTGACTGAGCATCACATCTTTGCAAGTGTCTTCACTAATTTCTTTGGCAGACACTGCCATGTTATTTCTGTATATAAAAATATTCACAGGTAATGCAGTGGCTAAAAATGAATCAGTCTTCATGGGAAATCTCAAACGTACATTCCTATTTGCAAAATCTTCTGACTTACAATATTGAATGTCGTACTGATGGGCCATCAAAATCAATGCCCATCCCTGAAGCCATGCTGCTACTAGGGATGGTACTCGCTTCATGGAACCAACTACCTTTTTTCATTCTTTCAAGGGATGTGGGTGTTACTAGCTAGATCAGCATTTATTGCCAATTGGCCAGCATGTCACCCATTTATTGCCCATCTCTCTCTGCCATTTCCATGGCTATGGCCTCCTTCCATGTTAGCTTATTGCCTTTGTTCAGTGCAATCTCATTCTTATTTATGCCATAATAAGAGTACAGAATACCATGAATTTCAGAATAGTCCATAGTACTGGGGTCTCATGGGCAACATTGGTTAGGCACCACCTCAAAAGCATCTGGCCCCATCAAGGTGAGGAAAATATTTACTCTATTCTCATCTCCTACTTTATTCACTTTTAGCAAATACATTTCCCTTGTTTGTAATTATACCAGTCCTCTTTCTTACAGCTGAATTCCCCCATCGTCCTCAAATATGCCTTCAGTGCCATTTTTCAATTACATGCCATATTGGCTCGGTGTGTACCTGAATACAATATGCACACGGAATAATCTTTCAAATTGCTCAAACTTCCTCAAAATCAACTTTAGAAGTTCCAATAATTGTGCCACAACGTTCTTCAATCCTTAAGTTATCAGATGAAATGTAAGAAAGAATTCCATCCTATCCTAGTCACCTTCTTTCTGCTGTATATTGCACTGAGTAAGGCTGACACATGCTCAACTGCAGGCAGCATTGTTGAGTTACATTTATTTGCACCTCCCCAACAGATAGGCAACAGGGAGGCTACAACCTGCTTCTGTGCACATTTGCAGTGCTCACTAGCTGGTGCCACCTGTTCTAACTGTGCTGTGCACCACACTGAGTGGAAAGCATCCTTAGAAGGCATCTCCTCCTCTGAGATGTGGGCTGGGTCCAATGCACCACGTCTGCCGCTGGACTGGTGGGAGAGACAAGAGTGCAGTTAATGACACAGCCATGCACCCCCTTACTCTTGCCTGTACATGCTCCCAAATGTCATATGGTGATCATGGGCCACATAAGTCAACAGAGAAGGAGTTGCGCCAGTAATCAAGCCAGCATTCAATTTTTCTGGGCTCCACATCCACTTCACCATTGGTGACAGCCTTTCAATCTTCATCACTTTCTCCTTTATCAGTGTTATAATTGTGAGGAAGGGCACACCATCAACCATCTGTCTCTGCTCTTATGAGCTCTCATAAGCTCTTTTCTCCCACAAAGCCACAAAGAGTTTCATACAATGTTCCTGCCCCTGCTATGCTGGTAAGGCTGTACAATTTTTAATGGCTATTAGTGTGGCACGGGGAGGCCTAGTGCTGACATTCAGCCATTCAGATTGGCACTGCTTTCTGCACAAGTGATTGACAATGGTCCTCTGTCTTTAGTCACATATTGGTTCTCGTGGAGCTCCTGTGCATCAGTCTTCCATGGCAATGTTGTGGCCACCATATTATACATGCAGGGTTACCACCTAGCCAGCCCTCATTAGGTCATTGAAATACTACCAACATCACATTCATGTTCTTGCAACAGTCCCTCAGTTGCAACGCTCTTTGGCCACCTCTAACCAGGATATTTACATGAGGCTGGGCGCGCTCCTCCTCCTGCGCTCTGGGGAAAGAATCTGCCTCCTTTCCGTCATGACCTGCAGGTGCACCTCCAGGAAAGTCACTAAACTGCGGTGCAACCCGTCCTCATATTCCTTCCATTCCTCCATATAATACAATGCCTTCTGCTGCACCCCTTCTTCATCCTTTTCTGTGTGCAGCCAGTATGAAGGCTGCAGTCTGCCCTTTAAATATGGTGGTCTTAATTGAGCTGCTGATTGTCCTTGGTGCCATACACTGTGGAATGCAGCCTTTATGTCAAGGGAAGTCATCCTCACCTTACCTGTGGAATTCAGCTCTCATCCATACTTGGGCCAAGACTGTAATGAAATCTGGAACTGAGTATTCCTGTTGGAACACAAACTGAGCATCGGTGAGCAAGCTATGCTACCTGATATTGCTTATGACTCTTTACATGGGCTACACAAGACAAAAGTGATGCCCCTCTATCTTATCTATGACTGGTACTGCACGACATGAATCAGCCAAATGATTGGGTGAATTGTTTGTTACAACCAGTTTTGAACAAGTTTTCCACATACACAGTGAAGGATCCCTTCACATTTGTAAAGACGATACAAGACTTATCAATAACAATACTGTGTCCATGTGCTCATGACATTGCTAGCCTAGTCACCAATCTCCCACTTAAGGAAGCCTTATAGCATTGTATCATGGTGATCTAGACCTGCCACCATTGTGTGAATCGGTATTCGTTGAACTTATGAACTCGGCAACCCACGCAGCTGAGTTCAGTTTTAATGACACCATGTATGCCCAAATAGATGGTGTTGCCATGGGATCTCCTCTAGGCCCAGCTTTCACTAACATCTTTGTTGGGTTCCATGAGAAACGTGTCTTTGATGGAATGAGACCTAACCTCCTACCCCTCACATATTTCTGATTTGTGGATGATATGTTTGCTACATTTAAATCCACAGTTGCATGTAACAATTTCCTTACATGTCTTAATGGGCTCCATCCTGCGCTCAAATTCACCTATGAAATGGAGCAGTCAAATGAACTCCCCTTCCTTGACGTATTAGTTGAGAAATCTGCCAGGGGATTCTCTACCACGGTCTACTGCAAGCCTACCTTCACTGGTCGATATACACATTGGAATTCTTACAGTTCCGCATGCCATAAGATTGATCTTATTAGTAACCTTGTAAATAGTGCCCAAGCCATTTGCTCACCATGCATGCTTGATGCTGAAATAGGGCTATCAAAGGCATCCTGCAGGACAATGCTACCCTGGTCAGATCGTTTTGCACTATATATCACGCAAGCTCATGAACAGGCCTAAGGCCATCAATTGCAGCTTTGAAAGATGCTCAGATTGCCATGGAAGGCCAAGGTATCTCAAAAATTTGAGCAACAGGTGAAGCTAGCTGTTCCACGCTGTTACTATGCAGTAGCAGCATGAGTGGTATTGGCCACTAACAGGATGCTGCAATCAAGCCAAAAAGTCATTTTGCCTATCACACAAATGAGTAATGTGGTAAATGCATTTCAGTGCCAGTGTGATGCTAGGTACATAGGCCATATGTCCCAAAGACTGGCGGATCATATCAAACAGCATGTCCTGCAAACTGCTGTTTGCAACGGGCAGGGTACAGACAGTACCCAACCAGCCTGTGCTTGCAAAACTCAAAGCACATTGTCCAACATTAGATGCGATTTCATGATTGGGCAACATTTGCTAAATAATCCTCAATATGCTAAGAATTACACTGAAAATCAATTTAAGATTCAGTCGGGCTCACAATGTGGCACATTTGCATGTACTGGAAGCTACATATATTAATACACAGGGCCATGCTCTCTACAGACAGAAAGAACATATACATATATTGCGCCTGTTTCAGCTAAACAAAATAAGTGACAGCCATTCGCTGACTCATTTCTCAGGCTAATACCTTGACCAATCAGGTTCAAGCTGTCTGGTTTTAATTTCAAACAATACTTGGCAGTTAACTGTCAGTCACCATCAGTGGTTCATTCTCCATGGCAATGCCACTTGCCAACCAATCAGCACTCTCTTCACATACAGTATAAATTGTTGTCTTCCTCCTTATATTGATATTCTTGTGAGTGTCCTGATGAGTGCAAGGTGAAAAGCTTAGACATTTTTTTTTCAGCAATACTCAAGTGCTGTATTACCAAACTACTATTCATTACTTTGATAATGACTGGGATTAGACAGATATAGCTGTAATTTTCAGGGTTGGATTTGTCCTTTTTTTTGTGGATAGGACATTCCTGGACAATTTTCCACATTATCAAGTAAATGTAAGTTTTGCATCTTTACCAAAAACAGTTTAGCTTAGGTCATGGGTCTTTAGCACTAGAGTCAGGTATTGTCAGCGCCTATAATATCTAGAGGAGACTGAGCAGAATCATCCACTTGACACTTCCAGCTGAAGACGTTTGTAAACACTTCAACTTTGCCCTTTGCACTCGTGGTGGGCTGGTCATGGAGACCCAATTTACTGTGGTCTGGTCACAGGTCTTGTTGAGTGCATGCAGTATGCACAGCACTGAGTTGCACCATGATTAAGGTGTGATCTAATTTCTAGGCCAGTAAGTCCAATGTTCCATATATTTTGAGTCCGAAATCAACCAATTCAGCATGGACTAAAGATAAAACCAGAGATCACACCAGTCTATTCAATTCGGCACTACATGATATCAGTAACTGAGCTATCTAGGAAGCTCTACTTCCCTTTCACAACTGTGTATAGATTATAGAAAATAAGATATATGCCTTTTAGAATGTGTTGTATTTTAATTTTAAACATCGTTCAATTATACAGGTAGTAATTCCTGATGTTAGACGTTTTGCTGTTTATAATGTGGATTCCATCATTTATATTTTAACTAATGTACAACCCTTATAAAGAGAGCATTCTGAAACTTATAGGACGTAAAAAAAAAAATCATCTTATTCATTCTGTTCAGTAATGTGTCTCTGCTTGTAATACTGCATCAGATGAATAGCAGCTTTTTTTTAAAAAAGGGAATTAATTGAACATTGAAAATCAGGACTGGAGCAGCTATGGACAGTTGCCAATATAAGGAGTGGGTGACATAATAAACATAAGAGGACAAAACACAGTGTGACAAACAGCAAAGTCCATTATTTCAGTAGCAGTATGTGCAATACTAAACACCATTCCTTTTCAGTGAGCTACTGTTCATTAATAGAGCTTAAATAAATATTGTATTTGCAATTCAACATTTCCCGGATAATCCTATGCCAATTAGAACTACCTCTTTATTTAGAATATATACAATATATGTATATTTTATATATATATATTCAATTTTTTATCGGTATAATTGAATTGAGAAAATCAGACGTAGACCATTGTCTAGCTGTTTGTTTTTAGTGACCAGCTGAAAAACAGAATTGATGTATGCCTGCAGGAAGGTTATCTGTCTAACCTCTCAGCTGCAGGATGTGTTCGAAACTTCAAGGTGCTTGCAGGGAGAAAGTAGTTGCCAATTGTAAGCAACTCTGTAGCTATTTAAAACAATGATTCATCTTCTAATGATGTTGACCCATGTATTCACAACAGCTATGTGGCATGGATGGAATGAATGCCTTTACAGCCTAACAAAGATTATTTTCCCCTTCAGTGTTCAATAACAAGCGTATAAAATTCCATTTCATTGTAGTGTGGCCTCCTGTGTAATTGCTTAACAGTGATTTTGTGTGTTTCCCAACATCAAGGTACTAGGTCACATCACTGACATTTGTGTGACTCATTTGTCTCAATAAATGTGTTAAATCTATGTGATGTTAGCTAACATATGATTGGAATATTTAACTTTCAGCAGGCAGACTGGCAAAATCCAGGGAATTTGATCAATTTTCAATAAAAAAGAAAAAGATTTGAATTTATATGGCACTTATCACGAACATCAGATTCTCAAAGCACTTCACAGCCAATGAAGTACTTTTGAAATGTAGTTACTGTTGTAATGTAGGAATTGTGCCAATTTATGTGTAACAAACTCCCACAAATAGCAATGTGATAATGAACAGATAATTGTTTTTGTAATCTTGATTGAGGGATTAAATATTGACCAGGACACCAAGGATAACTACCCCGTTCTTCTTTGAAAAATGCCATGGATATTTTATGTTCACCTGACAGGGTAGACAGGACCTCAATTTAAAGTTGCATCCTGAAAGACAGTCCCATGACAGAGTAGCATTCCATCAGTACTGCGCTGGAGGGTCAGCTCTGATTTTTGTCCTCAAGTGGAACTTGAACATGAAACATTGTAACTTAAAGGTGAGAGAAGCTACCAACTGAGTCACAGTTGACAAATAAGTAAAATAAAATAAATAGAATAAATAGAATAAACGTCTTAATACCTAAATTCCACAGTTAAACTGTCATGGAGACGTTTGATGGACCTCAGAGAGATGAAAAAGATGTGAGGATTTCAAAGAAAAGAGCATGTTGAAGACCCAGAAGTAACAGGAGCATCTTGAGATTCTGAGCAAGCAAAAGAGGTGATCTCATATATATTGTGAACAACATGGGGGCAGGGGTGTTGAATGCCTGTTGCCTCCGATTCATATAATTCTCAAAATTATGAAGCTATTGAGCTCACTTATACAGAAATGAAAATGAGGGGAAAAATAAACTTGTAGTTGGACTTGGGCAAATCCTCCACAGTGCTACCTAGTGGCAGGAAATCTGCAACTACATCTTGACAAGAACTATTTACATAAGGAAATTTTTATTATAAATGTCTGCACAAGTACTTTCAATTGTATATGTTAATATATAAGCATTTTTGGAATCTTGATATAAGAAAATGCTGTGCTTTTGCCTGTGTATCACATTGAGAGTATCTAATTGCTTAGACAGCAATGAGAGATCCAAAACATGTATAGGTGACTATATCAATTATTTTACTTGCTTTACTGTATATTTTTTATGATAAGTGTTTGTTTTGCAACTTGGCATGCACAATGTATGCCAAATCTTTGTGCTAAGTAAAATGATTCACAATAATAGTCAAGATAAAGTAACTTATGGCTTGATCATAATTATTATCATGATTTAGTTATCCAATTTGCCCAGAGTAAAATTGCATCTGTAATTTGGTCAGAAGAGATAGAATTCATAAAGTTAATGTGAATTATCTTGTATTTATTCACTGTAGATCTACAGATGTCCCACTTGATGCTAATGAATATAAAGTGCAATAAACATTGATTCTTCACCTAACAGACTTTGCTTGTTTGCAGTTGTCACAGTGACACAGTAATAAAAGCAGAAAACGTTGGGCATACCGTACTGATAGTGAATACACAACTTAAAATGTTGTCATCTTTCTTTTCTGTTTAACTGTTTCCTTGTTGGTAGTACTATTATCCCAGAGGCAGTCAAGTTTTAAGTTCCACTCGAGCATATAATCTAGGTTGACACTTCATTGCAATACTGATGGAGTGTTGCACTGTTTGAGGTGCTGTCTTTAGGATGAGTTATTAAACTGCAGTCATGTCTACTTCTCAAGTGGACATGAAAAGTCACATGGCATTCCTTGTTTTGTTCAACCAAAAACAGATTATCTGGTTAATTATTTCATTGCTGTTTGTAGGCAGCAAATTGGCCAACATGCTTCCCTCATTGCAACAGTGACTACACTTCAGTAATACTTTGTGGGCTGTGCATTGCTTTGGGGTGCCATGAAAACAGTCATAGCAATAGAAGAAGAACTTATATTTCTAAAAATCATGACAACCAGAAATTGGAAAGGAAATGCAAGCGTTTGCAAGGTGTATGTAGATTTATAAACATAGATTATTGATCCCATCCGGTCTTGGTTGAATCCTACAGTGCTATATGAACGTTGGTTCATCAATTCATTCATGATGATATTGTGATTCCTATATTGTGATCCAATGTTGCTACCTTTCAGAAAATTTTGATGAAATGTAACTTTTTAACAGGCAGCTATGAGTGACAGTGTTATTGGCTGCATGATGGTGCTACTTTAGTCATTTAACTAGGATGCTCATTTTCCTCACTAAAATATATAATCTATATTTTGTTAAAATAGTACATAATAAAGTGCCATATTCAAAGTTTTCTGAGGCTGTATTTCTACAGACCTCTCTAGGATGTGAATCCTGCATGTTTAACCTTTGTACCTATCTTAATAAATCTCTGGATCTTCACTGCACTCCATTATGTCATCCAAATGAAATTGTTGTGTGTCATCTTACATGTTGAGTGCCTATTCAACTTGTGGGGATATACAAGTCATTCCTCCCTGAAAATTCATAGGTACATTTCCAATAGGGATCGCTTGATTGTGATTTGAAGCAGAAACACAATGTAATTTTTAACTTCCTTTGCCAAAAATGTTAGGATCAACAGTAGGACACAATACTACCCTGGTTGACATCAGCTAGTGAATAGAGACTGATCAGCCTTTACTGCAAGTTGATGGAATATAAAGGATAAAAGTCTTGCTCCAACTGTGCTGGGCATTTGTGAGACCACACTTGGAGTACAGTGTACAGATTTGGTCTCCTTACTTAAGGAAGGATATACTTGCATTGGAAGTAGCTCAGGGAAGGTTTAGTAGGCTGTTCCTGGGATGCATGTGTTGTCTCATAAGGAAAGGTTGAGCAAGTTGAGCCTATACTCATTGGAATTTAGAAGAATCAGAGCTGAACTTATTGAAACATTTAAGATTCTGAGGGGTCTTGACAGGGTAGATGCTGAGAGGATGTTTCCTCACATGGGGGAATCTAGAACTAGGAGGGTCAATTTAAAAATAAGGGTTCTCCCATTTAAGACAAAGATAGGGAGGAATTTCTTCTCTCAGGGGATTGTTAGTCTTTGGAATTCTCTCCCACTGAGAGCTATAGAGGCTTGGGCCATTGAATATAGCCATGGGTGAGTTAGACAGATTTTTGATTGACAAGGGAGTCAAGGGTTATGGGGGCAGGCAGGAAAATGGAGTTAAGGCCACAATCAGATCAGCTATGATCTTATTGAAAGGTGGAGCAGGCTCAATTGGCTGAATGACCTGTCCCTGTTCCTATTACTTATGAATTATGATCTTACGGTCGAAGATTGAATTTGGGGGTAATTCCCATGAAATACCTTAACAGAGGGAATAATCCTAGAATCATGTGTGAAACAATTTAATGCTACAACGAAAGGAGTTTATCATCTTTTTGAGTGGATGAATTAAGATGGGTCAAATGGCCTTCCACATCCATAATTACCTTGTGGTTACAATTGAGAACAGACAGCATTGTGAGGAAGAAGTCTCCTTGCATTGGCAACATCAATGTAGTTCCAATTTCAAATAATAATTTGGAGCAACTTTTTATTGTTTACTTACCTAATGTAATGGAGTGCAAAGTCAGATCTACAGTGCCACTGCAGATGGTGTTACAGAAGCCAATCATCCTCCTGAGGATCTGCCAACAGCCATTTCCAGCAGTGTACCATCTAGTAAAAGGTGTTCCCACAAGCAACACCCTCCATGCACAGAAACTTTTGAACTAGGAACATAGGAACAGGAGTAAGCCATTCAGCCAATCAAGCCTGCTTCACCATTCAATTAGATCATGGATAATCATCTGCCTAAACATCATTTTTCTGTGCTATCCCCACAACCCTTGATTTCTGTCTCGAACATGCTCAATGATTGCATTTCCGCGGCCCTCTGGGGTAGAGAATTCCAAAGATTCACCACTGAGTGTAGCAATTCCCTCTCATCTCAATCTTAAATGGCTTGCCTTTTATTCTGAGGCTGTGTCCCCTGGTTCTAGACTCACCAGCCAGGGAGAACATTCTATCTACATCCACCCTGTCCTGCCTTGTAAGAATTTTGTAAGTTTCAATGAGATCACCTCTCATTCTTCAGAAATCTAGACAATATAGGCCCTCATAAGACAATCCCACCATCCCAGGGATCAGTCTGGTGAACCTCCATGCACTCCCTCTATGGAAAGTATATCCTTTCTTAGATGAGGAGACCAAAACTGTTCACAACACTCCAGATGTGATGTGAGCAAGGCTCTATACAATTGCAGCAAGATATATTTACTCCTGTACTCAAATGCCCTTGTCAATAAGGCCAACATACCATTTACCTTCCTAATTGTTTGCTGCACCTGCATATTAGCTTTTAGTGAATCCTGAATAAGGACACTCGGGTCCCTTTGGATATCAACACTTCCCAAACTCTCATGATTTAAGAAATAATCTGCCTTTCTGTTTTTTCTACCAAAGTGAATAACTTCACACTTATTCATGTTATATTCCATCTGCCATGTTCTTGCCCATTCCCTTAGCCTGTCCAAATCACCTTGAAGCCGCTTTGCATCCTCCTCACAACTTACATTACCACCTGGTTTTATGCCATCAGCAAATTTGGAAATATTACATTTGGTCCCCACATCCAAACCATTTATATAGATTGTGAACAGCTGTGGTCCCAGCACTCATCCTTATGGTACCCCACTAGTAACAGTCTGCCATCCTGAGAATGATCTGTTTCTTCCTACTCATTGTTTTTTGTCTGTTAACCAATTCTCAATCCATACCAGCATATTACCCGCAATCCCATGTGCTCTAATTTTGTTTACTAACCTCGTGTGTGGGACCTTGTCAAAAGCCTTCTGAAAATCGAAATACACTACATCCACTAGTCCTCCTTTATCATTGCTACAGGTAACATCCTCAAAAAACTCCAACAGGTTTGTCAAACATGATTTCCCTTTCATATATCCAAGTTGACTTTGCCCAATCATATCATTATTTTCCAAGTGTTTAGTTTATCTCATCCTTTATAGTAGATTCTAACATTTTTCCTACTACTACTGTCAACTCAACAGGTCTATCCAATCTAACAGGTCCTCCTATCATGCATCACTCAGCCCTACCTCTATCTGATGTAGTAATGATCTCCCTAAGGGCAGATCAAATGCTAGACTCACCAGTCAGGGAGACACAAGTCCTCTTCTTAAAGGATCCTCTTCCTGTAAGCAGCCGTCACCCCCAAAGTGCTAGCTCATCTGCCATCACCATCAAGAATGCACTGGTTCTGCCATTGATAGTGGCTCATAACCCTGAGGATGGGATCCTTACCTGGGCCTGGGGTAATTCGCAAAACAGCAGTAACGATCACCCCCTCAAGTCGCAAATGACCCTGCTAGCCTTAAATTTTGGAAGACGCATGTCCACTGGACAAATCTGCTTACCATTCAGCAAAGATCAGCTGCACAAGGGGCCCAGCATTAACATTACTTAAAGGAACATGTACCTAACTTGTAGGTAAAGTAAGTTTGAGTAACTTCTAACATCACTAAGTCTCTGGAAGTACTGTGCAGTGTTTTTGTAGGTGTTGTGTGAGTTCCTGGACTTTACAAGGACTGTTGCTACATCCTCAAAGGGAGAGCAGATGGTTTGGTGACCTATCCACACAAAAGCTGCAACAGGTATGAAGGCTGCAATTCTAGTGTCTCTGGGATTGCAGGATGACGGTGAGATAGAGCAGAGGCTGCAGAAGAGGGCAAGGTCTGCACAATGCCCTCTGCCAACTTGGAATCGGACATCTCCATATACCTTGATAGTGACAGGATGGTGTCTGGCAGGCCAATCTACGTACTCAGTATTTTGGTATCCATGCCCACGAGTGCTCTCTTATATTCCCCACTTCCTTCCAGAGTCTTCTGCAGCACAGCTTGTCTGCAATCTCACCTGCTCCTCCCTCCAGTGAGCTGGCAGATGAACCATCCCTTACCCTTAGTCTGGCTGTAGCCAAATCATGACCACTGACCCATTAGGAGCTAACTCTATGCTAACTTTTAAGGTAGGTGAACTGCCAATATCTGAGTTGATGGCTGCGAGTGTCAGATCAAGTGATGGTGCCTCTTTATCAGTGCTGTACTGTTGGTCTCTCATCTCCTGAGGCTGTTGTGGCTGGGCAGGTGGCAGTTCTTGGGTCTCTGAAAGCAAAAATCAGAAGGGAAACTGGGGTGAGAGTGGGGGGATGAGATCGAAAACAAGAGGTCCATGGTGACACTATCTGCAGCTTGCTCATCATGCTGGGTAACAGGATAAGGGTGAGGTGGGGATAGAGAAGGCCATAAGGCAGGAATAGACCATCATCCTGAATGTTCCCAGCAATGTCAAATAGCATGGGCTCTGTTGCAGCCAGCCCATTGATGTTGTGAACCTTCTCCTCTATAGAGCTCAGGAGGTGCAGGCATTGTTGACCCCCCATTGGTTCTGCTCTGCTCCCTTCTATTGTGTGACCCCTTGTCCTGCAAGAGAGAGGGGAGAATGCTGGTCATTATGCAGTACTATGTTTGTGTGACGTATCTGCCAGGTCTGAATAGCTGGAGGTACGTGGAGGCTGTGAGAGGTGGGTGTGAGGGTGACATAGAGTATTTGGATTTTATGTATAAGTCCTGAATGCCAGGTACTGATGCTAGATAAGTGATGGGAATTTGGTGTATTGAACAGCGTGAGAGGCTGGTGCAGCAGTGGGTAGGTGAAAGTGCATTCACTGACTTTGACTATCCATATGACTTCTTGTGGCACTGCTACCAGGCCCTTGGGTCCAGACACTGGGAGCTGACATCCCTGTCCACCTGCTCCCAATCTACTTTAAGTATTATCCTTGAGAGCCCCCTGACCTCCTGCAGAACCACAACATTTGTCCTCCTGTCTTAATCCAGCAAAATGTCTGCAGCATGGCATCCGTGATCATGGAAACCATTCTCTAATCTTCTTGCCTATCCTCCTTGTTCGGAATTGCAGCAATAGTATTCAGTAACAGGCTCCTGCCATTCAGTGTTATTCATTTAAGGAGAGACTCCCTTTAAGAACACAAGACCGGCTGCACCAGGTGCTATTAGCACATGCTGAGCAACGAGGCAGCCAAGGGCAGAGGAGATGCGTAGCTCTACTCTACAATTAGCTAAATGAGGTGGCAGCACCAAATTTGTGTGCTATCTCCACCAGAACTGACAAAGTCTCGAATCTCTACTCATGCACCTAAATAAGGGGACAGACCAATTTTTAGACTTTGAGATGGTGATTACCCTTCCTATTCTTCTGCTTACCCTCAATGCGCCTTGAGATGTGTCCCTGTGTTAAATAAGCTAAATACATTCTGTCTGCTTAAAACGGCTGCACTGAAAGAACTCTGTGTACCCGGCTTCGTGTATCTGTAGTTTAGACAGAATCACTTCAAGGCAAATTGAACGCTTGTCTTGGGAGAGGGAAATATTCTTACAATAAACAACCACCTCGCTAAATAATTGATTCATATAAGATGATAAGAGAAAACACCAACTAAATCAATCCTAATGAATGTACGAACTCCAGATTTATTCCAGAATCCAGGAGGTTAAATATTAATCTAATCCAAATCAATTTGGCTCTGATTATTGTAACATGATACACTGGATCTCTAGGGAGTATGACTCCATCTCAACAGCACCTCTTCCTCAAGTTTTGCGTCCAGTTTCAGTGTTGCCTGGTGACAGGTCTGCTGAATGCAGCATCAGTTGCGATGTTACTGCAGACCTGCATCGGTGACGTGCCCATTCGAAAAGCCCCTGCTTCCACTTGGAAACCGCTGGTAGGCGCTGCTCACCCACAAGCTTCACCCAGACCGGGTACTGAGCTCACCGTCTTAGAAGGGCGGATAGTAAATTGTTCAGGGGCTGAAACCGTTTAAAAAACTGAACTGCCAGGATTCCCATTTGACCACTTTGCTGAGTCCAGTTTTATAAACTTCTTGATTTACATTACATACTTGTTTAATATAATAATTTTGAAAGAATTATGTGATTTACAAATAACGCTGGCGTTCTCTGTAGAGTAGTAAAATGTAATTAGCAAATCAAACATTAAACTAAGATTACCATTTCTGCTGCCTTAGTATGAGGTAAAAAGTCGCTGATAATATAAAAAAACTATGCCAAGACACCATTAAAAAGCCATTATATTTTACATCAGTAGATTAAACAGCAACTTAAATATATTAGAATTTGAATGTATTAGTTTACAGTCCTTGATTTGAGTGTGTTTTTTCTATTTCACTTTGATTTCCCCACCAAACCATTCAAGTTTTTTTAAGGGTATCGGGTAAATCAATTTCCCATGGTGTTGGACACAGGGAATCAAAACCAAGTGTCATTTTCAGTGAAATTAGCATGCCTCTGTTTGTGTTCCACATGAGCCTGTGAGCCAGTTCATTCTGTCTTTTCAATTTCCATTATTAATCATTTCTCCAATTTCCAATGCAAATTGACCTTGTAACCATGACACATTGTAATTACACTCTTCTACCATTGGTGGTGCTTCGACAGCTCGATTGGGGAGGCAGTACTATTTCGATGTGCTAAGTTTACCTAGTGCTATGCAGTTGCTATTATAAATGCGGACATAGGCATTTGTAATAGAAAAAATGTTGGTAGGAATTTGGCACAGATGTAATCTATTATGTTCTATGCCCATATCTATAATGTAAACTATCTATCTAAACTTGTCACACTCTATTACATCCTCCCAGCAATGGAGAAACTAGGGCCACCACTTGCAAGATGCTGTAATGACAGCATGACCAGTTTACATCATTTACAGTTTACAGCTAAGTTTACATAATCATATTCCATTTTAAATGTGGACATTGAAACTTGTGTGGAAAATATGAAAGAAACTGGGACTGAATTACATTTTTTAATTCGTTCACGAGATGTGGGCATTGATTGCTAGGCCAACATTTATTGCACATCCCTAATTGCCCTTGAGAAGCTGGTGGTGAGCTGCCTTCTTGAACCATTGCAGCACATGTGGTAAATCTCTGCACATCTGTGCACCTATACCCTTAACCTTACTTCACCACAAGGTTACATGTAGTCTTAACTCCTCACATGCAACACATCATGAGATTGATTACACAACAGAGGTGTGATAATTAGAATAGTGTGAGGTTTGTTGGATTGCTAATGCTGAATGTAAATAGCAGCTGAGAAAATCTCACATGAGAAATTACGATTCAGAGCCTGGTGTATCCAGGATCCACTATTCAATCTGGGAATGCTCAATCCAATAATTGCAAAAAATGAGATGATATTCCAATTGTCTTCAATATCAAACAATGAACGACAATGACAACAGATGTTTGTACTTTTTTAAAGTTGATTGCAACCCACCCTGAAGAACTATTTTCGTTACTTTGGGATGTAATGATAATGCTACAGGAACTATAAAAGTGTGAATTGTTAATTGTTAACAATTAATGGAATTGCTAAATTATTTAAATAGTTAACTTTCAGAATTTTTCCTGGATAAGATTTTAAAATTTTCTCTCTTGAATAAATTCAAGTAGAAATAAATAAAACTTTATCTATCCCTTCTGGTACATCAATAAATCAATAAATATGTTTATACTAAATGTGATGAACTCACATTGATAGAATATTTATACATGTGCATAGGGGATGGGTGAACAAAAAAGCACAACTTCATTAAAAGTAAGGTTACTCCTGAAACAATAATAGCACTGATTAGTTGTTGAAGTTTTACAAACCCTCAGTATCCATTTAGAATATTAATTTTTAATTTTAACTTGGTCTTTTGCAACTGTTACTCCCAATGCTGGTGCAAGTAACTTTCATTTCTAGCTTTAAATGTTTATTAAAACAAGTACTCAAAATATTGTTAAGAAACAATATTGACAGTAATAAACACTGAAGGCTGCATATTCAAAATATTTTATTCACCTAAGCAATTGCTTTAATTTGTGTCAGTTAAGTATAGAAGTGGTTAAATTCTGACATACGTATGCCTTATCATTCATGATTTAAAAAACGTTCTCCAACAGCTCAGTTAGCAAAAGCACCACAGGGTGTTGTGTTGATCTCTACAGACTCAAACCAGGAAAGTGTGCATATAAATGCTGCTTCTGCACTTCTGGCCAGTGCCAGGAACATATATCACAAAACTGCAGAACAACAACAAATGATTTACCATTCATTCAAATTAATGAAAGAAAGTCATAGGCAGTGGAAAATTTCACTATACATGCTTCCAGTGTACTCCAAGCACACAAAGGGGAATTTTCACCAAATGGTTCACTGTTTTGTGCTTAGTTAGCTGATCTCAGCAGGAATGGAGTTAGCAGAACCACAATCAGTCTTTTAGTTCCTAGGCTAGGGAGTGAAAAATCATTCATTTATACCTGTGTACCTATTTGCTATCTCACGATTTGAACAGAATTGGAAATATGTGGATGATGGCAAAATTTAGCTTGACTGTCATTTCCCTCCACCCTCCCCCTCACCTCCAACCATCTTATTTGAAATAACCTGGCAATCCAAACTGCCTAGAGGCTGAAGTAAGAAGATTCGACCCTGGCAGGAGCATTGATGATTTGCAATACTTGTGCAGATAACCTCACAGAGAAGAGGCAATGGAAGAAAAACAGGAAATTTGGAGGGAGAAAATATGTCAAGTGTAAGAAAGGAGTATGTATCCTAATTTATTCTCTGTGATAAAGATGAAACCCAGATGTAACATATTTTTACCACCCCATCTTTCTGTGATTCCGTGGACAACAATGAGTTGGCTAAGAGAGGACTTCATTGAAGTTTGCAAAATGATAGAGAAGCAAACCCAATTGTTTTTTCAACATGTTATCAACATAACGTCAGGATGAATATCAGAGGACTGAATGGCCTATGCTTGTCCCTGATCTTTCTTAAGTTCTTACACATTTCATTGGCTACTCAGACTATATAGGAACATAGCAACAAAGTGACAGGACTAGACCTTGAGACTGTTCCACCATGCAATAAGATCATGGTTGATCTGTGACCTAATTTCATATAGAACTTGTTGCTTTATTTGTCCTTTAACTGAGGTGCAAATGAGCATCAGTAAGCAAGTCACAAATACTCGACTAATACAATGTTATTGCATTTGTATAAAGTCAATCCATTTTTTACATATCCTGCATGTGGATTAAGATCATCTAGGTAGAGTCCTAACCTATGCGATTGTCAGGTATTAGGCATTGAACGTGTTTGAATGCTTTCTGCAGCCATGCCTTGTACCTAAACCATCCTTGGGGATGTCAGCTCCATTTGCACATCCAGCTATCAGACCCCCTCCCTGTGTTTATGTTGTTTTGGCACATGTGTTAACCTTGAAATGCTGCAAATTTGCACAGGCCATGATTACAATGAACACCAAAGCATCTGTACATCTCCATACCAGAGATTTTATTGCATCAGAAATTGTTCATCACTAACCTTTGTCTTATGGCAAAAAAAACCCTCGTATTACAACTCTTTCTTTACCAAGCCCTAAATTTCTCACAGATGTGCTGCAAAAACATAATTAAACCTAACATGGCCTGAAGGTGCAATGACTTAATGTACCAACCAGCTGATAAGAGAACATGTGTTTTTCTTGCAGTTCCCCACACAGTAACTCACTGAATTCTGTCATGCTATGGGTGGAAATGCTTCATGGAAAGAGACGTTATTCTACAGGGAGGGAAGTGGGAGGTGTGGCAATGTGTCTCAGAACTCGTACAGATCCTACCAGCTAGTTACAAAGCAGTCATCGCAGACACGTTTGTGCCGATTGCCCTCAAACCTTCTCGGTTGATGAATGGTGACGGTGGTGTTCAGATAGAATTTAATGAAATAAATCGGTTACAACGATTGTGCTTTAAGTCAAAATAAAAATGTTGATATTCAACTATAAGTTGGATTGCCTGGCCATTGCATTTAAAATGTGCAACTTTTGAAACAAATTGAAATAGCTATTATACGTTTACAACTAGAGCATAGATCGCTGCAGTTTATGAATCAGCTATATTTCAATTCGTATCTCTTTATGAGTTGACTTCCTGCAAATATTATAATGAGAATGGGAAATCCCACAAAATATCTTGCACAAAAAATCTATCTGCGCCTATCCTGTAAAGACTGCAGTGAGATTTCGACACCGACATTTAAAAAAACGAGGTTACAATGCTTGGTTTTATTTCAACAATATTGTTAATTAAGGGATACCCAGTTATTCTATATATTTTCCCAAATGCCCTGTATCACGCTTAATCTTTAGAAATGTTACAGTTTATATTTCACATGTTACATATGGAATGCAACATGTGCACATAGTCGTAGTCGGTTCGGGCAACTGAAATAGTCTGTCGGGGCTCCAAAGCAGAATGTAATGCGTTTGCCCCATCGAAACCAAATCGAAAGGAGGAGTTTATTGCGATCATTGATCAATTAGAATTTGGCGGCGCCTTTTTTCTACAGCCTAATAATTGGCGTAAATGTAGTTGGCTACTACTATTTGCACCATGTAGATATTGAATAACTGAACCGCGTTCATTCACTAAAACACAGAAACCGGTACAGTAAACGCGCGTCGCTAAGAGACGATAGAACGAATGGCAGTTTAGAGTCGCTGTTGCGATTATTTAGCAGGCAGGGACTGTGCCTGAGTGCTGCTTGCTAGTGTAGTAATGGCACAGCACTCTGTTGCTCAGCCCTGGAGGACTTTCTGACGTCTTTTGCGCATTTCCTGCATCAAGGCCAACAGTGGAGGAGGGGGCGGGGGAGGGAAGGAGAGACACAGAGAGAGAGAGAGAGACAGAGTGAGTAGGAAATCACCGCAACCACCAACAACAACAACCTCTGCAGTTTGGCGCTCCGCGAGTTGCCAACAGCAGCCAACAAACAACAACAAAAAGAAAACAGGTAGTGGCGAGGGTCCCATTTCTCTATACGCCTCTCTCTCTCTCTCTCTGTGATCGTACCTGCGCTGAAAACCCAAATCCAATTTGTTTTTGACACAAACCAAGAGAGAGAGAGAGAGGAAAAAAAGTCGATTTCCTGCATGAAAATCCCTCATGCATCGTGTGTGTGTGGATCTGATCTCGGCGAAAGAAGGAAGAGCCGCGGTGCGAACCGCTAGATGAGAAACGGGAGAGCTCTCGTTTATTTTTTATTGGGCTATTTTAATTAGTTTAAGGAACAATTCTCCCTGCTTTCTCCACCTCCCTTCTAGCCTCATCCTCCCCATTTTCCAACCTCTCTAAATGTTTCATTGAAGAGTTGTGTTCTGTGTTGAGGGGGGGGGGGGGGTGGGGTGGGGGTGTTTTAAAAAATATATTTGTGTTGCTGTCCCTTTTTCCTGGGTCAAGTTGTGCCGCAGCTCCGGCGAGAGGGAAATCTGTCGACTGGGGTGTCGCGAGAGCAAGAAGGGGAGGGGGGGGGGGGTGGGGGGCAAAAAAGACACAGATCCACTCACACTTACACACACACACACACACACACACCAAGATCGCTTTCCTCTCGTTGCCTTTCTGAAGTAAAATAAGGGCAGATCAGTGAGGGAGTCAGTGGCGGCGCTGGATTGTGAGGCGGGTACTCGGCGGATTTTCCTCCCTCTCTCCCTCTTCTCCCTGTCCGCTCAGCCGGAGCGATGGTCGTCTTCAATGGATTACTGAAAATCAAGATCACCGAGGCTGTGGATTTGAAACCCACTCCCTGGTCCCTGCGACATGCCGTGGGCTCCAGGCCCCAGACTTTCCTGCTGGACCCTTACATCGCCTTGAACGTTGACGACTCGAGGATCGGCCAGACTTCAACCAAGCAGAAAACCAACAGCCCCGCCTGGAACGACGAGTTCGTTACCGACGTGTGTAACGGCAGGAAAATCGAGCTGGCCGTCTTCCACGATGCGCCCATCGGTTACGACGATTTTGTGGCCAACTGCACCATTCAGTTCGAGGATCTGTTACAGAATGGCAGCAGGCACTTCGAAGACTGGGTAAGACTCTTCTAATGTATAAACACTTAAAACAAACAAATCATTTCCCCCCACCACAGCACAATTTATGTGACCGTCAAGCTGACATGCAATGTTTTGCTTGTGTTATTAAGTGCTCCCTTCGCCACATCCCTCCTTCTCTGAACAACGTGTGTCCCCAGCCTGTCATTGACAGGAGAGTTGCAGTTTATTGAGAATACGGTGCATGTACGTTGCTTTGACCTTTTATTCCCGAACCAATGATTTGTGTCGCATCCAAATACTACTTTGCGCCTATTGACTTGTTCAGTGGTGTAATAATTGTGGAAACATCGGATCCTTGTTTTATTTTATAATACTGCATGCATGAGCATATAGTGTGCATGTTTTAAGTGACACTAATATCAATTAATTCATATCTCCAAGAACCCTTTGGTTGAACCTAAATGCACGTAGAACCTGTGCTAATGTACATTGTATACATTCCGACATAGCTGGTGGTTGAGATAATGACTTTCTTCCTATCTGATTCCAGTACACACTGTCTGGTCACCATTGTGCCATATGAATAACTCAACAGTTATATGCATTATTGAAATAAAGCTAACAAGATTTTTGATTTTCATTTTATTCCCTTCTCTGGAGGGACTCTGCTTTTATTTTTCAGCTGTGACTTTTCTTACATAAAACACTTTTTAAAAACACAGATGTAATTAGATATGAATGCAGGCCATGGTTGTGTGAGGTGAAGGTTTGACTTGAGGATGTAGTGAGCATCTTAAGATAAGCAGTAGCATCACTTGGCAGCTTGGGCAAATTTAAATTTAGGCACTGTACTCTGGCTTTTTAAAAGTTCTCCACAGTTTATATTGCTCAAGGTTATACATATGGTGGTATTATGACACCAATATTAATTTATTATATGAATTTGAGTGTAGGTGCAAATGGTTACAGATGATGCCGAGAATGTGCAGCTTTTTAAAATAAAATAATAACTCTTGGATACTGCAAGATATAAAGTGTGCCACTTAACATAGATATCCTAGGGGAGATTTCCTTTGTGTGCTATGTGTAACATAATTTTGAGGCTGTTTATAAAGAATGTGTTTACAGTTTTACTACATAGTTTACAAAGGAAATCTGTTCCCTCCCCCACCGTCAACTGTCAGTTTATGCAAAGGAAATCAGCATAGATGAGAGTGGTGGCCCAGGCCCACAATGGTATATGTCATTGAGCTAATTTAACAGTGTGAATTATTCATTTTAATATATTCTCCTTAGCGTTCACTGTGTATTGTGGAGGGAGGTGGTTGGTAATGCTGGCAATAATTTTGCTAAATAATCCTGTTTAGGTGATCATTTTTCTCTGGCAAAGCTATTTGTATGCTCGGATGGATGGATATCGAGGTGACAAATATAATTTTTTTTAAGGTAGAAATTCCTCTTTTGTCCAAACTCACTTCTCGAGTTATCAGATTATAGGGTAGGAGTAGGCCATTTAGCCCCTCGAACTTCTTTCCCCATTTAGTTAGACTACAGCTGATCCACACCTCAACTCTATCTACCCATCATTGTTCCATGTCCCTTGAAACACTTGGCTGAAGAAAATCAATCAATGACAATTTACATTTATATAGTGCCTTTAACAAGTTAAAATGTCCCAAGGTGCTTCAAAGGAGCATTATGAAACAAAATATGACACCCAGCCACATGAGGAGATATTAGGTTAGAATGCTTGCTAAAACAGATAGATTTTAAGGAATGTCTTAAAGGTGAAAAGCGACATAAAGTGACAGAAAGGTTTAAGGAAGGAAATCCAAGGCTTAGCATCAATGCAACTGAAGGCATGGCCAGGAATAGAGGAGCGATTAAAATTGCGGATGCTTAAGAGGCAAGAATGAAAGGAGCACAGATATCTGGGAGGGTTGTGGGGCTGGAGGAGATTACAGAGATAGGGAGAGGCTATCAAGATTTAAGATTTTTCAATGTCCTTGGTTCTAGTTTTATTTTTCCGTGGCATCTTTTTCTACCTAACAAAAAAATACTTTTTAAAATAAAACACATATGTAAGTAGATATGAATGCAGGTCAGATTGTGTGAAGTGAAGCTTTGACTTGATGATGTAGTGAGCATCCTAGGGGAAGCAGAAGCATCAGTAGGCAGCTTGGGGAAATTTAAATTTCAGCAATGTACTCTGGCTTTTAAAAAATTCTGCACTGTTTGTGTTATCTGCTCAAGGTTATACCGTACACATAATGGTGACATGACATCTATTTTTATTTTGTAGTATGAATTTGAGTGCAGGTGCAACGTTACGGATAATGCTGAGTATGTGCAACTTTTTAAAAATAAAATAATAACACTTGGCAGACTTTATATTTTGCAGTATCAATTTCCATAGATATCCTAGGGGAAAAAAATTCTCTCTGTATCATGTTAACATAATTTTGAGGCTGTTTGTAAAGAATGTGTTTACAGTTTTACTACAAATAGTGCACAAAGGAAAGATTGGAAAACAAGGACAAGAGTTTTAAAACCTAAACATTGCCTGACTGGGAACCAGTAAAGGTCAGCGAGCACAGGGATGATGGGTGAATGGGACTTGGTCTGATTTAGGACATGGGCAGCAGAGGTTTGGATGACCGCATGTTCATAGAGGGTAGAATTTGGGAGACCAGCCAGAAGTGTGTAGGATTGGTCAAGTCTAGAGGCAACAATGGCATAAATAAGGGCTTCAGCAACATGAGCTGATATAGGGACGAAGTCGACTGATGTTGTTGAGGTAGAAATAGCTGGTCTTAGAGATGGCGTTGAATATATGATTGGAAGCTCAACTCAGGGTCAGATATGACACAAAGGTTTCAAACAGCCTTGTTTAGTCTGACTGTTGCCAGAGAGTGGAATGGAATCAGTAGCTCGGAAACAGAGTTTGTGGCAGGTACCTGCAAATGGACTGAATGCTGCAGAAAGGGGAAGCTCTGTGAAGAGGAAAGAGGAGGAGGGATCTCCATTGAAAGTGCAACCCCACCACTGGTTTCTCGAGAGCACCTCTCCTACCTCCACATTATCGATTCAAGTCTTGAAAGCTCCAATTGGCTCAGCGTCCACAGCTTCTTTGGGGGGGTGCAATATCCAGAATTCTCTGACCCTTTCTCTGACTCCTGAGTGATCTGGCTACAAATTAAAGATAAAGGCCCTGAAATTGGGCTCCATAGTGCTGTTGCTGCCAGCTATAGAAGCTCAAAAGGCCTAAAATGGCACCAGATGAGCTTCTGGCCACTTGTGGTGTGTTGGCCTATTCCGTGGGTGTGATGTACATGCACTGGAAGTGTCAGAAGAAGTTCTATTGTGATGTCAAACAGCCGCTCCTGCTGATTTGACACTCAATTCACTAACTTGGTTTATGCATGTGCACTGAACGCCTGTGCTAATTACTCATAGCTGAACAGACGTTCAGCAGCTTGAAGGCCCCCCCAGTACTACCATTATGTAAAGGACAAATCACCAGACTGAAAGTGTGGTGCTTTTGAACTAGTTACGCTTAGGCAAAGTTAGTGGGAGTACTTTGGATTGTTTTTGGAGGCATTTTAGAGAACTGCTGCATACATTCAGGGAGGCAATAGGATTTAGTGACCATCTCTGCACAAGGTATGGGTGCCTCTGGGTCTGCATCATGACTAACAAATAGAACGAAGGCTGCCGAGAGGGAAGAATGAGGAGGAAGAGGGCTCTCCACAAAGCCCCACCCACCACTGGTTTATCAAGGGCACTTTTTCCACCTCCACCACAACCAGGGTAAATGTCTGAGGGAACGGAGGTTCAGCAATGAGGTGGTGACAGATTTATGCCATCTCCTTCAACTCACCCTGGAGCCTTGCACCAGGGCAAGGACGGCGCCATTAACCATAAAGGTCACAGTGACATTGAACCTTTATGTGTTTGATCTTTTCAGATGGGAGTGGGTGACATTTCCAGCATCACCCAGTATGCTGTCTATCGATGCACCCAGAAGGTGTGTTAGGCCAACTATGCCAGGAGAGCCGAGTACACCATTTTCTCCCTCAGCAGGGAGAAGCAGGTAAAATGGACACATACATGGCTTTGCCAGGGGGATAGTGAGATTCATGATAATGTGGGTCATCATCAGCTGCAGGCACAAAACTCTGTGCGCAGTCCATGTCAATGGGGAGAGATATAGAATCTGCAAAGGCTACCCATCTCTCAACATGCAGATGACCATAAATAATACACCATGTCAGCGAATGCCTGCTATCCTGGCAGTGGCCACCATGCCTTTCATCCTCATGTAGTCTCCCATTGCTGCCAATCTCGGCCTTCCATTGAAATTCAGAGGGTAGTTGCTTAGGGCATAGGCTACCCCCTGGCCAAGGGGCAGATGACCCCTTTCCATCACGCAGACAAACAAGGACAACACATGTTTAATACGAGCCATGAAGCAACAAGAAACATTGTGGAGCAGACCATCGGGGCATGCTCAAGCATTGCAGTGTTGTGTGCCTTCTGGCTGTGCTGCAATGGAAGTTGAGGCATTGGCCACCAGATGCTACATCATGGGTGGGTTTGCAGGTGCTGTTATAGAGTTGGCCATCACTACCATGCTGAAAAGGATGGGCTCCAAATTCTGTGCGAAGCCCTGTGCCATGTTTGAGCTCGACTCTTCCACGCTCTGTGACAGTGACAAGAGGCTCTGTGGAGGTCTGCCAGTGCATCATGCATCTCTGTAAGCATGCCCATCAGCGTTCGTACCCATGCGTGACCCATCTAAGTCCCCAGCTGCGGCAGGCAAGTTATCTTTTCCCCCTAGCCTGCTTGCAGTTCACTCATGCCCAGTGACTCACCATGTGCAGGCCCCAAATCTACACGAACCTCTGAAGTTTGGTCAATGCCAATATCTGAGCTGGTGGATATGATTGCCAGATCAAGTGACAATGTGTCTTCCTCAGAGCCCTGGTGCAGCTTTTCCTCCGGGCATTGCAGGGCTGCGTGGCTGCGGATCTGAAAGCATAAAATCAGAATGGGGAGCACTGGGGTGTGAAGCAGCAGACACAAGGTCACACCATCTGCAGATTGCACATAATGCCAGATAGCAGGTTGAAGGAGTTGAGAAGGTTAATAAGGCAGTAATATAGTTTCATCCTGAATGCTATCAGTGACGCTGAATGCTATCAGCGACTATGGGCTTAGTCACAGCCGGCCCTATGATGTGCAGCACCATCTCCTTGTCAGGCTCAGAGAATGAAATCATGCCTATCCCCTGCTGATCTGGCTTTACTGTTTTCTATTGTGTATTATCTTGTCGAGCAAGAGTGTGACAGAATGCCAGTGATCATTTTGCACTGTGTTTGGTTAATGTCCCTGCCATAACTGAATAGCTAGAGATGTGTGGATGTAGCGAGGGGTGGACGTGAGGCAGGCAGCATTGGAAAGTGCGTGAGGGTCAAGTGAATATCTGACTGTTAGCCGTGAGTCCCGTGCGCTAGGGATTGTTGATGGGCGAGTGGTGAGGCTGTGCTGGATAGGAGATATGTGAAGATGCATTCACTGACCTTGACCATCTGTGTGAGGTGATTGAACTTCTTCCGGCATAATCCCAGGTCTACAGGGGCAGAATCCAGCAGTTGATCAGCTGGTCTTCTCCCATTCCCTTCAGAGGGCAGTCCTTGAGGGCCTGCTGCAGAAACATGGCATCTCTTCTCCTAGTCATCTCTATGACCAAGGCCTCCAGTGCTGAATCTGTGAATCGCAGAACCCTCTCTTTGTCCTGCTCCATAGCCATTTCCTCCATTTGCAACAGTGATGGTCAGCACCCTTAGTGCTAGCTTCTCTTTAAGAGGGACAAACTGCCTGTAGATGCTGGGTTTATCCTTACATTCTTTTTTGAGTAAGAGTGTAACATTGCAATTTGCCAGTCCTCTGGGACTATCCCGGAATCCATGGAGGATTGGAAGATTATGGTTAGTGCCTCCTTAATTTTCATCCTTACTTTTCTTATCATCCTTGGATGCATCCCATTTGGTTCAGGTGACTTGTAAACTTTACATACAGCTAACCTTTCTAATACCTCTTCATTAGCAATTTTTAGCCCATCAAGTATCTCAACTATCTCTTCTTTCACTATGACTTGGGTAGCATCTTCTTCCTTGGTAAAGACCGATGTAAAGTACTCGTTTAGTACCTCATCCTCCATGTATATAACTCCCTTTCAGTCTCTAATCAGTCCCACCCCTCCTCTTACTACCTTGCACTATTATGTGCTTATAGAAAGCTTTTGGATTCCTTTTTATGTTAGCTCTTGTCATACTCTTTCCTTGCCTCTCTGATTTCCTTTCTCACTTCCACTATGAACTTTCTTTATTCAGCCTGTTTTTCAATTGTATTAATAACGTGATATCTTCAAACACACCCTTTTTTCTGCTTCATCTTACCTTCTTTCTCTCTTGTCATCTAGGGATGGCTTTGGTTTCCTTACCTTCCCTCTTTTTGGGAATATACCTCGACTGCATCTGAACTACCTCCCCTTTAAGTGCAGCCCATTGTTCCACTGCAGTTTTGTTTCCATTATTCGATTCCTATTTAAGTGGGACCGATCCCTTCTCATCCCACTGAACTCGGCCCTCCTCCAATTAAGTATTTATTTTATTTTAGATTTATCCTTGTCCTTTTCCATGGCTAACTTAAGCCTTATGATAATATGATCACTTTTTCCTTAAAGTTCTCTGACTGACACTTGATCCACTTGACCCACCTCATTGCCAGAACCAGATCCAGCAATGTCTCCTTCCTTATTGGGCCTGAAGCATGGGGGTGGATTTAATGCTTCTCCTGCTGCCTGGTTTGAAGGTGAGAAGCAGGGGGAAATGTAAAATCTAGTGGGCACGGTGCCCGTTGCCTAACCCCTGCCTCCACCTCGTCAGAATTTTACCAGTGATGTGGTGGGGGGAGGTGGTATCAGATGGCCTGCCAGCCTGTGGGCCAATTGATGCCCTTAAGTGGTCAATTAATGCCCCTTAAGGGCTTCGTCCCACTGCCACTGGGATTTAAGCAGCAATGGGAGAGTACGACACCAAGCGTCCAACCTGGCAGCTTTCCCTGCACGGGCTGGTGATGGGCAGGGGAGAGGGTCTCTTCTTAACAGAGCCCCTGGGCCCATCGGAAGTTTGATGAGCCATGATGTTTAACATGCTCCCTGGTTCCCCTCCCCCTACTGTCCTTTCTACATTGGCCTCCCCACCCTCCCAGTGCCCCACCCCTTTTCTAGGACTTGCCATTCTGGCCCCAGCGAGATTCCAAGACCTGGACTCCTGGTCCAGGCTGCAGTGCATCTCTCCCTCCTCTCAGCCTTGCTGCACCTTGCTATAATTTCCCTGCACATTTGCACCTCTGTTTCTTTCCCATTCGTTACTGACCTAAAGAATACATCCAGTAGCTTAATGGCACCTCTGTTATTTCTTTTCACTAACCAAATAGATCCAGTCCTTCAAAAGAGCATTATAAAATGAATTGTGACAGCAAGCCACATAAGAGGTAATTGAAGATAATGACCAAAAGCTTGGACAAGGAGGTAGGTTTTAAGGAGTGTTTTAAAAGAGGAAAGCAAGGTAAAGAGACAGAGAGACATAGGGAGGGAATTCAAGAGCTTGGGGCCTAGGTAACTGAAGGGGCAGCCAACAATGATGGAGCAGTTAAAAATCGAGGATTCTCAAGAGACCAGCTTTAGATAAGCGCAGACATCTCAGAAGGTTGTGGGCTGGAAGGAGATGACAGAGATAGGGAAATGTGGAGCCATGGAGGGATTTGAAAACAAGGATGTGAATTTTTAAAAATTAAAGCTTTGCTTGACCGGGAGCCAAAGCAGGGCAACAAAAAAGGAACAGGTTTGATAGGGGATCAGGACTTGCTGCGAGTTAAGACATGGGCAGCAGAATTTTGGACGGCCTCAAGTTTACAGAAGATAGAATGTGGGAAATAGCCAAGGGAGTGTTGGAATAGTCCAGTCTTTAGGTAATAAAGGCATGGATCAGGGTTTCAGCAGATGAGCTGAGGCAGGGGAGAAGTTGTGTGATGTTATGAAGGTAGAAATAGGCAGCCTTAGTGAGGCACGAATATGAGGTTGGATGCTCATCTTGGAATTAAATGCTGCAAATAGATTGGCTGAAGCTCAGACTGTTGCCAGGGAGAGGGATGGAATCAGTAGCTGGGGAACAGAGTTTGGAGTGGGGACTGTAAACAATAGTTTCAGTTTTCCCAATATTTAATTGGAAGAAATTTCTGCTCATCCGGTACTGGCTGTCAGATAAACAATCTGATAATTGTATAATTTAGTGGAGGAGTTAAGAGAGGTGGTCGTGAGGTAGAGCGGAGTGCTATCATCATACATCTGAAAACTAACACTGTGCCTTTTCATGATGTCATCAAGGGGCAGTTTGTAGATGAGAAATGTGAGGGGGGCTAAGCATATATCTTTGGGGGACATCAGAGGTAATGGTGCAGGACCAGGAAGAGAAGCCATTACAAGTGATTCTGGCTATGATTAAATAGATAAGAATGGAACCAGGTTAGAGCAATCCCACTCAGCTGGATGACAGTGGAGAGATATTGGAGGAGGATGGTGTGGTCAGCTGAGTCAAAGGCTGCAGACACGTCAAGAAGGATGAAGGATAAGTTACCTTTATTACAGTCACATGGGGCAGAATTTTGCCATCGGCGAGCAGGGGGCAGGGCCCACTCGCGACGTGCAAAATGACGTTGGGGAACCCCCGATGTCATCCCGCCCCATTTAAATCTTCAGGAAGGTGAGGGCACAGCGAAATCAGCTGTGCGCCTGCCGACCTGTCAATGGCCAATTGAGGTCATTGACAGGATCGATTATACAATTAAAGGACCTGCCCGTCCAACCTTAAGGTTAGTGGGCAGGCCAGGAGCCCTGGCGGGTATTAGAGAAAACATGAAACCTCATCCACTGGCGGGATGAGGTTTCATGTAGGGTTTAAAAATGTTTAATAAACTTATGTAAATTATGAACATGTCCCATCTCATGTGGTATTGTCACATGAGAGGGACATGTTAAGGATTTTTTTTTTCCTATTTTAAATTATTTTTAGAAGTGTCAGCGATCTCCCTGAAGCAGCACTTAGCCTCAGGGAGATGTGCGCTCTTTCATGTGCATGCGCGAAAGAGCGCACTCTCACTTCATTTTTGGGGAACCCCCCCCTCCACCCACACAGGAAACGCATAGTGCTTCCCGCCAGACGTCACACTGGGCGAGCCTTAATTGGCCCACCCACGTAAAATGGTGGCGGGGCCCACTTTTCTGGTGGGGATCGTCTCTCTGCCCGCCGGAAATTGGGTCTTGCCCGCCCGCCCAACAGGCAGAAAACTCTGCCCATAGAATGCCAGTTGTGACTTTGATAAGAACTGTTCTAATACTATGCGCCGGGAGTAATCTAGAAATGACTACTTTTGAGCCACTTGCTTGCTCGTCTCTTTCCTGGCTCCCTAAACTCTGCTTGGAGGGCCTCAACCCTCTTTCTACCTATGCCGTTGGTACCAATATGGGCCATGACCTCTGACTGTTGACCTTCCCCCTTCAGAGTGCTATTGAGCTATTCAGTGACATTCTCAACCCTGCTACCAGGAAAGCAACATATCATCCAAGAATCAAGTCTGAAGAAACTCCACAAAATCAAGATGAGGTGATGGCGTAGTGATAATGTCTAGTAATCCAGAGACCCAGGATAATGCTCTGAGGACCTGGGTTCAAATCCTGCCATGGCTGATGGTGGAATTTGAATTCAATAAGAATCTGGAATTAAAAGTCTAATGATGACCATGAAACCATTGTTGATTGTTGTAAAAACCTGCCTGGTTCACTAATGCCCTTTAGGGAAGGAAATCTGTTGTGCCAGTAAGTAAAGTGTTTAAATGTCCCACAACTACTTTGAAAATAGCTACAAAGAGAAGTTAAGTGGGTCAGAGGGGGAAGTTGTGTGGTGGGGACTACTTGGGTCAGGTTGGGGAGGTGTCAGGTGGTTGGGTTAGTTAGTGGTCAGGGGGCCAAGATAGAGTTGAGGGGTGGTCACTGTTAGTGATTGGGGGGTTGGGGAGGGAGAGAGTTGTCAGTTGTATAAATTGCTTGGGTGTTAGGCTAGAATCTTTCTGTTTAACATTTCCTGGGCAACTATTCAGGTAAGTAAGTTGGAACTGTCCGATTTTAACTCAGAGTTAGAGACTTTTTTGGAGAGTCCCAGGGAGCGGGAGAATTGCCCATCGGAAGTTCAAACTTCCTGGGCAATTCCCATGGAGTCCTTGCATTGGGACTTTCGAGGGACCCCATAGCATCTTCTGAAGTATGTCCAGTCTCCGACTATCTGGAGACTGGAAAATCTGGGCCATAAAATTTTTAATGGACTTTACAGGGTAAATGCTGAGAAAATGTTTCCCCTTACTGGGGACCATAGAACGTGGGCTCAGAGTATTAGAAGAAGGGGTCAGACATTTAGGACTGAGATGAGGAGAAATTTCTTCACTCAAAGGGTTGCAAATCTTTACCCCAGAGATCTGTGGATGCTCAGTCGTTAAGTGTATTCAAGACAGAGGTTGATAGATTTTTGGACACTAAGCAAATTAAGGGACATCAGGAATAGTGTGGGAATGTAGACTTGAGGTAGAAGGTCAGCCATGATTTTGTTTAATGGTGGAGCAGACTTAAGGGGCCAAATGGGCTACTTTTGCTTCTATATCTTATGTTTTTTTATTCTTCCTGTAGTGCGATTCCCAGAACTGAAAATACTTAGTTTTGACCTATCTAAACATCATCATTCATACATCTAATATTATAAACAGAAATAAGAAACGTGAGCTAAGAACTTTGACATCTCAGCTTCATTCTAAGTAGCCAAGAAGGAGGCTATTGCTGTGTGTGATCCATATGAAGTTATTATTGGTTCAAATAGAGCTAATTTTCCCTATGTCTTTTAAGTATTTTTAAATGTCATGTCATGTCTGCCTTGCGCAATGGCAGATTCCTGGCTTATTGTCTGCTGATGTTTCATTCTGAGCCATATTGTTGGCAGCTTTTGTCAGTAGTGGTTAGCCATTACCTTCCACTCTCAGTGGCAGGGTGAGGAGGCAGGCTCCAAATCTACCTCAGCCTGAATGAGAATCGAGTCTGTGTTATTTTGAACAACGTGCTAGCCGTCTAGCCAATGGAGCTAATTGGCCCCCATATTTGTTTTATTCATTCATGGGATGTGGGCTTCGCTGGCTGGGCCAGTATTTATTGCTCATTCCTAGTTGCCTTTGAGAAGGTGGTGGTGAGCTGCCTTCTTGAACTGCCTTGAGCTGCCTTCTTGACTTCTTAAATAATACATTTAAATCAACAGAATCAAACCTTCTAAACAACTTCCTTCTCGAAGTAAAGATTTATCAAACTCTTCTCAATGTTGTCATTAATATTTCAATGAAGCATAACACTGAATTTGTGAAACATTCATACTGGCCTTGGTTGTCTGATCATAATGCAATCAGGAACCCAACATTTTAATTCCATTTGTGTCAGCTTTACTGATGGGAGGCTTATATGTACTTGAACCATAGTACAATTTTAGCTTTTGTCTACCCAGATTTAATTGTGTCTGGAGAGAGCACTTTGTACTGTGAAACGCCAGGTTGCCGTACTCTTGTTTACAATTCTATATCAGTCATGTTTTTGGGAGCAATTTGAAGTATGAGTAGTAGACAAAAGTTGCGCACAATTGTATATTAACATATCAGGTAAAATTTTTTATCGTCACTGTCTTGGCAGTAAATTGGAATGAAAACTAGGTGCATTTTGTAAAAGGCAGGTTATTCTCGCACCATAATACTGCCCTGATGCTGAAGACAAAAGTCTGTCCAATTGACTTTATGTGCGATTGCTGCTATAATGTCTCTGTGCCAATACATTAAGGAAACCTCATGGCGGGCATTGCGAATGCAGTTCTGGCATATTTATTTATGAAAATCTACAGAATTGTGTTCTCATAGCTGGTATTTTCATACCCTTGGCATGAAATGTCATTAATTAACAGATGTAGCAGAGGCTAGTGGGCTGTGGTGCTCTTGTCATTTAAGCAGGCAGTGGAGTAGACTATTTCCAGCTAGCATCACAAAGCACTTAGCCTTTAAATAAACAGGTTTCCTATTTGACTTTCACTTTTTTTTCAAAGATATAATAAAATAGTGACCACAGGCTCTTTGCAGGTGTATTCAGTATAATTATACTTTGTCAGTGCAGTCAATCTTGTTCTATGAAGTTTGATTATAAGTGGCTCAGTTGCATATCTGTAATGGATTTCATTTTTGCCCAACATTTAAGCTATTGGCAAAGGAACTTCTACACACTAGTTTAAAGCTGTACTTTGTGTTACTACAGCTGTATTTGCAACACTCTCAGTTTTGCTCCTTATACATTATAACTGTTAATTCCAATAATTGTATAACAAGGAAGAATGAGTTGAAGCTACCCGTACCTTATAGCAGATTTATTTCCAAGACAGCAAAGTAAAGTCACAGACTCCCCCAGTTCCTCCCAGACACCCTGAGTGAACTGGCTTATATACTCTTGCAATGATCCCCTAATCCATCCCCAAGTGGGGACAACTGTGCTTAATTACCAAGCATGTATTCAATTGCAGCACAATTGTAACATTAACAGTAACTATTTCCAGCAATACATTAAAACAATTGCTGGAGATATCACATTGAAAAAGTGAAATACTTTTTACTCAATACAATGTATGTGAGCTAAATGAAGTAAATATAGACCTTTCTCCAAGCAGCAGTGGAGGTTACATGACAGCAGAAACATACGATAGTCAGTAGGATGCAAGTGAGGATGATCTGATCTCTGTTCTTCTATGAAAATATTTCTGGGTCAGTACTAGTGCAACATAAAAGTGAGGGTTTTACTTTATGCCAGCCAGTGTGAATTTCTGTTCACAGTTGCAAGTAAAGAATGCATATGCAGGAAACATTTCTTTGATGGTATGTAATTTAATTATGAGTGGGAGACATACTCTCTCTAACTCCACCACCACCACCCCCAACCTTACCCCATTTTTTTTCACTCTCCTTTCTGTTCAGCCACATATTTCCTGTAACTGAGATGACAGGTTGACTGAAGTGCTATCAGAATGGTGCTTTTAGTCAGCTGCCAGGAGACTGAATGGGATTGGCCATCTGATTGATTGCCTTTACCCCACAGATAGACCTGGCTTCTACACAGTAGTTCAATTAAGTAGTGCCGCTGAGATTGGGAACTCCCAAGATAATTTGAGTAAGCGGAGGCTTGTGTGAAGTATAAATATCAGCATTGACCAGTTGGGCTGAATGGCCCGTTTCTGTGCTATAGATTATATATAATTTGATGTAATAATTGAGGAGAGAATCTGCACCTGGCACTTTGTGATATTGTTTATTGGAGCTCCAATGCACTCCACTGTGCAGTTTATGACACGATGGCAGTTTAGCTTTTTCTACAGTTGGCAGGGGTGGAGAGGGAAGAACATGTTAACCCACTAGCATGATTTTGTATTCCAACAGCCTTTAATAAATGCTAATTATTTTCATTGTCTGTGAACTGTCTAAATGTCCCCAGCTTTATATTCAAGTTTACTGAAATTAATGGACACATATGGCCTTATGTCAGAATATGCCAATTTATCCAATAGTTTGATCCCTGATGACAAATGACAACTTTTGTTGTCACTTGTAATGCCACATGACCATACTTTATCACTGGTTTTCTTGCCTGTGTAATTACCTCTCAGTAATGAACATAAGTAATAATTGGACAGAAAGTAAATTACAGATGTGTAGTATGGTCCCCCGTTGATTTTCTGAATGTGCATGGGTATTCATAACTGCCTCACTGCCCCAAATCGAAAATGGAACTGCATTCCTTTCTTTAATTCACCCCGTGCTATGTGGTTTTGTATATGTGCTAGGCACAGCACATCAAATACTGCTTTGGAAGAGAATTATTCTTGTGATTTTTCATGTTCTGACATCACAACATGCATAAGAATAAACCTGTAATTTTTGCCATCTTAAATCATTCATCCACAGTTTTTAATTACAGATGCTGTCACTGTGTACTTGTATGGTTACTTTTATAGTACATTTCTTCTGTGTAGGCTATTTATTTTGACAATCCATTTATGCGCTGCATAGAATAGAATCATAGCAGAATAGAGCACAGAAGGAGGCCATTCAGCCTATTGTGCTTTTGCTGGTTCTTTGAAAGAGGTATCTTGGTATCCAGTTATCCCACTTCCATGTTCTTTCCCTATAGCCTTGATTCCAGATAATAACAACTCAATGCATAAATTTCTTTCCTCATGTCACCTCTGATTCTTTTGCCAGTTACCTTAAATCAATGTTGTCTGGTTGCTGACCCTTCTGACACTGGAAACTGTTTCTCCTTATTTGCTGTATCACAACCCTTCAAGATTTTGAACACCTCTATCAAACTTTCCTGCTTTAAGGAAAACAAACTAGTTTCTCCAGCCCCTCCATGTAACTGAAGTCTTTAATCTCTGCTACCATTCTAGTAAAAATTCCTCTGTACCTTCTCCAAGGCCATAACATTCCTCCTAAAGTATGGTGCCTGGACTTGACTGCAATATTCCAGCTGCGGCCTACTGGTGTTTCTTAAAGGTTTAGCATTACTTGCTTACTTTTGTACTCTGTGATTGAGGTTTCAACTTACTCAAAACCCATTCATTTGCATTTTTAATTGACATGGGAATCAAGGGTTATGGGAGATGGACAGGAAAACGTAGCTGAGGTCACAATCAGATCAGCCATAATCTTGTCGAATGGCAGAGTAGGTTTGAGGGGCCGAATGGCCAACTCCTGCTCCCAACTGTTGTATTCTTATGCACGCAGAGTTAAAATTGGGCCTATGTCTCTATAAAACCAAGGATCTCATATGCCTTTTTAACAGCATTCTCAACTTGTCCCTGCCATCACAAAGATTGGCCGGGTGGTTGAGTGTCTTGGGCTACAGGGAGATATAGATGGGATGGTCAAATGGGCAGATAAGTGGCAAATGGAATTTAACCCTGAAAAGTGTGAGGTGATACACTTTGGAAGGAGTAATTTGACAAGGAAGTATTCAATGAATGGCATGACACTAGGAGGTTCTGAGGAACAAAGGGATCTTGGCATGTGTGTCCATAGGTCTCTGAAGGTGGAGGGGCATGTTAGTGGGATGGTGAAAAAGGCATATGGGACACTTGCCTTTATCAATCGAGGCATAGATTACAAAAGTAGGGAGGTCATGTTGGAGTTGTATAAAACCTTGGTGAGGCCACAGCTGGAGTACTGTGTGCAGTTCTGGTCACCATATTATAGGAAGGATGTGATTACACTGGAGGGGGTGCAGAGGAGATTCACCAGGGTGTTGCCTGGGATGAAGCATTTAAGTTATGAAGAGAGTTTGGATAGACTTGGGTTGTTTTCATTGGAGCAGAGAAGACTGAGGGGCGACCTGATCGAGGTGTACAAGATTACGAGGGGTATGGACAGGGTGAATAGGGAGCAGCTGTTCCCCTTAGTTGGAGGGTTAGTCACAAGAGGACATAAATTCAAGGTGAGGGGCAGGGAGCTTAGGGGGGATGTGAGGAAAAATCTTTTTACCCCGAGGGTGGTGACGGTCTGGAATGCACCGCCTGGGAGGGTGTTGGAGGCGGGTTGCCTACATCCTTTAAAAAGTACCTGGATGAGCACTTGGCACGTCATAACATTCAAGGCTTTGGGCCAAGTGCTGGTAAATGGGAGTAGGTAGGTAGGTCAGGTGTTTCTCACATGTTGGTGCAGACTCGATGGGCTGAAAGGCCTCTTCTGCACTCTGTGATTCTGTGATCTTCACAGACTTGAGTACATACACCCCAAGTCTCTCTGTTCCTGCGCCCCCTTTAGAATGTACCACTTAGTTTATACTGCTCTCATTCTTGTGACCAAAATGAATTACTTATTATTTTCTGCATTAAACTTATCTATCACATGCCTGCCCATTTCATTATGCCATATGTTCTGACACCAGGGGTTGGTGTTGAGACCCTTGCTCTTCCTGATATATATCAATCACCTAGACCTTGGTATACAGGGCATAATTTCAAAATTTGAGCAAGATACAAACTTGGAAGAATTGTAAATTGTGAGGAGGATAGTGTAGTATGTCAAAAGGACATAGACAATTTGGTGGAATGGGTGGACAATTGGATGATGAAGTTCAATGCAGAGAAGTGTGAAGTGATTCATTTTGGTAGGAAGAACACTGAGAGACAATATAAAATAGGGTACAATTCGAAAGGGGATGCAGGAGCACAGGGACCTGGGTGTAATGTGCAGATCATTAAAGATGGCAAGACAGCTTGAGAGTGTGGTTAATAAAGCATTTGGGATCCTAGGCTTTAGTAATAGGGGCATAGAGTACAAGAGCAAGCAGGTTATGTTAAACTTGTATAAAACATTGGATCAGCCTTAACTGGAGCATTGCATCCAGTTCTGGACACCGTACTTTAGGAAATATATGAAGGCATTCGAGAGAGTGCAGAGAAGATTCACGAGAATTGTTCCAGGGATGTGGAACTTCATTTACATGGATAGATTGGAGAATTTGGGATTAGACCGTAAGACCATAAGACATAGGAGCAGAAATTAGGCCAATTGGCCCATCGAGTCTGCTCTGCAATTCAATTATGGTTGATAAGTTTCTCAACCCCATTTTCCCGCCTTCTCCCCGTAATCTTTGATCCCCATACCAATCAAGAACCTATCTATCTCGGTCTTAAATACACTCAATGACCTGGCCTCCACAGCCTTCTGTGGCAATGAATTCCATAGATTCACCACTCTCTAGCTAAAGAAGTTTCTCCTCATCACTGTTCTAAAAGGTCTTCCCTTTACTCTGAGGCAGTGCCCTCAGGTCCTAGTCTCTCCTACTAATGGAAACACCTCCCCCACGTCCACTCTATCCAGGCCTTTCAGTATTCTGTAAGTTTCAATCAGATCCCCCCTCATCCTTCTAAACTCCGAGTATAGACCCAGAGTCCTCAAATGTTCCTCATATGTTAAGCCTTTCATTCCTGGGATCATTCTCATGAACCTCCTCTGGACCCTCTCCAGGGCCAGCACATCCTTCCTGAGATACGGGGCCCAAAATTGCTCACAATATTCTAAATGTGGTCTGACCAGAGCCTTATAAAGCCTCAGCAGCACATCCCTGCTTTTATATTCTAGTCCTCTCGAAATAAATGCCAACATTGAATTTGCTATCCTAACTACCGACTCAACCTGCAAGTTAACCTTAAGAGAATCTTGGACTAGGACTCCCAAGTCCCTTTGCACTCCAGATTTCTGAATTCTCTCCCCATTTAGAAAATAGTCTATGCCTCTATTCTTCCTACCAAAGTGCATGACCTCACACTTGCCCATGTTGTATTCCATCTGCTACTTCTTTGCCCATTCTCCTAACCTGTCTAAATCCTTCTGCAGCCTCCCCAACTCCTCAATACTACCTGTCCCTCCACCTATCTTTGTATCACCTGCAAACTTAGCCATGATGTCCTCAGTTCCTTCGTCTAGATCATTAACGTATAAAGTGAAAAGTTGTGGTCCCAACATTGACCCCTGCGGAACTCCACTAGTCACCGGACGCCATCCTGAGAAGGACCCCCTTATCCCCACTCTCTGCCTCCTGCCAGACAGCCAATCTTCTATCCATGCTAGTACCCTGCCTCTAACACCATGGGCTCTTATCTTACTGAGTAGCCTTCTGTGCGGCACCTTGTCAAAGGCCTTCTGGAAGTCCAAGTAGATAACATCCATTGGTTCTCCTTTGTCTAACCTACTCGTTACCTCCTCAAAGAATTCTAACAGATTTATCAGGCATGACCTTCCCTTGTTGAAACCATGCTGACTTTGCCTAATTTTACCACGCACTTCCAAGTATTCTGAAATCTCATCCTTAATAATGGACTCTAAAATCTTACCAATAACTGAGGTCAGGCTAATCGACCTGTAATTTCCCGTCTTTTGCCTCACTCCCTTCTTAAACAGGGGGGTTACATTAGTGATTTACCAGTCCTCTGAGACCCTCCCTGACTCCAGTGATTCCTGAAAGATCACCACTAACGCCTCCATTATCTCTTCAGCTATCTCCTTCAGAACTCTGGGGTGTAATCCATCTGGTCCAGGTGATTTATCCACCTTGAGACCTTTCAGTTTTCCTAGCACCTCCTCCTTGGTAATGGCCACCATACTCACCTCTGCCCCCTGACTCTCTTGAACTTTGGGGATGTTACTTGTGTCTTCCACTGTGAAGACTGATGCAAAGTACCTATTCAGTTCCTCCACCATTTCTTTGTTCCCCACTACTACTTTTCCAGCGTCATTTTCCAGCGGCCCAATGTCCACTTTTCCCTCTCTCTTACCTTTTATAGATCTAAAAATACTTTTGCAATCTTCTTTTATAATACTGGCTAGTTTACCCTCATATTTAATCTTCTCCCTCCTTATTTCTTTTTTAGTTGTCCTCTGTTGGTCTTTGTAGGCTTCCCAGTCCCCTGGTTTCCCACTGCTCTTCGCCACATTGTATGCTTTCTCTTTAGCTATTATGCTGTCCCTGACTTCCCTTGTCAGCCATGGTTGTCTCATCCTCCCTTTAGAATGCTTCTTCTTCCTAGGGATGAATTTTTGCTGTATCTCCCAAGTTACTCCCAGAAACTCCTGCCATTGCTGTTCCACTGTCTTTCCTGCTAGGCTCATCTCCCTGTCAATTCTGGCCAGCTCCTCCCTCATGCCTCTGTAGTTGCCTTTTTTCAATTGTAATACCGTTACATCTGATTCCAGCTTTTTCCTTTCAAATTGCAGGGTAAATTCTATCATATTATGGTCACTTCCTCTTAAGGGTTCCTTCACCTTAAGCTCCCTTACTAAATCTGCCTCATTACACATCACTAAATCTAGAATTGCCTGTTCCCTAGTGGGCTCCACCACAAGCTGCTCCAAAAAGCCATCTCATAGACATTCCACAAATTCCTTTTCTTGGGATCCACTGCCAACCTGATTTTCCCAGTCTACCTGCATATTGAAATCCCCCATGATCACTGTAACCTTGCCTTTCTTACAAACCTTTTCTATCTCCTGGTGTATCTTGAGCCCCACATCCTGACTACTGTTCGGAGGCCTGTATGGTTTCTTTTATCTTTGTGGTTCCTCAACTCTACCCACACAGATTCTACGTCATCTGACCCTACATCATTTCTTGCTATCGATTTAATTTCATTTCTTACTAACAAAGCAACCCCACCCCCTCTGCCAACCTGCCTATCTTTTCAATAGGATGTATATCCTTGGATATTTAGCTCCCAGTCCTGATCCCCTTGCAGCCATGTCTCCGTAATGCCCACCACATTATACCTGCCAATTTCAATCTGCGCCACAAGCTCATTTACCTTATTTAGTATACTGCGTGCATTCAGATACAACACCTTCAGTCCTGTATTTCCTGTCCCCTTTCTCATTGTCATCCCTTTATCTGATGTGCTTGAAGTTAGATTCCTAGCCCTTTCCACGCTGTCCTATTTTGTGTTCTGGCGACTTTAATAGCCTCTCCTGGGCTCTCCTTTCTTTTCAGTTTTTTCATAATTTTCCATGAAGTTGAATCCACCCCCACCACACACTAACCTGCTGCTTTGTTTCCCATTAGTCATACTTCTTGGAGTTTTACCCTCCCCCCCCCCACTTTCTAGTTTAAAGTCCTGTTGACCACCTATTTACCCTTTTCACTAGAACATTGGTCCCAGATCGGTTCCCAGGTGGAGACCGTCCTAACTGTATAGATCCCTCCTGTTCCAATACTGATGCCAATGCCCCATGAAATGGAACCCCTCTTTCTCGCACCACTCCTTTAGCCATGTGTTTACTTCCCTTTACTTCTCGCGTCCCAAGGCCAATTTGCACGTGGCTTGGGTAGTAATCCGGAGATTAAAACCCTTGAGGACCTGTTCTTTAATTTAGTTCTTAGTTCCTGTTAATCCCCAAATAGGTCCTCTTTCCTAGTCTTACCTATGTTATTTGTCCCAACGTGGACCACAACAACTGGATCCTCCCCCTCCCTCTCCAATATCCTTTCAAGCCGGTCAGAGATGTCCCCGACCCTGGCACCAGGCAGGCAACATACCATGCAGGACTCTCGATCCTGCTTACAAAGGAAGCTATCAATTCCCCTAATTATAGAATTGTGTTCCTTGGAGAAGAGAAGGCTGAGAGGAGATTTGATAGAGGTATTCAAAATCATGAGGAGTCTGGGCAGAGTAAATAGAGAAAAAAACTGCTCCGACTTGTGAAAGGATTGAGAATGAGATATAAGGTACTTGGCAAAAGAAGCAATGGTGATGTGAGGAAAACTTTTCACACAGTGAGTGGTTAAGGTCTGGAATGCACTGCCTAAGAGTGTAGTGGAGGCAAGTTCAATAGAGGCATTCAAAAGGGAATTAGATTGTTATCTGAAAAGGAAGAATATGCAGGGCTGCAGGGAGAAAGCAGGGGAATGGCACAAAGTGAATTTGGTGAGCTGAAGCAGACATGGCAGGCCAAATGACAGCTTTCTGTGCTGTAACAATTCTGTGATATGTCCTCCTGCAGTCTATTACTGTCTGCCTCATTGTTGATTATATATCTGAGTTGTATGCCTTATGAAAACTTTGAAATTATGCCCTATATACCCAAGTCCAGGCCATTAATACACATCAGAAAGTGCAGTAGTATTAATACTGACTGTTGGGAGATATGTCTGCACGCTTAATGTACAATCTGCAAAACAACCTAGTACTCTTTACTCCTTGTCCCTTAACCAATTTCATATTCATTCAGCCACTGCCCCTTTAACCCTATGAACTTCAATTTTGATAAGACATTTTCGTAAGCCATTTTACTTTGTCAAAATAGAGATGCTACACATAATATAGAAAATAACAGATGGTCATTAAAAGTGTTTGAAATCTTTTCCTTCCTTCCAATTTTCTACCTCTCCTCCTTTCCTGATGCTGTTAACTGATTGCAAGGGTGCAGTTCCACTATTGGGTGGCGTTCTCCAGTGGTTAGCCCAAGTGGTTGTTCCTCATGCCTGAGACTTGAAGGTAAATGTCACAAGCTATTCAATCAATTGTTCCTCTAAGACCCACAAAAATAATTCAGCATTTACCTTTGACAGGCCTCTTCAGCTCCATTGCCTATGGAACTGATTGGAACCCGTTCAGTGCAGACTCCAAATAGCCCCGATCAAAGATAGCAATTGGAGCCCTATTTATGTCATATGACCCTGATTTTAATATTAGAAGAAGTTGATCCAGGCAGACGCTTTGGCCACATCCCTTTCAAAATAGAACCAGCTGTATTGCTGGTGATAATGGGACACAGAGGATACTAATCCCATTTTGAGGCTGTTGTAATCTCATGTTATGTGAAGCTAGTGAAAATTGACTCCAAAGAATCTGGAAGAAATGCTGTATTCAGGTTAAGCAAGCTTAGACGGCAGGATATAATTGAATTAGATCAAGGGAGATGGGGGGAGAAGTGGCAGATGGAAAGATAGAGGAGGGTTAGCAGAATGAGGAGAGATGTCAAGAGAGGGAAGGAGAGAAGAAGGGAAGAGAAGTGGGTAGAGGGAAAAGTAGAAGGAGTATAAATCTGAGGGAATATTGTAATCTCTCAGTATCCCCAGTGGGGTCAGGAATGGGTTTGATTCCTATTTTTGTTGGGAGGTGGGTTGGAGTTAGGATTGGGTTTCCTGCCCTTTGCCAGAATTTCTCTCCATTGGAAATGTGTGTTTGTGTTTTTAGGTGGACGTTTTTCCTCATGGAGGTGAGGTAAGATGGTGCAGTCACAGTACCTTGTTTTTTTTGCTGCAAGATGTATGTGGAGTCCTTCTGCTGAATCAGTCTGTGCTTTTGCCTTTCTTTCTGTTAGAGGGCCAATATCAATTGAAACTAGTGGGGCAGTGGTTTGAGTAATGGGTGCACTTTAACTTGATATTTTGAGGGACTGTTTTGTCCTTTGTAAGTTTGTTTTACATTATGCTGACTTTTAATATTTCATTTACTGTTTAGCAGCTGTAACAATTTCAGAGGATACATACATGCTTCATCTTCTGCTTCTAGATATAGTTGCTTGCTTCTTTCCTGTCATTTTCATTTTTTTAGGTGCACATTTCTTTAGTTTTCAACATTTTTAATGTTTGCAGGGATAACCTTCGCAAACATTTTGGAGGGACTTTAATAGAGAAACCTTTGTTTTACACATTTGTTTTTGTTCATACATTTGTCCACACAGGTTGTTTTAAAGCATTGCCTGCTTGGTTTATGAAAGCCAGAAGACACAATTTTTAAAGAAAGGAGTACCAGTTGATGCTCAGGGGTTAGATAGATGCCTGACAGGTAATATTAGGTGTTGTCTCACTGTTCTCATTGAGTCATATTATGTTATACTCACAGTAAAGAAAAGAAAGACTAGTATTTAAAAAGCAACTTTCACAACCTCTGGACACCCCAAAGTGCTTTACAACCAATTAAGTACTTTTGAAGTGAAGTCACTGTTGTAATGTGGGCAATGCGGTAGCCAAACTTTTGATTAAAAAATCTCATTAATCATGTTTTTTTGCTGCTCAATGTTTTTCTCCGCTTACATCCCTTTCATCTCCCTCCTGAATGTAATACTCAGGTCAATTGCCCCAATTACTATTTTCCCGATGTGAGCTTGGACAGTATCAGCAGGACATTATTGATGAGACTGTCATAGCTGGAGTGTCCCACCATCCATTGATATTGATTTATGGACACTTTCAACAAGGTAGCAGTCAGTGATTTTCTTGCCCCTTCATAACCCAAGGCAGGGTTTTGAGGCACAAACAAAAATTGCTGGAAAAACTCAGCAGGTCTGACAGCATCTGTGGAGAGGAAGACAGAGTTAATGTTTCGAGTCCGTATGACTCTTCATTTTGAGGCAATTTGTTGTATCCTAACTGAACACAGAACATAAATTGAACTTGATATGTATGACTCAGTACATTACACCCTTTGTTCATCCACTGAACAGTGCTGACAGAGATGGGTGTGCCCTTTACCTCCATTTAAAAAAATCTACTTTTCTCCCCTTCTTTAGCTTTTTTCCAATTTTACAGGTCATTCCCTTTTTAAATTCCACCAGTCATTTCTGAATCATTTGCACTGCAGTGAGGAAGTTCACTTGACTTTTGATTTTCTTTCCCTTTTTGAAGTTAAATCAACTTGCCTCTTCACTGTATTTTCCTTCATGGTCTAACCAGAATCAGGAACTCGCTGCCTCAGATTAACAAAGAATAGAAAATCCTAGGTCAGACTATTGCAAAATGCAACATTTGAAACACTAAACCCTGTACGATTAAAGTATCTTCTGGAGGAAAAAGGATAATTCTTAAGTAATTATATTGAGAAAATAATCCATTTATTTTGATACCCAGAATTATTCTCTGTGATGAGATTTAAAACAATTATGCTATGAATTTCATCCGATCATAAGATAACAGCATCATTTTCACAGAACTATTGTTCCTTCTGCAAACGATTCAGATTATGCTGAATTTTAAAACTGAGAGCATCTGTTCCTCTTTCACCCCCTGTTGCAGAACATAGCATTAAATAGCCACTGTTCTCTTAGCAACCACATAACAACCAATGAACATGCTGCGAATAGGAGGCCTAAAATGACCGATAGAAGCACTCACTGTCACCATTCTTAAGAACCACAGTGGTAGTTTTAACCTAATTCGCTCAGTGAGACACCAAAGGGGTTGGATTAGCCACCTTCAGTGGAAAGTAAAATCTGATGTGGTGTAAATTGGATGGCCATTTTGATGTCATCAGTCTCCTGCTGTGTGAATTAGGTTAAAATCATGACCACATTTCAGTTTGCATTGACATCATCATGCACTGCAGCTGCATTAAGCCATCTTTAGTTTCATTCATATTTTTTTTTATTCAGAGAAACTCACTATTTCTTCCAGTATTAGCGCTGGCTGCATTCAAAAAAACTATGGGCAAAATCTTTTGATCTGGAGTCTAAGTTCTGTGGCGAGTGGGAAAGCCGGTGTGATTCCTGCTGGGCGGCAGGATGGCTGAACACGTGTGATCTCCCCATGTTCAGCTCATTAGTTTGCATCCGCAAGGAGCACAACGGATCTCATGGCAGGACAGGCAGCAAGTCGCCCACCCTGCCATTACCTCATGTGATTGAAAGTTCTAGTGTCATATTTAAAGGGCACCCAGACAGCCATTCACTCATTGCAGGCCAGGAACCCCACAGTACTCCAGAGCCCTTGGGGCCGCCTCTCATCCTGGAGAAGCTGGCAGATGTGAGCAACCACATCCCAGGACATATGAGGGCGCTTCTGGCATTGCCTTTCACTCATTTCGAGATAAAAACACTACCTGTGCTATACAGGCCAATGCTTGCCATTGCAGTGGAATCTGTTTGCCAGCATCTTGAGTTTACAGAGGCCTCACTGTCCCTTGCTCCTCCTGGCCTTGTCCCAACCTGCGATGGGCCCCCCTTCTCCTCATCTGGGTGAGAGCCATTACCAGGGCAGGGTTACCTGCAGCCTGCATCATTGATGCCTCAGTGGACCTGTGAACGAATTGAAATGATACATTTAGTGAGTAAGTCCTTTACGGGTTTGACTCCATCTCACCGTTAGCAGGCCAGTACTAAGCCTTTCGCCTGGCTTCTGTCTAGACATGGCAACACCTCCCCATTCCTTGTAGGTGAAGGACATCTTGGAGGACCAGAGATGGATGTTTCTCCTGTTCATTCTTGACTGGGCAAAGAGACTTCGCTCTTTGACTTGGGTGATGAAAGCCATGTGCGCGAAGACTAAATTTAACACTATTTTGCTTGCCTCCACTATCCTCAAGACTCTATAGAGAGACCTTTGTCTTGGCGGCATAGTAAGACTAACCACATGAGCTCTTGTCATCCATGGCCATTCACCTGGGAGGATGGAGGTTTGCAGTTGGGAGTTGGCTGCCATCCGCCACCATCCACCTTCTTCCCTCCCCTGACTGTAGCAGATCACAAATGGCACAGAATGAATTGCAGCTCCACACCTTACTGGGACCTCAATGTGAGACCCATGAGTCGGGAACAAACCTGCTGCTTTGTGGGCTTCACCATAAAGAGGAAAACACAACTGAGCGTGGTTGACATCCAGTTGCCTCATAATTAATAGGATGTCCCTTTAGTCAGCCACTGTGCTGCTCTTGAATTCTGTCCGCCTGAAAAGACCCTCTTACCACCTCAAGGGATCTCATTTACTGACTAACTGCGTGGTCAAGGTCAGATTTGAAAAATGGTGCATGTCACTTTCCAGACTAGGTCCACTGCCTTTAACCCTCTCCCTGACACCCACCAACTTCCTTCCCCATTATCCTTGACACAGTCAATATCACCATTCATCTCCCCTCACACCATTGAACCTCCCCCTATTACTCTGGACCCTATTACAATCCACCTCCACATGCCTTTCCTCCTCTCAGAGCCGACATCCATTATCGTCCCCATGCCCACCCTGACCCTGCCCCCTCCTGTTATCTGAGCCACATGTCTCATCTGCCTCAGTTCACTCCCATGAAACCTCCACCTACCAAACTCTCCCTCTGCCACCTGACTGCACCCCACTCTGACTGGTACTGTTCCCTCCTATCACCAGCACCCTGACTCCACCTCCATACCCCATTGTCGACACCACCGTCCTCTAAGACACTCATCACCCCCCCCCACCCCCCCCAACGTTCCCTGGGCACTCTCCCCCTTTCTTCCCAGGACACTCTCCCTTCTATTCTTCCCTGCCTCCCGTGTCCAGCCTTGGCACAGCTTTTGCGACCAGCACTCGATATGAGTGAAATTTTGCAAGGTCCCCAATAAGGCAAAATCAGCATCAGCTGACCTCAAAGTTGTGAAAGAATTGAAACTCGCCAGGTGCATGCCACTTTATGCAGTCGTAAAACTGAATGTTCTAAATTCTCGTTGGCCGGGAACTTAATTTGGAGGGTGAGCTTGATCCTGGTGATGTGGCCTTTTAATGAGCATGCATGAGATACTAATGCATGCAAATAGGGCTCTAGCATTTTGTCAGGAAGCTTGACTTTAAGGACCCGTCTTTAACCTGCCTTGAAAGTCAGGAGGACAAAATTCAAACAGTTTATCCCACTGTCAGGAAACAGATCTTTTGCCTCTGCCAAATTAAGTGCCCCGCCCTCCACAATTCCTGCTACTCAGGACTTCACGCGGCCTAATAGGCCCTTAAAGGGACCACTGCAGGCTCTTATTATAAAGGTTTAAAAATACTTACTTGAATGTGGAGCAGGAAGGTGCAGTCCTCTTCCTACTAGCCCCATATTAAAGCCATGGACCATTGCTGGTTACCACTTGTCCCTTTTCTGTCCTCGACCCTCCTGACCAGCCCCGGCCCCAAACTCTTCAGATCGCCCCCACGCTTGATCATTTCTTTTTGGCCTCCCTTAAGTACTTGCATGAGGGCAGCTACCAATGACACAGTGGCCCGATCTTCAAGGCTCATTCTTCAGTGAGGCATTAGGGGATGACTGTTAGGTGTACACAGCTTGTCGTTCAATGATAATGAGGCTCAAGGCCTAAAGTTAGGTGCATATCAGGGCTAACTAATTATTGTTCCCTGCATGTCCACTCTTGGGTGCAAAGGAAGTTTTATTCCATTGTTATGTAAATATGTTCAATTGAGTAGAGTGGTTACATAAAAAATTGAGAAGTACATGGGAACTTTAGATTTAATAAACTCTACTGCGAACCATTCTGTAATGTGAAATGCGTAAAGGAAGATTATTATTAGCACAGCAATGATTTTGCCAAATTATAAACAATAAGATATTCTTGTTTGTTTATTTCAATGCTAGTCTGTTTCTTATTGCTTTTTCCTTCAGTTCCCTGTCTGAAGACAGGTCCAACCCCCAGTGGCACAACCTGCAGCACTGGTAGGCCATGGAGGTAGGTTCCAAATCCACCCTAGCCAGAATGGGGATTGAACCCTGTGCTGTTGGCACCAATCTGATTCACACTGGCTGTTCAGCCAACTGAGTCAACTGGCCTCCCTAGAAGTCTTGAGCTACTGTAGCAACTTACACTCCTCCAGTATAATTAGGGATGATCAATAAATGCTAGTGCAGCCAGCAATGTCCACATCCTATGAACAAATAAATAAAAAAAATGTGCATGTTGTCACCTGGAGCTGTGGATACTGATGTTAGAGGCTCCCATTTCTTTCCATCACATGGCTGACTATCATCACTCTTAATGCTTGCCATTGGCATATGTTAGAAGGATTTACAAGTTGATACTCAACCTGGTTGGCCACATTATGAATGCACTTTCCTTGGGCATCAAGTCCTGGAGTGGGACTTAAACCTGGAGCTTCTGGCTCAGAGGCAAGGACATGACCCACTGCACCACAAAACTTCCACAGTTATTACTTAGTGTAGAAAAAAATCATATTAATTTTTTGTAAGGGTAATTTTTGTTGGAGTTTCCATATCATAGTCATATAATTGGCTATTGATTCACAAAAGCCAAAAGCTTACTAAAAAGCATGTAAAGATCAGATGATGAATAAGCTTCCTCTGAAATTGCATTTATTCATAACTATACAGATGAAAATAGAGAAGGACTTTCAGTGCAGCATACCCTCTCTTCTGTCATGATGTGTAGTTTACAGCTTTAGACTTGAAAAATCACTCTAATTATAAGCCCTAAAGCTATTTCATTTCGTGCATGCTTCGAATTTATTATCTAATGAAAGGTCATGGTCTTTAGAGTTAAGTTTTTAATTTCAGGCGTTTGTTTTCAGACATAATAAAATGAGGTACCAGTTCTTGTTAGTCCTGTGTTAATTGCGTATCAGTAGTTTTAATATTTGGAGAAGGTATGTTGAAATTTTAATATAGGCATCACAAGGCAAGCTAAACAATAAATCAGAACAGAGATACAAGACCCAGACAGTTTAAAGATGAATATACCACTCCTTTTTCTATCTTCCCTTCCCAATTTCCAGGACACTGCAGGACAGCATTTGTGCAGTCTTTTCCAAAAGCAGATTAGGTGATGGCTAAATGCCTCCATTGCATCCGAAGTGATGCCCTAAGCTTCCTGTGATTTCCTACACAAACAACTCCTCCCAGACCCACCCACATCTCTTCATCTGTGGTCCCCCACAGTGTTCCAACTGGACTTAATTCAAGCTTCAAGGCCTGAATTGTCCATTTGGCCCGGGGGGTGGGAGGTGGTGAGGGGTGTGCGTCTGTGTGTGTGTCTGTGTTGCGGAGAAGGGGCGGGCACAGACCTGAGCGCCACTTGCGATTGGGTCCGCGCTGCCATCTTACGCAAGCGGGCCACTTAAAACCCGCCCAGCATATTTCTCCACTCCTGAGGATAGCGAGAGTTGGCAAGCGGTGGAAGGCGTGCACAGACCGCCGAATCCAATGACGACTTGGCAGCCTGTTTAAATGAATGCCTGGCAGCCTTTTCTAGGCTGCTCACAATGGCAAGTGCAAGGCCACAGCAGAGGGCTACTGGTGAGCCGGCCAGTCTGGAGGGTAGGCCAGCGGAGCAGGCCAGGCTGAAGAGTAGGGCGGCGGGCCACTGTGCACCCTCGTTTTTCGCATGACTGCCTTGCTGCCCTCCTCAAGGAGGTGGCAGCACAGCGGGAGGTGCTGGTCCCCCAGGATGGGAGGAGGTGGCGGAGGTGGTGAGCTCCCGCGACGTGGTGCGGTACACTTGGATCAAGTACACAAGCGCTTCAATGACTTTTTGTGCTCTGGCAGGGTGAATACCATGTTGGCATTGGGCATTTAACCCAGCAGGTCAGCTTATACTCCTGCTGCCACCCCCCCCCCCCGGCCAAACACACCAAGTGTGAGTGTCATGACTGCATTGAATCATCGACGCATTTGTCCTTTGCTAGGTTGGCAAGCAGATGTTGCCCATGCTGAGGTCAGCCTGAGATGGTGATGAGGAGATATGTTTTGCCCCCACAGCATGTGGTACACTGAGTCCTGCATGACTGGTTTGGGGCAACCTGGAGGAGCTGCACCTAGGCGCTGTTTTAGAACTCCAGGGGAGCTTCAAGTTGGCATGGCAACGAACCATTTGCGCTCTGCACTCCACGTGCTTGCGCCTCCTTGCTGTGGAAGGAAATACCGTGTGGTGCCTAATGTGATGCAGGCAGCATGTCCAAGTGAGGGATTGGAGGGAGGTGGGGAGCAGGCCTAGCATCTTTGTGAGTGCTCGGCAGCAGCGAGGTGAGGAGACACTGGAGCCCTGCAATGTTCCACTCTGGTTGGAGTGGGCCATGCGTGAACAGAGTCCATGTGTAATTTGCACTAATCAACGCTCTTCTCTCATTTTTAAGAGAAGAATGCTCATAACGCGGCAGAGCTTGTGAGGACTGGCGGTGGCCAGGTGCAGATCGTCATTCAAAGCCATTTCGAGCAGGAGGCCCTGGATCTGGAGAGGCACCAAGCACCCAGGACCACTGGTGTCAGTGAGGCTGGGGTGCCATGGCCAGGTAGTTATGCCCAACAGTGAGGTCAGCATTGTCCTCCCAATAGCCAATAGCACTGCTGAATGTTAAATGATTTAATTTTGCAACATGGCTTGACCATTGGCTATGGAAGGATGCGCGCATAATGATCTGGGGGACAGGGATGAACATGGTCATTGTTTACACGCTAAGTGATCCAATGTCCTTGTTCTTCCTTTCAGCATCATTAGAGCAGGGCTGGGAGGAGAAGCAGCAGAGACCCCGCATCACACTTGAGGGGCCTGAAGCTTCACCAGCGTCACACCATCTCTGCCAGACAGGCACCAGCACAGATACTAGCACCTCGGTGGGAATGTGAACAATGGCTAGTGTCCCAGGGCACAGTGATGAGGGCATTTCACATTCGCTGGAGAAGCTGGCAGAGACAGAGAGTGCCCATGGTGCCAGCAGTTGGAGGACTGCAGGGGACCAGGCACATGCTCCGTCGGTGCTTGATGATGTGCCTCTGGAGTCAACTGCGAAGAAGCAGGTGCAGTAACTGCGGCCGGGTGTGCGGGAACATCTGGGGGAGATATGTGAGGCTATGCTTGGCTTGGCCTCTGTGGTGGAGGAGTCCACGCGGATGCTTGCTGAAGCAGTGAGCCACGTGTCCGAGCGTCATGCGTCCTCCATGGAGAGAGTGGCATCTCTAGCGGAGAGCTACTCCAGGAGACCAGTCAGGGCTTCCTGGGGATGCGCTCTGACCAGCAAGCCCTCACATTGACATTGACCTTAGCTGGTCAGTGTCAGTGTGGGAATTGGTAGTTTCCCAGCTCGGTGCCCATCCATCCACGGTGAGCAGGGTGGTCCGAAGCGACCTCACGGCGCAGCAGCTGCTTGTTGTCTCTCCAAGCTCCTCTCAGGGCGCTCTGGATGAGGGCAGCAGCTCCTCCGCCCCTCTCCCAGTGACCATATGATCCGGTGAGTCTGCGATGACTGGGGAGATGCCAGCTGTGGATGTCTGGGGAGATGCCAGCTGTGGAACTGGCAGCTCCCTCCTAGGCGGGGCCAGCACAGGCTCCACGGGCCAGAGGACGACCGCCAAGGTCATCAAGGCCAACAGGACAGCAGAGTCAGCAGGTTGTCTCAGATGTCACTCCGAGCGATGGGGCAGCACCAAGACATAGCACCCGCAAACAAAAGCATAAGGCACCTTAGGCACACCCCGGGTTTTTCACTGATGCTTTTGTATTGGCCTGAGATGAGGTCCTTATGATTTTATTTGATTTGTAACATTACTGTCTTTTTTTTTGTAATAAGCTGCTTTGCTTGACACATTAAATTCAGATATGTCACCATGGCTGAGGATGCCTCTTTTCTTCTGCATTTGTATCGTTTCCAAAACTGTAATGAGTGCTTTGTTGGACATTTAGCTTTATTAACAAGGCCTTTAATTACTGTTCCTAACCGGCAGATTTTACACTTTGGTGTCGAGTATCGAGCCGACAGCCCAGGCTTGTCCTGGTGGACAATCTGTGGTGTGCTAGCTGAAGGTTTGTTTGATTAAAGCCTCCCGGATGTCCCTGCCTCCCTGGAGAATGCCCGGGTCAGCATCTACTCCCTCAGCATTTCCCTGTGCACGCTCATCCTCAGACTCACTGCTGGACTCGTCGTGTGCAGCCGCAGCCACTACATCGACATCTTCATCATCCACTACTTCCCCTCTTTCCAGCGCAAGATTGTGAAGAGCGCAGCATGCAACCACTATCACCGATACATGACTCCTGTGGCTCCTGACCGTTCCAGGCATCAGAAGCGCATCTTGAGAAGACCGATGGCTCTCTCCACCACAGCCCTTGTGGAGGTGTGGCTCCTATTGTAGCGCTGCTCAGCTTCTGTTCTTGGATGGCGGAGAGGCATCATGAGCCACCTTCTGAGGGGATAGCCCTTGTCACCCAGCAGCCATCCATCCAGCCAGGCTGGAACACCAAGAGCCCCGGCACCTGGGAGTGTCTGAGGATGTACGCATTGTGGGAGCTGCCTGGGTACCTTGCACAACCTTGTAGAATCAGCATCCTGTGATCACACACTATCTGCACGTTCATGGAGTGGAAGCCCTTCCTGTTGACGAAGGCACCGGGCTCACCCGCTGGCACCTTGATGACCACATGTGTGCAGTCTATTGCACCCTGGACACGGGGGAAGCCAGCAATGGCCGCAAAGCCTCTGGTTTGCTGTGTCTGGCTTGCCTGGCCCCAACGGAAGTGGATGAAGGTCAATGTACAACTGAACAAAGCGTTTGTAACCTGCTTGACACAAGTTTGGACAGCTGATTAGGAGACACCGCAAAGATCACCCACCGAGCCCTGGGAGGAGCCAGAGGCATAGAAGTTGAGGGCAACTGTGACCTTCAGAGCCACTGGCATGGGGTCTGCCCACACAGTTAGGAGAGATCTCAGAGCCAATCATCTGACGGATGTAGTTGACTGTCTCCCTTGAGACATGGAGCTTCCTTCGGCACTGCACCTCAGACAAATTGAGGTAGATGCTTCGCCGCCTGTATACCCTGGCAGCAGGATAGTGGCGTCTTCTGCAGCCCCTTCTGCCTTGGTCCACCTCTGGGCCCTGCACCCCTTGTGCCTGTGCCTGGCCTCCCAAATGTGGCTCCCCTGGAGGCTGAATGCGCACTCCTGGCCTCCTCCCCCTTCTAGCCCTCTCTTCCTCAGAGGAGCTGCCTCTAATGGATAGGTCAGCTCCCATTCCCAGGCTAAGGGAAGGCTCCCTGAAACCTGCAGGCCCAGAAAGGATTCCTCAATGCAGAGTGCTGACCTGAAGGTTAAGAGTCCAGACAAAGCAGCTAGCATGTGTTTAGAAGTACTGCAGATCACACAGGCAAGTTTGAAAAACTTTCAAAAATAAATACTTGACTGTGCACATTCACGACCCCAGCGACCCCTCTTATCCCGCCGGTGGATGAGGTTAATACAAATGCCTCCGACCCGCCTGCCCATTGCGCCCGTGCGCTGACCCGAAGATCGCAAGGGCGCCGAAAAATTGGCATCGATTGAACACTCAAGGGCCTCAAGCGGCCCGTTAATTAATGGCAGGCGCACATCGGACATCATCAGAAAGTTTCACTGGGCCGGCGCACGGGGACATCAGGACAGTCGCCCGACATCACCGATCACAAAACGATGCGTGGATGTGCGGGGCCCATCTCCACACAACAACGGGAAAATTCTGCCCCAAATTCCTAGCATTTGGAGCTTTTTCAATTTATTTAAGAGCTCAGTTTATCAGAGCTGAAGAACTAACTATTCTAACGTTGACCACTGATCGTAGGTACTTGCTTAAAGAGAGTCCTGCAATCTGCAGGGGATCCATGATTCAAACATGTGAACAAAATGTTTTTTCTGACCAAATGATTATAACATAGCCTTGTTTTGTAGCTTTCTGGACTTAAAACGATTTGGGGTGAAATTAGGAAACACGTGAAGGATGTTAGGCATTTGGAACTCTGTCTCACAAATGCCAATTAATGCTGGGTCAGTTATTAATTATAAAACTGAGATTGATAGATTTTTGTCAGGGTTATGGTATATGAAGTTAGGTGTCATGTTAGCCATGATCTTATGTAATGGCAAAACTGGCTTGAGGGGCTAAATGACCTACTCCTGTTCCTGTGTTCCAATGGCCGGAATTTTAATCAGAGGCGGTGGCCCCACCTCCCAGCTGAAAAGTCGGGGACTGGCCCACCTCTGCAGAACTGGAAAGCCCTGACCTGATCTAATGGCAGTGAGCTGTTAATTGGCTCAGGTTGTGGCTTCTGCCGTCATCTGGAATGAAGTTCTGGTTCGAGAGGTATCGGCCAATCAAATGGCGTGCAGCTTTCCAGTCCCAGGAACAGTGGCCACTGCAAGGACTGCAGCCAGTCCCTCAGAAGGATTGTCACTGGAGGCTGGGCACTGAGGTGAGTGGAGTAGTTTTGCCTGTCAGGCAGGCCCCAGTGAAGGAGGCGGCTGGGCTGTGATTGGGTGGCCTGGAGGAGGGTGGAGACAAGTGGGTAAGAGGACCACCATTTTTGGGGGGGGTGGAACCTTCTGTTGTTCACAGTGCCTAAATAGGAGAAAGCCCCCCATCCTAGACCACTAGGGTTTACCTGGTGGCCTTGCTACATATCGTGGACCAGCGACAATGTGAGGAGGCCCTTAAATGGCTAATAATTGATCACTTAAGGGCCTCAATTGGCCCAAGAGCAGGAAGCCCACCTGATACCTACTCCACTGCTGGTAAAATTCCAGTAGAGGCGGGTAGGCGCCCCTCCACCCTCCCAACAGCATGAGTCCAGCGCTGTATGGCTAGAGATTTCTTTGCTTTATTCTGTTCAGCAGCTATCACCCTAAGCTACTGCCATGTAGACAAGTTCGGAATTTTCACTTCATGAGATAGCTCGCATGTTTGGGTATTTGTCTATAAACTGCAAAAGAACTAAAGTTGGTAGGATTCCAGAGACTATGAAACGTCATCAAGGTATTTTGCTGCATTGGATGCTACCAGTTTTTGGGGTACACTGGGCCTTTGGCTATGAGTATACCACTACTCTGGGATATACCGAACAGCATTTGTTAATGAGATGCTAAAGTGCTGGTTGCTTGCTTTCAAACTCATGGAATTGGAAATCCTAATCAAAGCCCTGGCAGCCTTGCTTCTCTTAACTCTGCTTCAGTTACATATTTAGAAATTTAAGTACAGAAATCTTGCATGTTCCAGTAAGAAACAGAAGTATTGAATAATATTGGAGTATTGACGTGGCAAGTTGCACAACTGTCTCTTTCCTAAATGACGCTGTTGCTTTAATAGCAATACAAGATTCAGAGCATGATACACAGCTGGCAGACTGTAGTTATACTTTCTATGATGCCTCATGTTGAGCTCTGTTTCCTGCTCAGCCATCAGGCACTTTTGAAAGACGATTTTGCTGTGAAATGTGATTTTATTTGTGAAGTCCAAGTTGAGGGCAGCCACCCAGTTGAGCTGGCCCCTCAGCTGTTGGTTTCAGTGCGCTTGAACTTGAAATGCAAGCTGATTCAAGTTAAATTGCTGCTTTTGCGCAGCTGAAACCACTTTGAATTAATGTCAAACTGTAAGTAAATTAAACATATTTAAAAAGAAAGTAATTAGTCTCAGTGGATAGGTTTTAAAAACGTTGCTGTGAAGCCAATTCTGCTTTTAATATATAGCTGGAGCTAGCATAATGTTTCAGGACATTGGAATGCCAACATGCTGCTCCACAGCATATTAGGACTTGGACGAGCACCCATAATCTCCACATTGTTTTTTTTATGTTTAAGATGGATTTAGGTTTGATTATTTGTAGAAGTCAGGTCCCAAGTACAGAAGACCAATCTGGGAAATATGGGAGAATAGACTAGTTGTGTCTTCCTTAATTAGAGAAAACGATCTTCCACCATCATTACCTCCCCTACATGGTACTGTGATTATGAGTAAAGTGCACACATTATGGGCACGAAGCCATTCCCTGATTACACTGAGCCACCTCTTTGCAAACACTCTGTTTTCAAAGATAAGCTATTGTATAATAGAACAGTTTGCAAAAAACTTTCGTTAAATTGTTTGGCATAAAAAGTTTGAGGAACTGAAGAAATTATTCAATAAGTTAACAAAACTCAAACCAAATCAAGCATTCCGAGGCAACAAAATCAATTTTGAGGGCGTCATGTTATATCATTTAAAAATTCTATTTATCTTTTCCTTTTTGATAGTTGTTGGTATAGGTGAGTCAAGATAGGTGAAACTGATTTCTTTTATAACAGTTTTTCTTGGCTGGAGTGAGGTACAGCATCAGAGCTATGAACTGGGTTTATATTACAGCTCAGAATCATACGTCCTAGACAGAAACAATAGTGACTCCCTTGGTTGATTAAATACAGGATAACTGATCTTTGGAAGTCTGTTTGTACAAAGCAGGCTTACATTTGTGAGATTTGTATGATGCCATACATGAAAGAGACTGAAGCACAAGCAGTTTCTGAATGAGGATCAAACCTCAGCAGTATTAACAGTATTTCTCACATGCCCAAGTGTTGTCTCTTTTTTGATACTCACCATTCCCTGTAGTTTAGCTTTTGGGCAATTTCTAATTTGAGGTTTGAATACTTTCTATTGTGGTACTATTTCCATTACACTAAAACATGCCTTGATATAATACTTTTACTGTAGCCAGTGACAATACATTAATTAGTAATAAGTAATCTGAGGCATGTAGGGTATAGCGGTAATCAGCCTGGCGGATGTGTCATCTGGTACGATCCGATAAGGGACCAGTAATTTTTGTTTTAAGTAGACAACATTTGAAATTCCAATTATCCACTAGGAGAATAAAACGACAAGATTCTGTCGTTTTAAACAAACAAAATAAACTTTACCATACAATGTCCAAAAAGTAAAATGATTTGCAATATTTACTTTATCCTTTAACATTCAGAATTAACATGAGGTAAATATGAATTAACAGGCAAACTGTGGTTGAACACACCACACTGCTCATTAAATGGCTGTTGCAACTAAGATAGACCCACAGGTTTCTCAGCAACCCATCCAGAAATCAGTGACCCCATAAATCACAATATCTTGTTAAGATTCAGTATCCCTCATGAGGGGTTTCAATGCTTCAGTTTTGAAGATCTAGCCTTAGAATTCCCTCAAAAGCCACTCCAACTTGGATGCCTCAACAACTGATTATCTCCTGATTGTTCAATCCATTCTCCTGAGACTGCATCCCATGGGATTCACAAAGCTGAACTCCTGCCTCTAATTACTGACACAGTTCCAACTCTTTCGCAAACCACTAGCTTGGGGGGCACTTTCCCTGGGTTTTTCCCAACTCCAGTTACTCAGCTGTCTGGAGCTGTAAATGACTCCTAGGGCTCCTTATGGGCTCTATCTGCCTGACATGGAACCAGTGAGCTTCTGCCACCTTCTCAGCTCCCCAGGACTTCTTAACACCCCAGGACTTCTCTGAGCACTCATTGCCTGTGCTAACAGCTTCCAGGGCTTCTCTGTGAGCTGCAAACTACACAAAGTCTAAACTGCATCTGACATTCTCCCCCCACACCTATCCCAGCAAACACACAGATAAATTAAAATCAGAGAACCTTCTTAAGCTCCACCCATGTCCATGACAACATAGCCTTTCCGTGTTCACTGAATGCTTTTAAACTAATCTAGTTCTAACTCCCAAAACAAAACATCTCTCTGGACTTCATTTCTTTACAAACATTGTAGACATCTCTAGCTCTCCAGCTAAGTAAGCCTACCTGCTCTTCATGGCTCTGACTTTATTAAACAAACAGAGGTAAACTTCTCAACTGCCATTTCTTTTTTAGATGTTCTGGCAGTTTCTAGAGCCTTCACAACAATAATCTTCCCAGAACTAAAAATTACCTCTAAAATAATAAAATGAACCATGAACTAGATATTCATCACACATCTATTTGACCCAAGGGGGAGCAGTGTGTAAGGAGGTTATGCTTCAGAAGGGATGTGATCTCAATCCTGTCATTTCCTGGAAATAGACCCACAACAATGGAACAATATCCAGGTGACACTTAGTAGGAATGATACACTACTGGGCGATTGTGGGCACCAATGAGAGACATTGCACAGACGAGTCAGTGTGCATTTCAGAACTCTGCTGAAATGGTAACATGTTTAATAATCACCTTGATAGTCATAATGGATTGTGAGAAGAATGTTTCAGAAGCTGGCCTAATAGGGTAGAGATTGGCAGAGTAGTGACCTGAGACTTTCAAATGTTACAGTCTCATCAGAGCAGCACAACAGAGCGTTTTATCTGTTCAGGGTCACAAGATGTACAAACAAGAAAGAGAAAAAATAAACTTCTTTGGCTATAAGTAAATCGCTTGTCAGCCAGCTGTAAAAAACCATTAATAATGGTCATGAAGAAATGAACAACCTGACTGCCCTAATCATCTTGACGGAGTTAAGTGCATTGTAAGTCATAAAAGAAGACAATGGAATAAGAAAACTTATTCTGGTGGCGAATAATACAGCATTTCCAAGAGATAACCCGATTGATTAGAGATATCTCCGTGCTATGACTGTGAAATGACATAAACTTTAGATAAAAACAAAAAACTGCGGATGCTGGAAATCCAAAACAAAAACAGAATTACCTGGAAAAACTCAGCAGGTCTGGCAGCATCGGTGGAGAAGAAAAGAGTTGACGTTTCGAGTCCTCATGACCCTTCCACAGAACTGAGCGAATATAAGGAGAGGGGTGAAATATAAGCTGGTTTAAGGTGGGGGGGGGGGTGGGGGGGGAGAGGAGAGAAGTTCTGGGGGGGGTGGTAGGGTTGTAGGGACAAGCAAGCAGTGATAGAAGCAGATCATCAAAAGATGTCACAGACAAAAGAACACAGGTGTTGAAGGTGGTGATATTATCTAAACGAATGTGCTAATTAAGAATGGATGGAAGGGCACTCAAGGTACAGCTCTAGTGGGGGTGGGGTAGAAAGACTAGCGGGGCATAAAAGATTTAAAAATAATGGAAATAGGTGGAAAAAGAGAAATCCAAATAAATTATTGGAAAAAACAAAAGGAAGGGGGAAGAAACAGAAAGGGGGTGGGAATGGAGGAGGGAGTTCAAGATCTAAAGTTATTGAATTCAATATTCAGTCCGGAAGGCTGTTAAGTGCCTAGTCGGAAGATGAGGTGCTGTTCCTCCAGTTTGCGTTGGGCTTCACAGGAACAATGCAGCAAGCCAAGGACAGACAAGTGGACAAGAGAGCAGGGTGGAGTCTTAAAATGGCAAGCAACAGGGAGGTTTGGGTCATTCTTCCGGACAGACCGAAGGTGTTCTGCAAAGCGGTCACCCAGTTTATGCTTGGTCTCTCCAATGTAGAGGGGACCGCATTGGGAGCAACAAATGCAGTAGACTAAGTTGGGGGAAATGCAAGTGAAATGCTGCTTCACTTGAAAGGAGTGTTTGGGCCCTTGGACAGTGAGGAGAGAGGAAGTGAAGGGGCAGGTGTTGCATCTTTTGCGTGGGCATGGTGAGGTGCCATAGGTGGGGTTGAGGAGTAGGGGTGATGGAGGAGTGGACCAGGGTGTCCTGGAGGGAACGATCCCTACGGAATGCCGCTGGGGGGTGAAGGGAAGATGTGTTTGTTGGTGGCATCATGCTGGAGTTGGCGGAAATGGCGGAGGATGATCCTTTGAATGCGGAGGCTGGTGGGGTGATAAGGGAGGACAAGGAGGACCCTATCATGTTTCTGGGAGGGAGGAGAAGGCATGAGGGCGGATGCGCGGGAGATGGGCCGCTCACGGTTGAGGGCCCTGTCAACGACCGTGGGTGGAAAACCTCGGTTAAGGAAGAAGGAGGACGTGTCAGAGGAACTGTTTTTGAAGGTAGCATCATTGGAACAGATGCGACGGAGGCGAAGGAACTGAGAGAATGGGATGGAGTCCTTACAGGAAGCGGGGTGCGAGGAGCTGTAGTCGAGGTAGCTGTGGGAGTCGGTAGGCTTGTAATGGATATTGGTGGACAGTCTATCACCAGAGATTGAGACAGAGAGGTCAAGGAAGGGAAGGGAAGTGTCAGAGATGGATCATGTGAAAATGATGGAGGGGTGGAGATTAGAAGCAAAATTAATAAATTTTTCCAAGTCCTGCTGAGAGCATGAAGCAGCACCGAAGTAATCATCAATGTACCGGAGAAAGAGTTGTGGAAGGGGGCCGGAATAGGACTGCAACAAGGAATGTTCCACATACCCCATAAAGACACAGACATAGCTGGGGCCCATGCGGGTACCCATAGCCACACCTTTTATTTGGAGGAAGTGAGAGGAGTTAAAGGAGAAATTGTTCAGTGTGAGAACAAGTTCAGCCAGACGGAAGAGAGTAGTGGTGGATGAGGATTGTTCGGGCCTCTGTTCGAGGAAGAAGCTAAGGGCCCTCAGACCATCCTGGTGGGGGATGGAGGTGTAGAGGGATTGGACGTCCATGGTGAAGAGGAAGCGGTTGGGGCCAGGGAACTGGAAATTGTTGTTGTGACGTAAGGTGTCAGAGGAATTACGGATGTAGGTGGGAAGGGACTGGACAAGGGGAGAGAGAAGGGAGTCAAGATAACGAGAAATGAGTTCCATGGGGCAGGAGCAGGCTGACACGATCGGTCTACCGGGACAGTTCTGTTTGTGGAGTTTGGGTAGGAGGTAGAAGCGGGCCGTCCGAGGTTGGGCGACTATCAGGTTGGAAGCTGTGGGAGGAAGATCTCCAGAGGAGATGAGGACATAAACTTTTACTTGCCAAATGTGCCACCTTAACTAATCTATACAACCAAAAGATTTTCACATAGTGGGGGAAATATTGTTAATGGCCCGTTTGCAGGTTTGAGGCAAGTGGAGAGCTTGGACTGCACAGTAGAGGCTAGAGGCTTGTTTGAAATTCAGTCTCAAGGGATATCTGAGTAATTCCATTGAAATGTGCATGCCACTCAGGCGTTCAGTGACAGCTTGCTGGTTTTCTGTATTCCAGTTTGGATCAGCTGCAATAACAGCAGTGGCCCTCAGGTAGGTCCAGAGAAGGTGATAGAGCTAGACAGGAGGGGCCAGTCTGAACAGGCAGCAGCCACAATATTGTTGTGGAGCCAGGAGGAGCACTCCTGGTGATCCTAGCTGCTTATCAGGTTACTAACATTCAAAATTCACCATTTTGTTAGCCTACTTCAGTGGTCCAATGTTGCTATCTGGGACCTCAAATGAGTCAGACTTAAAAAGAGTGGATCACACTTTTTTTTTTGATTATCTCAGATAAGCACAATGCTAAGTTAGTCATATTGATTTACTCATGTAGGAAAAGCAAACAGTCAGAAACTAATATAACAATGAATCAAATGATTCAACTTATTTTTTGTCAACTTCCAAGAGCTGTGAGAAGCCTGTGGATTGTGAGAAGCCAGCCCTGAGATGCAGTTGGGCAGCAGTTTTTTCTATAATTAATAGAGATGTTCTCAACCTAATGGCACTATTGTCAGCTGCTCAATAAGAACCTGGACCTGCTTTGCTGCTACAAATGCCTGAGGCCTACATCACCCATTTTCTCCCTCCTATGGTTGACTCTCCAGCACAGTTGGGAATCTCATCAGGGACCCAGCAAAATTATACAAATTAGGATAACTCCGCTTCATGTGTTATATATTATTTTGTTTTAAAGCCAAAAAGATCAAATGTAGGGGCAATGTCCACTCAACATACTGGTTCTAATGGCTCCCCGATGATCTAATGGGTATGGAGTCACACAGGACTGCTAAGTCCCAAATTTAGTTCCCAGGCTGCGCTGAGCTTGTTGATGTAAGTTTGGGCAGCATTTTGACTCAGTGCTCCGAGGCGAGGGAAATATTCATAGCTACACCTCTGTATTCTTGTGTTCATAGCTCCCACTTCTGAATGTCATCCATTGAGCTCTACTAGAAACTGTGTGCATGATGTGTCTGCAATTGAATACCCTGCTGACACTGTACAGGTTGAAGAATTGAAGAATGGTTACTTGACAGAGGTACTGAAGTGTGACTGACAAGCATGGAACCGTGCCCAGCCAGATTCATTGCCTTCAGGAAATTAGTGGAGAATGTAGGGCTGGAAAGAAATTTAACTTAATTGTTTCATTGTTCGATTGTGGTAAAACCATGTTTGCATATAATTCATGTCTGGTGTGCCAATTTGATAATAGAAAGATTTCATTTTTAGACAGCTGTATAATGTAACCATAGTTGGAGCTGAGATAATGTCAATATGTACTGGTCTTAATCTGAAAACAGCAGATCTTTGGCCTAGGACCAGTGATAATTTTTTGTTACCTTCGCTGGCCTTATTAATACCAAGAAATAGTCATTATTAAATGAATTGTCTCTGAACGCTTTAAAGACTTTGATCTAGAATGGCTTTTAATCATATGAAGCATAAGAAGAAAAGTCATAGTGCCACTGGTTGAAGATTATTGAATTGTTATGTTCATTGTTTTCTACTGTGCTTGTTGTGCCAGACAGGAGCAGATGCTAGGTTTCTGTGGCGGAATCACACGGTGTGAAAAGAGGTGGCAAAATGTTTACCTATTATTTTGCAGGGTAAAATATTTGCAGTCTTAGCTTCTAAATATTGTTCTGAAATTAACTTTGCAGCTGACTGAGGTAGAAACTATTCTACTCCTGTGGTACCTTATGTCCTATAGGCATGTTAATTATGTAGCAAATATCATTTAAATGTTCAGCATACCATCATCTCATTACAATTAATAAATTAAACATCAGATTTTCTTTCATTTAGTACTTTTGACTGTCAAAAATGAAACTATGAATATTTTTGTCTTGGCAATTTTATAAATCTTTCTCCTAAACAAAACAAAATAACATAAGTTATCTGGACTTCAGTATGAATAGGTTGTAAAGAATCCAATTCTTGAAAATCCGCATTCAATATCTATTGAATACAGGTGCATGAAGGTTAGTGACATCTACAAACTCATAAATAACTATGATTTGATTAAAAATTGAATCGTCTAAATAGACTTTATGAAATTCTTAATAACCCAAGGTACAGTTCAAAGTTGCTTGAGGATGGAATATCTTCCATTATAAAATTCCTTTATAATTTCACTACACATGCCAATTAGTTGAATTTTCCCCAATTAATCTTAGGTGAAAGTATAAAGTTATTAGCGATCACAGCAGCATTAATGCAAAGGTTGATGGGTCATTAGTGTATTACTGAGTGAAGCATGAAGGAAATTTGTGGAATCTTAAAAAAGGAGCAAAAAAATATTTGGCTATCAAAACAGATAGTTCTCATTAACTTCAGCAACATATTAGCAACCTGCGTGAACAATTTCAGGCTCCATTATTAAAGTACTAATTTAAAATCTAGGTGTATCAAGAGTGGTGCATTCCATGGAAATTTTTGGATACCTGAGAATGATTATAATGCAGCAATTTTACTGGGGGTTGACCATTTAGAGGCAGTCATCTGAATTCTGAAATGCATGTCCCACAATGTTACTAGAACTTTGTACAGGTCTACAGTCCTAACTGATGTATTGATTGAGGGCTATTCACAAACATGCTGCCTCATGCAGTTAAGGGGTGCTGGTCTTATACAATTCCCCACACAATGAGCTCAACCTAATGATCTATCTATCACTGTCTTGATTTCAGTTTTATCTCCATGTACCGTGGTCCAGTGTAGGGCAGGGAAATAAACTATGAGGCCAGATAGTTCTGTTTTAACAGGGCACATTGAATTATGTGTGTTAGTGGAGTGCAGCCAGAACTCACATCTGTAATTATATACACAGTAGAATTCATAGGTTTTATTAAATTTTGAGTCAGTCATTCCACTAGCTATTGCATATGTTGAGTTTGCTTCTCATTGTTAAGTCATGGCTCCATGTGGAAAGATTAATAACTGTTATAATGTGCATTTATTGAGTGTTATCAACAGTTAATTACTGAACAATAAACGCCTTAAAAGCATACATTATGGGCAGAATTTTATGCTGATCGGGCAGGTGTGCGGTTGACCTGATTGGACGTGAAATCGCGTGAGATGACGTCGGGCAATTAAGCCCCTTAATGGTGCACTTATCTGTTGTTTTACGTAGCCCGTCCAACCTTATGGTTGGCGGATGGGCGTATTGGCCAGGCGGCCTTTGCATTATTCAACAAACCTCGTCCATGGGTGGAATGAATTAAATGTAAATAAATTTTTTGGACTGCATTTTCATAAGCTAAATTTTCAGGTGACAGATTATGATGCATGGGCACTTTTTTCAGCTTTTAAAACCTTTATTTTTGCTGTTTCAGGTCTTCAGCTCCCTGAGGCAGCTCTCTGCCTTCAGGGAGCTTTCTGTCATTGCTGGCCCGCGACCTTGTTGATGTCATCACCCACCCCCTTCCCCTGCAGCGCTGAGCTATTCAGTGCATGTTTCACGCTGGCTGACCATTAATTGGCCAGCAGCACCCTGAAAAGGCACTCTCAAAAATTGGAAACCCCAGGAATGGGGTTGTGTTGGATCCTGGTCACCAGTTTGTTGGGACTTATGGATCCGGGTTGCATGCTTGTTTTGCGATGGCCGAGTTGGTACCATAGACAGAATAGGTCAGTAAACGCTTCTTAGGTGGAACACATTCTGTTTATTTACAAAGGTATTCAGCAGCTATACTTGTGTGCTTACAACTCAAACCCTGTCTCTACACTATAGACTCTAACTATAGACTATTGCTGATTGAGGTAGCCCGCGGTACTCTACTATTGGATACTAAGATCATGTGATCTTCCATTATAACATCCGTCTTAAAGGCATATTACACGTCAGATTACCACAGGTTGGGAATCCTGGAATTGGGCCTTGGCCGCCATTTTCAAAGGGTGCCCTAGACATCCTGACAGTGAAATTCCAGGCCAAAATCATTCACAGAAATAAGCTCAGATCCATGTGTTCAAATTGTCTTAAATCAATAACATTTACCAAGGAATGAAACTAAAACAACCCTCCCCTCTAACAACTTCTTCCTAACACCTTTTGTTGCAGCTAATTTACTTACTCTAGTCCTTAACCTGTTACTCAGACAAAGCTCCTTGAGTGGCATAACCATGGTGGTGAGTGTGTGGGATGGAGCCTTGGAGACCTGAGATGACTCTTAGAGTAGCTGTCGCCTTCAGGAAAGATGGCGCTTACAAATGCAAGGGTATTCCAGGCCAGTGTCAGAAGCTTCTTCATATGAAGGCATTGAGAGGTCTTAAGGAAGTGAGCTTATTGCGCTGCTCAAAGATGGCAATGCCTACATCTATTCCTTGCAGTCTACAGCTGCTGCCCCCAATTTTTGAGATGCTGCTGGTCAAGTTTCATCACAGACTAAATTGTTGCAGTGAAGCCTTAGAAGCCTTGTGCAAGTGTGATGCCCAGCCTGATCCTCAAGGCATCTATTGAAACATTAACAACTTCCACTCTAAGAGCAACCAGTGCCTGAGAAGTTCTTCCTGGTTTTTTGGCAATGCTGAAATCCTCCAGGATTGTCACAATATCTAGAAACATTGTGAAATGTTCTTCGTAATCTGCACCATATATGTGGAAATTGTCTCCATGACCTCCACATGAGATTGATGCTTCAGCATCGTCGTTCTTTTGAAGACTTGACCCCTGAGGTCTGGTTCCCTCGACTTATCAGCTGAAGTGTTCTGAGCGTATGGGAAGTCTCTTTGCTGTTAAGAAGTCACACATTTATTTTTCAGTAATACTTTCCCTCTGACTTCTGATTTTATTGAAAACAATCTTTCTCCATCAAAGATCGAAAAAAATTGACACTGTATACACATAGCAAATAATGGCCCCAAGTTAAAAATTGAAACTCAAACATGAAGGTTTGTGTGAAATGTATAATGCAATTCTAGGATTCAGATGATTTCATATAGTACTCGAGCTTCAGTGGTGCTATCTTGCATTGTGCAGTCTTGCAGCAAACTGTCATCCACTGTTTATTTTCTGCTGGGGTAAAATTGGGCTGCATGATTGCAATATACTAATCTGTTGACACGTTTGTAATTTACAGTCGCAAAGTACAAATTTACTTCAAATGCAAAACAAATGTTCGTTTTTTAGGCTTTTGGAATTCAAATTCTGCAGTACCAAATTATTCTAATTTATCTTCATTATATCTCCTGGATAACTTTCAGACCATTTTACAGGCTGATTAAAATGTTGAATTATTTATAATTTTTTTCTGAAAAGGATGTACTTGCAAAAGGTGCATCCAATGAATATTTTAAATTGATAATCCCATTTGTACAAACAAGAGAAAATGTTGACCTAATTAGGATTATATCAGGTGAACAACAGAGAGTTAATGTGCTGTCAAATCAGTATTTGGATGTGAAAGTTTGAGGAAGCAGTGCTTTAATCCTATTCATTATAGTACCACAAATTTCGCAAGTCTCTAATATAGCTGTTCATAAATTCTCATTGAAACTGTTGCATATTTGTGTGCTATGTGCTTTTTTTTGTTTGGACATTCAGGTCTATTTTAAAAATATTAAAAAAAAAATTATTGCTAAAATGACTCCAAAATGTTGACTTTTAGCACCCATCCTCTGGTATCCAGTTTGAGGAGTAAAGATGAAGTTGATTGACTATGTGCAGTAATTTTACTAAATTTATAAGATCATAAGCCCATAAGATGTAGGAACAGAAGAAGGCCATTCGGCCCATCGAGTCTGCTGTACCATTCAATGAGATCCTGGCTGATCTGATAATCCTCAACTCCACTTTCCCCCATAACCCTTGATTCCCTTATTGATTAAAAATCTGTCTATTTCAGCCTTGAATATACGTAACAATCCAGCCTCTACAGCCCTCTGCGGTAAAGAATTCCACAGATTGACTACCCTCTGAGAGAAGAAATTCCCCCTCATTTCTGTTTTAAATGAGTGCCACCTTACTTTGAGATTATGTCTTCTGGTCCTAGGCACTCCCACAAGGGGAAACAACCTCTCAGCATCCACCCTGTCAAGTCCCCCCAAGAATCTTATATGTTTCAAAATTGTTCACAGTATTCTAGGAGTGGTCTAATTAGTGCCTTGTATAGTTTTCGTGAGATTTCTCTATTTTTATACTCCATTCTGTTTCAATTAAAGGCCAGCATTCCATTTGCCTTCCCTATTACCTGTTGAACTTGTATGTTAGCTTTTTGAGATTCATGCACAAGGACTCCCAAATCCCTCTGTGCTGCAGCCTTCTGCAGTCTTTATCCTTTTAAATAATATTCAGCTCCTCTATTCTTCCTGCCAAAATGCATAACCTCACGTTTTCCCACGTTATATTCCATGTTTTTGTCTACTCACCTAACCTGCCTATATCCCTCTGTAGACTCTTTGTGTCATCCTCACCACTTGCCTTCCCACCTATTTTTGTGTCATCCGCAAACTTGGCAATAGTACATTCACTTCCCTCATCCAGGTCATTAATATATATTGTAAATAATTGAGGCCCCAGCACTGATCCTTGTGGCACTCCAGTAGTTACAGGTTGCCATCCTGAAAATGTCCCCTTATCCCAACTCTCTGGGCAGAATTTTCTGTCTGTCAGGCAGTGGGCCCGACCCAATCTCTGGTGGGTGGAGAGCAGATCCCTGCCCGAGAAGTGGGCCCTGCTGCCATTTGACGTGGGCGGGCCAATTAAGGCAGGTGAGGGGGGATTCCTCAAAAGCGAGAGTGCGCACTTTCACGCATGCGCATGAAAAAGCGTACATCTCCCTGAGGCTAAGTGCTGCCTCAGAGAGAACGCTGACACTTTTAAAAAATATTAAAAATAGAAAAAAAAATTCCTTTACATGTCCCCCTCGTGACAATGTCACATGAATTGGGACGTGTTCATAATTTAGATAATTTTCTTAAACCTTTTTAATCCCTACATGAGACCTGATCCCACCGGTAGATGAGGTTTCATGTTTTTCCTTAAGGTTGGACGGGCAGGCCCTTTAATTGCATAATTGATCCTGTCAATGGCCTCAATTGGCCATTGACAGGTCGGCGGGCCCGCAGCTGATTTGGCTGCGCCCCCAGCTTCCTGAAAATTTAAATGGGCCGGGATGATGTCGGGGGTTTCCCTTGACATCATCCCGCATCATTTTATGCATTGGCGAGCGCGTCTCGTCCCCTGCTCGCCGATGGCAAAATTCTTCCCTCTGTCTTCTATTAGTTAGCCAATCTTCTATGCGTGCTATTATACTACCCCAACACCGTGGGCTCTTTTCTTATTAAGTAGCCTTAGGTGCAGTACCTTAGCGAATGCCTTTTGGAAATCCAAATATATTACAGCGACTGGTCCCCCTTTATCTATCCTGCTTGTTACCTCCTCAAAGAATTCTAATAAATTTGTCAAGCATGATTTCCCCTTCATGAAGCCATGCTGTCTCTGTTCGATTAGATTATGTATTTCTAAACTCTCTGCTATTACATCCTTTATAATAGACTCCAACATTTTCTCAATGACGGATGTTAAGCCAACTGGCTTATAGTTGGACCTGTCTTTTGTCTCCCTCCATTTTTGAATAGGGGTGTTATAATGGCTGTTCTCCAATCCTCTGGGACGTATCCAGAATCTAAGGTTTATTGGAAGATTACCACCAGTACATCACTATCTTTATTGCTTCTTCCTTTAATTTCCTATGATGCAACCCATCAGGTCCAGGAGACTTATTGGCCTTTAGCCCCATTTGTTTCCCTAGTACTTTTTCCTCTAGTGATATTTGTTGTATTTATTTCCTCCCCCCCGCCTTTTGCCCCTTGATTATCTAGTATTTTTGGAATGCAATTAGTATCTTTTACCATGAAGACTGAAGCAAAATATTTATTCAACTCTTCTGTCATTTCCTGGTTCCCCATTATTATTTCCCCAGCCTCATTCTCTAAGAGGCCTATGTTCACTTTGGCCTCTCTCTTCCTTTTTATGTATTTAAAGAAGCTCTTACTGTCTATTTTTATATTACTTGCTAATTTACCCTCAAGGTTTATTTTCCCCCTCTTTATTATTTTTTTGGTCATCTTTTGTTGGTTTTAATTTTTATCACATTGTCTGTTTTTTCTTTCAATTTGATACTATCCTTAACTTCCTTAGTTAGCCTTGGTTGGTTTATCCCCTTCCTTGAATCCTTCTTCCTCCCTGGGATATATCTTTGTTGAGAGTCATGAACTGTTTTCTTAAATGTCTGCCATTGTTCATCAACCATTTTTCCTGCTAAACTGCTTCCCCAGTCAACCCTAGCCTCCTCTGCCCTCACTCCATTGTAAGTACCCTTATTTAAGTTTAGCACATTTGTTTCTGACCCAGGTTTTTCAGTCTCAAACTGAATGCTAAATTCTACCATATTATGGTCACTGTTTCCTTAGAGATCCTTTACTCTGAGATGATTCATTAACCTGGCTTATTACTCATTACCAGATCCAACATAACCTGCTCCTGGTTGGATTCACAACATATTGTTCTAAGAAGCTGTCCCAAATGCACTCTATGAATTCTTGCATGTGTCTACCTCTGCCAATTTGATTTCCCCAATCTACATGATTAATGTACTGCATTTTTTACATGCCTTCATTTTCTCCTGATTTATTCTCTGTCCTACAGCTACTGACAGGAGACCTCTAGACTACTCCCACCAGTGTCTTCTTCCCCTTGTTATTTCTTACCTCCACCCATATGGATTCTGTATCTCCTGATCCAAGAATCTTGCTATCGTACTTATTCTATTTCATACTAACAAAGCTACCCCACCAACCTTTTCTTTCTGCGTGTCCTTTTGAAAAGTCACATACCCCTGGATATTTAGTTCCCAGTTTTGATTTCCTAGTAACCAAGTCTCCATAATGACTATAAGATCATACCCATTAACCTCTATTTGTGCCACTAATTCATTTATTTTGTTCCGAACACTATGCACATTTACGTAAAGGGACATTAATTTTGCCTTTTTTACCATATTTCCCCCTTTTGACCCTATTTGCTGCTTTTTATTATGTTTGTACACTCTGACCCTTCCTGTCACAGTCTGGGTAGCATTACATAAATAGCTGCCCTGTAAGGTTGCCATGTCCTTTTGCTTTGTAAGCCTACATATCCCCCTTCCAGGAACCTCCCCCCCCACCCCTCTATTTAGTTTAAAGCCCTCTCTACAGCCCTAGTTATTCGGTTCCCCAGGACACTGGTCTCAGCATGGTTCAAGTGAAGCCCGTCCCACCGGAACAGCCCCCTTCTACCCCAGTACTGGTGTCAGTGCCCCATGAACTGAAACCCATTCCTCCCGCACCAATCTCTGAGCCATGCATTTAACTCCTTGACTTTATTTATCCAATGCCAGTTTGCCCAAGGCTCAGGTAGCAATCCCGAGATGTTTAACTTGGATGTTCTGCTTTTTAATTTAGCTCCTAACTATTTATATTCTTTCAGCAGAACCTCCTTTCTTATCCTATCAATGTCGTTGGTACCAACATGGACGATGACAACTGGATCCCTCCCCTCCCCTACCACTCCAGGTTCCTCTCCAACTCTGAGATGTTCTTAACCTTGGCACTGGTGAGGCAACACTGCCTTTGGGACTCACGCTCATGGCTGCAGAGAACAGTATCTATCCCCCTAATCATATTCTCCCCTACCACTACTATGTTCCCATTTCCTCCCCGCACTTGAATGATTCCCTGTACCATGGTGCCATGGTCAGTTTACTCATCCTCCCTGTAGCTCTCATCCAAATAGCTTGCAAGAACATTGTAACTGTTGGACAGATGCAGGGGCCAAGGCTCCTCAAATGTTACCCCTGGGTCCCCAAATCTGCTTCAACTGCAGTCACACCCTCCTGTCCCTCATCACAGACCAAATTTGAATTACCTAGTCTGAGGGGTATGACCACCTCCTGGAGTAAAGTGTCCAGGCAGCTTTCTCCTTCCCTGATGTGGCGCAATGTCTGCAGCTCAGCCTCCAGCTCCTCAACTTGGATCTGAAGTTCCTCGAGCCGAAATCACTTGGTACAGATGTGTTCACTCTGGATCACCTTGATGTCCAGCAGATCTCACATGCTGCAGCAGCAATACTTCACCTGTCTTGCCATCACTATCATATTTATTCAATTTATTAATTAATTACTGTAGTATCTCCACTCTTTATGCCTTGTTATAATTATTTTTTATACACACTAGTATCAATCTTATACTTAACAAGCTACCTTTAAGAAAAAGAGAAAAAAAGACGAGAGATCTAAACACAAACTAAAGACCTCACCTTTACTTTAAAGACTAGAAATACTCACTAATCCTACTCACCAATCAGCTGCTCTCTCTGCTCTTTAATGGTCTCGCACTCTTCTCTCACTCTCACTGTTAAAGGCCCCACTCTTCTTGCACTCTCTCCCTGTAAATGACCCCGCTGTTTCTCTCAAACTCTCTCTCTGAAATGACCATGCTGTTTCTCTCACATTTTCTCACTGTAAATGGCCCCACTGTTTTTCTCTCTCACTCTCTCACTGTAAATTTGTAACTGGGCAAGCTGGGAACCTTGCATAGGTGGGGAAAAAATTAGGCCAAGCATCGGACTTTTAACACAATAGGTTAAACAACAGTGACTATATTTTAGAAGCATACTGCAAAAGAGGCAAAAGATGCAATAAGATTCAGTCTTACATTCAGGTATTTTAATATACTTTCCTGAGAAGTCTTACATCTTAGATGTATTGGATCCTTCCCCAAAGTTGTTTTGACAAGAAAATCTGTTCTAAGACCCATCTATGTTGGAGGCTTCAATGATCTGCGCTAAATGTTTATTTTCCTCAAATTGGCAAATCTGGAATATAAGTAGATTCAAATAGTTACAGTTGAGCTGAGCAGACTGCAACACAGAATTGAGGTTTTCTGTGTAATACAGAACACCACAATGAATGTGCAGCCTGTAAGTGCATCAGGGAATCTGTGTGCAAAGTAAGTAATTTTCTGAGTGCATGGTGGTGGCAGGAAACCTCACCTGCCAGCAGTGCATATTGGAAAATTATTCTAGTGTTATGCGTCATGTCCTGTGGTATTCCAAGTTAAAACAGAAACTAGAGAACTAATTAATAATGGCCAGAATAATGCTGCTAGGATTAGTGAGGCAGCTTTGTTTATTAAATCTCACTCCACTGCTCCTTTATGTAATTATAGGGCATTGATACCATTCTTACATTAGTATATTACAAGCGGCTTAAGCCTAAGGAAGTGATGCTGTTGGGGAAAGTTATCTGAACTTGTCCACATAAATTTCAACTCAGCTGTCATGTCTCATGTACTTGTGTAGCCTATGTTTTATTTTAGTGCTTCTCCCCTTGCCTCCTGAAAGTGACATGTCATGCAGCAGTATATGTACAGGTGCTTCAGCCCTTTAATACCCTGTCCGAGTAGTGATTCCTCACATTTAGATCTAGTGAATGATATCAGATTGTTGATCACAGCTATCACAGCCAAACCTGGTCCAATCCTCAGCCAATATTTGCACCCATGCACTTTCTAGAAGAGATTGTCAGAGAGAGATCAGGAATAGAAATATTTGCTGATTTTCTCCAATCCTTGGAATATTATTATTTCTTATAGCACCCCTGACACCACTTTGCTAATATCAGCTGTCTTATCATTGACTGGGAGCAAATCTGGAATCAATATGGTCACCCTGAACTTTCAGGAATTTTTTTTAAGAAGACATTTCTTAAGTTGTTAGTGTTGTTAAAAAAAAACTTAAAAGAATTGCAATATTTAAACTTGATCCTTGTGGTAGTCCTGAAAATTGTAGAGGACAAGATTTGTTAACTTTAATGTTGGTGTTGTCAAGGAAAAGTGTTCATGCTACAGTTCAAATATAAGTATCGCAGTGGTGGACCAGGTAAAATTCAGAAGCTGTGCATTGTCAGTAAGGGGCGTGCTAGGAGACAGGCAACTACGCCGGAATGAGATAGGGACCAAGGGAGTAGCGAATTAGGCTCACATGGGAATTCAGTGCATGATGGAAAGAGGTATACATAGGAATTATTCTAAGTCAGGAACAGGAATAGCTGAGCAGAAACAGACCTGGGTGTAAACTTCACCTTCGGAGCTGAGCTTAAAAAAAAATTGAACAGTAACATCACAGGAAAACTGTAAGTTCATTTGCTTGTAGGACATTGCTGTTAGGGAATGTCTTTACTTAGCTGCAAATTAGATAAGTGTATTATTTTTAAAAATGTAGCTACTTGGATTTGAGTAAGAAGCACTAGGAATAAGAGGAAGTCAGGACCAGTAATGTAAAGTAATATAAATAAGCGAAAGTAAAAAAAAGTTAACGTAAGGAGAGCAAAGTTAAGACATGGCAGGGCAGCTTGGTTGTGTGGAATGCATGTCCTGTAATATGCGGGAAGTCATGGATACTACTGGTGACCTAGATAACCACATGTACAGGAAGTGCTGCTAGCTGCAGAAACTTGAGCTCCTGGCATTCTTTCAGCGGGCTTCGGGGGTGGGCGAGTGCCTTCCTTTTTGGGTACTCCATGACACATAGAACGGCCCCCACTGGCAGTGGCCAGTCCCACAGTAACAGCACTGCCTGCCCGCAACGACACTCTCGTGGGGCCTGCTTGACTGGCCTCAGTGCCCTCATACACCATTTCCCTGACTTTGAGGGCAGGTGGTCATTGAAGCGCCTTCATTCTCCACGTGCAGCCACAGCAATGGCTGCTGGTAGTAGGATGGCAGCCCCAGTGTAGATTGAAGCCCTGTGCCCTGCTGCCTGCTTAAATGGGGTCATTTCCCATCCCCCCCAGCCTTTTAGTCCTGGTATGGGACCCCTACCACATGAGAACGATTCTGCCCAGTGAATTGACAGCCCATTTTACACCCCACTTAATTTTTTTCCCATTGGGCAGGGTGTTGAATGGGCAACTGATTTTCAATTACCCGTTTACTCATGCGCTACCATCGAAGTCAAATTTGCTCTCCAGCAAACTTAATGAAAGGTAAAATTTTGAAACATCTTTGTAACAGCAAATAGTCAACATGAATTTCTGTATCAGAAAATTTATCTTGTTGCAGCTGGTGGTTGCATTTCAGTAGAGCAAGAGGAGAGGCATTGCATTATCAAATGGTGGAGCAGGCTGGAGGGGCTGAAGGCCTACTCTGCTCCTAATTCTTATGTACATTTATGTTCGCAGGACCTTATTAGTAGTGCGTATCCCCAAGTAGGAGGTGTGCTGCAGCAGAGGCAGCTACCTTGAGATAGTTGAGAGGTGGCATAGTTCGGGAACAATATGTGAAAGACTCATCCTTGACAAGAAGGCTATGATTAAAGTGTGTCACCTGGTTGAGAATACCTGCAGGAACACTCAATTATCTGTTGCTGGATAGGGGAGGTCATCTCTTTTCTCAATTCATGTGTCACAGGACCTGTCAAGCACCCAGTTTATTTGCTTTTTAGATGACTGACGCCTTGTTCTTTGCACAATGAAATTATGGCAGACTGCATTCGTTTCCTCTATTTATGTGTGTTAAATAAAAGAGTGTTACTTTCAAGAAATGACTCAAGATAGTTTGATGAAAAGAATGAAAATGTGGCTCTTTGATGCCATCCGGTTTCTGAAACCACCAGCTTAGCACAGAGGATGTTATGAATGCTGGGAGAACTGCATGCTTGATGTCACCAGCACTTTGTCAGCATAAATGTCTTGTATGAATGCTTGAATTTGCGCATATGTATGGGTATTGTATGAAAATTAAATTCACTTCTAGACATTCATTTTAGGTACATGTTGATGTAATGTATCATGCAATTGAAGAATATGATTAATATGGTACACACCAGTAGTTTTCCTTCCTGACTGTTAGGCTTTCAGCATCTTCCCTCCTGAATAAATCAGTGATTGTTTCTCCATATGGAGTGAGTTGCTTAATGTTATGGAGTCCATCACCTGTTTCATGCTGAGACCTCCTGTTATTTTTCCTTTAAAACTAAAAGCAGTGGAGAATGAAGCATGGTGATTGAACTCTAGAAAGTATCTTATGTTTTATAATATGGTTTGCACAATCCTGTTATTTTAATTTCTTGTAATTTACCTACTACATCATAGCTAACATTTCTTTGACAGTTCATAATTTCTGATAGACTGGCAGTTGCTGTTAAAGATTTCTATGTTACGTTCACATGTGCCCTGTGCTGCTACCTTGCAATAATATTTATTCCTTAGCTTTGTCCTGTTCTATAAACTGTGCATTTTCTTGCATTTCCAGCCAGGTCCTCCAAGTTGTTGAGCCAGTGTTCACTTTGCCACTTACTTTGCCACATGTAGCATTCTTATATATTTGGGGATTATCTTCACCTGTGAAAATAGTGCCAGCATCATTCCATTATTGAGCCTACCAGCACTCGTGCCTTGTTGTTCCAATGACAATTCCTTATTTTCAGTAACAGTTGTGTGCACCATATCTGGATTAAAGAAATTTTTGAATTATTTATTGGCAAGTGCCCTTTTAGTTAATTGAGAAGAATTAAAGCATCATTATCACTGGTGTTTTGTGTACTGGATGCTATTTTTCGAACAAAACATCATACTACAAATCTGCAATCCTACAGTTTTTTTAAATTTCACGGAGAAATATGTATTTTCTGTATTTTCATAAGAGGAATGTTAACCAACAGTTTAAAGGTGCTGAATGGAGACCAGAGGGAGGAGCTGCCCACTTCCATATTTCTAGAACATTGCTTGCTGACCAACAGGAGGATTGGTTGAGGCTTTGGGAATAGATTGCCTCTCCATCACTTGAGAAGTGCATTTGTGCATTGGGCAAGAACCGAACATGTTAAAATGCAATATCAAGATTTGGTGTTACATCAAGTTTTGCTGTTGGATCCAACGTATTAGTGTCATGTTATTTCAGTTGCTTATTTCAAATTGCTGGGAAATGAACATTTTTGTGTCCAAAACATGACTTTGAATTCTTAGGATTAGAATGGAATCAATTTTGGGGTTGAGACAAATCTCCACTGCTGTGGCTCACAATGTCAGATGAACTCCTCAGCTAAATTGTCTTGCAATGAATTTAATATATTACTAAGCTTCTAATATTGATGGGATTTTGAGATATTGAAAATCCAGGTAGCATACTGTATGGAGGAACCTTCACTTTTTCCTCCTGTCACATTATACCCTCTGTCCTAATGCTCTACATCATAGTCCTTACCTTCCTCCACCCATTAATTGTGTTACTCGATCATTCATGTGGTCACATTAAGCAATGATGAGTAATGACAGAAATATGGTTAGAAATGAAAAACTTTAAGTCCACCGAAGCAGAACTGAACATGAGAAGCCAAACATCAACATTTTGCAAGAGGATCAGGGGTTCCAAATCCACACAACAAAATTCAATAGTACACAATATAGATCCATGTGACAACATTGGGTGAATATGAAATGGAACAGGAAATTATGTTTATTCTACAGAGATAATAATGGATATGTGGGAGTGATTATAAGGCAGTAATTACACTGAGAGGTGGAAAGCAAACTTAAGTGGTTTCTACAACTCAACTGAAACTGAAAATGAAATTACACCCTTGAAATCACTCCCACGTATCTGTTTTATTAAATATATGTTGGGTTCCAAAGACAGTTTTATTAAATTTTTGGTCTTTTTTAAAAATGCTGCTGATGAGTGTTATGGTAGATGTTGATACCCTCTGCACTCCTTGTGTTTATTTCATGATAATGTTGGTATTTCAGGACTAATGACTGTGTTTTGACTACTGTAAGTTTTTAATATTAGTTGATATAGCAGGGTGTAGTTGAAGACAACTGTAATGTGGATAGACCTCTCACTTAGGACCCTGAGGGTTGCACAGAAGGACTTGAAAGAATCACTGGTGGATCAAAGGGAAAATCATAGATTTCCTGTATTTCAGTGCTTTTAATGCTGTTTCAGCAAGCAATCATTCAAATTTTCTGTATACAAGAGGCAAAGTTCTAGGCAAATAATGGTGCCAGGAAGAGAACTGCACAGGCAGGAGAAGTTGTGTTTGAAGCATAATTACTGGACATTCTTTATGAACTATAGCTGCAGTGGTTTTTGTATTCTTGGCATCAGTGAGGAAGGCTGGCTTTAGTGCTAAAATATGTACTGTTTGAGCCATACTCATGTAGATGGCTAACTGCTTTTCCAAATCTGCTTGACTGGATTAAGGTATTGAGTAGGCTATTAGCATGAAGTCTGCAGTAGACTGTATACCATTGGTCAATACTAAGTTGTGTTTCCTCTGCCTTTTGCCAAACAGGCTACAGCTTTAGTTATGAGATTTATGGAATACTGAAGATGCCATTGGTGACCAGGTTTCCTTGGCATTCTCATCAGTTATGAAGTGATAATGTACATTGCATTATACAAATGCTGGAAATGTATATCAGAAATTGTGATGCAGTATCAGGAAAGGAATGATAAACCACTTGCATTTTGCGTTTGTGGCTTATGATAGTGTTGCAGTATTTTAATTTAAACAGGGATGCTGTACCCCTGTTTAAAAGAAACATACATCATTTGCCATGAAACTCAGTTGAATCCATTATAATAGTCTTGTGCTTTAATGTTGAAAACACCCATCCTGCCACATGACATAGAGCAATATGGAACAAGTCAATGCCGAATGTTAATGACAGTAATGGAAAATATCTACTCCTACAGGAAAGCTTCAGCAACAGTGTCAAACTGTAACTTATGACACCACTTAAACTTTTCAAGCATCTTACTGCAATACAATAAACCCCAGCTATTGTTTCTTATGTGAGAAATATGCTGCAGTCTTGATGTTATTCAATATTTGTCCTTTAAAAATCATTTATAGTCTAGAAGCGCTCTGTGCAATGATATTCCTTGATGAGCTTTCCTAAGTTTGCCCTGTTCATGCAGCGTGGCAGATTTCACAACTTCTTAGGCGGTCTTAGGTAGGCCCTTGGGATCAAGGATGACTTAATTTCATTCTGGCTTGATGGGCTCTGAAATGGCTCATGTTCAATGTGTGAGCTAAAGACCCTACCACATTGGGGCTAGAAGCTACTTGGAGGGTTGGGTAGATGAAGGTTTGAGTGCTCAGTCTTTAACCTTGACTTTGCCTCTGCATGTTCCCAGCAAAGTTTCTCAATGTTTTGGATGCCTTCTCAAATGAACCTTCCCCATTTTGGCCAGTTACAAGCCTGGGTCTTCTGTGAGTCGGCAGGGATGTTCGACCTCTTTAGGGATGCTTCAAGGATATCCCTAAAGCTTTTTTCTATCCTCTTGCCGTGACCAAGTTCTGAGTAGGACAGTTGCTTTGGGAGTCTGGTACCAGGCATAAGAGTATCATGTCCTACCCAGCGGAGCTGGTTTTGAGTGATTAGCGCCTCAGTGCTGGGCCTGTTAGCTTGTGGAGGATGCTGCTATTGGATGGCTATTTTTAGTCACTGGTGTTGTGCTGGGGAACTGGTTTGAAGAGGACCTTAGTTTTCTGGATGTTTAGTGAAAGGTCCATTTTCTCATATGCTTCAGAGAAGGAGTTGACAATGACCTGGAGCTCAGTCTCTGAGTGAGTGCTCATACAAGTGTCATCTGCGTACTGAAGCTCTGTGACTGAGGTTGGTTTAGGATTGAGGGCTGCATGGGTTGAACAGTTTCCCGTCTCTCCTCCAAATTGTCTCCATGCCTGTGGGTGATTTTCTGGAGTTGAAGTGCACTATTGCAGCGAGGAAGATAGAGAAAAGGGCTGGTGCAATCACAAAGCCTTGCTTGACCCCAGTCTTCACTGAGATAGGCTCTGTGGTTTTGTTGATGAGGATCATGGCTTGTATGTCTGCATGTTGTAGGCGGAGGTTAACGGCACATTTCTGAGGATAGCCAAATTTGTCGAGGATACTCCATAAGCCTTCAGGGTTGACAGAGTCAATGGCTTATGTGAGGTTGATAAAGGCCGTGTACAGTGGCTGCAGCTATTCCTTGCACTTTTCTTGAATTTGCCGTGCACTGAAGATCTAGTCTGTGCTGCCTCCCAATTGGCAAAAACCGCACTGTGACTCTGGAAAGAGCTCTTTGGCCACTGGGAGGAGATGGAAGAGAATCCTTGCAATGACCTTCCCTGTGGCAGACAGCAGGGAGACTCCTTTGTAGTTACTGCAATCAAACTTGAATATAGTCACAGTCACAGTGCCCCTGAGCTCCCCGGCGTGGACCAATCTTTCCAGATGAGGGAAATGAGGTTGTGCAGCTGTGTCCGGAGTGCTTCTCCATCATGTTTCAGAATTTTGGCAGGGATTCCATCTGCTCCAGAGGCTTTATTGTTTTTCAGTTGTCGAGTGGCTTTTTCAACTTTGCTCCCTACCGGGGTAGAGATTTCACAACACCAGGGCAAATGCACAAATGTAGTTAGGCATGAAATATTGTTTTTTGTTATGGTTTATGACTTGGTGTTTGACTGGTCAGTAAGGAGGAAGCCACATCAAATTGGATGAGCATTAGAATAAGTAGCCCAACCTGCGAGAGATAAGAATCAAGCAGCTGCCAGGAACAACATTGTTTGCTGAAATAAAAACAAAAAAACTGCGGATGCTGGAAATCCAAAACAAAAACAGAATTACCTGGAAAAACTCAGCAGGTCTGGCAGCATCGGCGGAGAAGAAAAGAGTTGATGTTTCGAGTCCTCATGACCCTTCGACAGAACTTGAGTTCGAGTCCAGGAGCTCTTTCCTGGACTCGAACTCAAGTTCTGTCGAAGGGTCATGAGGACTCGAAACGTCAACTCTTTTCTTCTCCGCCGATGCTGCCAGACCTGCTGAGTTTTTCCAGGTAATTCTGTTTTTGTTTTGTTTGCTGAAACACTGGTAAAACATGTATCTTTGGTTGGGTCTTAGAGCATAAGAGGCATGAGGGCTATCCTGCTTTCTGTTGTTAGGACCAGTGAGGGACTCGACCTTTCTTTCCCATTCCTCGATTGATCATAACAGGTTTTGAAAAATAATTTTCAAGGATGAAGGTATTAATTCAGTGTCTGTACTTAACCATTTATGTGATGATTGCAAAGAATTCAGACCGGCAGGCTTTCTTGAATTTAAACGCAAAGGGTTTAGTTTTTATTATGCTAAAAACCCACCCAGGTAAAGATATAAAGATGCAGCTGCACAAAAGTTAAAAAGATAAACCTACGTGCCGATCTTTGCAACACATACACACACACACACATGGACACAAAATTACAAGTTATACAGTAGGAGGTTACCTTTTGACCAAATTTAAGATTCAGTGATGAAAAGTTAAAAAAAAAAGAGTTCACTGTTTGTGAGTCCTTCTCTGGGGTTTGTGGCTAAGGCAGGTTTTTCCCATGTTGGTCTTGAAATTCCAGCGGGATTGAGGCTGATGTCAACTGCAATTTCTGGAGACAGTCTCTTTTAAACTGTAATCTGTCTTTTCGATTGAAATTTTTTATCTCTGTGATGGATTCCACAATATACCAGAGATAGGGCTCCGAGCTTGAAAACAGGGGAGAGAGAGATGGTGTTACTGCTCCATTGGCAGATTTCTTCTGGATTGACCTTTAGCAACTTGGGTGTTGTAATAAAAAGACATTCCAAAATAGTTATTCTGGTCACATGACCTCTACCCGAGAAGGTAATTGATTAGCCAAAGTCTGTCCAGACATCAGATATTGTTTTATGGCCTAGGTGACTAGTTTCTTTAATGTCCAAGCCATCACTTCTGAATGGACCATTCTTCCCTGTGATGAGCTGGGAAGAACATCTATATAGCCATTGTCCTGGTGGACTTTCTGTTTCTGCCTGAAAGGTAGCGTATATAAGTACAAATAGTGAGAGCTAGTTCAGTTTCAGTTCATTTTTGAAGTAATTCTTTACATCAGCAGATGTGAACTTTTGTAGGAAGTTGCCTTAGCATCTCCTAATTGCAATCCACATTGGGAACTTCCAAAAACTGGCCAATTTGTAATGCCAGATGTGACAGGTGACCTGTGGCAGCCATCTTAAGTCAGTGTTTTTGCTTGCTTTTTAAAAGTCCTTTGAAAGTAATTCAATACATATTTGACCACCCGATGAAATTAAAGATTAATATTACACCTGCACATGTCACATCATCATGACACTGTGCAGTAGCTGTGATGAAGCAACTGAGACATTAAGCATTTTCTAATGATTTGCAGTTTCCATACCAAGAAGTCAGAGAAGTAGCTTCTTGAGTTTCAGTTTTCATGCAGAATGAAATGAGATTTATTCTCATTTCATTATAAGACTGGGATAAAGCACAAATAATAATAATAAAAAAAAACAAATCCCGTACACATACATTCACCAACACCCTCACATCTTCCTTTTTACTCTATTGAGTCTGTTCTTTTGAGGTTCGAGTTGTTGTTCCAATGCGGGTTTTAAACTCTGGACAGAGCATCCACAATCACATTATTTTTCCCTGCAATGTGGGTAATTTTAAAGTCATATGGTTGGAGGAGCAAACTCCAAGGAAGTAGCCTTGCATTTTTGGTTTTGAACTTTTCTACAAAGATTAGAATGTTGTGGTCTGCATAGACTGTAGTCTCTGTGTAGCCATTTCAGACATTGGGCAGGATGTTCCCGTTGGCTAGTGGGGGCAGGACCCGCTCGCCGACGCGTAAAATGACACGTGGTGACATCGGGCGGAAATCCCGATGTCACCGCGCCCCATTTAAATTTTCAGGTAGGTGGGGGCACAGCAAAATCAGCTGTCCGCCCGCCGACATGTCAATGGCCAATTGAAGCCATTGACAGCCATTGAAGCAATTAATGGATCTGCTTGCCCAACCTTAAGGTTGGTGGGCAGGCCAGGAGCCCTGGCAGGCTTCAGAAAAGGCATAAAACCTCATCCGTGGGTGGGAAGAGGTTTCATGTAGGTTTTAAAAAATGTAATTAAAGTTTTAAAAAAAAAAGTTAGGGACATGTCCCAACTCATGTGACAGTGTCACATGAGGAGACATGTCAGGGAATTTTTTTTTCTATTTTTAGTGTTCTTGACAGTAGAGGCGATCTCCCTGAGGCAGCACTTAGCCTCAGGGAGATGTGTGTGCTCTTTCGTGTTCATGTGCGAAACAGCGCACTCTCAGGCTTAGAGAATCCCCCCTGCCCGCACAAGGAGTGCAAAGCGCTTCCGTGTGGACATCATGCTGGGCGGGCCTTAACTGGCCCGCCCATGTAAAATGGTGGCGTGCCTCCGATCGGGGGGAGAACCCTGCCCATTAACTCAAAGTGTTTGAGAGCTAGTAGTAATCTGAAGGTTACCTTCTTCACAGTGGAAGAGCATTTCTGGTGTTCGTTCAGTTTATTGGAGAAATACCTGATTAGTACCTCTATGCCTAATTCATCCTCCTGGAGTAGGACAGCCCCTACCCTCCAAGGGTGCGAGCATGATGGCTACTCTAAATGCTTTGTTGAAGACTGGAGCTGCTAAAACTGGTTTGTTTGCTGGAATGGCTTTGAGCTTCTCAAAAACTGTTTGGTGCCGCCTTGTCCACACCACTTTTGCTTTTTTTCTGTAATAGGTCTGTTGTGGGGCAGCTATAGTACTGAAGTTAAGGAAAAACCTGTGGTAGGAACCACACATCCATAGGAATCTTCTTATTTCCTGTATTGCTGTGGGGATTGGAAAATTCTGCCTGTGCCTTTGCAACTCTGGGCAGTACTTGTCTTCGACCCACCTCCTGAGCCTTAGCGAACTCGCTTTTTGCGAAGTTGACCACAAGGTTAGCTGACTATAACCGTTGGAAGTGGGTTTTCAGTTATTCTAGTGACTTTCCCAGGTGTCACTATACAGGTCGACTCAGTATACTTTGCAGTTGGGCAGGCCCTCCACTACCTGGTTCATCAGCCTTTGAAAGGTGGCTGGGCCATTTCTGAGTCCAAATGGCATGACTCAACAATGGGATAACCCATCTGGCGTTATGAAAGCCAAGACCTCCTTCGCTGAGGTGGTCAGAGGCACTTGCCAGTATCCCTTTAATAAATCTATATTAGTGATGTAGGCTGTGCTACTGACTCTGTCTATGTAATCTTCCAAGCTGGAGATCAGATAGGAGTCAGCTTTACTAGGCTCGATTAGTTTGTGCTCCAGCATATACTTGATCTCCTCCTGGACCTGGGCCAGTTTTTCTGGACCTAAATGGGCAGGGATTTTGTTTAACAGGAGAGGTTTCTCCCACATCCACATCATGTAGAGCTAAAGTGGTGGAGCCTGGTTTATCTCTACAGATGCTGTTAAATATGGTGAGCAACCTTGCCTGGTTGCTTCTTTGTTCCACATTTAAATGGGTGAATATGGTGTTTAATTTCTCTAAAACTTCCGTATTTGCTAACTGGGTGGTAGGGGGTTCAATTTGGGCCTCACCCAAGCATCACTCTAATTCCCTTCGTCCTCCAGTTCTTTTGCTACTTTATACTTTGTTACCTGCTTGTCCCTTTCCCAGCTGTGGTACTGCTTTAATATGTTGACATGACACAGCTGCTATTTTTTCCTATGGTCTGGGATGTTGATTGAATATGTCGCAATTCTCGTTGCTTCCCTGTACAGGTCACTGAACTGGTCTCTCAGTGGTTCACCCTCTATTGATAGTACTAGCACATAGTCTCCTGGCTGAAGGCTTTGGGCTTTGGCATCTTTGTCTGCCCATTTTTTCATAGTTGTTTGGGAGGTTTCCAAGTGCTTCTGAGCCACACCACAGGCTCTTGTGAGCCACTCATGAAGCACAGAAATATGGATACCTCTTTATTCTCATCTAAAAATTTCCCCTTGATTAGTTTCAGGGACCCCTCCCTTGGTGTCTGTAAAATAATTCAAAAGGAGTAAATCCGGTGGACTCATTGGTTGAGTCCTTGGTGACGAATAGAAGAAAACCCAGTCCTTTATCCCAGTCATGGGAGTACTTGTGACACGATGCCCTGATCATTGTTTTTATGGTCTGGTGGTACTGTTCTAAAGCTCCTTGTGACTGTGAGCGATATGCTGAGGACTTTAGCTAGGTTACACCCAGGTTACCCATGACTTCCTGGAATATTCTGGACATGAAATTCAAGCCCTGATTCGACTAGATCTCGGAGGGCAGCCCATATCGTATAAATAATTTTGTTAATCCCTCCATCCTCTCTTATCACAATTTTGGGTCATTTATAAGGTTTAGTACCCTATTGCATTGGTTGTCTGAATGCTAACTAATCAAAACATTAGCCATTTGATCCAGCTTTTCTAACATAGTATTGTTTTGCGTTGACATCATAAACCTGTTCTCGCAGACATTCGTGCTCAGCTACAGTCATTGACCAATTAGAAGTTTTTGTCTGTGGTAAATGTGCAAACCTGGTTCACTGGGAGGATTCTTGCCTCTGTATCAGAAACTGATGGGTTTAAACCCCATTCCAAGACTTCAACATATAATCTAAGCAATATCAATGGAGGACTAAGGGATGCCGCCTTACAAAGGACACGTTAAATTGAGTCTCCATTTGCATCTTTAAGTGATGTAAAGGATCCCACAACTCTCTTTGAAGAAGAGCAGGGAGTTCTTCCAGTGCCCTGGCCAACAAATTACTCACAAACAACATCACCAAAACAAATTCACTGGTCATAATTTCTTTGTTTTTGGAGGGACCTGTGTTCAAATTGCCTGCCGTGTTTCCTTATGAAAATCCTGATGGAATGGGGAGGGAACTGACTTCTCCCTAAGATGGATGTGAAATCCTTGAATGGCCATGTCACCTGCTGGAAGACATCACCAAGAGGCCCAAACTATTTTTGGGTTTGGACCTCATTGCATGCTGGTGGTGTGGGGGAGGGTGAGTGTTAAGTGAGTATCTTGACTGCAGCCCCCCACGCCCCCCCCTTTATGGGATGGCTCACACACACAGCTGGTTGATAGTTTGGACCTTGTGGGGTGAGCACATCTACTCCTCTTGATTGCGTGAAAGTTCTCTGAAAAAAATTCTGGTCTTTCCATTTGTGGAGAGGAGGACCCTTTATAAAATTTGGGGTAGGCCACTCACCGGTGAATACAAAGGGCAGAGCATGACAGAGCAGGAGCTTTGCTAATTTATATCTGAAATTTGCAATCTGGCATAGGACCCCAATTTGAAACTTCAAGTAGCCTCCTGCCCAAAACAGGCCGATGTAATGCTTGCCCAGGGGGCTTTGGACAACAGTGGAGCAGCTGCAATGCCCCTCCACCCCCATCATCCCCCTCCTCAATTTTCAACTGTTAATGGCTCATTGTTCAGGTGGGAAACAGATGGATGGCAGTTGATAAAAACAATTCATGGGCTGGGAAGCAATCTGGAAAACTCCAAGGACATGGCAGGCGCTATACAAATGTAGCTTTATTTTTAAAATGTGTTTTAAAAGCCGCTAAAGCTTACATAATCATTTTTCATGTGGTTCTCATATGGTTGTATAAGATTCTGGTGAAGTCCCCCACCCGAAATAATAACAGGTCTTTTCTCTTTTCCAACTGTATTGCCAGTGTTTCAGTTTTCAAATCCTAGCATTTGTAAAAATTGGAAACTTTTTGATTTACCATAGTTTTTATCTGAAGGTCTTGTGACTTGACTGAGCTAGGATATTAAGTATGAATGTATTGATAATATTTTGATTTGCACAAAATTAATAAAATCAAACGAAATCTTTTCCAAAATAGCTTATGGTCATGAGCTTATGCAGTAGTTCTGTGTTTCCAATAAAGCTTAAGATGTGCGGTACATTTGTTGAACAAAACATTGCTTTTTATTGATAGGAATCTGTCAGATCATAGATCAAAACAAAACCCTGTCATCCCATTAATACCATCTTCACCAACACACATTATAATTCTAAAGGATTTAGCACAGATTTGATTGGTGTTCTGGATATTATCCAAAATATCACATTATCCAGCTGAGGACTAACATTGGAATGAAAACAGCTGAAACAAAAATTGGTGAATTTTCATATTTATCAGAGTGAGGAGTATCAGTGCTGGCTATGCTATTTTTATCGTAGGGCTAGATGTACAGCACGTTCCAAACCTACAACCTCTACCACCTAGAAGGACAAGAGCAGCAGATGTTTCCCTCCAAACCACACACCATCCTGACTTGGAAATATATCGCCGTTCCTTTGCTGACACTGGGTCAAAATCCTGGAACTCCCTCCCTAACAGCATTGTAGGAGTACCTACACTACTTGGACTGTAGCGGTTCCAAGAAGGTGGCTCACCACCACCGTCTCAAGGGCAATTAATGATGATCAATTTTTGCTGGCTGAGCCAGCGTGGCCCACATGCTGTGAACGAATAAATTAAAAAAAAGATTAAAGTTTCTTTAGCCTTCTTTTGCCCCAACCTCAGAAGAGTGTCATCTTCTTGTCCAATGTAAATTTTCCAACTCCACGCACAAGCTATATTAATAGTCTTTCTAAGTTAGATTGCTGAGTTACCAAGGTAGCTGAGAGCCAACACCTGCTAGAAACAAAGTTGAGAATGCTTGAATCACATTCCACAAAGGACCCCTTTGAGTAAGGAAATGTAAACGTTGTAAGTGTAGACGAGCTTTAAACCTGAAGGTGAAAGGCCAACGTGCAAAGCCTCCCTGCTTCTCCACAAGCATCAACATGTTTTTAATGGAAGCAGTGTGGTGAGTGCCTGATCTCAGGCCTGCTTTCAAATGAAGATGTTGGAGGTCATTTGGACTTTGCTTGCTAGTGTAAAACAGGCATTTGAAGAGGCGTATAACAAGCAGCTGAATCAATACTGCCCATTTTACTCTATTACCCAAAGTCAAAATTACCCTGGTTACTTTTTGAGGTAACGTTTCCTGCTCTGTTGACTTCAAAATTTGAAGAAGTATTCTCCTTTGTGAAATGATCATGCAGCAATATGATTTTCCAATAGAACTCTGTGCTGCAATAAAACATGATGTAGTCCATTAAAGTGATGATTAGCAGCACACCAGTATGGAGAAGTGTGTTTTATAGGTTCAGTTCCTTATCCATGCTGCTGAGTTATTATCAGCCACATCAAATGCCAGAGGGAAAAAATAAACTTCTACTGTATTTCAACTACTCAGTTCTGAATTTCTGGCTTAATATTGCATTGGTGAAAGTCTGAGAGCAGAATGCTCATTTCATGGCACAATAGACTTGGAAGGACGTTGAAATATATGAGTAGACCAATCAGCTCCTCAAGCCTGTTCTGCCATTCAATTAGATCATGGCTGATTTGTGCCTCAACTCCATTTACCAGTCTTTCTTTTATATTCCTTGATACCTTTACCAAACAAAAATCGATTGCTCTCAGCCTTGAAAGTTTCACTTGACCCAACATCCATTATGCCCCCACACAAAATTAAAATAATCTTAGATGCTAAGGGGGGAGTAAAAGTATTTTGATTCTCAATATAACGTTACTTTGCTATTTGCTTTGCTTTTATTCCCCCTTGATAACACTTAAGATTATTTTAATTTTGTGCAAGGACATAATGGATGTTAGGCGAAGTGAAATTTGACTAAATGGTAGAGAAGTCCATTCAAGCCACGAGTTCTGTCATGGCTCCAGCATGTGAGCGCATGGCTTACTCCATGGAGGGGTTGTCAACCGACATGAAGAGCCAGGGAAAGCAGAACATTCAAGTGACTGCCGGAAAAAAAATTGAACCTGAATTCTGTCACTTTGGCCATGGGTTTTGTAGCCTTTTGGCTAGCTGAGGGGGCAACAAGGCACCTTGACCTTCCATCAGGTGCCCCTTCTCCTGGAGTCAAGGAGGTGCCATCGCACAAGAACAGGGAGGAGAAACGCTGGTTATCTGCCTCGGGGGGGGCATCATCTCAGGGTGTTCCAGTGGTGAGTTGGCGCTTTTCCTCCCCACTGCCAATGACCCCAGTGCCTCCAGTAGGTGAGATCACTGAGGGTATACCTGCACTTGTGCAGCAGACTATTAGCAGGCCAGAGCCCTCAGAACACCAGAGCACGGCTGCCAAGGTCATCTCAAACATAGCTCTGAGAGGCTGCCTCCACCTCAGCCCTGGATGTCAAGGTCATACCAGGGCGTTTAAGTAGGGTATCCAAGTCTAATCTGTTATATGGAAACTATTTGTTTTAATATTCTTTCCATGATTTTCTGTGTGAGTTTGAGATAGATTAGAAGTAATTGGGAAAGCTATATTCCCACCATGACTAAATGTTGTTTAAAATTGCACTAATTGTGGCAACTTTACTGTTGCTAATTACTTTTTTTGAAAAACAAACTTTCATCTTTGTAGTAAACCTGCACCACCTTCTTTCTTAGATGCAGTACTGGATGTATTTGCTTGTTTCTTTATTTGTTCATGGTATGTGAGTATCGCTGGCAAGGCCAGCATTTGTTGCCTACCCCTAATTGCTTTTGAGAAGGTGGTCGTGAGCCACCTTCTCGACACAGAACTCCTTGTGGTGTAGCTGTATCCCAGGGCTGTTAGGAAGGGAGCTCCCCGATTTTGACACAACCACAGCGAAGCGACAGAAATATAGCTCCGAGTTAAGATGGCCTGTGACAGGGAGGGGACATGCAGGTTGTGGTGGTCCCATTACTGTCCTGCCCTTGTTCTAGGTGGTAGAGGTCGTGGATTTGGAAGGTGTTATCGATGAAGCCTTGGCAAGTTGCTGCGGTGCATCTCATGGATGGCACACACCGCTGCACTCCCACTGGTGGAGTGAGTGAATGTTTGAGATGGTGGATGGGGTACTATTCAAGTGGGCTGCTTTGTCCTAGATGATGTCAAGCTTCTTGAGTGTTATTGGAGCTGTACTCATCCAGGTAAGTGGAAAGTATTCTGTCGTACTCTTGACTTGTGCTCTGTAGATGGTGAACAGGCTTTGGTGAGTCAGGAGCTGTGTAACTTGCTGCAGAATACCCAGTCTCTGACCTGCTCATTTATATGGTTGATCCAGTTAAGTTTCTGGTCAATGGTAATCCCTAGGATGTTGATGCTGGGGGATTTAGTGATGGTAATGCTGTTGAATGTGAATGGAGGATGGTTAGATTCTCTTTTGTTGGAAATGGTTCATTGCCTGACACTTGTGTGGCGTGAATGTTTCTGGAGCTTAGGTTGATGCCAGATGGTCCATCTGGTTTTATTCTTACTTGACTTTTCTGTAGCAATTTGACACAACTGAGTGGCTTGCTAGGCCATTTCAGAGGGCAGTTAATAGTCAGCCACATTGCTGTGGGTTTGGAGTCACCTGTAGGCTACACCAGGTAAGGATGGCAGATTCCCTTTCCTAAAGGGGCATTAGTGAACTAGATAGATTTTTTATAACAATTCATTAGTTTCATGGTCACCTACGCTGGGGTAGCTTTTTATTCCAGGATTATTAATTCATTGAATTTAAATTCCTCCAGTTTTTCTGGTGAGATTTCAACTCATGTCTCCGGAGCATTTGCCTGGGTCTCAGGTTTGCTACACCAGTAATATAACCACTGTGCTACTGCTTTCTTCTATTTTAACAAAGGAAATACATTTGGAATTTTCTATTGCAGTTTGAGTGATGATGGTAAAGATATAGTGAGACAATTTCTGTACTTTATGCTGATTATATTTAGTCATCTTGCATGAAGAATGTTGACATTTGCTTCTATCTGAACAACAGAAAAAAAAGGAAAAAGGTGGGAGGGAGAAAACAGTGAATTACAGACTGGTCAGTAGTAGGAAGAGTCTGTTATTAAGGATATGATAACAGGACATTTAGAAAATATCAACAGGATTAGACAAAGTCCACATGGTTTTATGAAAGGGAAATCATGTTTGACAAACATACTGGAGTTTTTTGAGTTTGTAACTAGCAGAATGGATAAGGGAGACCCAGTGGATTGGTACATTTAGATTTTTGGAAAGCTTTTGATAAACTTCCACATTAGAGGTGAGTGTGCAAAATTAAAGCGCTTGGGTTTGAGGTAATATATTGGCATGGATTGAGAATTGGTTAGTAAACAGGAAACAGAGAGTAGAAATAAATGGGTCTTTTTTGGAGTGGCAGGCGGTGACTAGTGGGTTCCGCAAGGATCAGTGCTTGGGCCCCAACTATTCACAATATATATCAATGATTTGGATGAGGGAACCAAATGTAATATTTCCAAATTTGCTGATGACATAAAACTTGGTGGGAATGTGAGCGATGAGGAGGGTGTTAAGAGGCTTCAAGGCAATTTGGACAGGTCAAATGAGTGGGCAGATACTTGGCAGATGCAGTATAATGTGGATTAGTGCGAAGTTATCCACTTCGGTAGGAAATATACAATGGCAGAGTATTATTTAAATGGTGACAGATTGGGAAAAGTTGATGTACAAAGGGACATGGGTGTCCTTGTATACTAATTACTGAAAGCAAGCATGTAGGTGCAGCAAGCAGTTAAGAAGACAAATGGTATGTTGGCCTTCATTGCAAGAGGACTTGAGTACAGGGGCAAGGATGTCTTACTGCAGCTGTACAGGGCCTTGGTGAGACTACGCCTGGAGTATTATGTATAGTTTTGCTCTTCTTACTTAAGAAGAGATATACTTGCCATAGGGGGAGTACAGCAAAGGTTCACTAGACTGATTCCTGGGATGGCAGGATTGTCATATGAGGAGAGATTGGGTCGACTAGACCCGTATTTGCTGGAGTTTAGAAGAATGAGAGGGCATCTCATTGAAACATATAAAATTCTGACAGGGATGGACAGATTGGATGCAGGGATGATGTTTCCTCTGGCTGGGGTGTCTAGAGCAAGGGGGTCACAGGACACGGGGTAGACCATTTAGGACTGAGATGAGCAGAAACTTCTTCACTCAGAGGGTGTTGAACCTTTGTAATTCTCTACCACAGAAGGCTGTGGAGACCAACTCACTGAATGTATTTAAGAAGGAAATAGATTTCTGGACCCTAAAGGCATCCAGGGGTATGGGGGGAGTGCAGGAGTATGGTGTTGAGATGCAGGATCAGCTATGATCATATTGATTGGTGGAGCAGGTTCGAAGGGCTGAATAGCCTACTCCTATTTTCTATGTTTCTATGGTTCATGAGATTCCACTAGTGTGGGATGTTATCTGCTTTAGCAAGTTTGCATGCAGATAATATGTGGCTGGTAAGGAAAATATTACATTTATATAATGACATCATATTCTGAAGATGTACGAAAGTGCTTCACATACAATGAATTACTCTTTTAAGTGTAATCACTGTTACTATATAGGCAAACCAGTAGGATGAATGATCTGATAACCTGTTTTTGGTGCTTTTGGTTGAGAGCGGGACATTGGTCAGTACACTGGCAGAAAGTGTAGTGTAGAGTCTGTTCCACTTGGAACAGAAAAACAGGCAGACAGAACGTTGGTTTGATGTCTTTTCTGAAAGATAGAGTGAGTTACAAAATAATAATTGAGCTATTCTGATTACGCCATAAGTTATGAGCAAGTATCAATCATCATTTATTTGCAATGTATTTTTATTGACTTTTTAATGTCATGCAGTAGCTGTGGCAAATCTGGCAAAGGCAGTAGTAGATCAGTGAAAGAGTAATAACAGTAAAGATGTTCTTGACGTAGACTTGAACATATAGGGAGTTACATATGTCTAAAAATCTATACCCTGTGCTTCACCTCATATGTTACAATATAGTGTTACTAGTAGTTGTGTGCATTATCAGAAATCTTTCTATAGGTTATATACTCATGTTGACAGCTCTTACACCTGAAGTGGAAGAACTAAACAAATTTGAGATTCATGTTTTCAATGCACTTGTGTATTACTGCAGATTTGTAACTGCAGTGGATTTTCATTTCTGAGTGCTCATCATTTTCTAAGGTATGTGGCAAAACATGTATAAATGTTATCTTCAAACCACAGTGGGAGTTTCATGGCTGATGTTATGATCATCCACTTCCTTGTGCTATGAACAAAAACTATTTTCATTTGCATCTCCCAGAGAGGGGGAAAAATCACTAGCAACTTTCCAGTGTCCTAACATTGTTGGAAAACTAAGTGAAAACATCAGATACTTAAAACATTCTCAGGTTCTCATGGTTTCCATCTTTATGGACATTTGTAGTCACAATGATGTTGTAGAAGGTATACATTTGTGTTATCATTTTGAGGATATGTTCCCCCCACACTCCTAGAATTGGCAGGAAAAGCAAAATAAATCATGAGCAGTGGTGACAAGGCACTCTCATAGAGGCTGAGAGAAGTGAACAATTTATTTTACCCATGTGAGCTGTTACTGTATGTAAGAGGAACAATTAGATAGAGATAATGTGCATATTATCCTTGTATCTAGCTATGTTTGAAATATTTACTCAGTTTCCCATTATGAGAGGCAAAATGACTCTACTTCCACCACTCCCTGTGGAAAAGCATTTCATGCTCTCACAATCTTAGGAATTTAGGAACATAGAAGCAGGAGTAGGCCATTCAGCTCATTGAGCCTGCTCCACCATTCAGTATGATTATGGCTGATCATCCACTTCAATATCTTTTACCCACAGTATCCCAATAACCTATTATGTCACAGGTATTTAGAAATCTGTCAGTCTCAACCTTAAACATACTCAATGACTGAGCTTCCACAGCCCCCTGGGGTAGAAAATTCCAAAGGCTCACAACCTCTGAGTAAAATAAATTCTCCTCATTTCGATCCTAGGTGGCTTCCCGCTTATTTTGAAATTGCGTACCCTGGCTATAGACTCCCCAACCAGAGAAAGCATCTCACCTGCATCTACCCTGTCTATCACTTCAAGTATTTTGTAGGTTTCAATGAGATCACCTCTCATATTTTGAAACCCTAGAGAATATAGGCCCAGTTTCCCAATCTCTCTTCATAGGACAGGCCTGTCACCCTGGGACAAGTCTGGTGAACCTTCGTTGCACTCCCTCTGTTGCAATAATATCCTTCCTAAGGTAAGGGGACCAAAACTGCACACTGTACTCCAGGTGTGGTCTAACCAAGGTTCTGTACAATTGAAGCAAGACTTCACTACTCCTGTAATGAAACCCTCTTGCGATAAGGGCTAACATTCCATTAGCCTTTCTAATTGCCTGCATGTTAGCCTTCAGTGACTTATGGACAAGGACACCCAGGTCCTTTTGTACATCTACACTTTCTAATCTCTTACCATTTAAAAAATAGACTGCACATCTATTTCTCCCACCAAAATGGATAACCTCACATTTTCCACATTATATTCCATCTACCATGTTCTTGCCCAATCATTAGTTCTGTTGAAATCCTTTTGAAACTGCTTTACATCTTCCTCATAACACACATTCCCAGCTAGCTTTGTGTCATCCGTGAACTTGCAAATATTACATTTGGTCCTCACATCCAAATCATTGGTATATATTGTGAGCAGTTGGGACCCAAGTACTGATCCCTGCGATACTCCACTAGTCATAGCATGCCAACATGAAAATGATCCTTTTATTCCTACTGTTTTCTGCCTGTCAACCAATCCTTAATCCATGCCAGTACGCTACCTCCTATCCCATGTGCTTTAATTTTGCAAACCAGCCCCCTGTGGGGGACTTTATCAAAAGCCTTCTGAAAATCCAAGTATACTACGTCCATTGGCTCTCATTTATCAAGCCTGTTAGTAACATCCTCAAAAAACTCCAACAGGTTCGTCAAACATGATCTCCCATTGATAAATCCAAATGATTATACCTAGTCAGATCATTATTATCTGAGTGTCCATTTATCACACCCTTTATAATAGGTTCTAGCGTTTTGCCTACTACTGATGTAAGGCTAACAGGTCTATAGTTCCCTGTTTTCTCTCTCCCTCCCTTCTTAAATGGTGGATTGACATTTGCTACCTTCCAATCTGCAGGAACCATTCCAGAATCTATAGAATTTTGGAAGATGATCATCAATGCAGCCAATATCTCCATTGCTACCTCTATCAACACTCTGGGATGTAGGTCGTCAGGTCCAGGGACTTCTCAACCTTCAGTCCCACTAATTTCTTCAATACAACCTTCTTACTAATAGTAATTTCCTTTAATTCCTCATTCTCCCTAGCCCCTTGGATCTCTAATTCTGGGAGATTTCCTGTATCATTCACAGTGAAGTCAGGCACAAAGTAATCATTTGGCTTCTCTGCCATTTCCCTATTCCCCATTATAAATTCTCCTGAAACAAAACAAAAATAGCTGGAAAAACTCAGCAGGTCTGACAGCATCTGCGGAGAGGAATACAGTTAACGTTTCGAGTCCGTATGACTCTTCATCAGAACTTCATCAGATAAATTCTCCTGACTCTGGCTGTAATGGACCCACATTTGTCTTAACCAAACATTTCCATTTATGTACCTATAGAAGCTTTTACAGTTTGTTTTTATTTTTTTGCCACTTTATGTTCATATTCTATTCTTCTTTCTTTATCAGTTTCTTGGTCCTTCTTTGATGTATTCTAAAATCCTCCCATTCCTCAGGTTTACCACTATTTCTGGCAACTTTATAGGCCTTTTCTTTTAGTCTTATACAATCACTAACTTCCTTAGTTAACTACAGTTGACTGGCTTTTCTTTTTGGGTTTTTGTGCCTTAAAGGAATGTATAATTGCTGTGAACTATGTAATAATTCTCTAAAGACTGTCCATTGCATATGTACGGTCATACCTTTTAATGTATTTTCCCAATCTACCTCAGCCAATTTGCCCCTCACAGTTTCATAATCTCTTTTGTTCAAATTTAACACCCTGGCTTCAGATTGAACTCCCGCAATTTCAAAAATAATGTAAAATTCTATCATTATATGGTCACTCATCCCTAAAGGTACTTTTGCAACAAGATTATTAATTAGCCCTTTTTCGTTACATAATACTAGTTTTAAAATAGCCTGTACTCTAGTCATTTCCTCAACCTACTGCTCTTTTAAGCAATCGTTAATGCACTCCAGAAACTTGTCTTCCATAGCATTAGTGCTCAATGGGTTTACCCAGTTCATATGCAGATTGAAGTCACCCATAATTACTGTATGACCCATGCTCCATGCTTCTCTAATCTCCTGATTAATCCTTTGTCCCACACTATGTCTACTGTTTGGTGGCCTATAAACATCTACTACCAATGTTTGCTGCCCTTTGCTGTTTCCTAGCTCCACCCAAACAGATTCTACATTTTGTTCTTCTGATCTGAGCTCTTACCTTACTAATGTTCTGATCCCATCCCTTATTATCAGTGCAGCACCACCTCCTTTCCCTTTTTGCCTGTCCTTCCTAAATGTTGAATATTTTTGAATATTCAGTTCCCAGTCTTGGTCACCTTGCAGCCATGTTTCTGTAACGGTAATTAGATCATACCCATTTATCTCTATTTGTGCCTTTAAATTATCTTTCTTGTTGTGAAGGCTGCATGCATTCAGGTAGAGTGCCCTTAACTTTGTCTTTTTGACAATATTCTGCATTCTAGGTTTAGTTGATGCTTGCCTTTGTTTTGCCTGCCTTCTAATTTCACTTGCCACTTTTCTACTTCAGTTACCAGCTTTACTTCCTTACAATTTGAGCTACCCCTCAGGGTCTCACTGCACTCACAAGCTAGTTTAAACCCTCCCTAACAGCACTAGCAAATCTTCCTACAAGGATATTAGTCCCGGTCCTATTAAGGTGTAACTCATCCAGCTTGTCCCGGTCAAGCCTGCTCTAGAACCAGTCCCAATGCCTCAGAAAGCTGATGCCCTCCCTCCTACACCAATTGTCCAGTCACATGTTCAATTGCCCAGTTCTCTTATTCCTATACTCATTAGGACTTGGCACTGGGAGTAACCCTGGGATCACTACTCTTGAGGTCCTGCTTTTTAATTTACTTCCGAACTTGCCAAAATCTGCTTTCAGGACCTCATCTCTCTTTTTAAAATTCATTCATGGGATGTGGGCTTCACTGGCTGGGCCTGCATTTATTGCCCATCCTTAGTTGCCCTTGAGAAGGTGGTTGTGAGGTGCCTTCTTGAACCGCTCTAGTCCAGTTCCTACCTATGTCATTGGTGCCAATGTGGACCACGACCATTGGCTGTTCATCTTCCCCCAGAAGGATGCCCTACAGCTGCTCCGTAATATCCTTGACCCTGGCATCAGGGAGGCAATGCACCATCCTGGAGTCACGTTTACTGCCACAGAAACACCTATCTGATCCCCTGACTGTGGAATCTCCTATCACTATTGATCTCCCACCCTTCTTCTTCCCCTCCTGTGCAACTCAGCCACCTTATGGTGCCACAAACTTGGCTCTGGCTGCACCCCTCTGAAGAACCATTGCCCTCATCAGTATCCAAAATGGAAAACCGATTAACAAGTAGGATAGACTCAGGAGACTCCTGCACTACCTGCCTGGACCCCTAGACTGCCTGGCTGTCACTCAGTCCCTCTCTGTCTGCATGCTCTTAATCTGTGGTGTGATGACCTCCTTAAACGTGCTACCCACTTAGTTCTCTGCCTTGCGGATGCACAACAGTGACTCCAGCTGTTGCTCAAGTTCTGAGGCCCGGAGCTCAAGCTTCTGCAGGCTGTGACACTTCCTGCAGATGTGCTCGTCTAGGACACAAGGTGCGTCCATGGCTTCCCACATACGCAGGAGGCACATTCCACTCGGCCTGTGGCAAGAAATTTGACTTGACCCTCTCTTCACTCCTCATGATAATTTTAAATCAGTATCCCTAACTCTCTAACTCTCAGACTCTCTAACCAGAGGGAAAAGTCTTTCCCTATTCATTCTACCCCAATACTTGCAAAGTTTTAAAAAACTTTTATTAGTTGTTTGGGGTAGGGTGGTGGTGGGGCAGTGGAGGTGGTTGACTTGTGCCTAAAGCTGCTGCAAAGTTAGTGGAAAGACAGTTTTGTGCTGGCCTGAGGTATGAGCCAAATTCAAGTGGGAAATGTCAGTGAATTCTCCAAAACCTCCAGCAATGGTATTTTGAGCTGGGTGCTGGGACACCTGTGAGATTTCCTGCTTCCTCTTTTTGTGCTTCTGTTTAATGGCTTTCCTTAATGAAGCAGCTGAGATTTGAAACTTAATGGAATGGAAATTTCTATTACACAGTATACTCGTGGCAAATGTAATGTCATTCCGTGCTCTGTAGTGACTACTATACTTGTTAAAATTCATTGCTTTCTGGGAAAGGATGATTGGAAAAAAAGGAATAATATTGATTAAGCAAAGGCACTCCTTGAAATGACGCAAAAATACTTTTGCCAGCAAATCATAAGTAAAAGCAAAATACTGCAGATGCTGGAAATCTGAAATAAAAACAGAAAATGCTGTCAGACCTGCTGAGTTTTTCCAGCATTTTCTGTTTTTAATCATAAATCTTAAGTGGTCAATTCGCAATTTTTTTTACACATAGAATAAATGATTTACAGTTGGTTTAACTGCTGGTCTATTAATCAAGTTAAAGTGTGTGTTATTATATGCCTGTTCCCTGTGAAGAATCTTTGGGGTTAATTTACATTTTGAAAATGGAAACACATATAGATATTTGAAGCAGCTTCAATTGGCTTATGCGCAAAAACACTGGTGTACTCACGTGATGTGCAGACCAGAATGTCCCACGTTTGATTCCCAATTTCTGATAACTGATCCCAGCTATGGCAGTAGCTGAGATATTACATTTTGGCTGTCTGCATCAGTCGACTAGGGAGGGTAAGGAAAAATTAGTGAATGAAATCCTGTTGAAATGTACACATTTGGACACTGGTGAGAAGAGAATCAGGCTCAGCTATGATGTCATGCTCTGTCCAGACTTACGAATAATCACTTGGGTGAGCAGAAAAAGGTGCAACGTGCCATTGGATTGCAACTTGGTACAGCAGCCCGAATAGTGCTTTAATCTGAGGAATAGCATAGAAGAGCTAAGGTCAACTTCCTGGCCACAAAGCAGCATGAACATGCTCTTTGGAAAATAAGAGTCTAAACATGGTAGAGGAACAAAAAGATCTGGGGTCACAGATACACAAATGACTCAAAGTACAGATGTAGGTTAATAAGGTCATAACAAAGCAAACAAAGCTCTGAGGTTTATTTCCAGAAGGATATAATTGAACAGCAGAGAGGTTATGTTAAACCTGTATGGAACCGTCACTAGACCACACTTGGAGCACTGTGTTTGGTTCTGATCTACATTTCATAAAAAAGATATAGAGGCATTGGCGAAGGTGCAGAAAAGATTTACAAGACTGGTACCAGAAGTGAGAGGTTATACCTATCAGGAAAGTTTGAACAAGCTGGAACTCTTTTTCCCAGAAAAGGGAAGTCCGAAGGGTGGCCTAATAAAAGACCCTTACAATTATGGAATATTTGAAAGGGTAGGTGTAGAGAAGATGTTTCCACTTATGGGGAAGACCATAATTATAAAGTAGTCACTAATGGTAAAAGCAGGGAAAATCCCAATTTATTCTATAAGTATATCAATGGGACAAGGATAACCAGTGAAAGAGTAGGGCCCATTAGGGACCAAGGGCCAATCTATGGTTGGAGACAGAGGACATCGGTAGAGTGTTGAACGAATACTTCACACCAGTTTTCACCCAAGAGAATGAAGATGAAGGTATGGAACATGGGGAGAGAGACTGCGAGGTGCTTGAGCAAATTGATACAGGGAATGACAAGGTATTGGAGGTGTTGGCAGGCTTAAAAGTGGACAAATCTCCAGGTTCGGATGATTTGTGTCCCAGACTGCTGAGAGAGACAAGGGAGGAGATCGCAGGGGCTCTGACCCAAACTTTTAACTGTTCTCTGGCTACGGGGGAGGTGCCAGAGGACTGGAGAACAGCTAATGTGGTTCCGCTATTTCAGAAGGGTTGTAGAGATAAGCCAGGGGACTACAGACCAATGAGTCTCACGTCAGTGGGAGGGAAACTTATGGAGAAAATTCTGAAGGAGAGAATCTATCTCCACTTGGAGAGGCAAGTTTTGATCAGGGATAGTCAGTATGATTTTGTCAGAGGGAGGTTATGCCTAACAAATTTGATTGAATTTTTTGAGGAGGTGACCAGATGTGTAGATGAGGATAATGCAGTTGATGTAGTTTATATGGATTTCAGCAAAGCCTTTGACAAGGTCCCACATGGGAGACTTATAATGAAGGCAAATGCACATGGGATACATGGCAATTTGATAAGATGGATTCAAAAGATGGCAGATGGAACTTAATCTTGAAAAATGTGAGATGATACACTTTGGAAGGAGTAATTTGACAAGGAAGTATTCAATGAACGGCATGACACTAGGAAGTTCTGAGGAACAAAGGGACCTTGGCCTGTGTGTCCATAGATCTCTGAAGGTGGAGGGGCATGTTCGTTGGGTGGTGAAAAAGGCATATGGGACACTTGCCTTTATCAATCGAGGCATAGATTACAAAAGTAGGGAGGTCATGTTGGAGTTGTATAGAACCTTGGTGAGGCCACAGCTGGAGTACTGTGTGCAGTTCTAGTCGCCACATTATAGAAAGGATGTGATTGCACTGGAGGGGGTGCAGAGGAGATTCACCAAGATGTTGCCTGGGATGAAGCATTTAAGTTATGAAGAGAGGTTGGATAGGCTTGGGTTGTTTTCGTTGGAGCAGAGAAGACTGCGGGGCAACCTGATCGAGGTGTACAAGATTATGAGGGGCATGGACAGGGTGGATAGGGAGCAGCTGTTCCCCTTAGTTGAAGGGTCAGTCACGAGGGGACACAAATTCAAGGTGAGGGGCAGGAGGTTCAGGGGGGATGTGAGGGAAAACCTTTTTACCCAGAGAGTGGTGACAGTCTGGAATGCACTGCCTGGGAGGGTGTTGGAGGTGGGTTGCCTCACATCCTTTAAAAAGTACCTGGATGAGCACTTAGCCTTGAATGTTATGACATGCCATGGGCCAAGTGCTGGTAAATGGGATTAGGTAGGTAGGTAGGTCAGGTGTTTCTCACGTGTTGGTGCAGACTCGATGGGTCGATTGGCCTCTTCTGCACTGTGTGATTCTGTGAATACAAAAGGGAATTCGAGAGAAACATCTTTACTCAGAAATTGGTTGGAATATGGAACTTGCTACCAACAGATGTACCTGAGGCGAATAACATAGATACATTTTAGAAGTTAGGTAAACACATGAGGGGAAAAAGGAATAGAAGTTTATGATAGAATTATATGAAGAGCTGGGAGCAGGCTAATCTGGAGCATAGACTCAGCATGGGCCAATTGGACCAAATGACCTTTTTGTTGTACATTCCACGTAATTCTACATAATATATCCCACGTAACATTTAAATAGGCCACTTAAGTGAGGGTATGGGGGCAGAGGTAAGAGTTTCTCCAACTGTATGCTCAGTCTCTGGAAATGTTACATTTTGGTTTGTTTGTTTGCGTCAATAAACTAGTGAATTCAGAGAAGATATGTCTGCATTGTGGATTCATACATACATGAGAGGTCATTACTGAGGCCCAGCCTCAAAAATTAAACCTTTTCAATGCTTTAAACTGGATTGAATCTGTGCTTCACAATACAAAGAGCAGGGAGTGATTAGTTTTGATACCTCACATAGAAACCTGAATGTTTTTTTCTAACCATTTTAAGTCTCATTTACAGTGCTCTGGTTGTTGGATTAAAAATCTGCTGAATGACGAAGAAAAAATACAAACAGTAAATTTTATTGAGCTAGTAAAGCCTCATAAATCTTTTGAGTGTTTAATCTTGTACTACTACTGTCCTTGGAGCATGGTGATGAGCTATATTTGTACACAGTTTATTTATGGTCACCAAGGACTTTTCTCTGGCAAGAAGAATAATATAAACTTTCTTCTTAGCACTTTACATCCCAGCAAAACACTAAGTTTAATTCCTTATGGGTTTAAAGGCACTAATAAAAATCCTGTTCCTTCCTATATAAGTATAACTTGTTTCGTGCGCTAAAATGGACCCAAATGTGCAAATGTACCTAGGTTTGAATTCCATTTGATTCCAGTTCATCGATTTGGACATTGATCAAAATCCATCTCAGTATCTCATTGATTTGAAAGACAGAGATGGTATAGCTATTTTGTTTGTGAGAGAAGAATTCGGAAATGTAATGATTTGAAAATTATGGTACGGAGAATTGGGTGACACAGTAGGTTAGAACTTTCTTTTAACTCTGGAACATGAGCCTGATTGCAGCTGAGCTTGATGGGATAAAAGTCTCCTTTCTTCACTGGCCATGAGATTACAACGAGACGTTAATTGTGACAGTCTCGACACAGTTCCCAATGCTGTCCTTTCCGGTTCTGCTCGTTGAATTTTGTTCCAATAGCTTTAGGAGACATAAAATGGTCATTAAATTTTATTTTATCAGAACTCAGATCCCCCAATTTCTGGACTCTAATAATACAATTTTTTCTGACAGATGGGTGACACAGAGAGAAATGTATTCTATGTTTAAGAATCTTGGAAGCAAGGAAATGAGACATTCAACAAGGAGTGTCTGTTTGCCTGACGCTTTCAGAGAGCGTAAGTGTGAGTGAGGAGCAGGAGTGCCAAGGGTTAGTCACTATCTAAACAATGGTTTAAAAGGAATACTAATCCTGAAATGGTGCTGATGAATAAAAGAGGCATATGAGAGATAAACCTTCTGCTGAAAAATGTTGACTAGGATACGAGGAAAACTCTATGGGGCAGGGGAAGGGTATAACTATCTTCAAAAAACATTCAGAAGGGAAGGTAACAGCAATATATTTTGCAGTCAGCTGCAGCACTGACTAATAGCAACTATCCCCCAACAAAACCAAGACATTGGGCAGAATGTTCCCAGCTAGGTGGAGGTGGGTTCCAATGCTTCGGGGTGTTGGGAAAGTCTCAGAAAATGGTGTCAAATCATTCCAACGTCATTCCACTCTCTCCTCGCATTGCTTGGGGTGAGTTCCGAATCCAGCAGGGAACTCGTGGGTCTGGTGGGAAGCCAACTAAAGTGATTAACTTTTTAACCATGAATTCCTTCTTCCCCGGCACACTGTGAGTGGTTGTAATGGACGTGACAGGGGTCTTGCAAGAGCCCTGAATTACCTCTTTTCAGGAAGGTCTGCCAAATTATGTGCTAATTGGTGGGCCTTCTCTAACATTAAGGACCCCGGGGGCGGAATTCCTGCCTGCCGGGAGTTGCTGGCGAATTGGCACCCAAAGCCGAGGACCTCCATGCACCTAGGCACAGTGAATGGATAGTGGGAGGGGGGTCGCGGGGGAGAGGTGAGCTGGGGGGTTGGCAGCAAGGGCACTTTCCCATTGCCGCATCCCTCAATTGGGCACTCAATGTCTTTGAATGAGGGACACCCTTCTGCCCCCAGAATCCTGCAAGCGAACACGTTATTATTTACTGTTTGGACTTTCCACATGGTGACTTCTCCTGCTTGCTGCTCAGTGAAATGCAGCAATGGGATGAGGCCCTTATGTGGGCATTGTCTGCCCACTTAAGGGCCTCAATTGGTGATGGGGCAGAAGGCGGTCCACAGGCCTTTCTGCAAAGGAGTTAAAGGCAGCAGGTTCCCCACCCACCATACTCCCAGCTGATTAAATGCCCCAGCCACCAAACTCACCTTGGGGGAGGGAATTAAATTCTGCCCTGTGTCTCCATTTCACCAGGGTCACCGAGACAACTGCACAGCTGGAAGAGCTTCTTAAGTAGCAAGCTGGGAAGGCTCTGATCAGTGAAACTGAAGAGCTCCAGTTATGGTCATTGAGAGACTGCTCTACAAAAGCACTTCTTCTCTCAGAGTGTACTTACACTGCATGATAGGTAATTGGCAACTTCTTGGAAGGTACTTCACCCATCTAGCACTTACCTTCAGTTGCATTTCCCAGCTGCCAGCCTTCACCATGGCAAGGGTGCAGCTTTCTGCTGCTGCACCTTCCACTCCTACTGAGGAGCAAGAGCAGAGGCCACTCCACTGCCAACAGTTCCACCAGGAGCAAGAGCAAAACCAGTAGCAATACCAATTGCCTTCCCCTCAGCTGCATTGCACCCTCCGCAGGGCTGATGAGATGGACACCAAATCCAGCTGGAAGGAGGCGACACCCTCCAACACAGGGTCTACAGGCAGAGGACCAGATCTCTTGACATCTCTGAGCACCATTGCCTCACTGCTGATATCTACAGCCTCCTAAAACAAGACCTCCTTCCCAGTGGACCAGGTGGGTACACATTGCCAAAACCCAAGAAGTTGCCTGTCGCTGGAGAGTCAGAGCCCCCGACTCCTCTGGGTCCCTGCCTATCGCCAAGTAGGATTTCCTCTTTTTTTTGGCAAGGAGAGAGGCGTGAGTGTTCGAACTGGCTTGTGTGGTGAGGAACAAAGGACACTATTTGTGGAGGGAGACTGTGAAGCATGGATGCCAGAGGCAATAATCTGAGGTTGAGTGTGCATGATGGCAGTTTGGATGGGGATGTGAGGTGCCTGGAGAGAGAGGAATGAGTGGAACTGCTTGGTGCATTGGCCTGAGGAGTGCCGTACAGGAAAACACTGGGGAAATCAGAGTGAAAATCAGAGTAGGGCCTTGCACCTGAAAATGTTCCTCTACTTATCTTTCCCGCCCTGCTGATGCCCTGGATCCTTGAGATGTGCTGTTTCCAGGTTGGAGGGTGCAATGCTCTTGTTGCTGATTTCCTCAGACAATTCCATCCATGCCTGCTTGGTTGGAGAGGTTATCCTCTTCCTCCTGTCCTTGAGAAAGATTCCCTTGCTGCAGTCATTCCAATCCTGCAGGAAGACCTCCAGGTAAGGGTGAGAGATCCAGGGAGCAGCATTTCCAGGTCTCCTCTCCATTTAACACATGCTGCAGTCCCTTTGATTAGAAATCATTCCTTTGACAGAATGGACACATTGTACGGAATCGTCCCGGATTTGCACTATGTGCAGTAAGTGGGCGGGTAAAACGTTTCACTTGCCAGCCGCAATGGCAGGTTTCACACCATACCATCCCAAACCCGCCACATTATTTATACATTCCTAGGAACACGCTGTTTCCATGGCAGGTGGGCTCCGATTCACCTGCCACACCGTCACCTCGCCACTTCATCATGCCAGGCACCACATTTAAAGTACAGCCGTGCTCAGTGCTTCCAGCCCAGGGCTGCAGCAAAGAAGACATGGCCACGAAAGGCAAGGAGACTGCAGCTCTCAAGTGCCTTTTGGACACTGTGGAGGCCCGCTACGATGTCCTCTACCCCTGCTCTGGCTGCAGGAGGGGCAGCAACGTTACCACTGCAGCTTGGTAGGCGATGGCAGTGGTGATCAGTGCCAGTGTTGCACAGAAGAGGTTAGCCATCCATTGCAGATAGAGGATGAATGATCTCATCCAGGGTATGGCAACTATCTCATCACTCTAAACTCACACACTCAAGCCCATCACACATTCACTGGCATCTCACTCACTGCCAGCTCAAGGGACATCATCACCCATTCTCACACACACACCGTCACATGTCCATCTGGCCTCAATTCCTCTGGAGACTGCCTCCTCAGCCCTCACCATCTTGTGGTCACTTGCACAGATCAACATGTGCCCCCACACACACACCCTGGGCTACCCTCCTTCCCCAGTACAGCCCTCGTCGTGCAGCCTCTTCCCTTGTCTGAGGCCACTTCTCCCCCTTCCCCAAGCAAATCCTAGCCCTGCAGCCATTGAAAAGTCACCCATATATGGCTGATCTGATAGGTAGAGACCTACCCGTGAGCCCCCTAAAAGTGATGTGGTGCTGTCTGTGAAGCCTGGTGCTGATGACTGCGAGTGCTGACCGAAGCAAGATAGGCAAACAAACCTTGAAGTCCCAAGTGAAGTGCAGCCCACCAGGTACATGTCGCTTATGTGCTGTTACGAAACATGTCAGTGCGTTTTCCCACCGATGTGGGTGGATGACCCAGCATGGCATGGGTGTTTGATTCCGGTGGCCCAGCCTTAAAATGATATGCTGGTGTAATGTAATGAGGTTTCTGACCCCAGAGAACGCGGTCTGCCATCGGCGGGCTGAGCGGACGATTGCGAACTGGTTTCACGCCGTTGTGAAACTGACCGCACCATATTGTCCACTCATTCCACCGAACATGCCCGACGCTAGTGTGCAAGGAAATTCCCGGCCATCATTTGCCCGAGAAGTGGAATAATAATGCTATTGCTTTGTGAAAGAGCCTTGACATTCCACAGGGACTAACTAGAAGATGCCAATATAAGGTGATAGGCAAAAGAACCAGAAGCGACATGAGGAAAAACTTTTTTTACGCAGTGAGTGGTTAGGACGTGGAATTCACAGCCTGGGATTTTCCTTGCACACTAGCATCAGGCATGTTTGGTGGCATGAGTGGACAGTATGGTGTGGTCAGTTTCATGACGGCGTGAAACCAGTTCCCGATCGTCCACTCAGCCAGTGGAGGCAGATTCAATGATGGCTTTCAAAAGCATATTGGATATTTACCAGAAGAGCAAAAAATTGCAGGGCTACGGCAAAAAGCTGGGGGTGAGGCTGGGAGGGGAATGAGTGTGTGGGACTAGCTGAGTAGCTCTTACAGAGAGCCAGCACAGTCAGAAAAGGCCAAATGGACTCCTTCCGTGCTGTAATCATTCTGTGATTCTAAATGGACAAGGTTCTATCCACTGACTCCAAAATTGAAAGAGTATTTCAGGTCATTTCTGCAATCTGAATCAGAGTCATAGGGTCATAGAGGTCTACAGCACAGAAAAAGGCCCTTCGGCCCATTGAGTCTGCGCCGGTCAAACAAGTACCTAACTATTCTCATCCCATTTTCCAGCACTAGGCCCATAGCCTTGTATGCCAATGGCATCGCAAGTGCACATCCAAATACTTCCTAAATGTTATGAGGGCTTCTGCCTCTACCACCCTTTGGTGGTAGAATGAGTTTCAGATTCCCACCACCCTCTGGGTGAAAAAATTCTTCCTCACATCCCCTCTAAACCTCCTGTCCCTTACCTTAAATCCAAGCCCCCTGGTTATTGATCCCTCCACCAAGGGGAAAAGTTCCTTACTCTCTACCCTATCTATGCCCCTCATAATTTTATACACCTCAATCATGTCCCCCCCTCAATCTCCTCTGCTCCAGGGAAAATAACCCCAGTCTATCCAATCTCTCCTCATAACTAAAACTCTCCCGCCTAGGTTACATCCTAGTAAAGCTCCTCTGCGCTCTCTCAAGTGCAATCACGTCTTTCAAACAATGCGGATTCCAGAACTGCACGCAATATTCTAGCTGTGGCCTAACCAGCGTTTTATACAGTTCCAGCATAACCTCCCTGCTGTTACATTCTGTGCCTTGGCTAATAAAGACAAGTATCCCATATGCCTTCTTAACCACCTTATCTACCTGTCCCACTACCTTAAGGGACCGGTGGACATACACACCAAGGTCCCTCTGATCCTTGGTACTTCCCAGGGTCCTACCATTCATCGTCCTCACTAGTTACCACCCCACCAATTTTCGTGTCATCCGCGAACTTACTGATAAACCCTCCTACATTCATGTCTAATCGTTTATATATACCACACACAGCAAGGGACCCAACACCGATCCCTGTGGAACCCCACTGGACACAGGCATCCAGTCACAAAAACACCCCTCGACCATCACCCTCTGCTTCCTGTCACTCAGCCAATTCAGGATCCAATTTGCCAAATTGCCTTGGAGTTGAAGGACAAAGTAGCATAACAATTATGAACAGAGGAAACTATTTGGTTCCTGACTGCACTGTATTTTTACCCCTCTGAGAGCTAATGTTACATAGTGCTCAATTTCTAACCTCCTCCCCAAGCAAATCATTTTTCCTTTTTCCTTTAGACTCTTTCATATTTCTCTCTTTTTATTAGTTACTCATATTCCATTCACACATTGCATGAATAATTTTCTTTTAATCTCCTCCATTATGTAACTGGTACTCATCTTGAGATCTGTAGCCTTCAATTTATTAATAATCTATCAACGTTTACCTTGTCTATTGCTTTGATTGTCATAGTTAACCAGAGGCAAAATTTAAATTCAATCTGGTACTGAAGCAAAGGTAATTAATGTTGAACCTTGTAATGAATATCTTGTAATGCATCCTTTTTTTGTGAGTTCCAATCTGGGAAAAAAAACAATGAGACAGGACATGTCAGATGTTGCCACACCCTTGCAATTATTCAGCTGTACCCATTTTAGGTTTGTGCATCTGATCAGAGCTCTTGCTTTTCCAGCAGTTTCCCACTCTTGTCAAGCAATCCTTTGTCTTGAAATAAATGTTACAATGTCTGTCTGAACATTTAAATACAATTGCGTAATATGAAAATAAATCTGGTAGGGCTGTATGTTTTCCTTAGTTGTTTTATGTTTAGGGAGCAGCTTTCTGTGTGAAGTTTGAAAACATTATTGTCTGATTATAGAAGGAAACCTTCTAAAAGTAAAGCTGAGCCATGTTATTAGATGAAAAAGTACAAAACATATAAATAGAGAATCATAAGGTCAGGCAAGGTGATACAATCTCAAATTTTAATATCAACTCATTGTACTTGTTTGTTCAGTTTGTGAATTTATTGTGCTTAACACACTGTCACATATGCCTGATTCTGAGCACATACTTTGACAGCTTCCTGCTGTTTCTATGACGCACAGATCACCAATAAGATCACTAAATATCTTGTCTTTAGGCCCCCATAGAAAAATGTGTTGGTGCATAATTGTCTATGCAGATACAACCAACACAGATGCTAAAAACCAAACTGAAAAAGTAAAGTGAAAATGGGAGAGGGTGAGAGAAACAGCTATCCTAAAAAGTTATTCTGTTAGTACGCCGATGATGACAAAGTGGTCCTGCTATTTATTGGGTGGTGAGGTGTGGGTGGGGGGTTGGAGGCAGGGGTGCTTTTTTGCTTTTGGGAAACCTGGAATCATGGGTTCCCTCAAGTTCTGTTGAATTTAAAAGGACTTGATTAGTATTTCCGTCTCATTTTCCTGACTTCAGTCAGCCAGATTGAGAGACTGTGGGCTGGGTTGACGGAGTGCTGGGAGGGAGGGTGTGGGTAGGGCAGTAGCATCAGGCTGCAGCTGAGACGCAGAGAAAAAGGGGGACTGGGAAAGATTGGAAGGACTGGGTTGGTGGGAAACTGGAAGAGTCAGAGGGGGAAGTGTGGTGGGGGTGAGATCGGAAAGGTCAGGGATAAAATCAGATGGTTGGTGTCAGATTGGAGGTCACCACTGGAGAACAGAGGAGGGAAGGAGGAATCAAAAAGACTGGGGTGGGGAAGGGTGATGTTCTGGTTCAGGTAGACATTGTGGCTCGTGATGGGGTGGTGGGCAGTGTTCGAAAAGGCAGGGTCAGTGAGAGATCATGGCTCAAAGAGGTCAGATTGCAGGAGGTGGGAATGGCAAGTATTGAGGGTCTTGGGGGATGTGCTGGTTGGTTTGATGGGCTGGAGGGAAGGACTCTTGCACCTCCTGGCAGACAGGTAGGTCTGAAAACACACTTACTTCCAGATCCAGCAGTCCATTCCTCCCGTCAGCTGCTGGATTTCTTGAGGCCCAAGACGAACTAACTGAAAAATAGAAGTAATATTGAAGACTTGCAGCCCCATTAAAATACCTAAGTGAGGGACTTTCCTCTTGGAAGCCCCCACCTCTCCTTGCCCACCAATCCCTGTCCCAAGACCGTAATTTAGAAGCCTCACGCCACTTGAGTTTGGGTGTGAGATTTTTAACATTTTAACATCCCATCTGTTTTTGGATATTAAAATTCCCCCAATATGTCACTCAGCCATGCTTAATATTGGTTGGTTGATGTAGGGGCAGTACTGTTGGGCTTAGCAGGATTGGCAGGGAAGATAAATGGGTTGAAGGGTAGTTCTTGCTCATGATCATTGGCCAGGGATTCATCCTGGAAAATGAGGATATGTGCACATCAAATAAGAACAGGCTTCTCCCTTTGGGGAGAGAAGGTTAGGGGGAGATGAACCTTAATAGAGGTGTTCAAAATCATGAAAGATTTTGTATGTAAGCAGAAATTGCTCACACTGCCAGAAGAGACAGTAACGAGAGGACACAGATCGAAGGAGATTGACAAAAGAACTGGAGGCGCCATGAGGAAAAATAAATTAATGTTGTTTTGATCTTGACTGCATTGACCGAAAGGGGTGGTGGAAGGGAATTGGATAAATCTTTCAAGAGGAAATATTTGTAGGGATATGGGAAAAGCGGTGAGGAAGGAGACTAATTGGATAGCTATTTCCAAGAGCTGGCACAGGCACAATGAGCTGAATAGTCTCCTGTGCTGCATCGTTCTGTAATTCTATGGGTGGGCTCACCGAAGCATCTGTGATCTCTCTATAATCAAAGTAGCCTGTGTTAATCGCTATCTAGGCTGGCAATAAAGAACAGCTATTTGAGTGAGACACTGTAGGGCATTTATTGCCTTGCAACTGTATCCAAGGATGAGTAAACCTTTCCAGGAGCAGAGAAAACTAAAAAAAAATGTTGGGCTTGTTTCTCGTGATATTCTGCCCTACACTTTATTGTAGATTTGAAACATGTAAGTATATCCCTGCGATTCCCCACGAAACAATTTTCCTGTCTGATTCCCTTTGGTTTGCTCATATAGCAGCGAATGAGATGTTGGAGCAACTTTATGCACTGTCCCTGTAGATCAAGAACAGTGTGTGCTACACAGAACCAAAAGAACAGAGGAAAACAAGATACAGTAAAGCTAGCTTGGCCTGGAAAAGAATAGGTAGAGAAAGAGAAAATGAAAAATAAATGCCATCAGTGGATTTTTATGTGTGTCTTATTTTCACAACAGACCTTTTGTTTCAGAAATAAAGTAATTGAATGTTAATTTTAAAATGGCTTACAGAGAAGCAGGTAGGATATTAAGGTTTGTTGTTAAGTTCCCTTGTGAACTTACCCAATTGACAGTAGTTTTCTATTTGCCCTGAATGCTGAGGCAATAAATGAAGGCCTATTCATTAATGCTGAACTATGTGCATGTGCCGCTGTGAGGCTGAAGTGTTTAGAAAAAAAAATCATTAAGTACTGACTGCTCTTATGTCAAGAGGACTAGATGAACAGGGCAAGAGGATGCAGTAAGCATCTGTGTCTAAAAATAAAGAAATAATGGACACAGAAGGATCTGTTTCCTGTTTGTAACAATAATTCTGAGGCTGCATAGGGATGTGATTTTTGAGGTTAAGGTTTGGATTGAGGCAGGGTTAAAAGTTTGAACAGTTCTGATTACCTTCAGCTCTGATAACAAGCTGAAGTGAATTACATTTTATTGATTACCACTGCAATTGCTGAAGAACTGTTTTTAGTTTTTATTCGATCAATTTAAAAACTAACATTTGCAGCAATGCCATTTCTGCCAATTGAAAAAAAAATCTGGAAATGTACATAACATAAATGTATTACATTAGGGCCAAAAATAGGCAGCCCATCAGGCCCAGTGCACTCATACTGTAACTCTGACAAGGTGTGTGGTAGAAGGGCCAAGGCTTAGGTTGGGATCCAGATACTGGGCAGAATCTTGTGGAGGCAATGGGGTTCTCCGCCACCGGTTGGAGAGCTGATGAGAGCCTCACATTGCCTCTTTTTTGGGAAGGCCTGCTGCATCCTGGGCCACAGGCACTTGACAGGCCAGCAGTGAGCCTTCACTGGATAAGGACCCCAGGGGCAGAAGTTCACTCACTGAGAGCTGCCAACTATTAAATGGCAGCACCAATGGGGAGGTGTTGGCAGCTGCTGGTACGACACCCACGAGGCCTCAGATTGAGGAGGAACCCAGGCAGAGGTGAGTAATGAGGGGAAGGGGGGTTTGTAGGGGATGGGCGTTGGCAGTATGGGCAGGGGGTTGGCTCTCAGACCCCACCCCCCCACTCTACTCTGTCAGGCAAGCATGCCAGAGTTTACTTGTCATGCTCCCTACATGGCGAGTCCCCTGCCCACTGCTTGTTTAATACCAGTGGCAGCAGGATTAATTGCCCACTTAGGGGCCTCAGTTGGCAGTGGGATGAGAAGGCCCTCCAGCTGTCTGTGGGCTGTGCATTTTTGCTGTGCTTTCGGCATCTGGGAAATATGGCTGCCCAACATCTGCCCCAAGCGGACCCACCAGTACCATAGGAACCAGTAGGAACATAGGAAGAGGAGCAGGTCATTTTACCCCCTTGAGCCTGTTCTGCCATTCAATGAGATCCTAGCTGATCTGCAACTTGACACTATCTACTCACTCTTGTACGATTTCCCTTAATATCTTTGAGAAACAGGTCTATCAGTCTCATTTTTAAAACTAACAATTGGTCCACCATCAACTGCCATTTTGCAGAAGAGAGTTGCAAACTTCTGCCAATCTTTGCATATAGAGATGAGTTTTCATTTCATACCTGATATGTAGGCTATGTTCCTTGCTCTTATATTCCCAAACCAGAGGAGCTGGTTTTTCTGTCCACCCTGTGTTCACCATTTGGATGGAATCTTCCACTGCCCTTGAAAACTCCAGTGCCAGATATCACAGCAGGCACATTCTGACACTTAGGGCAGAATTGTACAGCGTTGGGTGTCATGGCAGGCAGTGGGGGAGGAGAACAACTCGGTGTGTGGGTCATTCGATGGTTCCTGACATGGCGGAACGCGAATCCTGCTGGAGTCTGGCGGGAACCCGATTTGTATCCTGGTAAAGGGATGCAAAGTAAGGCCTGACCGGAATCAGCCCCCCACGCCCGATTTTCCGTTACACCAGCGGGAAAACAGGCTGGCCCAGAACACATCTGGACAAGTGTGACGTGCAGAAGTCGGAATTTACCATTGGCGCCTTGCTTAGATCATAGAGACACCTGAGGAGAAGAAGATATTGGAGCCCTACAGCTACTGGACCCTGGAGGAACACATGCATCACATGCTGGGCGGATTCTCATGGACATGGCACTGCTGCAAAGCAGCTCACGGAAGCTGGGAGGCCTCTGTTGATACTTCAGGTCTGCTTCAGAACATCATGGTCTTGGCCACGGGTTGCTATGGATGATCGGCGAGGCAGGAAGAGGAAAGTCTATCTGAGTGGGAGAAGAAGGTATACCAGAAAGGTGATGGGATTGGGAGGAGAGGAAGGTCTAGGTTTGACTGGAACAGGAGAGAATGTTCAGTACCATTTGCCACTCTTCAGATACTGAAGTTATCCATGATCCAAATGCAGCAAGACCTGGACGATATCCAGCCTTGGGCTGACAAATAGCAAGTAACACATGCGTCACACAAGTGCCAGGCAGTGACCATCTCCAACAAGAGAGAATCTAACCATCACCCCTTGATGTTCAATGACATTACCATCACTGAATTCACCCACTATCGGCATCCTAGGAGTTACCATTGACCAGAAACTAAACTGGACTAGCCATATAAATACTGTGGCTACAAGAGTAGGTTAGAGGCTAGGAGTCCCACTTCTCCTGACTCCCCAAAGCCTGTCCACCATTTACAAGGCACAAGTCAGGAGTGTGTTGGAATACTCTCCACTTGCCTGGATGAGTGCAGCTTCCACAACACTCAAGAAGCTTGACACTGTCAAGGCCAAAGCAGCCCGTTTGATTGGCACCACTTCCCCATCATTCACTCCCTCCACCACCGACGCACAGTAGCAGCAGTGTGTACCATCTACAAGATGTACTGCAGGAATTCACCAAGGCTCCTTAGATAGCACCTTCCAAACCCACGGCCACTACCATCTAGAAGGACAAGGGCAGCAGATAGATGAGAACACCACCACCTGGAAGTTCTCCTTCAAGTCACTCGTCACCCTAACTTGGAAATATATCGCCATCTCTTCATTGTTGCTGGGTCAAAATCCAGGAACTCCCTACCTAACAGCACTGTGGGTGTACCTACACCACATGGGCTTCAGCAGTTCAAGAAGGCAGCTCACCACCACCTTCTCAAGGGCAACTAGGGACGGGCAATAAATGCTGGCCCAGCCAGTGAAGGCTACATCCTGTGAATGAATTAAAAAAAGGGAGACGTACTGGGGTGGGTGAGATTGGGAGTGGGGGTGACGAAGGTATCGGGGTGGGGGGTGAGGTTGGGAGTGGGGAGAAGGGAATAGGGGGAGAGGAGGGTGTAACAGGGGAGAATGCAGCAAGTGGGGACGTATGTGTAAAGGAGGGAGTTTGGAAAGAGGATGGAGTTTGGAGGGGGGAAGTAGTTTGGAGTGGGGATGGAATTCAGAGGGGGGTAAGCGTCTGGGGGGAGGAAGATGTCTAGGAGGAGGAGGGAGTTCAGAGAGGGGAAGGTGTCCAGGGGCGGGAGTGAGGAGGAAGTAAGGGTGGGGGGATGTCTGGGTGAACATGCAAGGGAGGGGTCTGTGGAGCCAATGACGGCTTCCTGGGGAGCGAACTGAGGGTGGATGTGGTAGGAGGGAATGATGAGTATGAGAGGGGGCAGAGCGAGCCAATGGGCTGGGAGGGTGAGGGTGCATCGGTAGCGGTAGAAGAGTTGACGAGGGTAGTTGGTGCGAATTCGGAGGCAGCCACAGACCCAGGAGGTGGGAAGGAGGAGGTCAGGGAGGCCCATTTGGATTGGGGTGGGATTCTCAGGAAGGTAGGGATTGTGCACGTTCACCTGGACATCCTGGAAAGACGTGGGTTTGGGTTGGTAGGTAACGGTGGGGAGGTGGAAGGTGATGCCAACAGTAGTGAGGGAAATTACATGGGTGACTGGAGGAGGGGAAAGGACAGGGCAGTTGACAATAAACTCGACAGCTACAATTTTGCAGAATTTGAAAGTGAGCGGAGCCTCATGTTGGACAGGAACAGGTGCTACATGGCAGTGTGATCAGTGGTTGGGTGGAGATGCAGGTCAGCTCAGATGGACAACTGAAAGAGAGCCCCAGCAGACAGCATTGAAAATGCTTGGGACAGTGAGATTAGTGTGATGGACGAAGGCCCCATGTGCATGGGAGAATGCTTGTGCGAGGCTCCGAAAGGCCCTGCCACACACACATTTCTCCCTCCAGAGTCACTCATGGTCCAGCTGTGTGCAACTGAACTGCTATTGGGGGGGCATGCAGTGGGTGCACTCTCAAACCCTGTCAATGTAGCTGAAAGACAACATTACATATTATTCAATGTAAGTGAATATATTTTCAGATTATAAACCAACAAAACCTGTTCACCCATGCAACCACCTGTGATCAGAATTTCTTAACTTTTCTATGCCTACCACTTCTAGGTGCTGCCCTGATGTCCTCAGCAGTGATGGAGACAGCCTGTGGAATGGTTGCCCTGTTGCATCTGATGACTTGGACATGTGTCCTCTGGAGAGCCGAGGCCTGGAGGGCCCGGCTTGCTTTGGCTGTCCTCCCGTGGGCCAGCTGCTCCCTCTGCGGTGACAGAGGACGAGGTTGAGAGGGGTCACAGGCAAAGGGGTCTCACAGGGAACGGACAGCCTCTGAGGTTCCTGATTGGGTGACCCAGGGGTGTCCAGCTGCTGCTTCACCTCCCTTCAGGTGCCTGAGGGCCCTGGCCTGACTCCTTGAGGGGAAGGAGCGCCTGGAGGATGTCGAGGTGCCCCGTTTCCCTCTCATGTTGCCACTGCAGGAACTCACCCATGGTTCCTGCAATCGAGTGCATGTCTGCAAAATCTCTGCGTTCAGCTGGACCAGGGTCTTCGTGGCATCCACCATCCTTCCCATGGAGACCTCCATATGCACACATGTGGGCACCGCTTCATCAGAGAGCAGGCAGACGCTGTGATGACTGTCACTTTTAAGATCAACTCAACTGAGTAGGGGTCACGTGATTTGTTCAACCAGTGTATGGCTAGCACGGGGGAGTAAATTCAATGGAGGGGTTTCCTAGGAAAATTTTTTTAAAAATTCATTCATGGGATGTGGGCTTTGCTGGCTGGGCCAGCATTTATTGCCCATCCCTAGTTGCACTTGAGAAGGTGGTGGTGAGCTGCCTTCTTGAACTGCTGCAGTCCATGTGGTGTAGGTACACCCACAGTGCTGTTAGGAAGTGAGTTCCAGGATTTTGCCCCAGCGACAGTGAAGGAACGGTGATATGAGGGGCTGGCTGGTTACAAACAGCCATGGACGCTCTTGTATAAATAAAGTTTGTTTTGTTTGACCAAGGAACCTCACAGAGCATGTTTCGGCATTTGGCGATGAGGAAAAATCTATCCTGGCACTGTCTCCATCTGTGAGTATCGCGTTTCATCGACAACTGTGAATAGGAAATTATATTACTCACTGAGATGCTGCTTTTCAGCTGATAGACTGATATGACTGCTCTGCAGAGGATTGGGGTCATTTCCAACTGAAACCTCCAGTCATAATGCAACTTTTCAGTTTAACTCACGAGTGAGAACCCTGGGGTAGTCGATTGCGATGTACATTGTGAAACTCAAACAATTATCAGAGTGTTGCAATTTTGGTACGATGCTAAGTGACTTGCTGCGGAATTGATTAGTCTGAGGCATGTGTAATGATACTATACAATTGTTAGCGGAATCTGATATTGATTTCAAACGCTCGATGGAGATTGCACTTGCCATGGAAAGCGCTGCGGTAGATACATTGGAACTGCAGGTTACGCAAAGTGACGCCATGCACCAGTTAGAGCCGGAACCAGCAGCCAGCCGTGGCACCAAATCGACCAAGGCCATTGGAAAAAGGGTAGCAGTTCCAGGAAACTACAGAACTAAAGATACAGCGGAGTCAGTGTAAGATCCAATGTTATTGATGGAGTAACCACACTCCTGAATCTTGTTGATTTAAGGAGGCTGAATGCCATATTGTGGGAAAAAAAGACACCTGAGGAGAAATGCAGGGCTAGTTCCAGGCAGTCGAATAGCCAATCCAACAAGATGTTACAAGTACACAGTGTGGAAGACTCTGGTACCAGTAATATTTACTCTCTTTCCAATCTCAAGGATGTTAAGCCAGACCCAATCTCTGTAACACTCTGTGTAAATGGGAAGCCTCTGAATATGGAAGTAGATACATGTGCATCAGTCATTGTGATGGGTGAGCACACATTCCAGTGTCTGAGAGGGGGTGTCCAGCCTTTAAATTTAGAGCTCTTCAGCCAAGCTGAAAACATACACCAGAGAAGAAGTAAAGGTGAGGGGTTCCACCATTATAACTGTAAGCTGTGGACAGCAGCCTGCCCAACTACCTATCGTAGCAGTAATGGGTGAAGGACCAAACCTTCTGGGCTGTGACTGGCTCAAGAAAATAAAGTTAAATTAGGCTGATATTTTCCAGGTGAGGGCAGGGAGATTGTCAGAGTCGTTAAGAAAATATGACAGTGTCTTCCGGGACGAGTTAGACAAAATTAAGGGCTTACAAGCAAATATCCAAATGGATCCGGAAGTTACCCTTGATTTTTCAGTGCAAGATCCGTACCCTATGCTCTGTGTGAGAAAGTAGAGGCTGAACTAAAGAGGTTAGAACAACTCGGTATTATCCAGCCGGTTCAGCTTTCAGAATGAGCTGCACCCATTGTCACCGTTTTGAAGCCTGACAAGACTACTCGCATTTGTAGTGATTACAAACAAACCTTCAATCAGGCTGCAAATCTGGACAAGTATCCTCTTCCATGAATTGAAGATCTTAATGCGAAACTGGCCGGGAACCAGTCATATACCAAGTTGAACATGAGTCACGCCTACAAACAACTTGAGTTTGATGACGGTTCCTGAGGATATGTCATAATAAATACCCAAAAAGGGCTTTTTCAATACATGTGCCTGCCTTTTGGTGTGTTTTCAGCATTTGCAATATTCCAACGCACAATGAAGAGCTTACTACAGGGCTTGCCACAGGTTGTTGTGTACCTCAATGATGTACTCATCACTGGGGCCATGGAGGCCAAAAGTCTGGCAAATTTAGAGGAGGTGTTAAAAAGATGTCAGGAGGCTGGAGTTCGTCTCAAGAAAGAAAAGTGCACTTTTCAAGCCAGAGGGGTGATTTCCCTGGGACACAGGATCAATGCTCAAGGGCTACCCCATGTCGAGGAGAAAGTCAGGGCCATAAAAGAAGCTCCTTCCCCCACAATCGTGTCTGAATTTAAATCGTTTCTAGTAATAGTTAATTATTATGGATGGTTTTTGCCAAATCTATGCACTGTGCTGATCCCCCTAACACACCCAACTAAAGAAGCTCCACCGCTGGTTTTGGGGAATTCCTCAGGAAATGGCTTTCAACGCGGTGAAGCAATTGCTGCAGTCTTCAAACCTACTTACTTTTACATTTCAACCCTTCGAAGGAACTAATACTGACGTGTGATGCCTCTACATACGGCGTTGGGGCAGTGTTGTCCCATAAAATGGCTGACGGCTCAGAGAGGCCGATAGTGTTCTTGACACATATCCTATCAGTAGCTGAGAGAGGCTATTCACAAAGTGGAAAAGAGAGCCTATCAGTTTTTGGTGTCAAAAAGTTCCATCAATATCTACATGGGAGACACTTCACTATTTGTTTCAGACCACAAGCTGCTATTGGGCAGTGAACAAAGCTATTCCACTGATAGCCCCTGTGAGGATTCAGGGGTGGGTATTGATCCTGGCCGTATTTGAATATACCTTCAAACACCGACACATTGCAAATGTCTTGAGCCGCCTGTCCTTGAGACAAAGTATTACATGTACAGCTATTCCTCAAGAAATTGTCTTGTCCTTATACCTTTTTGAATATGCTACCAGTCAGTGCGAAAAAAAATCAAAGCCTAGACCAGACGGGATCCACTGTTAACTGGAGTACGATATAAAATCCTTACGGGATGGGGAACTGAGGCAGTTTCAAAAGACATGAAACCCTACTCCCATCTGTACACATGAACTTAGTTGTCAAGATGGTTTTGTGATATGGGGAGTGCAAGTGGTCGTTCATGTGCCGGGCTGGAAGCTACTCCTGATGGAATGACACAGTAGCCACCCTGCTATCTCAAATGAAAATGTTAGCCAGGAGTTATGTGTGGTCGCCTGGAATCGATACTGATATTGAGAACATAGTGAGACTCTGCAACAGTGCCAGTTGCAGCAAAACCTGCCAGCCACAGCTCCACTACACCCTAGGGAATGGCCTGGGTGGCCATGGGCCCGCATCCATGTAGATTTATGTAGGACCATTTATGGGTGCAATGTTTCTCCTCATAATTAATGCACACTCTAAGTGGATAGAAATTTTTGAGGTGAAAGCACTGACATTGATGACAATCATCGAAAAGCTGAGGCATTGTTTTGCAACTGATGGTTTGCCTGAAGGAATCATGTCCAATAATGGGGCGTTCCTGAGTGCGGAGTTTCAAAACTTCATCATTCTCAATGGTATATAAAACATAGAGACAGCACCCTACCACCCAGTGTGGAACGGCTTAGCCGAGAGAGCCATCCAAACTTTTAAATCTGGTATGAAAAAACTATCAGGTGGATCTTTAGCAACAAGCGTCTCACATTTTCTGCTGAGTTACCGTCCCACCCCACACATAACGACAGGTGTTCCTCCTGCTGAAATGTTAATGAAACATCATCTCAGGACGAGGTTAATTCTTGTGTTTCCAAATTTGCGGGGGAAGGTGGAGCCAAATCAGTGTAACCAGAAAAGAAGTCATGATTCTCACAAAGCTAGGAAGTTTTTGACTAATGAAAATGTGTATGTGAAAAACTTTGTTCGTGGTCCTAGGTGGATTCCCAGAAGGGTAGTCTCTGAGACCGGACCTCTTTTGTATCTTAAGGATAGAGGGGCAGATCGTTCGGAAGCATGTTGACCATTTGAGGTGGTAGAGAGACATTCTCACAGTCAGTGTTACCACCGAGTGTTGGTGAACTTGTGTACACCGAAGATTCTGGCCAACCTCTAATAAACGTCAAGGACATCGCTGTGGAAGTTAATGATAATGAATTGTTCTGTCGAAGGGTCATGAGGACTCGAAACGTCAACTCTTTTCTTCTCCGCCGATGCTGCCAGACCTGCTGAGTTTTTCCAGGTAATTCTGTTTTTGTTTTGTCCGTACCAAATGTAGCTGTGAGCCCATGGCGGCTGGAACAGAGGACTGCAAGTGAGCAGGAGGCAACCTGTCTCTGTGCCCGCAAGAGGAGGAGCTCTGAGCAGTCAGGAGCAGAGCCCATAGGCCCACTGGAAAGGGCCAGGACTAAGTAGGAGCTGGTGGTCCTCCAGGAGGTACCCGTTAGCACAATTCCGGAAAATGTCGATCCTGTAGAAGCCTCACGATCTGTCAAACTACGCCACTCAACGCAAATTTGAAAATTACCCCAAAGGCTTAATTTATAACTATATTTGTAATTATTTCTAGAATTGAAAAAATTCTTTGTTCAATTGTATAAAGCAATTGTTAACTGAAAAGATGTACCAAGGAGTTAAGTGGGGAGGGGTGTGATGACTGCCACTTTAAGATCAGTTCAACTGAGTAGGGGTCACGTGGTTTGTTCAACCAGTGTGTGGCTAGTGCGGGGGAATAAATTCGAGGGAGGGGTTTCCAAGGAAAAAAATGGTTGTGAGGGGCTGGCTGGATACAAGCAGCCATGGAAGCTCTCGTGTAAATGAAGTTTGTTTTGCTTGGCTAAGAAGCCTCCCAGAGCATGTTTCTACAGATGTATTCCTCCGAATCGTGTGCCACTCTGCTGAGGGCTTCCAACAGCAATGCGTGATGTTTCCCACCTTCTGCTGACTCTCCATGAAGGTCAAATCTAGAGGCTTGTCATCGGACTTGGACCTCACAAATGCCTCTTCCCCAGCAAACCTCCAAGTGCCGGGGAGCTCGGCTGAACTTGCTTCCTTCTGCAACAGACATTTCCATGCAGTGACCACCAGATTGTGAACCTGAGCCTGCTCTAGATCTAGGTCCCACCGAAGTGTGTGTCTCTGTGCTGGCAGAGGGTGTGGGTAAGCACTGTGACCGGTCTTCCAGGCTGCTTATTTCCAGCTCTTCAGTGAAGGAGGTGTCCTCCTGACTGGATGTGAGGACCCGGATGGAGCTGAGGGACTGGCTGGCTGAGGGCATCAGTTGCTTGGCAGAGCTCCCTGTGAACCAAAGTAGAGATAATTAATGTATGGCAGCAGAGTCAAAAGCAGGAGAGAGATTTGAGAGAGGGATGATGTGGTGCAGGATCCTCACGCGGGTGTTTGCTGTCGACCTCACCGTTGTTGCAAGCACAGTCCATGTCCTCACCAGTCAGCCTGAGGGCATGCTCCTCAAAGTGAGTGAGGCACCTAATGTGGGCCACTCCACCCCCTGGTCTGGGGCCTCTCCCTACGGTTGTGAGCCACTTTCTCCTGCATGAAAACAGATGGAGAGAGTGTGAGCAAGACACATGGCAATATGTGGAATGTTTGTGTGATGAGTGGAGCCGTGGGCGGGATGAAGATGTGAGCTCCAGAAGATATGAGCCTGATGGAGATGAGAGGGTGTGTGTGAGATTTAGTGGAGTTGTTTCTTGAGGTGTGAGATCCCTGTGGATGTGTGATGGGTTTGGGAGTGTGAGAGTTGAGAGTGATGAGACCATAAGACATAGGAGCAGAAATTAGGCCATTCGGCCCATTGAGTCTGCTCCGCCATTCAATCATGGCTGATACGTTTCTCAACCCCATTCTCCCGCCTTCTCCCTGTAACCTTTGATCCCCTTACCAATCAAGAACCTATCTATCTCGGTCTTAAATACACTCAATGACCTGGCCTCCACAACCTTCTGTGGCAATGAATTCCATAGATTCACCACTCTCTGGCTAAAGAATTTTCTCCTCATCACTGTTCTAAAAGGTCTTCCCTTTACTCTGAGGCTGTGCCCTCAGGTCCTAGTCTCTCCTACTAATGGAAACACCTCCCCCACGTCCACTCTATCCAGGCCTTTCAGTATTCTGTAAGTTTCAATCAGATCCCCCCTCATCCTTCTAAACTCCGAGTATAGACCCAGAGTCCTCAAACGTTCCTCATATGTTAAGCCTTTCATTCCTGGGATCATTCTCATGAACCTCCTCTGGACTTTCTCCAGGGCCAGCACATCCTTCCTGAGATACGGGGCCCAAAATTGCTCACAATATTCTAAATGTGGTCTGACCAGAACCTTGTAAAGCCTCAGCAGCACATCCCTGCTTTTATATTCTAGTTCTCTCGAAATAAGTGCCAACATTGAATTTGCCTTCCTAACTACCGACTCAACCTGCAAGTTAATCTTAAGAGAATCCTGGACTAGGACTCCCAAGTCCCTTTGCACTCCAGATTTCTGAATTCTCTCCCCATTTAGAAAATAGTCTATGCCTCTATTCTTCCTACCAAAGTGCATGACCTCACACTTGCCCATGTTGTATTCCATCTGCCACTTCTTTGCCCATTCTCCTAACCTGTCCAAATCCTTCTGCAGCCTCCTCAATACTACCTGTCCCTCCACCTATCTTTGTATCATCTGCAAACTTAGCCAGGATGTCCTCAGTTCCTTCATCTAGATCTTTAATGTATAAGGTGAAAAGTTGTGGTCCCAGCACTGACACCTGCGGAACTCCATTAGTCACTGGCCGCCATCCTGAGAAGGACCCCCTTATCCCCAGTCTCTGCCTCCTGCCAGACAGCCAGTCTTCTATCCATGCTAGTACCTTGCCTCTAACACCATGGCTCTTATCTTACTGAGCAGCCTCCTGTGCGGCACCTTGTCAAAGTCCTTCTGGAAGTCCAAGTAGGTAACATCCATTGGCTCTCCTTTGTCTAACCTACTCGTTACCTCCTCAAAGAATTCTAACAGATTTATCAGGCATGACCTCCCCTTGATGAAACCATGCTGACTTTGCCCGATTTTACCATGCATTTCCAAGTATTCTGAAATCTCATCCTTAATGATGGACTCTAAAATCTTACCAACGACCGAGGTCAGGCTAATCGACCTGTAATTTCCCGTCTTTTGCCTCACTCCCTTCTTAAACAGGGGGGTTACTTTAGCAATTTTCCAATCCTCTGGGACCCTCCCTGACTCCAGTGATACCTGAAAGATCACCACCTACGCCTCCACTATCTCTTCAGCTACCTCCTTCAGAACTCTGGGGTGTAATCCATCTGGTCTAGGTGATTTATCCACCTTCAAACCTTTCAGTTTTCCTAGCACCTTCTCCTTGGGGTGGTTGACTTACCCTGGCGGAATGGATGAGAGCATTCATCCTCTTCCTGCACTGGATGACTGACCCCCTCTGCGCTCCAGTGGTGATGACTGCTGCTGATACCGCCGCCCAGGCTGGATTACTGACTCTGGTGGACCTCCTCTGGCCAGAGCAGAGCTAGCGGGCATTGTGGCGGCCTTCCACTGCATCCAGCAAGTGCCCCAAGGAGACGTCACTAAATTTGGGGGCTGCTGTCTTCTTTGTTTTCAGGGCCATCTACCACCTGGAGCAGTCCTGCCCTGAAGACATGAAGTAGGCTGTGCTCTTTGCACTTTGAATATGGCGCCTAGATTGATGAAGTGCTGAGGTCAAGGTGTGGTGTGCAAATCCGAGTCCACCTGCAAACGATCCAGAGCGTTTCATGTGAATGCATTATTAATGAGGCGGGAATAGTTGGGAAGGGGCCGATATGTTGCAAAAACTCACATTACAGCCAGCGGGTAAAACGACTTTTTTCACACACGCTACTGCACTTAGTGCAAAACTGGGACGATCCTGCTTTTAAACCAGAATATTGCCCCCTGGGTGTTCAGCTCCATGTTCCTTCTAATTTACCACATTTTAAAGTTGAAAACCTAGATACAAGTCTTCAGTAGTATCGGTCTCAGGCGACCTTTCACCCACAGCAATTCAGTAGAATTTGAGAAGCAGGTCCTCTAAATAACAATTCGTTAATGCGCGAATGCTACAAATGTTTGGCTTAATGCTAAGAGCAATTTCCATTCTTAAAAGGAATAAGGTACATCAGGAATTAGCGATTAATGATGCTAAGCGGACATTTTAAAAGCTTTACGATTGTAGAAGTGCGTGAGCAAGGGAAAATTAGAAGGGACAAAACAAAGTTTCTGCTAATCGCCTAAGGATGCTGGGTCATCCTTGTGCGATTGTGCTGTTTCAGTGAGAGGTATTGCAGGTAATCCAAGAGATCCATCATCAACAAACATACATGTGGCACAAGTTTAACATTCTTAGGGTGAATTTCTGCAGGGATTATCCTGCAATTCTGCTGCAACTTCAACAAGAAGGCTGGGGAAACCCTGGGAAAAGTCATTTTTCTGGGAGTTCAACAGCTTTTTCACCTAAGTTACAGTAGACAAATGAGAAAACTCGCATGTAAATTCACCCCTTTGATGTACTATCTTAAAGTTCTTTCGATAACTTTGGTAATTTGTAACACAATTTGTTGAATTGTGCTGGATTTTGAAATGGCCAAAATCTTTCTTAATATTGGGCAAACAATGAATTTTAAGTGAGCTTTTGATTTGTTTTGGAAAATGATATTGGTAATAGATCTCAAAAAAATTATGCTGCCAATCTATATTAATTTACCTCTAAACAAGGTTTTCAGGCCATCTTGATTAGTCTGTCAAAAACAGAATTACCCGGAAAAACTCAGCAGGTCTGGCAGCATCGGCGGAGAAGAAAAGAGTTGACGTTTTGAGTCCTCATGACCCTTTCACAGAACTCTGAGACCTGCTGAGTTTTTCCAGGTAATTCTGTTTTTGTTTTGGATTTCCAGCATCCGCAGTTTTTTGTTTTTATCTATTGATTAGTCTGTCTCCTTCTGGGAATGCAGTGTATAATTTACTGCCAATGGTTCTGTGTCTGCAAATTATTAGGATTCGGTTTTACACCTGCAATTCCTCACATGGTGATTTTCTGACATCACTTTTTGTGATTGGATGCCAGGTGCTTCTCCCAAGGTGGGAAATAAAGCCAAGAACAAAAAGTAATTCCTGGGGAGCAGAGCAGCATTGGCAATGGCAGCTTCTAAATTGCTATTGGCTGAAAATGTGCCGTGGGAATGGCGGAGAGAGAAAAGAAAAGAGAAATAGCTGAAAAGAAAAGAGATCAAGACCTTGACTTAAAGGTGGAGGTATTTGCTAGGGCAGTCATTTGATATGACTTCTTAGATTACCTAAATATTTCTGCTCATGGCTGGAGTTTACTTTGTTTTTATTTGAAAATAACTTCCCTATGCATTGGCTCTCTTTTCCTCCACTGGTCTCCCTAGGCCTATCTCCTGTGATTGATGGCTGATCTTCTCTTAGGCCTCTGCGTTATGGCATAGCGGATAGTAAGTGCCGAGCTGCTCAAATCCCAGAGGGAAACTTGAAGTAGCTGCCACAACTGTTCTGCAATTTGTATTTTATTTCGAGATGCATGCCTTGAATTCAGTAGTAATGAGCCCACCAAGACTTAGAGGATTTTTTAAAATAAAACTAATAAAACATTTATTAATAGAAGAAAAGATTTTAAGCACATACATAGGTCTACAAAATACTACTATAATAACTCCTAAATCCCCTAATTAATCTGGCTTCCAGTTACACCTCTATGAAGGCAATAGTAAAATAAAATAGATTTCAACAGATCCAGGCAAAGCACACAATACCCTGGACTGTGATATTCAAAGTGAATTCTCTTAGCTTTGGTTCCTGTAGACAGTAACTTAGTGCACAGAAGCTGGAGGCTTTTCACACATGTTAGATCTTAGAATGCCTTCTCCTTTCATGTAACTTCATCTCCTTTATACATGTTTCTCCCTTTTTAATGTAAATCCCATTGTTCCAATATGTCTTTGCAACTTTACTTTCCTCATAATATAAATCTTTCATAGTGCTCATCTCACCAGTAACCTTGGGAAACATAAACACACTGTTTGGCTTAACTTCTTATGGCTAAGTATAACATCTTACCATCTCTTTGAAATTCAAATTACTCTGGTTTATTTAAAAATGCAAATGTTCCTCACATCTCACGTTCTAAAACTTCAGCCATGTTTATGTATTTGGCATTTCAAACCTAGCTTCCCTCTTGATAACTCAAAAGCTCCAGACTAGCTGTCTGCAATTCTATTAAAACCCACACACACATACATACACACAGAGAAGCTAATCCAAACCCCACTTTTAACCTAGCTTTACAATAAATCACAATAATATTATGAAAATTATTATATTTTCATGGCACTCTGCCAGCACCTTTCTGAGCTTGTTGCCTGAGATGAGTTCAGTACCTTTCTGGAATGATGCATTAGAGAAACGAAAAAAAAAACTTGCATTTATGTAGCACCTTTCATGACCACTTGACATCCCAAAGTGTTTTTTAGCCAATGAAGTACTTTTGAAGTGCCGTCACTGTTGTAGAAAACAAAACATTACTGACATGGTGGAATTAAGCCTGCACAACCCCACTCTTTTTGTAAGTGCTACACTGCTTTGAGCTACTGACCTACATCAAGTGGAAAATCTTTTAGGAAAATGTATCCTTTATCAGTTTAATAGTTGGAGGCACTTCACTTTGAAAGCATTTTCCCCACAGTAAAGTTCTCCTTTATATAGGATTTGTAGCATCACTGTAGCAACTTGTTGGGTTTCCCCAGACACTGGTGAAAGTGAAAGCCTAATAAATAAAACAGAATTAAATCCTCTTATATCAACAAACTTTTATTACAGGCCTCATGAAGATAAAGCTTTCTCTGGCTCTATCCGAAGTTGTGTTTTGAATTCAAGAAAACAGCTTGAGCCTTGACAGGGTGAGCTGAGTTGAGGAGTGGCTTTTGACAGGTCCCTTTGGTTTTCAATAAAGATATCTACTGTGCCGTAAAAACCTGTCTTTATTTTCCATTATTCTTTTCAGTGAGAGCTGCACTAGATGGAGCTGATCATAAACAGCCAGGATGAGTCATTTAAACATAACTGGAGCTTACACCTCAGTTAAGCAGTCAGGAAATTGCTGTATATGCCTGAATATAGAGCTAGGTCCTGGCATTTTGGTCCACAGTTATAATCTATAATCATAGCCTGTTGTCTAAGAACAAAAGGTCTCCAAGGGCAAGACTACAGGGGTGAAATTGGTCCACACCAGCAGGGTGAAACAAACCCATAACCAATCAGCATCCTTTTTTACGCTTAACTAGTTTTTATTTGCTATTGACTTGGAAAATATTGTCAAGGTTTTTAATTTGAAACCAAGTAAAGACAACAGTAAGACCAGGAAACAAATCTCGAAAAACAAGATTGAATTGTTGTTCTATGAATTTTGTCCACTTTGGCAGGAAGATTAGAAAAACAGAATATTATTTAAGTGGAGAGGGACTGCAGAATGCTGTGGTACAAAGGGAATTGCATGCCCTTGTACACAAATGACAAAAGGCTAGCATGCAGGTGCAGCAAGTAATTAGGAAGGCAAATGGAAGGTTGGCCTTTATTGTTGGAGCATGAAAGTAAGGAAGTCTTGCTACAACTATAAGGACAGTGGTGAAACTGCACCTAGAGTTCTATGTACAGTTTTGAGACCAATACTTGTATTGGAGGCAGTTTAGAGTAGGTTTACTAGGTTGATCCTTTGGATGAAGGGGTTGTTTTATGAGAAAATGTTGAAGCGTATAAGAATTGGGCTGGGGGGGGGTTGCTGCTTGACAGGATAGATGCTGAGAGAATGTTACTCAAGGGCGAATCCAGAACTAGGGGTGAGTTTCAAAATAAGGGATCTCTCATTTGAGTCAGAGATGAGGAGGAATTTCTTCTTTGACAGGGCCATTAATCTTTGGAATTTTCTACACAAGAGCACAGTGGAGGCCAGGTCATTGAATATATTCAAGGCTAAGTGAAACAGATTTTTGATCTACGAGAGAATTAAGGTTGTGGGGGGGCAGGCAAGAAAATGGAGTTATGGCCATAATCAGATCAGTCATTCTTGAATGCTTAAGATTCAAGGGATCGAATGGCCTACCCCTGCTTCTCATTCTTACAAACTTCATCGGAATTAAGATCAGGCACTATGGAAGATCGGTGCCAATTCTTGACGAGCCTCTTTCACGTGTCTGGCATGGATAAATTTCACCATCTACATGGGCTTCACAGTTTTGCTTTAATTGTGGTGATTAAAGACTGCCACCAATATTACAAGTTGTAAGATCAGAGTGTGACCTGAGACCTAGGAAGAAAAAGGTAGTGTGGCAAGGGTTGGCAGGATTTGCAGATAAGGAGAAATATTTTGAAATCAATGGGTGCTATTTTGAAAAACTGTTGATAGTGAATTGGTCACACATTTTGTGCCATGGCCAATTTTATTTCCTATTGACTTCTTTGGAAAAGAATATTGCATGCAGTGCAAAATGGACAGCTGATTCATTACTGAGGGTTTTTTCTTATGTGATAAAGGTTAAAATGACCCCCAATGTGTTGATAGATGGGAACCTGCTGCAGGACGTCAAAATCTGGCTAACAGGTGAACGGAACTTGAAGTGAGATGAAAAGCAGGTGGTGGAGTTCTCTATGAGCTCAAGCTTGGCTGAACCTTGGGTGGCCAGCATAGGAATCATCAGGGCAGTTGAACATGGAGGTGGCGAAGTGCTGGATCTGGACTTTGGCAGCAGTAGGAGTAAGACCTGCAATATTGCAGAGGTGGAAATACATGGGTACAGTGATGGACTGGATGCAAAACTTAAAGTTCAGTTTGGACTGAGACAGAACAATGGGGCTCAGTACCATAGGATCATCCTTAGGAAGCACCTAGAAACAAGGATATAATCAAGGGTTAAGATTTGAAATCTTTTACAAAGAAAGTTACTTCTGTCTTGCCAGTGTTGAGTTGGACAAATACCTTAATTTTACAATTAAATTAGTAATATTATGGGAAGACAGGAATTCATCATGTAGGGAGATTATAGTAGTCGGACTCTATGGTGAAAGTGATTTACATTTGTAAATTCAGTTTTTATAATTTCATCCTAAGGATGAAGTCATCACTGCCATCCCTAGTTGCTATGATAAGGGGATGCTGGATCTTCACCTTGAACTTCTTGTAAATGGAATGAATTACAAAGAAACATTAACAAATGAAGTGAATGGGAATGGGCTAGTTTGTGTTAAATAGATTTCAATGTAGGCAAGTATGATGTCATCCACTTTGGACCTAAAACGGATAGATCAGAGTACTTTCTAAATGATGAAAAGCTGGAAGCAGTGGCAGCCTAAAGATACTTAGAGGCATGGATCATTAAAATGTCATGGACAAGTGAAAAAATCGAAAACGCTAATGGAATGCTGGAAAAGGGGTTACAAGTCATGCTTCAGCTATACAAAGCTATGGTCAGACCATACCTGGAATGCTTTAGTTTAGTTCTGGGTTCCACAGCTCAGGAAGTATATACTGGCCTAGGAAGTGAGTGCAGCTTAGATTTGCCAGAATTTACCTGGACTCCAAAGGTTAAAGTGTAAGAAGAGATTACAACAAACTGGGATTGTATGCAATGTGCACACGTCCCCCCACCCCATCTATTTTTTTGGTTCTCTGTAGCCTAGTCATAAGTGCATGGGACCTTTAAATTTTTTGCATGGTTGTGCAAGCGCAGTAACTTAAGGGGCCAACTTCTGTCTGGCTTGTAGGAACTTCTGGATTAGAGGAAACATTGAGTGTATTCTCTGCAATTTAGAAGGTTAAGGGATGATTTATTTGAAGTTTTCAAGGTATAAAAGGGAGGAACTGGGTTGATAGAAACTATTTCCCTGATTGGGAAGTCTAAAAATTAGAGCCAGATCTTTCAGGTGTGAAGTTAGGAAACACTCCTCCATGCAACAGTTGGTAGAGGTTTTGAATTCTCTTCCATAAATTGCTATTGATGCTAGGTTAATTGTTAATTTTAAATCTGAGATTGATAGATTTTTGTTAACAAAAGGTAATAGGGGCTACAGGACAAAGGCATATATATGGAGTTAGGTCACAGATCAGCCTTGACCTTATCAAAAAGGCAGAACAGGCTCAAGGGGCCAAATAGCCGACTCATGTTTCTATATTGCATTATATTCCAAAGCACTACAGTCTTCTTTGTGGCCTTTTGATACAACTGCTAGGCCTTTCAGAAGGCTGTGAAAGGTCAACCTTGGTATGGGACACGAGTCACATTAAGGACATTAGTGCATCAATCCGGTTCTTACAACAATCCAATTATTCCGTGTCCTCTCTTATTTTCAGATCTTTTGATAATAAATTCAAATTCTCTAATAAAATCTTAGACTGCTTATGAAATGCTAGAATCACAGATTTTAATTTGATTGTACTTCGGTATAATAACTTACAATTGGTGCTGGCTGTCTTACAACATGCCAATCATTCATAGCTGAAAAATACCGAGAGCATAAATTTGACTAGCAGAACCGATGGTGTACTTTAATCATCCAATCCCTCCCTACCTTTACAGTTTCCTGTCAAAGCAGCACAAACCCTGTGAATAAGAGTTCTGTAGACAGACTAAACAAAAGGTAACATTTCTAAAATAACAAGGATAAGTAGGTATTGTGAAAACTGGTAAGATTCTTTGAATGAAATTGAGAATGTAGGATAAGCAGTATACTTTCAATATTGAAAAGGTCCAGCCCATTTAAAGAAGTTAGAAAAAAATCTGACTTAATGAACTAACAGCTTGTGGAATAAGCCGTCTCCTGCTGATTCTTGTAAAGGGAAACTCGACAGATATCTGCTGTAGGAAGTTGTGAGTACCAAAGACTTAAAATGAGACCAAGGTAACATTATGTAAGCAAAGTATAAAGTAATAGAGGACTGGAAAATCTGATTTAGGATCACTGTCCATATTGGACAGAAGAGGTTTGTTTGACTCTTCCTGTTCCACGGATTTTCTTTGTTCTGTCTTTTACTTTACCTAATATGTTATTTTATTCTTATCAAAAAAGGACAAATATTTTAATAAGGAAAACATTACCTCCTGAATTTTTGCAACGACAGAGAGGATCTCCAGCTTATCCAAAATGACACCAGAGGCTCAATTCCTGAAGTCCCGTCCCCAAACCTGGCATCTGCCATTTCACCGGAGGGGGAACAGGGAAGTTGTACTTTGCACATCCGCAGCTCACGGAGGCAGCTGCGCATATAAAACTGCAGTTGCCTTCAATCAGATTTGCTAGAGGGATGTCCAAAACACAACTCATGCATCTATCAGGAGAATGTCTAACGTTTTTTGGAGAGAAAGGATAGCCTTTTGGAGAGGGAGGGTACTTTTTGGATAGGTCCATGGACACCTGTGGAGAAGGGAAAGTGCCCGTTTGGAGTAGTCAGGTATCTTTTGAGATGGTTAAAATTAGACATGAATGTGTGTAAGAAGTGGATAAACACATTGGAACTGTCAAGTGCATTAGAACTCTCAAGCTGTTAAGGGAACTCAAAGCTCATTGAAAGTGTTAAGCCATCAAAGGATTTAAATCTCCTGGGTCTGAATTTTTCAGTTGGCAGGGTTTCCATTCCTGCCACATGAAGAGTTGGCAAAGAAACCCCCCCCCCCCCCCAACCCACTGACTCTGAGTACCCTGCAGCCATTTCACACTTTAATGAGTGTCAATTGGCTGCAGGCGGGACTTCTGTTTCTCACTCAGGAGGAATTCCCATCTGATTGGCTAGCAGCTCTCCAGTCCCTGTAGCAAAAAAAGCTGCAATGGACAGAGGAGGAAGTGCAACAACGTGCCTGAGACTAAGCCGAGGCCAAGGTGAGTTTAAGGGGTCCAGGGCGGGGGAGGGTAGGGCAAGGCTTGGGGGGGCGCGAAGGGGTCAATTGGGGTCTCGAGGAGAGGCCGGCGACTAGAGGGAGGTCTGGAGATCAACGGCCCTTAAGGGTGGGTGCTTGTTAGGGTAGAGCGGATGGTAAATGCTGAGCTGCTCAAATCCCAGAGGGAAACTTGAAACAGCTGCAATTTGTACTTTTACTTTGAGATACATGCCTTGAATTCAGTAGTAATGAGCCCACCAAGACTTAGAGGTTTTTTTTTACAAAACCAAATTAAACATTTATTAATATGAGAAAAGATTTTAAGCACGTACATAGGTCTACAAATTACTACTATAATAGCACCTAAATCTCCAAATTAATCTAGCTCCCAGTTACACCTCTGTTAAGGCAACAGTAAAACAAGATAGATTTCAACAGACCCAGGCAAAGCACACAATACCCCGGACAGGGATATTCACAATAGCCAGAATCTTCGGGTTGGCGAGCGGGGGCGGGCCCTGCTCACCGATGCGTAAAATGATGCATGGAGATGTTGGGCATGTGTCCCGACGTCACCGCGCGTCATTTTGACCTTCAGCTTGGTGGCCGCGCACCGGAGTTGGCTGTGTGCCCGCCAAACTGTCAAAGGCCTATTGAGGCCATTTAAATTCCAATTGAAATAACTAACTGAGCTGCCCATCCAACCTTAAGGTTGGCGGGCAGGCGAAGAGTCCAGATGGCCTTCGCATTTATCACGAAACCTCATCCACAGGCGGAATGAGGTTTCATGAAGGTTTTAAAACATTAATAAAAATTTTTAGTAAAATTCATAGACTTGTCACATGAGGGGACATGTCTTAAATTTTTCTTTTCCTTTATTACAATTTTTAAAAATCAAAGTAATCTCTCTCCCGTACAGGGAGGGCACAGTGCTTCTGGGTGCGCCTTAATTGGCCCACCAATGTAAAATGACGGCATGCAGCTGATAGCGGGCAGCGATTGGTTGCATGCCCGCTCCCACCCAACCCCTCCATCAGGAAAAAAACTCTCCCCAATGTGCGTTCTTGGCTCTGGTTCCTGTAGACAGCAACTTGATGCACAGAAGCTGTAGGCTTTTCACACTTGTTAGATCTTAGAATGCCTTCTCCTTACACATAACCTCATCTCCTTTATATAGGTTTCTCTCTTATGTAAATTCCATTGTCTCAATATGTCTTTGCAACTTTACTTTTCTCACAATATAAATCTTCCAAAGGACTCATATTATCAGTAATCTTTGGGGAAAAATAAACACACTCTATGGCTTCGCCTCTGTTGGCTAGGTGTAGCGCCTTACCGTCTCTTTGAAATTCACGGCTCTGAATTATCTAAAAATGCAAATTTTCTTCACACCTCACATTCCTCAAACTTCAATCATGTTTATGTATTTAGCATTTCAAACCTAACTTCCCTTTTGCTAACTCAGAAACTCCAGATTAGCTGTCTGCAATTCAGTTAAAACCCCCAAACACACATACACACAGAGAAACTAATCCAAGCCCCACTATTAACCCACCATTACAATAAATCACAATAATATTATGAAAATTATTATATTTTGATGACAGTGCACGATTTCAGAAGGGGGCTTCTGATAGAGGGCCCCCCCCCCTTCCTGCCTGAGATCTGAGTCAGTTCATTTTCGGGCTTCCCCCGTGCAAGGTAAATCCTCCCATCAGCCTGAAAATTGAGGCTTGGCAGGAAACAGCCTATAAGTGGCTAATAATTGGCCACTTAAGGGCCTCACCTGGGGAAAGGGCAGGCGTCCCATCTCAGGCCTTGCCCAGCCTAGCATGAAATCAATGCGAGGTCAGGACAGGCGGATGCCTGGAGGGAATCCTTCAATTTCAAGCTCCTCATCCACAGCCAACCCCCCCCCACCACACCAAGCCTGAGAACCTACTGGTGGGGGAGCGCTTGATTACCAAGGGGGTAAAAGGTTATTGGGGGTAGTCAGGAATCTGAAGTTGAGGTTACATTCAGTTCAGCCATGATTTCATTCAATGGCGGAGCAGGCTTGAAGTGCTAAGTGGCCTACTCCTGCTCCTAATTCATATGTTTGTATTTTTAACTAGTGGATTCATCAGTAGACACTTAGAACTTTATTTCTTCTCAGCATGGGTCCTGAGGCCTGCCTTTGGTGGATACTGGGTGAGTTGGCATGGAGGGTTTAGGGCAAAGGGTGGTGAGTGAGGGAAATAGGTTGGCATGAATTGGCACTCAGTTGGAATAGGGACTACAAAGGGCCATGGAGGCTGGTTGGAGAGGCGTAGGTTAGCATGGAGAGTATAGGGCGTTACAGGGGTTTAGTAGAGTGGCATAGATTGATAACAAGGGTATGAAGAGCCATGGGGGGTTGGGCAGGGGAATGAGATGGCTTAGGTTGGCATGGATGGGGTATGGGGAGTATGTAGGGATGAGGGCTCGAGGGCTTTTATTGTTTTGTTAGTTTTTTGCAGTTGGGACAAAGTGTTGGATCACCTTGCTCAAGCATGTAATTTTTTCTTTCAGTGATCCGCTCTCGGCAAGCCTGGTTTCTTATAGGGAAGCTTTGTTGATGTTCGGCCTATCAAGTTCCATATCGATCACAGCTGTCTTGTTACCAGCCAGCTGCAAGTCATCTGTCAGTCCTCTTTCAGCTTGCCAATCGAAGAGCTGGCATCTTCTTTCTTTTTGTTTGTTTCATTGTTTGCTTGGTGTATTGGATTCCGTCCACATGTTGAACAGATTCTATACTACAAGCACCCACTGAAGCAGATGGCCCATGGCAGTTTAACACCTTACTAATCAGGCACTCTCTGACTTGAGGTGGACTGCGGCTGACTAATGGGACATGGTGGTCCTTCCCACCACCAGGGAGAGCCTGTAGCACCTGCTGTCATTGCTAATCCAGTTGGGTTTATCACTCATAACCGCTGATTCCCGTGTTGTGTTAACACTGTGCAGCGATACTGGAATGTCCTCTCCAGTGCATAAGCCTTGGCAAAATTTATAGAGACCCTGGCTTGCAAAAAATCAGGGGCCCCTCTCTACCTCCCCAGTTGAGTTCAAAGGATAATGCAAAGCACTATGCTTGGCACCATTTTGGTTGCAAGAATCTTTGGAAAGATGACATATTTAGACACAGGTCCCCTTTTGGGCTCCACTCTGGATGTTTTGTCAGGGTTTACTTCCTTAGCCTTCAGCTCTCCTGAGGTATCCACAAGGCAGTGAAACTATTCACCTGTAGCTGGGACTTTGATTCATGAGTGCCAGGACTTGCAAACTGCATTTCGGCGGTGGTGTGGGGGTCCTCTGAAGCTTTAGCCTGGGGCCATGAGAGACCCAGTTTCCATGTGTCACTACAAGGAGGCACAGATGAGGACTTGCCGATGGAGAGGCTGTATCCTGACAGGGGGAGACTTACACATTTGGCTTTCCTTTCTGCATTGCTACTAGCCAGTGGTGCAGGCTAAAAATCAAACAAATCAGCGCACAAAAGTGGAAAGCATGCCACTTCTCTTTGGCTACATTCTAGACACATCACATTGACCTGTTCGACACAACCTCTTATGTGGCACCTTTATCGAATGCCTTTGGAAATCCAAATACGCAACATCTACTGGTTCACTGTTATCCACCCTGCTTGTTAAGTCTTCAAAGAACTCTAATAAATTTGTCAAATGGGCTTTCCCTTTCATAAGGCCATGTTGCATTTGCCTGATTGTATTATTATTTTCTAAATGTCCTGCTGCTACTTTCTTAATCATGGATTTCAGCATTTTCAGTTTTCCAATCTGCTTGGACCTTTCCAGAATCTAAGGAATTTTGGAAGGTTACAACCAATGCTTCCGCTATCTTTGCAGTCACTTCTTTTAAGATCCTAAGATGCAGCCCATTAAGTCCAGAGGAATTGTCAGCCCTTAGTTCCATCAGTTTGTCTCATACATTTTCTCTAGTGATTGTGGTTGATTTAAGTTCCTCCCTGTGTTTGTCCCTTGAATTTCTATCATTCTTGAAATGCTTTTAATGTTTTCTACCATGAAGCCAGATACAAAATGCTTGTTCAAAGTCTGCCAGTTCCTTATTTCCCATTATCATTCCCCCAGTCTCACTCTCTTGTAGGTTTTTGATATAGTTTTGGTGAGACAGAGTTAAATAAGTTCCAATGGCTGAGTAAGTTTCTGTTGAATGATTTAAAATGATGTGCCATCATATGTAAAATTACTGATGATAGATGGGGAGAAATTGTGCTTTTCAGTTTTCATGTACACATGTTTAATAGGTTCATGTATGGCCATGCAGCAGTATAGAATATATTGTTCTCTTTGAGTAAGAATGGGAGCCAATCTTTACACATTTCTGTAAGTTTTTGTTCACAGAGATACACACTGCAATGTGCACTTCCCAACCCAAAAACCCAAGTTACTGTCCATTCCTATTTATAGGAGCACAAGTGAATCCCCTGTAATTGATATAGAATTAAAACATACTTCACAGGGGACAAACAGGCTGCGCGCAGCGAGGGAGCATTGGTTATGTGAATTAATTAGTATTTCTGGCACAGTTTAATATCACAATGTTTGGTTTTGGGGAGATCTCCATTTTGCTGATTTAATAGATTTTTCCTGCTAAAACATGTGAATTGTATTGGGATAAAAATTTATTATTTAAATCATGTTATTACTGCCAGAAAAATAAAATCTTGGGAAACTAATGATTAGTTAAAACATTCACCCAATGACCATTTTAATAAGTGATCATTGACTGAGGATGCTTCACTGATTTTGTCATTCTGGCTTTTTAAAATCAACTCCCTTATATTATTGGGCTCAGTATTTTATCCTAGCTGAAAATGCAATACCCTGAAAGTCACATCAGAGAGTCTGTAGAAGTCCTTGCCAAAAAGCATTTTGACTTGCTTTTGATTCCAAACTCAACATTACACCACTTTAGCTGTTAAAGTGCACAAGTGTAATGCAGAATTGGATGGATTTACAGCTTTACATGTGAGCTCATTTCGGTAACAAATGCACAGTCCTTTGCTCGGCTTAATTTTAATGCAAGTGATTATACTCCTTTAACTTAACTTTTTCTGCTCTCCTCTCCTTCCCTGGACTGGTGCAACATTCGTTGACCAAGAATGCAGGCAGCTCTGAAGAGGTTTCATATACAGACTAGAAATGTTCACTCTGTTTCTCCCCACAGATGCTGCCTGACCTGAGTTTTTCCAGCATTTTCTGTTTTTATTATTATTCATGCAGGCAGTTAATCTGCTTCCATGCCTGTAGCAATACTGTTCTGTTATGTGCCACTTTGAGGTGAGTGTGACTGGCATTGTTTTAACCTTGAGCAGGTTTTGGGTGAATGGAAAACTACCTTGCTGCTCCAGAAAATGAGACCCAAGCTACTTAACCTCTGGGACCGCATTTAAATCCCATTGCCTGGCTTCCTGCACAAAATGACGAGAAATTGGCGGACAGCCATTTAACAGGCCTCCTCCTTGCTCACCATCTTTAATTGGATTGGGCAACAACGTGGGAGGCCCAATGAGAGAGGGTCTGAAAATGAGAGAATGAAGACCTAGAGCTGCTGGGGCTATCAGTGTGGAGGGGGAGCCTCTCCAAGGAATGATTGTGGCCATTTCAGCTTCGCAGCCCTGTCATTGTGGGGTTTCAGAGGTGATTCTGCTGTCCCTCCAACCTTCCGCTGGGAGGCTGTCTCCAAGTAGTTGCGGGACCCCAGAATCAACGAGGTGTCTGCCCAGTGCAGGTCCAATTCTATCAGCATGGGATAATGGCTTTTAGTCAGAGCCATAATTAGATTGATTGGCTGCCCACCTCTGTGGCGCGGGCTGCCGATTCCCATCGTAGCCTGTCCCTGGGAAAGTCGTCCAGAGGTGGGACGATGTTGGGAAGTCAGACCAACGGGGTTTGCTGATATCTTCCCATCCTCCACCTCGCCATACCCCAAAACCACTTCCAAAGGGGCCAGGAAGATTCTGTCCAATATGGACTCTTCTGGAAGCGTCTAGGTATTAGATGAGGGACAGATTTGGCTTTATCTGTGACCTGTTCAGCCTCACGCTTGAAGCATAAGGGGCATCCCGAGTAGAAGTCCACCGCTTCAGGAGAGGAGGGCCGAAGAAAGATTTGAGGAACAAAAGACCTTTCAACAGTGGAAGTCTGCAAAGCAGCAACATTCTTAAACTAATCTTAACTTTCTGCTCTGCCCCTCCTCAAGTGCTGGGAAATGTGGTCCCTTCAGCAGCAGCTAAAAACAAAGTACAGGAAGATTTCCTTCATTTAATATTTCTGGCAAAACTTTAAATGCATTCTTGTTATTAGTTTTTATGATTTTGTCACAAGTGGTGAACAGAGGAAATCTACTCATGACTTCTTTGAAAATGGTCCATTATTCAAAAGGAGCCTGAATATAACCAATCTCTACCTTTCTGCCACTTGTCTAGTAATTCCAGGCATTATTGACCTGGATAGTGTCTGTGCTATCCCTCTCCTTGTCTCTTAGCCTGCCCTGTAACAATTCAGAAATTGCTTTTTTCACACTTTTAACAGGACCATCCATCTGATCACAGCCTGTAAAATTAAAGCAAGACATGGTGGCTGTAAAGTGAATTTATAACAGACTTGCTTTCTAAGAGAGGATATAATGGAGCATTAATGAACTTGTATTAATGGTGGCACAGAGATTACATAAAATCATCACAGATCCATCTCAGTGGATCTCAGGTGAATTCCTTCAATTTATTTTGGGGTACAAAACTTAATGCACACTCCCAGCTATTCAATCATGACAGGCACGTCACCCAAAGTGATTACACCACACTCATGACACACTTGCTTCACTTCTGCAGGAAAAGGTGGCGCAGAACTAGAGGCAGCAGGTGCTAACCGGAGGGGAACACGTGGAGGAGAATGTGCCGGTCATTTTTGGGACACTGTCTGATGATGTGGTCGGCAGCAGTTTGAAGCCATTGAAGACGATGGCATCTTCTTACCTAATTCCCCTCCACACATCCAGCTCACCCTTCAACTCACAATCTCTTCTGAGTTATAAGCTCCAGATGGTGGAAGCACACATCTCTTACAACCCCACTACCAACCCCCGGCACAGAAACACTTTCCTGCACTGCAAGCTTACCCTTTCAAATACCCCAGAGATACAACCTGGCCAGGCAGTGGAGGACAGCAAGAAGGCGGTAATGGATAAGGCACACCATCACTTGATTTCACACTCACAGCCACCAGGTCAGATACTGACACTGCCCTTAATTGAGAGGATAGATTAGGGGTGGAATTGCACATGCTGAGGTACTGGTCGTGTGGGATGCAGCCAGGGCTGGGGGCAAGGATAGTGAAGGTGTCAGCTCACCAGAGGGCAAGGTTTTAACATGGAAGAGTTGGATGAGAACTGTGATGGGGAAGCCTACAGAAGGATGCTAATGGGTACGCACAACAAAATGCTTCGTGCATTAGGAAGCCTGCCAGAAAGTCGGAGTTCAGTGTCAAGGAAATGGAGGAATCCAACATTAATTTGGGCACTGGGCTTTGTGTAGAGCTTGGGAGACTATCCTTTCCAGCATGGAAGTGGTGGACAACTCCATTTATACACTTGTGGGCCCAGCCGTGATCAGTGTCTGATGGCTGTTGTCACATCTGCCAATGCAGCTGAAGCAACAGCCACCCAACATTTGAGTGCTGGTTGGCAGTTCAGACTGTTCTCATGCAGGGTCAGCTTGCTGCAATGCAAGCTCAGACTGCTGCAATCATGGTATTTGAATAAAGTGTGCAAAGAGGCTTGAACGGTGTCACAACAATCTTGGGTAGCACTGCGGAGTAGCAACAGGACAGGCAAAGGCAAATAGAAGCTGTGTACTAAAGGATTACACAAGGTGATTATTTGACTATCATATTAATATGGCATGATTTCATTTATAAATTTGGTTTGGAATGTCTATTTTGTGTTGGCTTTTACTTTTACATTGTGGTTAAGCAAATGCTGCACTGTTTAGTAACAAAGGGAAAGCAGGATGTGGGACTATTGGTGAATGGGGAATTGGGATTATGTTATTGGTATTGTGCTTAGACGAGGGGCAGAATTTTATGCCTCATGGGCGGGTGCGTGTCTGACCTGATTGCGCGTAAAGTAACGCGAGAAGATGACGGGCGAATTTCCTGACGTCATCCTGCGCGCGCGCAATCTTCAGGTCGGCAGGCGCACACGGGTGTCGGAACTGTGCCCACCATCAATTGAAAGGCCACATAAGGTCATTAAAAACCCAGTTGATCCAGATTTTACATTGCCCATGCGATTTCTTGCTCACTGCAGACAGGCAGCCCACATTTTGCAAAACCTCATCCAAGGGTGGGATAAAATGGGTCAGCAGCATTACCTGTGTGAGTAGTGAGGAGGTTAGGAGATAATTTGCTGCTGGTTACCTTTTTGAATTTGACAGCTTCATTTCTGTTCTGAGCTTCATTCTTAGTATTTCTAGGCTTCATTTCAGGACTCATTGATGTCTCTAAGGCACCGAGGATTTTGACTATGTTGACCCTTCCAGGTACCAGACAACCTTCTGTGACCCTGGTAATGGGGATTGTGGTCTTCGCTGGTGGCACCTCCTCTGAGAAGGAAGAGAGGGGCAGAAGGGCGGGGAGACCAGGTGTCCCAATGCAGCTTCCAGCGGAGCGACCTGTGGGAGGAGAGGCACAGGCACAAGGGGTGCAGGGCCAGCAAGTAGTCCAAGTGGAAGGGGCCGCAGAAGACGCCACTATCCTGCTGCCAGGGTTTACAGGCAGCAATGAAGCTACCTGAATATGTCCGAGATGCAATGCTGAAGGAGGCTCCTCCTCTCTAGGAAGACTGTGAGCTCCATTTGTCAAATGATTGGGCCTGAGATCACCTCCAACTGTGTGGATGGAAACCCCATGCCAGTGGCTCTGAAGGTCACAGTGGCCCTCAACTTCTATGCCTCTGGTTCTTTCCAGCTGTCAGTCAGGGATTTTTGAGTCTCCCAATCAGCTGTCCACAGTTGCGTCAAGCTGGTGACAGAAGCTCTGTTCAGGCAGGTAATGACATTTATTCATTTCCTTACGGACAAGGCCAGCCAGGCTGAGCGAGCCAGAGGGTTTGCAACAATTACTGAGTTCCCCCACATCCAGGGTGCAATTGGCTGCACACATGTGGCCGTCGAGGTGCCAGCGGGTCAGCCAGGGGCCTTCGTTAACAGGAAGGGATTTCACTCAAATGGCCAATTTGACCATAGGACACAGATTCTGCAAGTCTGTGCAAGGCACCCTGGCAGCTCCCATGATGCTTACATCCTGAGACACTCCCAGGTGCTGAGGCTATTCAGTGCTTGAGCCTGACTGGATGGATGGCTGCTGGGTTGACAAGGGGTATCCAGTGAAAAGGTGGCTTATGATGCCTCTTTCACCCAAAAACAGAGGTAGAGCAGCGTAATAATAGGAGTCATGCCTCCACAAGAGTGGTAATAAAGAAGACCATAGGTCTTCTGAAGGTGTGCTTCCAATGCCTGGACCGTTCAGTGGGAGCACTGCAACACCCCCCAGAGCTGCACTGTCCACAATCTGGCACTGGCAAGGGGGGAGCCACTGGAGGAAGAGGATCTTGAAGCATCTCCATAGGTCACAGAGGATGAATCCAATAGTAAATCAGAAGAGGAGCATGATGAGGAGAATGCTGAGGGCATGGAGGGAGACCTCATTAACCTCCAGAGAGGCAGGGACAGCAGGGACACCTTGATCCAATGCTCCTTCAACTAGGCTCCCAAAGATCTGCTTCCATCTCATGCCAGGGCCACTGCCTCCACCCCGGATGTCTGAAATGACCCTTTCATTTGAACCAAAAGTCCACTCAGTGCCTGTGCAATAAAGTTTAGAGCCAGTCATGTCCATCATTAGCTACTGGTGTGCCCTGCATCAAAACAGAAAGGTGATGCATGCTCAGGGCGTTACGACAAAAACAAAATTCATGTCATTTTCATAGTCCCAACAAATTAGAATAACCTTCTCTGATGCTCCTTCCCACACCAGTAAACATAAACAAAATATTACAGAACAGAAGATCACCCATGACCATTCCCTCTTGTACTCATGGTGCCTTAAACTTACGTTTACGCGTGCTATATCTTGGTGCCTCTACACCTTGCTGGTAGCAGCGTTGGAGACAGACTCTGCTGTCTTGTAGGCCATGATAACCTTGGAGGTCATCCTCTGGCCTGTGAAGCCTGTGCTGGCCCTGCCAGGGAGGGAGTGACCAGTGCCACGTCTGGCATCTCCTCAGTCATCGCAGCCTCAACAGATGCCATGGTAACTAGCAGAGGAGTGGAGGAACTGCTGCCATCATCCAGAGTGCTCAGAAAGGAGCCCGCAGAGACGACAAGCAGCTAGTGCATCAATGTGAGGTTGCTCTGGACCTCCCTACTCGCCATTGATGAACAGGCACTAGCTGGGATACTGTGTGTCTCATCCATCTCCCACACTGGCACTGACCACATGAGGTCATTGCCTGTGTGAGGGCAACGCCAGGAAGCCCTGATTCTGTTCCTGGAGCTGCCTCTCCATGAAAGCCACCATTCTCTCCATGGAGGAGGCAGTATGCTTGTCCATGAGGGTCAATGCAGTGCTGGTGCTCCGCATGGACTCCTCCATAACGGAGACCATGGCACACATGCCATTATCAATCTCCACCAGATCCTCCCGCGCATCTCGGTGGACATCTAGCATCTGCTGCCTAATGGTCAACTCCAGAGGCTCATCATCTGCCTTTGACTCAGCATCATCCTGGTCTCCAGCAGTCCCCCGACTGCCAGCGCCCTGGGCACTCTCTGCCTCTGCCTGCTCCTTAAGTGAGTGTGAAGTGCCCTCACTGCTGTGCTCCGACATTCTATCTGAAGAATTAATGTCTACCGAGGTGCTATCATATGCGCTGGTGCCTGGTTTAGAGAGCGGGTATGACGCAGGTGCAGCTGAAGCCCGGCGGTCCTCTGGCGTCAGAGGTTGCTCTCGGGGGTCCTGTGAATGAGTGTGTGCTGGCAAATCTAAGGGAGAACAATGACATGTCATTAGTTTAAATCATCACACTGTCGTTGTGCATGCCAGGCACCCTGGTAACACAATGGAGATATGCATCATGGTGCCATCATCTTTCAGTGATCACTGGGAACTCCAGCTTTGAGGCTCCCATCAATGAAGAGACTACACAAGAATGTTTGCACCATTTGAAACTCTCACTTCTGTGCACTGCACTCTTACCTTCCGATGCCACGTGCTAGTGAGTATAGAAATAGGAGGTTAGTCCAGATGAATGCTTGGCTGGAGAGATGGTGCAGGAGGGAGGGCTTTAGATTTCTGGGACATTGGGATCATTTCTGGGGGTGGTGGGACCCGTACAAGATGGACGGGTTGCACCTGAACCGCAATGGGACCAACATCCTTGTGGGGAAGTTTGCTTGTGCTGTTGGGGAGGGTTTAAACTAACTTGGCAGGGGAATGGGATCCTGAAAGGAGGTTCAGCAGGGGAGATGCACAGCCAAAATTAGAGAGCAAGTGAGTCTGGAAGGCAAAAAAAATTACAGGCCAGTTAAGGGAGTTTGGCAAGGTTGGATGGTATTTATTTTAATGCAAGGAGTCTAACGAATAAGGCAGATGAGTTGAGGGCAAAAATTAACACGTGAAAGTATGATGTCATTGCTGTCACAGAGACATGGTTGAGAGAGGGGCAGGATTGGCAGTTCAATATTCCAGGATATAGGGTCTTCAGGCGAGATAGGGAAGGAGGTAAAAGAGGAGAGGATATCGCAATGTTGATCAAGGAATCAATTACAGCAGTATGGAGGGATGACATCTTAGAAGGCCCCTCAAATGAAGCCATATGGGTAGAACTGAAAAACAAAAAAGGAGCAATCACATTGGTGGAAGTGTACTATAGGTCCACAAACAGCCAGAGAGAAATAGAAGAGCAGATATATGGGCAAATTTCAGAGAAGTGTAAAAATAATAGGGTAGTAATAGTGGGGGATTTCAACTTCCCCAATATTAACTGGGTTAGTCATAGTGTGATAGGTTTAGAGGGAGTGGAATTCTTAAAATGCATCCAGGAGAACTTTTTAAACCAGTACATAGAAGGTCCTACAAGAGAGGGGGCAGTCCTGGACATAATTTTAGGGAATGAAGCAGTAGCAAGCAGTGGGGGAGCATTTTGCATATAGTGATCATAACTCCATTGGATTCAGGGTTGTTATGGAAAAGGACCAGAATGGGCCATAAATCAGAGTTCTAAATCGGGGGAAGGCCGATTTTAATAAGATCAGATATGATTTGGCCAGAATGGACTGGGAGCAGCTACTTTTAGGTAAATCTGCATCAGAGCAGTGGGACTCACTCAAGAAGGAAATAGGAAGAGTACAGGGCCAACATATTCCAGTAAAGACAAAGGGTGGGACCAACAAATCCAGGGAACCCTGGATGTCGAGGGATATACAGGATTGGATAAAGAGAAAAAGGGAGGCTTATGGCAGATACCGAGAGCTCAAAACAGCAGAAGCCCTAGAAGAGTATAGAATGTGTAGGGGGGAACTTAAAAAGGAAATTAGGAGAGCAAAAAGGGGGCATAAGAAAACATTGACAGGTAAAATAAAGGAAAATCCAAAAGTTATTTTACAAGTACATTAAGAGTAAGAGGATAACTAGGGAAAGAATAGGGCCCATTAAGGACCATAGTGGTAATTTCTGTGTGGAGCCGGATGACATAGGTAGGGTTCTAAATGAATACTTTGTGTCGGTGTTCACAAGTGAGAGGGAAAACGTGGGTATGGAAATCAGGAAGAACTGTAATATAATTTTTAAAATTAGCGTAGAAAGGGAGGAGGTTCTAAGTGGTCTGGCAGGCTTAAAAGTAGATGAATCTCCTGGCCCTGATGAAATGTATCCCAGACTGTTGAGTGAGTCAAGGGAGGAGATAGCAGGGGTGCTGGCAATAATTTTCAGTACCTCTCTGGCCAAAGGAGAGGTGCCAGGGGACTGGAGGACAGCCAATGTGGTACTGTTATTCAAGAAGGGAGGAAGAGATAAACCAGGGAACTACAGGCCAATCAGTCTAACCTCCGTGGTGGGGAAACTATTGGAAGCAACTCTGATGGACAGAATTAATCTACACTTGGAGAGGTAGAGATTAATCAAGGACAGTCAGCATGGTTTTGATAATGGGAGGGCATGTTTGACTAGTTTGATTGAATTTTTTGAAGAGGTATGTAGATGAGGGCAATGCATTTAACATAGTCTACTTGGACTTCAGCAAGGCTTTTGATAAGGCCCTGCACGGGAGCCTGATAATGAAGGTAAGAGCCCATGGGATCCAAGGCAATTTGGCAAATTGGATCCAGAATTGGCTGAGTGGCAGAAAGCAGAGGATGATGGTCGAGGGGTGTTTTTGTGACTGGATGCCTGTGTCCATTGTGGTTCCACAAGGATCGGTGTTGGTCCCTTGCTGATTGTGGTATATATAAACAATTTAGATTTGAATGTAGGAGGGTTGATCAGTAAGTTTGTGGATGACACGAAAATTTGTGGGGTGGTAAATAGTGAGGAGGATAGCCTTAGATTACAGAAGGTTGTAGACAGGCTGGTCAGATGGGCTGATCAGTGGCAAATGGAATTTAATCCAGATAAGTGTGAGATGATGCACTTGGGCAGGACAAACAAGGCATGGGAATATATGATGAATGATAGGACCCTAGGCATTACTGAGGATCAGAGGGACCTTGGTGTACATGTCCACTGGTCCTTTAAGGTAGATAAGGTGATTAAGATGGCATACAGCATACTTGCCTTTATTAGCTGAGGCGTAGAATATAAGACCAGGGAGGTTATGCGGAATTGTATAAAATGCTGGTTAGGCCACAGCTAGAGTATTGCGTGCAGTTCTGGAATCCGCATTATTGGAAGGATGTGATTGCACTAGAGAGAGTGCAGAGGAGATTTACCAGGATATTGCCTGGACTGGAGAGCTTTAGTTATGAGGAGAGATTGTATAGACTGGGGTTATTTTCCCTGGAGCAGAGGAGATTGAGGGGGGACCTGATTGAGGTGTATAAAATTATGAGGGTCATAGATATGATAGACAGGAATGAACTTTTCCCCTTGGTGGTGGGATCAATAACCAGGGGCATAGATTTAAGGTAAGGGGCAGGAGGTTTAGAGGGGATGTGAGGAAGAATTTTTTCACCCAAAGGGTGGTGGGATTCTGGAACTCACTGCCTGAAAGGGTGGTAGAGGCAGAAACCCTCATAACATTTAAGAAATATTTGGATGTGCATTTGCGATGCCATGGCATACAAGGCTATGGGCCTATTGCCGGAAAATGGGATTAGAAAAGTTAGGCACTTGTTTGACCGGCACAGACTCATTGGGCCGGAGGGCCTTTCTCGGTGCTGTAGACCTCTATCACTGTATGACTCTATGACACCCCAGCCTCTCCACAACTGGCTGACTGGGGTGTGTGGTGCCTCTCCAGCTCCAAGGCGACCTGCTCGAATCTTGTAAGGCTTAGGAAGTGTGTGCGGCCTCCACCTGTCTGTGACCTCTCAATGTTGTATGGCTCGTCTTCTCCTGAAAGGACAGAAAAGCACGGAGTAATCCACTCTCTACCTGCAGCGCCTTAGCAGCCTGGCCAACCCCAACTGAGGAACACCTGGCAGGGCACATCCGAGTCGTGGCCCTCAAGCTGCAAGGCACTTAGTCCAAGCAGCCAGGACTCACCCCCTTGGACAGCTCCGATGTCATTGACACTTGGCACTCAGGCTATAACACCCCTGAGCTCCAGGAAGGATGGCCAGCCCTTAACACTTCACCACACTGATCCATGCCAACACAGTGCACACCCTTGCCAAGTGCAGCAGGTTGTTGAACTTTTTGCGGCACTCTATCATGTGCACCGCACAATGCCGTGACTGCTGACCTTGGCAGCCACCTCCTGCCAATCATTTTTTATCAGATGCGGTGTCCTCCTCCTTCCATCTCTGGGGGTGAGGGGATCTCTCCTGGCAGCCACCTCCTCCAGGAAGACTACGAGGCACTCATCTGAAAACCAGGGGGCCGAGTGCCCATCCGACCTGCCTTTCCACCTAGCATCTCCAGCTGCAGTTGCGGCCATAGCTTTGATCTTCAGCATACAGGAGTCTTCAGGAGCTATCTGTGCCATTTTAAAACTGCCCGCCGGGTGGCCAGGCCCCTGCCCCTGCCCGGACCTTCCCGACCATCGGGAAGATGCGTTTCACGCTAGGCAGGCCTTCATTGGCCAGCCAGCATGAAATCGTGGTTGGGGGCCTATCGCGGGTGGGGGCCCGTTTCCCGAACAGTCCCGGGCCCGCTGATTGCGCGTGCCCACCAAGGGTAAGATTCAGGCCAAGTTCTTCATGGGCAGCCCAAGCAGAAGGGAGCTGTCTAGGTTGTCTCCTCCTTTCCACTTCACCTCTTATACGTCCTCATCCTTGTCCTCCTGCTCAGGCTCCTGCTCAATTGCCCTCCTTATAAATGGTGGCAAAGACGCCACGATGGTGAGTTTGTGCAGCATGCAGAAGAGCACCATGAATCCTGCCGCCTGGCCTGTCGAGTTCTGCGGGTATCCTCCAGGGCTGTTCAGACAGAAGAAGTGTAGTTTCACCATGCCATTGGTCTGCTGTATCACCTTTCATGTGACAGCATGACTCTCATTGTGTGTATGCTGCACACATATACTTGGGTTACATATGAAATCATGTTATCAGCCGTGTCATTAGTGGATAGCCCTTGACACCCAGTAACCACTCTTTGGCTTGTCTTGCTGGCTCAAATGCTTGTTCACTGAGAATGAGGCCTGAGGCCCTATATCTGACATACCTCAGGTGTACAGCACAGTGGTTTTCTAGGCCAATCTTTTTTTTCCATCCTCTGCCTGCCAATTACTTTCTCATCCATTACCTTGTTTAAATCCACTCAAAGATGACCATTGGGGAGAATCTTCAGCTTGGCAAGCGGGTGTGGGGCCTGCTCGCGAGGCATAAAATGACGTGGGGTGATGTTGGGTGTGCTTCCCGACGTCACCGCGCGTTATTTAGATTTTCAGTTTGGCAGGCACGCAGCTGCCTTGGCTGCACGCCCACCGAACTGTCAAAGGCCTATTAAGGCCATTTAACTAACAATTGAAATAATTACGGAACTGTCCTTCCAACCTTAAAGTTGGTGGGCAGGCGAAGAGCCCAGGCGGCCTTCGCATTGTTCATGGAACCTCATCCATAGGCGGGCTGAGGTTTCATGAATGATTTTAAATTTTCTCAAAATTTTTATTGAAAATAATGCACATGCCCCAGCTCATGTGACGGTTTCACCTGAGGGGACATGTCATAAAGATTTTTCAACACGTTACTGAACGGTTAAAACTTAAAACTAATCTCCCTGAGGCAGCTCCGTGCCTTAGGGAGATTTCTGCGCTCTTTCGCGTGCATGCACAAAAGAGCGCAGGCCCTGACTCAGCCTCCTCCCTTCTCCCGCACAGGGAAGGCTGAGCACTCCCGGGTGCGCATCACGCTGGTGGGCCTTAAAATGGTGGCGTGGACCCGATCTGGGGCACCAATCGGGTCCACGCCCGTCTCCGCGCAACCCCCCCCAATGGGGGTGGGGGGGAGATTCCACCCATTGAGTTTTGGCACTTGTACAACAGTACTGGAGTAACACATAGCTTCTTCTGAGGAAGAGAAAACGAAAGAGACAGTCACAGCACCAAAGACATTAAAAGCTCTTTGCTGATGGTGGCTGAAGTTAAAAAAAAAATCAATACTGGCACGTGAGAGTTAATTTGGCTGAGAAGAGCATTTTGCTCTTTTTTGTTTGCAGCTGAAAAGGAAAGGGATCTGCTGGTGGGGTGTGGGTGGAGAAGCAGTAGCATTCTCCCAGGAACGCCAGTGTTAAATCTTCCCTAAATTTTTGGATGGCAGAACGTCCACCCAGAAAGTTTGGAGCTATCTTACTTTTAAGCTATTTTCCCACAGAATCATCTCCCACAACAAAGTCTCTGCTTCTCATCAACATGGGCATCCCCTGAGTCTTATTAAAGATCATCAGCTCCAGAAGAACTTGGTGTCACTACTCCAAGAAGCGTTCAACCAGTTCACGTGCCTCACGTGCAATCCAAGATATGCCTGGAAAAGGCAAATTGTAACTTTTCCCAATAACTGTCGGGTTTTAAGTTATAAACGATATGCTGAAAACTCCATCTCTGTTACGTCACTGTCTGTTATTATTCCATTGACAAGAAAGTACTTGTGTTAGAAACTAATGGGCCAGGATTTTACATTGGTTGGGCAGGCTTGGCAGGGGTGGTCGCGGAGCTGACTGCCGCCTGCGATTGGCTCTGTACCGCAATTTCACGTGAGCGGGCCAATTAAGGCCTGCCCAGGTGGGGGGGAGGAGGGAGAGCCGGGCCTAGCGTACAGTTTGCCCATATGTGCGAAAGAGCGCTTCAATCTCCCTGAGGCAAGGAGCTGCCTCAGGGAGACTGAAACGCTTTTTAAAAAAATAATTAAAGACATGAAAAATTTAGTGAAACATGTCCCCTCACACGACTATGTCACATGAGGTGGGGCATGTTTTTATTTTGAAAATAACGGTTTTATTTAAGTTACATTAGCTTTAGGAAACCTCATCCCGCTCGTGGATGAGGTTCCTGTAGAAAACGTAAAGGCCGCTTGGCCTTTTCACCTGCCCACCAACCGTAAGGTTGGACGGGCAGCGTAAAATGCAACTTAATTACCTAACTAACGGCTTTAATAGGCCTTTCAATTACATATCGTGCGAGTTCACAATGAGGTCGGGATGCACGCCCGATGTCAGCCCCGTCATTTTACATTCTGGCGTGCCCGCACACTGAATGTAAAATGCTGCCCATAGTTAATTTTGAATTAAATGCTATCTGAATTCGACACAGCTACACTGCTATCACATGTGACATTCATTTCAAGGATTAGACTCTTAAACAGATAAATTTGGAATTTTGAAACTAGCTGTGTGTGAATGTGCTTTGTGTGCTTGTTTACTCAATTAATTGATGCTTCTCCAGATTGTGATGAAACTTTTTCAATGCTGTATTTACATTGCCAGTCTGCTACCAATGACAGCTACTGCCAGCAAGATAAGGTTTTCATCACTGGAGTACCACCAAAAGGGGAGAGGGTGGTAACTGGACTTTTGGTATCTGGAGGGCAAGCTTCCTGGACAATTTAACATTTACAATTATGCAAATGGGCGGTTATTTCATATCGCCCTGGATGGTAGGTATCCACATTTAGTTGTGTTTGCATATATAGGCTTTTATTCTTTCATTGTAGTATTCCAAAATGTACATGAACAGATTGTTTTAGGAGTTTGTGAGAAGCCGAAAACAGTGTAATGTTTAATAGCAGGTTATGCCTCAGTTAGCTTGTTTTCTAATTTTCTACCCTTAGGTTAATACATTCCGGTCTCTTTTACAACTCCTTATTTTCTGCTTAGTGTCAATTTAGACACTGGTTTTTCTCAGCTGATTGCTTTGTCAGTTGTTTGCTCTTCAGCTGTTGGAGCTCAGCAGCAGGCCCCATCTGGCTGACAGGACAGAGCCTCTTAACTGAGATCCATTTTTTGTATCTGGCGTCAGAAAGCCATGGTTTCACTGCACTTCGTTTGAGTGCCTTTTGCCAAACTACCCGTTGTTTATTTTTCTTCTGGTTTTCAAGTGTATTGTGACGTTCTTTTGCAACAACCAGGGTTATCGCTCCTGATTGCTAACCAGTTTCTCCAAATAGAAGGTGCATACACATGGTCAGTTGGTAAGACAGGGGGTCAGGCTTGGCTGCTGTGCTCTCCCATGTTTGACTCGCTTATTGACACTAATTACAACAGCTCATGCATGAAGAAACCCCATTTAAACAAGGTACCAAAGAGCTGCTGGCATTAGTGCAAGAAACATTGAAAACTGGATTTGGAAACTGGGGTTGGGGGGTGGGGTGGTTGATAAGGATGGATGAGCAGAGTAACATCCCGCTATCAGATCACATTTGAGAATTTTTATTCTGTTTCTTCCTCTCCCCTATCCCATGTAATCTGTAACTTTTTATTTCTCTAAATAGCTTTGCCAAATAACAACCTTGATTGCGAACCTGAGTCCTCCAGTTTCCTTGCAGAACACATTGGTGTACTTGCTGTCTGATTTTTATTGATAGTTGGAGAAATGTATTCAAGCAAGCTGAAATAGATCTAAATTTTCCAACTTGTTTAAAAATTCGTAACCAGACGATTACTTTTTACACAGCCCTGATTACACAGAATTTAATGAGCTTTATGGAAGGAAAATCAAAGGGCAGGATCTTCCGGTAGATGAGCGGGGGCAGGGCTCGCTCGCCGATGTGTAAAATGATGCGAGATGACGTTGGGCGGAACTCCAGATGAGGCCATTTAAAAATTAATTAAGGTAATTAATGGACCTGCCCGTCCAACCTTAAGGTTGGTGGGCAGGCCAGACGCCCTGGCAGGCTTCGGAGAAAGCCTGAAACCTCATCCATGGGCGGGATGAGGTTTCATGAGGGTATTTAAATTTTTATCAAATCTTTCAATAAAAGTTATGGACATGTCCTCTCATATGACAGTGTCACATGAGAGGACATGTCAGGGAAATTTTTTAATCATTTCTATTAAAAATTTAAATTCCGAGCCAACCTCCCTGAGGCAGCACTTAGCCTCAGGGAGATCAGTGCACTCTTTTGCGTGTAAGCACAAAAAAGCGCACTCCCAGCTGAGGGAATCCCCCCCCCACCCCCCCGCCCACACAGGGAGTGCATAGTGCTTCCTGGCGGATGTCATGCTGGGCGGACTTTAATTGGCCCATCCACGTAAGATGGCGGCATGCCCCCTGATTTGGGGCGCGCCCGCTCCCACACTCCTTTCCCCCCGCCAACGGGGTGAAAATTTTTCCCAAAGCTTTTGTTGGTCACCTTATTGCAACCTTCCTTAAATCTGTGCTGTTCTAAAGTTACATTTATTTTCTACATCTGTTGTAAAAATTCTAATATATCCTCTATTGAAAGTACAACAGCTTAGCCATTTATTCCCCAAATTCCTATTTCTTTGCATTGATTTTATAAATTATTATATTTAATTTCTTATTAACAAAGCATATAATGTTTGCTATGTACCTCTTCGGAAAATAGCTCTGATGCATGCACTTTCCATTACCGGCACTGACATCCTTCATACTTTAATGTGCATAATATTTATCATTTGCTTTGAAAACAGAGTAAAAATGCTAATTGGATTTTAACCAAAAATCATAGGTGATTTCCTGTCATTAGATATGACTTTTCTTGTGAAAAGGAAGCTGGCTATTGAGGCACTGATCATTATTGGCTAAATTACCATGGAGAAGGGAAAACAAAATACACTGTTACAGTTAGGACAAAAAGAAATAACTCTAACATAACTGTGTAAGAATCTTTGGGTATATTTTATGCATTGGTTTAAAAAAAACAAACTTAATTACGAAATAACCAATGTTGGAAATATTTTCTGCTCCGATCTGATTGAAAACTATCTTTCACTGCTGGATGGTGTTAGATCTGTTTGAATACAGGCTGATGAGATAAATGTTTCCTTTTCTTTTCGCTGGCAGCCAGTTTGCTTTTCTCAAACCAGTTTTTAATGAGCTGGTTGGGTCATAATTTGTTTTTTTTTCTGATTGCACCTCTCTATAAATCATCTTGGGATCCTCTTCTATGTTAAAAGCACTATATATTTTCAAGTTGTTTTAGTAGCACTCATGAAGTCAATATTGGGTTATGGAATGTGCATTTAAATGCAACTCAGTATAGTTAGATGCCAAGTATTTTGCAGAAAGATACATACCAAATACTGTATGAATGAGAATGTCACCTGGTCGTTTAAGAATTGAGAGCTTGGTGTTTACATTATTGGGATAGACTGCCTGCATGTATCCATACTGTATTTGACCAGAGAGTACTTGCTACTGATCCTTGAATACCAAAAGTTGAAGATCTGATACTCTTCTGCTTCTCACGACGCACGGCCTCTGTCCTCCAGAGGACAACAGTCAGCTCACCCATGCCACTGACAATTCTGCTTGCAATTGCACATAGAAATTCAGAAATCAGAGCACTCTGTCCAGTTCCCCATTACCCATTGGGAGCCAAATGTCCGCCACCTAGTATAACCAGCATTGTGTAAATGAACTAAGGGGGCGGGGGTGGTCAATAACAGCCACAATAACAAAAACAGCAACAACAACATACATTTATATAACATCATCAATGTAGTAAAATATCCCAGGGTGCTTCATAAGGGTGTTATCAAACAAGATTTATACTAAGATTTCCAGGTGTAAATGTTCTTGTTTGATCAAATTTAAAATTTTCCTAAAAACTAAATTTTCAAAAGCTTTTAAAAAATATTATTATACAGGGTCATTCCTTTTTTATAATCCTTGTTTTCCCTCCCAGTACAAATATAAAGCTAACATCGTAAATGTTACAAATCTTGAAACAAAAAACAAAAAAAACCTGGAGATATGAGATATGTCAGTCAGTTTCGTTAGAGAGATGGGGCATGTTTAACATTGAGCATGTAGATCCTTCATTGAAATTGAATATTAAAAGAGAAGAGAGTTCTGTAGGATGGAAGATGAAAGTTAAGTGATGAAGGTGGGACAGGCTTGGGGCAAGAGGAACAATCGATAGTCCTGTCACTGAGAGGAAGTTAATGAGTTTAATGAAGAAACTGCAACCTGATAAATAATATTAAAGATTGTCTCAGAGAGGCAATGGAAAGACATTGGAAAAATTTAAACACATGCAAATAATTAAAGTGGTGCAGTGGCTGGGGGAAACTTATGCGTGGAAAAATCAAGAAAATGTGAAGAATTGAGACAGAAGTATGTCTTAAGTTCAGGATTAGAAGAAAAACCAGTTGACTTCATCCACGTAAGAAACCAATTGTTATAGGGATAGCAGTACAGGAAGAAAGGAAAAAATAAAATGAATGAACTAGTTACTCCAATTTTTGAGACTAATGCAGTATCATGTTGCATAGTGATTTCACTTTATTTATATTAATACTGCTTTGAACTACAACCTGTTTTAAATCAGAAATGATATCATTTCAATAAAGCAACATGGAATGACATCCTAACATTACCTTAATATAATCAACAGCTCTCAGAAATTTGAGTGCAGATGAATGTTACTGCTACAGCTTGTCATTATTTATTAATCCAAACACATCGATTTCAGATGAATTGACGTATCGTTGGACTAACAACATTGTAATTGCTTTGGCTATTATTTACCAATTTTGTTGTTATGTCATTTTAAATAAGCTAATCAAAAAATAAACGAACTTCTGAATCTTAAAGTGGAAGATAAAATTCAGACTTATTAAATTAACCTTTCAGTTATTTTGGACTGATTTGTGGTACAAATGATTTGGAGCTAACTGTGTGACACTAAGCTAGCTATTCTTGTTTGGATAGGCGGACCTATAGGCCATTAACCAGCAGACGTTGGTGCTGTATTCAGGTCATCTGAGACTGTTCTGAAGAGGTGGTGTGGATTGAACTCTCCATTTTTACTGTGTCCATAAAGACTCCATTATTATACTTTGGTTATATAGGTTGGCAGCATTTCTCACTGGGGATTGATGGAATAGGAATTATATTGCATGGGTGTGAGAAACTTACTGGGATTACTGAAGTCGAGATTTCATTAAACGTGTGTATGCTTCAGTGATTTTACAGGTGAGGCTCTTCCGCATGAAACCATTATAAATTTTGTTATGTGAAGTTTGTGGCAGACAATGCCTGTCATGTATTCTAGAGATATAAAAATTTAATATAACGGAAGGAGGCCATTAGCCCACTGTGTATGCGCTGGCCATCCTGGAGCTGTTCAGCCTCATCTCATTTTGTGGCTCCAGGTCTGTAGCTTTGTAGATTATGGAACTAAAGGAGATTATCCAAGTACTTATTAAAAGGTATATGGGTTCTGCCTCTATTGCCAATTCCAGATCCCCATTACCATTAGGGTGAAAAATTCTCCCCTTGAATTCCCTCTAAATCTCCTACCACTTAGCGTAAACCAATGCCCCCCTGGTTATAAACCCCTCAACCAAGGAGAATAGGGCCTTCCTATCCATTGTATATAAACCCTTCAAAATTTTATACACTTCAATCAGCTGCCCTCAACTTCCTCTGTTCTAAAGAAAACAACTCTTGCCGATCCACTCTTCCCTCACAACTAAAATTTTCCAGTCACGGCAACACCCTCATTAATCTCTGTACTCTCTCTAGTGTAATCACATTTTTCCTATTGTGTCTAGTGTAATCACATTTTTCCTATTGTGTGGTGACCAGAACTGCATGCAGTATTCTAGCTGTGGCCTAAACAGTATTTTATACAATCAAGCATAAACCTCCCAGCCCTTATATTCTGTGCCTTGGCTTACAAAGGCAAGTATCCTGTATGCCTTCTTGACCACCGTATTTACCTGTCCAGTCAACTTTAGGGACCTGTGGTCATATAAATCAAGGACCCTCTGTTGATCTACATTTCTCAGTATTCTTCCATTTATTTTGTATTCCCTTGCCTTGTTAGCCTTCCCCAAATGCATTACCTCACACTTCTCTGGTTTGAACACCATTTGCTGTTCTGCCTACCTGACTGATCCTGCAGTCTACAGCTTTAGACCTCTTTATCAACCTCAAAGCTAATTTTTGTATCATCTGCAAACTTCTAACTCATATCCTCTATATTCAAGACCAAAAGGCAAGGGACCTGATACTGAACTTTGTGGAGCCCCACTGAAAACAAGCCTTACAGTCAAAAAAACACTCATTAACCATTACCCTTTGCTTTCTGTCTCTGAGCCAATTTTGGATTTAACTTGTCACTTTGCCTTGAATTCCATGGGCTTTTATTTTCATGACCAGACTGCCATGTGGTACATGATCAGCGTTACCAGAACCCATGGACACAATTCTGCCTTGGTTGAGGCGGGCGCGGCAGGTGGGCCCCGGAGTGGCCAGGGTGGTGGTGGTGGGGGGGGCAGAGGAGCGTGACAGCATTGAAGTTTGCACATGCGCGCGGGACACAGAGCTACCTCAGGCCTCAGGGTCACATGAGCAGGGACAGATTAAATATGAGTGCAAAATTTCTTTTTTAGTCACTGGTCGAAACCTCATCCATGGGCGGGATGATGCAAAGACCTTTTGGCCTGCCCGCCAACTGTACAGTTGGACGGGCAGTGAAAATTTACAATCAGTTAGCTGATTAAGGGCCTTAATAGGCCGCATAATCGTCGGCGGGCGCGCTGCTAACTCTTGCACATGTCTGCCAATCAAAATATTGCACAAATGTGTGATAACCCTGGGATGCTCGCCCGACATCATCGTGCATCATTTTACCCTCAAGCTTGTCGGGCACATGCCCACCAAGTGAAAAATTCTGGTCCATGTGGACTATATCAAATGCAACATTGCTCCTTGTTACCTCCTCAAAAATGTAAATGATGTTAGTCAGACATAACTTTACCTTAACATATCCGTGCTGACAGTCTTTGACTAACCTGTGTTATTATAAATTAAGATTTATCCTGCCCCTTAGAATTTTTTCCAATCATTTTTCTACCACCAAGATTAGCCTGTCAGGCCTATGATTACTCGGCCTATCCCCTTCTCCCTTTTTAAACAATGATACAATGTTAGCTGTCCTCCAGCACTCCTGCACCATGCCTTTAGCTAGAGAGGATTGGAAAATGATGGTCAGAGCCTCCCTTATTTCTTCTAGGTTGCTAAGGAAAGGGAGAAGGATACCTTTCATCTGGGCATGGGAATTCATCCACTTTCAGAGATGTCGAACCCATTAATACTTGCCATCTCGTTATATTAATTTAATCTAATATTTCACATTTCTTCTCCCTGATTTCAATGTCTGTATAGTCTTTATTTTTTGTAAACAGGCAAAGTATTCATTAAGAGATGCCATAACACCATTTTCCTATTCCATGCATAGGTTATCCTCATGAACCCCAATAGGTCCCGCTCTTTCTTTAGTTGTCCTCTTGCTCTTTATGAATTTATTTAAAACATTCCAGTCCACTTTAGCTAACATCACATCTCAGCTTAGTAAAATTAGCTTTTCCCTAATTGAGAACTTTTATCCCTGGTCTATCTTTGTCCTTTTCCATAACTGCACTAAATCTAAGTGAATTGTGATCACTTCACCAAAGTGCTCTCCGGCTGATACCCTTTCCACCTGCCCAACTTCATTCCTGAAAACTAAGTGCTAAATCTGCCCTTTGTTGGGCTTGCGATGTACTGGCTAAATAAGTTCTCCTGAATGCTCATTCTGTTCCAGGTGCTGTTATGGACCATGATTTCTGGCTGTCCACCCTCCCCCCTCAAATGTCCTGCAGCCATTTAGTGACATTTTTGATCCTGACACCAGGGAGGCAACATACCATCCTGGAGTCACATCAGTAGCTGCAGATAAGGCTGTTTGTTCCCCTCACTATCAACTACCTTTTTCACTATTGCTCTTCCATTCTTCTTCCTCCTTCCACCCCACGTGCAGCTGAGCTACCTATGGTATCGTGGACTTGGCTCCTCCTGCACTCCCCAGAGGAACCATCACTCTTCTCACTAGTATTCAAAAGTGAATACCAATTGGAGAGGGAAATACACTCTGGGGACTCCTGCACTACCAGCCTGGACTTCCTTGACTACTTGGCGTCACCATTTCCTCTGTGTCTGCATTATCTTAAGCTGTAGGGTGACCATATCCAGAAACGTGCCATCCATGAAACTTTCAACCTCACAGGTGCCCTGTGGTGACTTCAGCACTGCTCAAGTTCCCAAACCTGGAGCTTGAGCTGCTCTAGCTGGTAATACTTTCTGCACATGTGATTGTTCAGGCCATGAGAAGCACTTAGGATTTCCCACATGGCACAGGATGTGCATTTCACAAGGCCAAGGTGCCCTGCCATGCCCTTACTATAGCCTGCCAACTAGAAATACTTATAAGCTACTCACCAATCGACTCTTTCCCTGGTTTTGACAACATTTTGGTGTTTTGCAGATGTTGCTTTTGTTCTTGGTGATTTTACTGGAGGTTCTCTCCCTCACTTTAACTTTTCAGTTGCCTTGCTCAGTCTCCACCCACATCCACTGCTGCCTGAGAGTTCCTGGGCTGCCTGTCTGCTCCTCACTTTTAACTCCTCAGTGGCTGTGCTCAGTCTCCACCTCTGTTGCTGTTGCTGTGACAGATGAGCCTCTCTCCATTTGCCTGCATAGTCACCATGAACTTATGTTTCCTTTTTTGGCAAGTATGAGGGACAGACTATTATTATAACTTGTAGCTGCTATTTCATTTTTCACTTGTTCTGCTGTTCTATTTAATTCAGCAGTTCTTTGTTTCTATTTTATTTATGCAGGGAGGGGAGAGTTACTTGGACACTGTTCCAGGAGGCAGTCACACACCTTAGGTTATGTAGAACTTTAGATTGGTAGTGGTCAGGGACAGGAGGGTGTACATGTGAGTCAGGCAGGTATGGGGATCCAGGATGTAGTGATGGGGGAACCTTGGCCCTTGGCTTTGACCAACTGGTTTGAAATATTTGCTACCTGTGTGGATGAGGAGCTGGACTGCAGAGTGGATGGGCAAACTGATCATAACATAATGGTGAAGGAAGCCATTCAAGTGGGGGCAGGGAGAATTAATATAATAGTGAGAGGGAACATTATAGTCGGGGGGAATACACACTGTTTGTTCTGTGGAGCTGTGACCAAGAGTTCCCAAGGTTGTATTGCTTGCCCGGGTTAAAGGCATCTCTTTGTGGCTGGAGACAAACTTGAAATGGGAGGGCGAGATCCTGTTGTGCTGTTTCATGTAGGAACCAACAACATAGGTAGAACTAAGAATGATATTCTCTGAGAGAGTTTGATGACTTAGGGTCTAAATTAAAATGCCGAACATCAAGGGTAATCATCTCATGAATTTTTACCTGAGCCACGTGCCGATTGGCACATAATCAAACAGATTAGAGAATTAAACGTGTGGGGAAAGAAGGTGTTTTTCCATTGGGATGGGCTCCAATTCAACACGGTTGGGATTAGTGCCCTGGCAAATCGTATAACTAGGTCTGTGGATAAGCCTTTCAACTAATTGCACAACACCTCCGTATGGGTTGCAATGAATGTTTCCTGCTATCTCATCTCTGCATCATTATTCAATGAGTGCTGGGAGGTACTGAAAGAGGATATCTTCTAAAACCAGGCTACAACTGTTCTGCAGTTGTAAAATACCTGAATATTGTCCATTTTATTATAGTCATCATGACATTTATAGTAACCTAACCACAGTGAGCCTTTGTTCGCATATAGATTTTAACTTGTTGCTGTTTGAAAAGAAAACACTTTCAGGGCATTGCTTCACAGTTGCCTGAATCTAAGTGTATTGTGAACAGGACAAATTAGCATGCTTAGAAAGAAGCAGTTGTATAAATTATTTGATCAAATGTTCAGTATGTCAGTCTACAATCGAACTGCAAATAAACAATATTACCTGCTTCAGGTTAATGGGCAGCAGGTCCTGGGGCACATTTGAACCCTGATCTTCTGTTGTGGTGGCTGAGTGGAAGGAAAGTCAGCGACAGACATTTTGTTGCGGCTGCAGTTTGTGGAGTGCAGTCTGGTCCGTATCAATTGCAATTCCCAGCTGATCATAAATAAAACATTGGAAGGATATTTAGGAGGTTGTACATTTTATCAACTGTGAAACTTATTTCCGTCTAAAGGGAAGTGGAAGAACAGTGATTGGTATTATCATCCTGTCAACAATCTATTGACTTTAAATTGTGCACTTACATGCATAGGCTAAATACTGAGAATGAAAACCAATGAGTAGGCTGGTTAGTTAACTGGAAAAGACACAGCTGTGGTTTTGTATGTTTATGGCGGAGAGGATGGTACATCCATAATTCTTCATATGGCAGGTTGCTGAACTTGACCAGATTTAGTGGGGTAAGGGAAAAGACTAAGTAGAGACCAGGTGTTTCTCAACCAGTGGGTGAGTTAACCAGTAGGTGAGTTGGCTGCTCTCTCAATATCCCCCTCCTCCACTGGAAAAACTGAAATAAAAGAGGAAAATCCTGGAAAATGCAACAGAAATGTTGGGATTTATCATGGCAAAAAATTAACGAGAGCTGGATTTTATTGTTTTCACCAGGGAGTTAGGGGGACATGTAAAGTATGATGGGTGGTTAGCCCACTGCCTTCCCACCCATTCCTGAACTGTTCCCCATTAAATGGCAGGTGCATGGGTGCCGAAATTGGCAACCTGCCCACTATTTTAAAATAATAATTACCGAGCAATTGAGCCTGTCACCAAACCAATTGACCTGAAGATTATGCTGCCGATGCCATAATATTGTTGGCATGGTCTGACGGGTGGGAGTTCATCATTTTTAAAATAACTTTGTTGAAAATGCAGGAAGGGGTTGCATCATTCAGGGGGTGCCCTGTGTGTCTTTGGGGCAACCCCCCTCCCCCCCCCCCCCACCCACCCCAAGATTTCAACCTCTCCTCTTATTCTTCCCTGCCTTGCCTCCAAAACTCACTGACCCCTCGCCCCCACAGCACCCCCCACTCCCTCTCCCTCCCTCTCTATGCTCCCTGATCCCTTCCTATCCAAAACCCTGGACTTACCTGGGTCCAAACGCCATGGAATATCTTCATACCAGAGTCTGCTTGCAGACTCAGCAGCATCCACTACTCAGTTCTCATGCTGTCGGGACTGCTGGAACTGCCGGCAGCTCTCAAGGGTGGGACTTCCTTCCAGTGAGGGATGGAAGTCTGACCCAGGCCAAGGCCGCACAGAGCGAGTTATGGTCACTGGTGCGGCACCAACATATGTAAGGGTTGGTCGACTGCACCCCACCCCCGCCCCTGTTAAATTCTGCCCCATTTGTGGTCAACTTCCTTCATCAGAACTGAGTGTCAATCTAAATTCATAACTTGACTTTCTGCTGCTGATGAACTGATGTTAATTTTCAGTGTTTTCCACCTTGGTTTACAACTCCACAGCTGCCAGCTGAACCTCAGCATCTCAGTCAGCCGATTGTTCTTCCAATGTGAGCAAGATAGTTGGTTTTAGAGTTTGTAATGGTTTATGTGTTATAGAATACACTTTCATTAATATTGAAAGAAAAGTCTGGGCAGTGATTTCAGCTGAAGGCACTCAATCTCCACCTGTTTGTAATATTCATCAAGTTTTGTTTTCCCTTCTGGAAGTATTGTAGCTTACTACTTCAGCTAGACATCCCGTCAATGTGTTATGATCCCAGCTGATGTTACTACTGGACAACCTGGATCCCAGGGTGGAACCCGGCTTGATAGATCCTAACTTTAATTTTTTGTTTAGAAACGTAGAGGGCGGCTACTAAACAGAGTCACAGGAGACAGCTGATAAACTTTTAACAAAAGAATAAAACATCCATTAAACAAAAAAAGATGAACTATATTATAATGCTCTTTCACCCACGACTACACCTTTAAAGAAAAGTTAACAAAAAGCTATCTTATACTCTAATGTTCACAATAAGTACACAGACCATGTAAACCAATGGGCCACTTGTGGTCAGACACACCACACTCTGAAACCAAGTGACAGATGCCACCCCAAACAGATGCTATGGACCCTTCATCACCCCCCACCCCCAGCCCCTGCCGACGCTTGTCACATTGTGAGCCAACCAATTGCACTGAACTCTGTCTTTCACACAAAGGTTTCCAATCTCCACTCTCGAAGAACTTGCTTTGGAATCTTCTCCCAAATGATGCTTTCTCTCAGACGTCTTCCACAAGGGTCCACCTCCTGGGTTTTGAACTCTCTTTCTGGTGTTCCTCTCCCTGGGTCACCACATGCATTGAAGCTTCCTTCCACACACTCTCTCTCAAATGCTCATAGTAAAGAGCTACAGACCATCGGCTGTCTCCTCGGATTGTCTGGCTTCTCACAACTTTATTTTGCTTTAAGTCTGCGTCCTGCAGCTTTCCCTCTTTAAATTTGGAGCCTCCCTATGCTCCTCACTCTTAACTTCATTTACAGGACCTTTTCCAGATTCCAGTCCTTGTCCTTTGACTTAACTTGGAGGTTGGGCCTTTCTCTTTTTCCATTAGGACCTTTTCCCTGCAGTTTCCTCTTCCAGTAGACTGCTGACAACTTGGTATCTCCCTTAAGATCCAGAACTCACTTGATATTCACTGTTACTTTAACTTTAGAGCAACTCATCTAAGATTCTTAAGCCTATTTTCCTCACCAGTCTGCTTGTATGCCAGCTAGAGAGACTTAAACTCCTCCCTTCACCTTAGAGCATAATGACCAACTGAACCCAAATTGCTTTTGGTTTCTTTTTATCTATGTGGAGCTTCTCTCTCTCTCTGGACCCTTTTTGCTAGACAACTGCATAGTTTTTTTCTACCTTGTGTTTGTTTTAACTCGCCTTCAAGAGTCGCAAACATCATTAAGGTGCAGGCATATTTTAAAGTGAAACTAAAACTCAAGTTCTTTTTTTCCCACATGCCAATACAGAAATACAAATTAAACTTAAAGCTAAAACTCATTCCTAATGCCCACAAATACAAATATAACTCACTTGAAACTATCTCTAGTTCCTAACAAACGTTTGTTTAAACCTGGTTGCTGCAGTGCGACCTCTTAGTTGGTCTGTTGGTTGCACTGAAGATCACGGTGATCGGTGAATGATCCCATTTGCAGCTGGTTCTCACATACCTAAATCTAGTTCTGCACAGAAGCCTGAGCATTAAGTGCATAAAATGCTTCTACTGTTTTCCTGAGAGGAGATGTGTAGGCTATGTCTGTAGAGGGTCTTCTGGAAAAGGGTCATTCAAGAGACGCCTTAACAAAGCCACCAATGTATTCATAGTCCTCATGTTTTAAATTAGCAATTGTGTCGAGACAGTCATTTTATTAATATGAGTCAGAATTGGTCTTCAGACAGCCAGTAGCAACATTTGTTGGACTGAAGTTGAACAACAACTGTTACTTATATAGCACTTTTACTGTAATAAAATGTCCCAGGGTGCTTCACAGGAGCATTATAAAGCAAAATTTGTCGCTAAACCACATAAGATTAAATCATTTGGCTAAAAGCTTGTCCGAAGAAATATATTTCAAGGACCTTCTTAAAGGAGGAACGAGTTTTCAGAGGAAATGTTCCTAGGTAAGGGAGGTGGATTTGCGTGCATGCAGAAAGTTAAATTCCCTAAAAGTGAAGTCAGATGAGGACCCCGATATCATCCCACCCATTTCAGCTTTCCTCGGAGTGTGTTACACGGCAAGTTGGGAATTCCCTTGGATCTGGCAGAAAACCAATTAAGGCATTTAAGAGCTTTTTTAATCCTGAATTCTGACTTCCCCTGTTTAGTGCACTGTTGTACGCTGTTTCAGCATCTCACCAGGTTGGAGGAGATGGGAATCCATTGCTGAATGAAACGTACCAGGAAAATAGGGGAAACCTCTTTGGGTCGGCTCCCGATGGCTTCCCACTGCTGAGGAAATTCCCAGGGGTGAGCTGGGAACAAAGTTGGCAGCTCACTCTGAGGAGGAGGGCAGCCAATTAGATCAAGGCCAGAATTTTTGGCTTGGCGAGTGGGGGCGGGGCCTGCTCGCCGAGGCTCCCGACATCACTGCGTGTCACTTAGATTTTCAGTTTGGCGCACACGCAGCTGAGCCAACTGTCAAAGGCCTATTAAGGCCATTTAAAAACTAATTAAACTATTAAACTGATAAAATCAGGGAGATTTCTACCCTCTTTTGCGTGCATGTGTGAAAGAATGCAGGCCCTGACTCAAGGAAGATGCCTGCCCGCATAGGGAGCGCTCAGCGCTTCCGGGCGCATGTCATGCTGGGCAGGCCTTAATTGGCCTGCCCACTTAAAATGACGTGCGGACCCAATCGGGGGCGCCGATCGGGTCCGCACCCACCCCCCGCACAACCCCCCCATTGGGGGAAAATTCTCCCCCAAGTAAAATGCCACTTCGGGGCTATTTTCCAATGGCAACATCCGTTTCCCATTGTTGGAGTACCCCCCTGCCCCCAACCCCCGCTGAGTGCAAAGCCTACCAGCTCCTTGCAGGCAGCCTCTCACTGGGATGTTTGTGGCCCACCACAGCTAAACAAAATAAGGCACAGCCATTCGCTGACTCATTCCTCAGGGCAATGCTTTGACCAATCAGGGTCAAGCTGCCTGGTTTAAATTTCAAACCATGTTTGGCAGTTAACTGGTCAGTCACCATCACTGGTGCATTCTCCATGGCAATACCTCTACCAATCAGAGTCCAGTTGCCAACCAATTAGCACTCTCTTCTCATACGGTGTAAATTGTTGTTTTCCCCTTATATTGATATTCTTGTGCCTTGATAAGTGCAAGATGAAAAGCTTCAAAATGTCTCTTTTTCAGCAATACTCAAGCTCTGTACTACCAAATGACTATTTGAATGCATGATTCTTCAATCGTAAATATTGACCTTGTTTTACTAAGTCATCAGCTGTGATACACATGAACACTTAAATAGGAAGAGATTTATTAAGCACCTTTCATGAGCTCATAGGGCAGAATTTTCCCGTTGGCGTGCGGGGGCGGGACCTCCAGGACGAGCCTGGACTGCAGTCTCCACACTTGATGTCTTAGTGCAAAATCTGCCTGGATAGGAACATTAACTAAGGGCCTTGTTAATAAAGGCGAATGTCTCCACAAATCACTCATTACATTATTGAAAACCATCCACCTGCAGAAGGAAAGAGGCACCCTCGGCCATGGTGACATGTCTGAATTTAATATTACAACCAAAGGAAACAAAATGACAAAGGTGTTAAAAATCACACCAACTCATAAAGACCTCATTGCGGGCCAACACAGAAGAACCAGTGATAAACCCGTGGTGTGCCTAAGGTGCCTCTCCCTATGTTTTCGCATGCTACGTCTTGGTGCTGACCCCTCGCTGGGAGTGGCAGCTGAGACAGCCTGCTCACTCTGCTGTCCTGTTGGTCTCGATGACCTTGGCGGCCGCCCTCTGGCCCGTGAAGCCTGTGCTGGCCCCGCCTGAGATGAAGCTGCCAGTTCCACAGCTGGCAACTCCCCAGCCGTCGCAGCTTCATTGGGTGCAACTGTCACTGGCAGATGGGCGGAAGAGCTGCCGCCCTCATCCAGAGCGCTCTGAGAGGAGCCCGCAGAGATGATGGATGGTCAATTCGGACCTCCCTGCTCACAGTGAATGGATGGGCACCAGGCTGGGAAACGTGATGCCCACACCATCTCCCACACTGGCATTGACCAGCTGTGGCCAATGCCGATGTGAGGGCTTGCAGGAAGCCCTGATTTGTCTCCTGGAGGAGCCTCTCCATGAGAGTTGCCACTCCCTCCATGGAGGACGCATGGCGCTTGGCCATGAGGTTCATTGTATTGGCGATAGTCCGTGTAGACTCCTCCCCAAGGACACCAAGCCAAGCATAGCCTCATGTATCTCCACCAGACTCCAGAGGCACATCATCAGCCACCAACTGAGCATGTGCTTCGTGCCCTCCAGTCCTCCAACTGCTGGCACCATGGGCACTCTCTGTTTCTGCCAGCTCCACCAGTGACTGTGAAGTGCCCTCACCGCTGAGCCCCAGGACACCAGCTGATGTTCTAATTCCCACCCAGGCTCTAATATCTGCTCTGGTGTCTGCCTGGCAGAGATGGTGTGATGTTGGTGAGACTTCAGTGCCCTCAGCTGTGAGAGGGGGCCTCTGCTGCTCCTCCTCTTGGTCCTGCTCTGCTGATGCTGAAAGGAAGAACAAGGAAATTTGATTAGTTAACGTGGCGACAATGTCAAAGTGCATCCCTGTCCCCTGGATCATTATGTGCTTATCCTTCCATAAGCAGTGGTCAAGCCATGTTGCAAACTTCAATCACTGAACATTCAGCAGTGCCATGGCTGCTGGGAGAACAATGGTGACCTCACTGCTGGGCAAACATAACTGCCCATGGCACCGCAGCCTCACTGACACCAGTAGACCTGGGCGCATGGCACCTCTCCAAATCTAGGGCCTTCTGCTTGAAGCGGCTGAGAATTGCCACCTGTTCTTGGCCGTCACCAGTCCTCACCTGCTCGGTGGCATTATGGGCATTCTTCTCCTGAAAAGGAGAGAAGAGCATTGATTGGTGCTACTTGTACCTGGATTCTCTTCGCGGACGGCCCACCCCAACCAGAGTGGGACATTGCGGGGCTCCAGTGCCTCCTCATCCCGCTGCTGCTGAACACTCACACTAAGATGTTAGGCCTGTTCCCCTCGCGGCCCCCCATCCCTCTGCCCCCCAACCCTCTCGGCCAAATGCTGCCTGCATCACATTAGGCACCACACGGTCTAACCTTCCATAACAAGGAGGCGCAAGCACGTGGAGCACAGAGGACAGCAGATCGGTCGGTGCCAACGTCACCTTGAAGCCCGACAGGCAGAAAATTCTGCCCATGATGTCCAAAGGTGCTTGGGATATTTTACAAAGTCAAAGCCCTCAAGTTATGCATGCTGTTGCTTACACTTCAGGAAATACATTTGAAGCGTAGCCACAGTTGTCATGCAGCATACATGACTGCCAATCTACACAGCAAAGTCTCACAAACATTGAAAGAAATATTCAGATCATTTTTTAGATGTTGGTTTAGGGATAATCATTGGTCAGGATACTGAGGGGACCCCTGCTTGTCGTTGGTATAGTGTCTTGTGATCATGAGAGGGCAGACACTCCCTCATGCTTTTATATCGGTGATAGTACAGTATTTGCCACTGATTTCTCAAATGCTGGTCTTCTGCAGATTGCAGCATGCCCAAGATAAACCTGTGGGATGCTCTGAGGCCAATGTTGAAGAAGATATGTCACCTTGTAGCCATGACAGATCTTAGAGGTTAATACTGGGCTGCTTCCCTCCACGCAAGACTTTCATTCCAGGAGCGAGCAGCGCAGGACCCTTCCCTGACAGTAGAAAAGCAGCTACAGTCACTCTAGCACGTCACTAGATAGCAATACCTGTTCGAGTAGATCATTTTCCTCTCTGCAATTAAAGGATTATTAGGTCAATTGTTGTACTGCTGCCCATCATCAGACTGGGGTCAGGAATGTGGGTCTTTCCTCATTTGTATGGCTTAATCACATAGTGTTGCTACTGATTGAGTCATGAGGGCTTGGCCTGAAAATAGGACCTTTAACTTTGAAGTGTCCCACAAAAATGTCTTAGTGTTGCTTGGTATGCTCCCCAGACAAACAGGAAATATGTTCATATAGCAGCCTTGCACTGTTATAAATTTGTCAGCCTGCCAAGCACAAGTGGTTTCTACATCTTAGTAACCACCACTGTGCAGTACCTTATCTTTTAGATTCAACCATTGGCTTTCACTCTACACACAATCCCTTCGCATGTTATATACCAATTTCAGTTATCTGTAAATTGTCACAGTACTTGGGTGGAGAATTTTGTCTGCAGAGTACAACAACCTCACTGAGATAAATATTTGTCTTTACGACATAGATGCTAATCTAGCAGAGTAGGTCACCTACCTATTATAGAACCCATCCAATTTTTATTCCATTGATTAATACTCAGTACATTGGGGTACAAGTTAGAGGATATCTTGAATATTATGTTTAGATTTGGTTACGGAGACACAAACCCTGAAGGTGGGGTCTGGAGTGTGTGGCTGGGGGTGGGGGGAGGTGTGTGGGGATTCTGTACTATGTGCTATAGAGAAGATGTACACGCCTAATCCCCCACATCAGAGGACTAAGTTATGAGCAAATACTGGACAAATGTGGTCATTTCAGGCTCGAAAGGAGTGAGTGAGAGACCCCTTTTTTTCAATAATTTATATAGATTTTTCTTTTCCCACCTATTTCCATTATTTTTAAATGTATTTCCATCTTTTATCTCTGCCTTTTAGCCTATTTTGATCCCTTCCCCCAACACCACCCCCACTAGGGCTATCTATACCTTTATTATCACATTCCTTAGATAATATCACCAGCTTCAACACCTCTTTGTCCTTTTCTCTATGACATCATTTGGTTATCTCCACCTATCACTGGCCCTCTATCCAGCTGTACTTGTCCCACCCCGCCCCCTTAAACAGCTTATTTTTCACCTCTTTTCTATTTTTCCTTAGTTCTGTTGAAGAGTCATACGGTCTCGAAACGTTAACTATGTTCCTCTCCGCAGATGCTGTCAGACCTGCTGAGTTTTTCCAGGTGTTTTGTTTTTCTTGTGAGTGAGAGGACTTGATTGAGGCATTTAAGATAATAAATGGCACAAAATAGGGAAAACTGCTGCAAATCAAACCATTAAAGTAGGGAAAGGGAAAAAAAAAATACCTTTTTATTTTAACCAGTGTTGCTTATATTTGGTCAGCTGTCCAAACAGGTCGGAGAACCTTCTGGAGGGTTTGTTTAATATGCTACATGTGGATCCAGGATGTGAAAAATCACTAGGGAGGGTGTCTTTGTCTGCTGGCCCATGTTTAAATCTATGGCACATGCTTGATAGCTAAAGGAATATGATAAAGCAGTGCCCAGCAGTTTGTTAGAAATTTTCTAGGTGGATATCACAGGATGTTGAAAGTTTCAGCAATTCCAGTTTCACAGTTGTTATGTAATGACTTAGTTGATGCAGCTCGTGTTTGAACAGATTGCCAGGTATGTATTAATCATTATTGGGTCCTGCTCTTATCTGCTAAATCTGCTCATTATTCAGGATTATTCTGCAATGTAAAGATAACCCCTAGCTTCATTACTGCACTGTAAACAGTTTTCTTAAACCTTCTCCCCTCTATCTTTTACCTCCAACAACATGTGTGAAAAACTCATTAACTTCTTTGTCACTAAGATACAATCAGCTGCCTCTGCCATGTCCCTCCATTCTACTAGCTAACCTTGTCAAACTCCCTCCTCCCTGTCCTAGCCCTGAGCCTGCATTTTTTTCTAGTTTCTGCTCTCTCTTCCCTCCTGCCTTCTCTGAGTTCATCTTGTCTATGAGATAGATCTCCTGTCCTCTCAATCCTATTCCTGTACACTGTTAATCATCAAACTTCCCCTTCTGGCTCCCATGCTGGCCAATATTGTAAACAGTTCGCGCACTTCAGGTGTTGTTCCTCTCTTATTTAAATCTACCGTCATCAACCTTTGACCCCATCATCCTCGCAAATTACCATCCCATCTCCAACCTCTCCAAAGTGCCTCCCACTCTGTTCCCATCTTTTCCAGAACTTCCATAATTGAATCCCCCCAATCAGGTTTCCATCTCTGCCACAGTACGGATAAAGAGTACTTATCAAAATCACATATGACATTGTGTGTGACTGTGAGAAAGGTAAACTCTCCCTCTTTGCCTTTTTCAACTTGTTTGCACCCTTTGACAAGGTTGACCACACCATCCTTCTCCAATGCCTCTCCACTGTTGTCCAGCTGAGTGGCATTGCTCTCACCTTGACTCTTGGCTTGTCTCCCACTTTCTACCCTCTGTACACTTGAGGTCAGTGAAAACTCTGCTGCCCATGTCTTACATCATAGCAAGTCCCGTTCCTATCACCCCTGGGCTTGCTGACCTACATTGGTTGCCAGTCAAGCAATGTCTTGATTTTAAATTCTCATCTTTGTTTACAAATTCCTCCATAGCTTTGACTCTCCCTATCTCTGTAATCTCCTCCAGCACCACAACGCTTCGTGATATCTGTGCTTCTCTAGTTCTGGCACCTTGTACATCCCCAATTTTGATAGCACCATTTTTGGTGTCTGCCTTCAATTGCCTAGACCCCAAGTTCTGGAGTTCCCTCTCTATACCTCTCCGTGTTTCTACATTGCTGTAAGACACTTGTTTGACCAAGCTTTTGGTATTTGACCTAGTGGGTGGAATCTTCCAGCACCCACCCCCCCACCCCACCCAAACACCTCCCTTTCCCTCATGGCAGGGCCAGTGAGCCATTGAAATCTCCGTTCACATCGCTGGGACCAGAAGATCCTGCCAGTGTGAGCGGCTGGAAAATTCTAGCCAATATTTGTATATGTGGCTTGGTCCTACTTTAAAGGCGCTATATAAATTGTTGTTGTTTATTAGCAGCCTCTGCCTTGTCTTGGTGGTTAAGGTGGAAGGGAGCAGGGGACAATATATAGAGTTTTCTTTTTCCGATATTGGGCTTGCCAAATGCCATCCCACTCGTCTGAACCAAATAGGACAGTAGGACAAGAAACACAAGATCAAGTTAGTACAAGGAACATTGACAAACTGTATCAGAAGGATGTTCACACAATTAATGAACAATACTTAGAACGACTCCCTGAATAAAGTAATGGGCACAGAAAAAAATAGAATCAGTTCAGAACTTGGTGGATGCTATGAAGGGAACAATAGGTACTCGCTGGGTGGTTGACCTAAAATGGCCCGTTAGCCTTCCACATCTAAATCTATTTTTTAAATTCACAGGGCAGAAGTTGCTTTCTTCAACCTGATAGTCATCTTCTAAGTCCAATTCCTGTTGAACTATATAAAAACACAAGTAAGGTTCATACCAACCCCAACAATTACTGAAATAATCCAAATTCAGAGGCAAGAGCATCAGCAGCATACCACACAACGTTATTCCTTGAAAAATAACTTTTAGTCATTTGGTCAACAAAACATCTTTTAAAAGAATTATTTATTATGCTCAATCTGTAACCAAAGCTATTTACTGGCAGGTTATATCAGAAAATTATATTGATAAATTAAATTGTTTCATATTACATACAAGTTGTTGAGTTATTTATTGTGAAACCATGGTCACACAATAACTTAAATGCTAGTTGATGACAAGCACTTAATGTATTGTATGATATTTCTTTGTAATTTTTAAGCTGACTAACCTATTCTCTGAATGGGTCATCACTTCCACTCAGCTAGTGAACAAAGGGTAATCATAATTTCTTGGTTCACCATAGGATTTTTTCCCTCTATGTCACCAACATAATGCTGTCCCCAGTAAACATAAATGGTGGCTTAGGATAATGTGGGGTGACACAGGCATTGCATTGAACCTTGTGTTTTCCTCATCCACTGCCTGTATTCGCACACCATACTTTAAAGCTAGGACTGTGAAGCTGGTTGACCTTTACTCTAAATAACTCAAGGTTCAAAGGTTCATTATTGTGCTACCAGCCCTTCTCTGTCCCACAACTGCTACCTGAGGACAGCTGTTTCATGACTGAACTGTGATGAAATAAGAATTGCTGGTTTTTTGGCTCACAAGGCAATGAGCTAAGCAACTAAACTAACAGCAGACTCTTCAGTATTTTTTTTTATCTCCTGAGCCTTTATAGTAACAATGGGAAGAAAGATTAGCTGCAGAAGGAATGTATAAATATAAAATCTGGTCAGAATTGTGACTGGATGCTGAAACAGTAATAATTCCTCCTGGAGCCTTTAGAGTTATATTTATCAACTTTAAAATTGAATCAGGAAAAATCAGAAAAATCAGTTTAAATTGAATTGTCACAAAAGAATATAAGTTAAAAGGGAGCACTGATGGAAACACATCATCTGAGTTGTGGTTGGTTGTTGTAGAAAGTGCTGTTGGAGAGCAGGTGGGTAAAGGAAACGGCCTAAGGTGTTTTTAGTAAAATCATTGAGAATAAAAATGACAGTGAAGTGATAAGCTTGATCATATCTGTCAGGAGTTTTCACATTCCTTTGAATAATCTTTTTAATTCTTTCTTAATTAATTTCAGTTGGATACCAACCATTTGGAAAACTAGGACTAGATTAATTTATAAACTGTATTTGTAATGTAATGTGTGTGTGTGTGTAATTGTATCCATTGTTCTGCATCATTTTTACACAATTTTCTTGACTTTATCACCTATGTAAATTACTGTTAGAGTCAGAAGATCAATTGTGTTTGGAATCTAATTGGGATTCCAGAAATGCCAGGGGAAAAAAAAACTGCGTATGGAAGGAAATAAGAAATAAAAACACAAAATGAAATTGGTAGTGAGACGGTGCCCGGAAGTGAGATAGGTGGGACTGTTCCTTCAGCAAATTGAGAGAGCGGTCCCACAGACTAGTCAAACAACAGCCTGACAGTCATACTCACCGAACCATACCTTACAATGTCCCAGACACCACTATCACCATCCCTGGGTATGTCCTGTCTCTCCGGCAGGACAAAGCTTGAATAGCTGAACTTTCACAAGCATTTATTGTCGGCTCAATCTGTAAATACAACTGTTGAAGATAATCTTATGAGATTACTGGGTTAGCATGCACTTGTGAAAACAAACTACCCGTACATGTAATTTGTCATCTGAGGGCTCTTACTTTCAATAAACTCTTTAAAAACAAAAGGGAGATATAAACAATAAAAAAGGAGGAGAAAAGTTCACACCTGACAGAGGAAGGCTCCAGGAATGAAGTCTCGAAAAATAAGCACCTTCATGTTCTGGGTGAGTGCAAGGTGAAACTAATCCCTAGCTCCTACTGCTCTATTACTCAGATTCATTTCTATCCGGGAAGTGCTGTGACCTTATTAGCATTTGCCGTCAAGTTCTGATGTAATAATGGTACATGAGCCTGCTGGCAATTTACAAAGAGGTGCTTTGTTCACTATTTGGTCAGGAATAATTTTAAGACTCTTTCGGTAAGTCCCCAGATATTGCCATTATCTCACAAACAGACAAAGACTAATGCTGTAGTAAACTCATGAATTCTTGGGACATGTTTTGTCCCCACAATTTCAGAGTGCTGGGCACTTGCCTTCCTGTGCAAAGAAAAAAAACGTTGGAGGAGAACATTCTGCACCAATAGAGAGAAAAAGACGAGATGTAGGTTTTAGTGAGGTTCTCAAAGGAGGAGGGAGAGATGGAGAGACAAAGAGGTTTTGGGAGGGAATTCCACAGTTTTGTACTTGCATCGCTGAAAGCACAGCCATTAATTGTGGTTCAAAGGAAATTGGGAGAGCAGTTCTGGAGGAGTCAGGGTTGGACAAAAGTCCAGAGTTGGAAAAACTTTTAAAAAAACCTTCTATATTTTATAAATGGTATATGCTCTTATGGGAAAGCACTCCTTTAAAATTAGGAGATCAGATTGCATTCTTCCTTTTAGAAATTCTTAACAAATGGATTAGCACATGAAAACTTTAGATACCGCATAATGAGATGCTCATTTATATTTATCAGACCATAACATGGTAGGGTGTGACGAAAGGACTAAAAAGAATAATTGCCAGTATTTTTGTATAAATATTTTATGCATTTTATAACCCATTTATTTTAAAAGGTTTATGCCATTTTTTAAAAATACTTGTTCCTCTTTACCCTCCCTATATCCCTCTCTCCTGTTATCACGCCTCATTTCATCTCACCATCTTGGGTACTTTGCTCTTCTAAATCCTTTGCTCAACCTTTCAATACTCCTCAACCTCCTTACTTGCTTGCTGCCACCCAAGGCTTAACTCCCTCTGAGATAAGCCTACAGCTTTCCTCTGTGCATCTCTTGACATCCTGTAAATGGCCCATCAAGGCACTTGTCAATTTCTCTATTCAAATAGCAACCACAAGTGCCCCATCTTATTCTTCTGCCGAATTTCCCACCCAGAGTGCCTGCTGGGGGATATTCTTGCCAATCTCCTTCCCATCCAACTTACCCTCCTGGTGGTGACCTTGTGGATTTTGCCAGCAGATCAGTTGCCTGCTGCCCCTCTCTGTATCCCCTTCCAGAATGAATGACCTGTAACTCCCAAAGAAGGCCCTTGCCATGCATAAAAAAAGCTAATAAATAACATTTAAACTCCTTCAAGTACTTAATCCATTACAGAAACAAAAGTTTCCTTATATAATTAATCCCTTATGAAAACAAACATTTGTATTCATAGCCCCACATCAAAGCAGTTAATCTCTTTATAAGCATTTGGAACTGGCAATCAAACTTTGGCTTTACAGGTCTCTGACTGTGTGATAATGATAGGTTGTGGAAGCAGTCAAGCAGCACTAATCCTATAATGATAATCCTCAGGATTATGTCAACAAACTGTGAAGTAGCAAGCACCATTTTTTTCATCTGCAGCTTGATGGTTTTTATCAAAAATTTAACGTGCCTGGTGATTAAAATGAATTGACAGCTAGACAGTTCCATGGAGTTTATCCACTTTTTCTGCACATTCACACCTACTCTTAACAATTCTAAAAGGGCACCTGACCTCTCCCAAAAAGATATCTTACCCGTCCAAATAACTTGAGGGGAGGAATTTTGCCCTTGATGGGCGGTCTCGGGGGAGGTTGGGAAGCTGCCTGCCGCCCACGAATGGGACTGGACCGCGATTTCACACTAGCGGCCAATTATGGCCCACTGAGTGTGAAATGCGAGCGGCAGCTCTCAGCGCTGCCTGTGCGGCGGGGGGGGGGGGGGGGGGGGGGGGGGGGGGGGGGGGGGGCGGGGGCGAGTGTGAAATTTGCGTCTGCGCCCAAGTGACCACCCTGAGGCACAGAGCTGCCTCAAGGAGATGAAGCCTTTTTAAAAAATAAAATGAAGAAAATGAAAATGGCCTTTTTTTGCCTGCCCACCCGCTGAGTGAAAATTTCTGTCCCAGATTGTTTCCTCATATGTCTAAAGCTTACGAGTTGTGTTATGGAAACCCCAATAACAAATGTTGGATCTGGTTGAAGGTGCAGCTGCCTCCATGAACCATGATGCGCAAAGGACATCCCCTTTCTCCCCCCCCCACCAGTGAAAATGGCGGGTAATAGGTTTGGAGGGAAGACTTCCGGAATTGGGGATCCGGCGCCATTTTGGTTAAGGCACGGAACCCTGCTGTCTTTATGAATATTCAGTCCATGATTTCTGCACTGTTTCTATGTAAATCAAAGTTTCTGTTACTCTCTCATAAATCTCTTAGGTTTAGGGCAGAATTTTGCCCTCGTCGGGCGGGCTCGGCGGGAGGGAGCGGGAGCGATTGGGAAGCTGACCACCGCCCACGATCGGGGCCCGACTCTGATTTCACGCTGGTGTGCCAATTAAGGCCCACCCAGCATGAAACACGCGCTGTGGCGCTGCCTGTGTTGCAGGAGGGCGAGGGTGCAAGTTTGCACGTGTGCGTGCACGAAAAATGCAGCTCTGTGCTTCAGGGAGATGAAGATTAATGAAAACAAAAAGAAAGATTAACAACATTCCCCTCGTGTGACTCTGTCATGAGCAGGGACACATTAGAGCTTAGTTTGAAATTTTTTTTAAATGACGGATCGAAACCTTATCCCGCCTGTGGATGAGGTTTCGCAAAAAATCCAAAGGCTGCTTGGCCTTTTCGCCTGCCTGCCAACCATAAGGCTGGACGGGCAGTGAAAAATTTAATTCAGTTAGACCTTTAATAGCCTTAATAAGCCTTTTAATTGTCGGCGGGTGCGCTGCCGACTCCCGTGTGTGCCACCAACCAAAATATCACGTGAGTGTGCGATGATGTCGGGACACTTGCCCGAGGTCATCTCGCGTCATTTTACGTTCGTTCGGGTTGGGCGTGCGCGTGCCCAACAAGCGAAAAATTCTGTCCTTAATCTCTATAAACTTATAAACTCCTACATTACTGGAAGCAGTCTGATTCAATGTACACTGTCTCGTCCCTTTGCGAGAGTGCGAGAGGAAGACCCGGAATCAGGCAGTCAACAGCGCCTAGAGGAAAGTGCGAGAGGAGGACCCAGAGCCAGGCAGTCAGCAGTACCTAGAGGAGGGTATGAGAGGAAGACACTGGGACAGGCAGTCAGCAGTGCCGAGAGGAGAGTGTGAGAGGAGGACCCGAGCCAGGCTGTCAGCACCACCTAGAAGAGAGTGCGAGAGGAGGACACCGAGCCAGGCAGACAGCAGCACCTAGAGGAGAGAGTGAGAGGAGGACCCTGGGACAGGTAGTCAGCAGCACCAAGAGGAGAGTACAAGAGGAGGATCCCGATCCAGGCAGCTACAGCACCTAGAAGAGAGTGCGAGATGAGAACCTTGGGACAGGCAGTCAGCAGCACCTAGAAGAGAGTGTGAGAGGAATACCCTGAGCCAGTCGGTCAGAAGTACCTATCAGCTAACATCACAGGAGGAACTAACATTCATGGTTTGGTGAGAAACTGCTGTTAGGAAGTGTCATCAAGTAGCTGAGAATTAGAATAATGCATTCTTTTTAAATGAAGGGGCTACTTACATTTAAGTGAGAAACATAAGCAACAGGGAAATAAAGTTAAGTTGCAGCCAAGTAAAATAAAGTTGCATAAGTAAACCAAAGTTAATACAAGGGAAGTAAATTGAAGCCATGATAGGACTGTTTGGTCGCCTGGAATGCATGTCTTGTAATATGTGGGAAGTTGTGGACTCTACCAGTGTCCAAGACAACCACACATGTAGGAAGTGTCACCAGCTGCAGAACCTTGAGCTCCAGGCTTTGGAGCTAGAGTGGCAGCTGGAGTCACTGTGGCGCATCTGCGAGGCTGAGCGATACATGGATTGCATGTTCAGAGAGGTGGTCACACTACAGCTTAGGAGCCTTGAGGCAGAAAGGGAATCGGTGACCGCTAAGCAGTGCAAGAAAATTAGGCAGGTAGTACAGAGTTCCCTGGGGTCCCACTCACCAATCAGTTTTCCATTTTGGATGCCAATGAGGGCATTGGTTCCTTGGAGGAATGCAGTCAGAGCCATGTTTGTGGCACCACAGGCAGCTCTGCTGTACAGGAGAGGGGAAAGAAGTGGGGAAGAGCAGTCGTCATAGGGGATTTGTTAGTTAGAGGAACAAGCATTTTTGTAGCAGTAGGCGTGACTCCAGGATGGTATGTTGCCTTCCTGGTGCCAAGGTCAAGGATGTCATGGAGTGGTTGCAGGACATTCTTCTGGGGTAGGGTGATCAGCCAGAGGTTGTGGTCCAGCTTAGTACCAATGACTTAGGTAGGAAAGAGGATAACAGCCTGAAAGCAGACTTTAGGAAGCTTGGAAGGAGATTAAAAAGGACCTCTAAAGCAATCTAGGATTAAAGTACTCTCAGGATTACTCCCAGTCTCACATGCATGCGATTATAGAAGTAGGAGAATTGAGTGAATAAACATGTGGCTGGAAAGTTGGTGTAGGAGGGAAGGCATCAGATCTCTGAAGCATTGAGACTGGTTCTGGGGAAGATGGGACCTGTACAAGCTGGATGGTCTAACACCTGAACAGGACTGGGATGAATATCCTCGCAGAGAGATTTGCTAGTGCTGTTGGGGGTTGTTTACACTAGATTGGCAGGGGTATGGGAACCTGAGGGCAAATTCACAGCAGGGAATGGGAGATGGAGAATTAGTGAGTGACTCCAAAAGACAGAAACAGCACAGGTTAAAAGGTGTACTGCTCAGAAATTTGACAGTGTTAAAAGTTAGATATGTAAATGCAAGGAGCATAGTAAATAAAGCCGATGAGCTGAGGGGACAGGCAGACACATGGCAGCATGACATAATAATGATATAATTCTAATTTGGCTTAAGGAGGGGTAAAAATGGCAGTTCAACATCCCTGGAAATAGAGTTTTCAGGCAGAGTAAGGAGGGAGATAAAAAAGGTGGGCATATAGCATTATTGGTTAAAGAATCAATTATACCTGTGAGGAGGGATGATATACTGAATGAAGCATCAAATGAGGCCATGCGGGTTGAGCACAGAAATAAAAAAGGGCAGCCACACTGCTAGGAGTGTAGGAGTGTATAGATCCCCAAATAATGGAAGGGAGGTAGAAGAGCAAACATGTAGACAGATTTCTGTGTGCAAAAACATTAGGGCAGTAATCTTTGGGGACTTCAACTACCCTAATGTCAATTGAGATATGAACAGTGTGAAGGGCACAGAGGGCACAAAATTCTTGAACTGCATTCAAGAGAATTTTTTTAGCCAACACGTAATAACCCAAATGAGAGGGGGCGCAATTCTAGATTTAGTCTTAGGAAATGAAGCTGGGCAAATGGATGAAGGTGCAGAGGGGGAACCATTTTGGAAATATTGACCATAATATTGTTAGATTTAGCATCATAATGGGAAAGGACAAAGATAGAACAGGAGTAAAAGTTCTAAATTGGGGAAAGAGAAATTTTATAAAGCTGAGAGGTGTGCTAGTGAGAATGGACTGGATACAGCTATTAGAAGGAAAATCTGTGACAAATCAGTGGGAGGCATTCAAAGGTGAGATTCTATGGGCACAGTATAGACATGTCCCCACAAAGAAAAGGAATGGTACTGCCAAATCTAGAGACCCCTGGTTATCCAGAAGCATACAGGCCAAAATAAAGCAGAAAAAAAAAGTTTATGACAGTCACTAAAGACTTGATACTGTAGAAAGCCTAGAGGAATATAGATAGTACAGGGGTGAAGTAAAAATGGAAATTAGGAAAACAAAGAGAAGATACAAAAAATGTTGGCAGGTAAAATCAAAGAAAATCCTAAGATGTTTTTCCAGTACATTAAGAGCAAGGGAATAACTAAGGAAGAGGTAGGGTCTATCAAAGATGTACATGGTAACTTGTGGGTTGATGCAGAAGATGTGGGCATCAATGAATGTCCTCAATGAGTTCGTTGTCTCTGTCTTCACTAATGAGAGGGATGATGCAGACATTCTAGTTAAAGAGGATATAGAAACTTGCTCTGGGAGGCTTCTTAGTCAAACAAACTGAACTTTATTTACACTAGAGCTTTCGTGGCTGCTTGTATATAGCCAGTCCCTCTTACAGCCATTTTTTCCTAGGGAACCCCTCCCTAGAATTTATTCCCTCGCGCTAGCCACGAATTGATTGAACAAATCACATGACTGCTACTCAGTTGAATTGATCTTAAAGTGACAGTCATCACAGAGAAGGAATGTAAAATATTAGATACAATAAGCATAGTGAGAGAGGAAGTACTGGAGGGACTGGCATCCTTGAAGATGGATAAATGACCAGGGCCAGATGAATTGTATCCCAGGCTGCTGAAGGAAGCCAGGGAGGAAATAGCAGATGCTCTGAGGATCATTTTCCAATCCTCACTAGATACAGGCGTGGTCCCAGAGGATTGGAGGTCTGTGAACATTGTACCATTATTTAAAAAAGGTGTGAGGGGTAGGTCAGAAAATTATAGGTCAGTCAGTCTGACTTCGGTGGTGGGCAAATTATTGGAAACAATTCTGTCATTTAGAAAGGCATGGATTGATCAGGGATAGTCAGCACGGTTTTGTTAGGGAAAGATTGTGTCTTATTAACTTAATAAAATTTTTTGAGAAAGTAACAAGGAGGATTGATGAGGGTAGTGTAGTGGATGTTGTCTACATGGATTTCAGTAAGGCATTTGACAAGGTCCCAAATGGCAGACTGGCCAGGAAAGTAAGATCTCATAGGATACAGGGTAAGGTGGCAGGTTGGATCCAAAATTGACTCAGTGACAGGGAACAAAGGTTAATGGTCGATGGATGTTTTTGTGAATGGGTAACAGTTTCCAGTGGTGTTTCACAGGGCTCCGTGTTGAGGCTCTTGCTGTTTGTTGTATATTTAATGATTTAGACTTAAATGTGGGAGGCATGATTGGGAAATTTGCAGGTAACACAAAAATTGGCGGTGTTGTTGATAGTGAGGAGGATAGCTGTCGACTCCAGAATTATATCAATGGTTTGATTGAATGAGTGGAGAAGTAGCAAATGGAATTCAATCCTGAAAATGTGGGGTAATGCATTTGGGGAGGGCAAACAAAGCAAGGGAATACTCAATAAATGGGAAGTTATTGAGAGGGGTTGAGGAAGTGAGCCACCTTGGAGTGCCTGTCTACAAGTCCTTGAAGATGGCAGCACAGGTAGACAAGGTGGTCAAGAAAGCGTATGGAATGCTTTCCTTTATTGGGCGAGGTATTGAATACAAAAGCAGGGATGTAATGCTTGAACTGTATAAAATGCTGGTTAGGCCACAGTTGGAATTTTGTGTATAGTTCTGGTCATCACTTTATAGGAAGGACATAATTGTCCTGGAGAGAGTACAGTGGAGATTTACAAGAATGTTGCGAGGGCTTAAAAGTTTTGGTTATGAGGAGAAAGTAGATGGGCTAGGGCTGTTTTCCTCAGAACAGGGGAGGCTGAGGGGTGACCTAATTGAAGTGTACAAAATTATGATGGTCCTAGATAGGGTAGACAGGAAAGGCTTGTTTCCCCTCGCTGAGAGGTTAATTATCAGGAGGCACAGATTTAAGCTGATTGGTAGAGGATTAGAGGGACATGATGAAAACCTTTTTCATCCAGAGGGTAGTGGGCATCTGGAATTCACTGCCTAAGTTGATGGTTAAGGCTGAAATGCTCAGCTCATTTTAAAGTTACCTGGATCTGCATCTGAAATGCTGTAACCCTGCAAGGCTACGGACCAGGTGCTGGAAAGCGGGATTAAAATGAGCGGCTAGTTTCTTTTCTCTCCTTTGGATGGCGTAGACTCGATGGGCTGAATGGCCTCTTTCTGCACCGTAACTTTTCTATAGTCCTATGGTTCTAATTTTAAATAACTCTATCATGCTGAAATGTTCTCTCTTTTAGCAGAAGCAGCCCCAGATGCTTGCTGTATAAACTCACTGAGCTAATATTGCTTCAGGTATTATTACTTCATCTTCTTTATTCTGCTGGGCTCAGTCACTCCTCGGAATCTCAATTCTTTTGATGTCATCAGCAGTCTGGTTTAAACAATAATAGACAATGTAATAAATTAAAATATTTTCATGCTTTCTTGAAAATTTTCAAGCAGAATAAATATTTGTAATACTCTTGTCCTTTCCTGAAAATTTTTGATCCCTGAAATCAGAGTCAAATTTTGGGGTCCAAGATGAACCTGCGTTGCACCAAATTCTGCACTACAGCAGATTGCATAATAGTGGAGCCCCAGTGTAGTCAGATGGAGAAGGGGAAGCAATGTTTTTGGATTATCAAAACAAATTCGATAAGGTGTTGCACTAGATTAGGGCTCATGGGATGGGAGGTAATATGTTAGTATGGCTTGAGGGTTCGTTAGTGGACAGGCTGTAACCAGGTACCACAAGTACCACAGCTTCCTTGCCTCAGCTATTTGCAATCTGTATCAACATAGGTGAGAGGATTGAGTGTAACGTATCCAAGTTTGCTGACAATACACAACTAGATGGGAAAGTAATGGTTAGGAGGATGCAGAGAGGCTGCAGAGGCACATAGACAGGTTGGGTGAGCGGGAAGGAAATGGTAGCTAGAATACAATGTGGTGAAGCGTGAAGTTATCCACTTGGGTGGGAAAAATAGAAAAGCAGAGTAATTTTTGAATGGTGAGAGACTGGAAAATGCTTGCATTCAGAGAGACCTGGGTGTCCTTGTTTATGAATCACAGAAAGTTAAAATGCAGGTATGGAAAGTAATTAGGGAAGAAAATTTTATGTTAGCCTTTGTTACAAATGGAACAGTGTACAAGAGTAAAGAAATCCTGGCCTGTATCTGATCTAGGTCGGGCGGGCTGTGCGGAAGCGGGCAGGGGCGGGCGTGGAGCCTAGGATCAATTGTGCACTGCCATTTTAGCACTACCTGTGTGGGCGGGGGGAGGAGGTAGAGTCAGGGCCTCAGGGAGATTAGGTACATAATGAAACCTTTTTATAAATAAAGTGAAAAATTACTTAGACATGTCCCCCTATGTGACAGTGTCACATGAGCTGGGACATGTTTGTCAATTTAGCAAAATTTTTATTTATTAATTTTATTAAATCTTCAGGAAACCTCATACCGCCCGTGGATGAGGTTTCCTGGAAAACCTGAAGGCCGCTTGGGCTCTTTGCCTGCCTGCCAACATTAAAGTTGGACGGGCAGTGTTGTCAACAACTTTAATTGCTTTTTTAATGGCCTTAATAGGCCGTTGACAGTTCGGCAAGTGCGTAGCTGCCTCCGGTGCATGCCCGCCGAACAAAATATCAAAATGACACGTGATGACGTCATGATATTCTGCCCCCTGTTTCAGTTGGCTAGCATGTGCTTCAGAATAACCCCAACAGTGTGGGTTCAACTCCTGTTTCAGCTGAGGGAGATTTGGGACCAGCCTCCTCACCTCGCACCCCCCCCCCCCACCCCACCGAGCGTGGAAGGCAATGGCAAACCACCATTAAAAAAAACAGCCAAGGAGATGGCTCAGGCTGAAGCATCAGCAGACAATGAACCAAGGACCTGCCTTTGGGTAGAACGCACATGAAATGAATGAATGAATGAAGTGATGAGGCCACACCTGGGATTCTGTGTGAAGTTTTGGTCTTCTAACTTGAGCAAGGACTTACTTTCCCTCGAGGGAGAGTACAACGAAGGTTTGTCTTATAAGGAGAGATTGAGTAAACTAAGCCTATATAAAATAGGCAATATAAAATAAAGGACACAATCCTAAAGGGGTGCAGGAGCAGAGGGACTGAGGGGTACATGTGCAAAAATCATTAGAGATTGCAGGGCATGTAGAGAAAGTGGCTAATAAAGCACATGGGATCCTGGGCTGTATGAATAGGGCCACAGAGTGCAAAAGCAAGGAAGTTATAATGAACCTTTACTGGTTTACTGGTTCGGCCTTAACTGGAGTATTGTGTCCAGTTCTGGGCACCGCACTTTAGGAAAGATGTGAAGGCATTAGAGAGAAAAAGATTTACAAGAACAGTTTCAGGGATGAGGAACTTGATTTAAATAGATAGGTTGGAGAAGCTGTGCTTCTTCTCCTTAGAGAAGTGAAAATTAGAAGAGATTTGATAGAGGTTTTCAAAATTATATGGGATCTGGACAAAGTAGTTAGGGAGGAACTGTTCTGTCCCTGATCATGAACCAGATCTGAAGTGTATAACCTGAAAGGTGTGACTGCCTCCTGAAACAGTGTCCAGGTAACTTCCTCCCTCCTTGATGCATCACAACATCTGAAGCTTAATTCCAGCCCATCAATTCTGAGCTGATGTTCCTCAAGCTGCAGTTACTGCAGATGTGATTGCTGTGCATTAAATTGGTGTCCACCAGTATCCACATGCTCCAGCTGCAACACATCTCCTGTCTTGCCATCTTGAACATAAGAAATAGGAACAGGAGTAGACCATTCGGCCCCTTGAGCCTGCTGCGCCATTCAGTAAGATCATGGCAGATCATCTTGTGTTTCGATTTCTATGTTCCCATCTAACCCCGATAACCTTTTGATTCCCTTGCCCAACAAGAATCCATCTACCTCTGCCTTAAAAATATTCAGTGACCCCACCTCCACCACCTTCTGAGGCAGAGAATTCCAAAGTCACACAACCCTCTGAGAGAAAAAAATTCTCCTCATCTCTGTCCTAAGAGAGCAACCCCTAATTTTCTCCATTGTGTTTTAACTGCTTAGGATTTCAAGTTTTGAAATATCACTCAATTGTCTACTTATTGTTTTCAAATCTAGTTAATAACCTTGATTAATTGATTATATTTAGTTGTAATCAGGATCAATTGTACAAAGAGCAGTGGAAATGTGAAATTCTTTTCCAAAAGGCTATGGATATTGGGTTAATTGAAATTTCTAAGAATGAGATCAACAATTTTTTATTACATTAGCATAAAAAGGAATATGGCTCAAATATAAATAAATTAAGTTGAAGTTCAGATGATATAACTGAATGGTGGAACAGTTTTGAGGGGCTGAATGACTTATTTCTGTCCTGGTGTTCCTTTGAGTCATTATCATAAGTGTGTCCTAGATATTGTTTATTGTTCTGTTTTGTAGCAGTTGTTTCATAGTTGAGTGTCTTGGTCATTTCAGAGAGCATTAAGGTTAAACTTCAAAAGGAGAAATACAAAATGTTTATAATGGTACTTGTTCAGGCATTATACCCACAAGATTGAGAAGCACTGAGCATATAGAAACTAGGAGCAGGAGTAGGCCATTCAGCCCTTCGAATCTGCTCCGTCATTCATTATGATCATGGCTGATCATCCAACTCAATAGCCTGCTCCCGCTTTCTCCCCATACCCTTTGATCCCTTTCGCCCCAAGAGCTATATCTAACTCCTTGAAAGTGTAAATTGTTTTGGTCTCAATTACTTTCTGTGGTAATGAATTCCATAGGCTCACCACTCTCTGGGTGAAGAAATTTCTCCATATCTCAATCCTAAATGGTCTACCCCATATCCTCAGATTGTGACCCCTGATTCTGGACTCCCCCACCATCGGGAACATCCTTCCTGCATCTACCCTGTGTAGTACTGTGTTAGAATTTTATAGGTTTCTATGAGATCCCCCCTCATTCTTCTGAACTCCAGCGAATATAATCCTAATCGACTCAATCTCTCCTCATATGTCAGTCCCGCCATCCCAGGAATCAGTTGGGTAAACCTTTGCTGCACTCCCTCTATAGCAAGTACATCCTTCCTCAGATAAGGAGACCAAAACCGCACAAAATATTCCAGGTATGGTCTCAGCTGTTCATCACAGCTGTTTGCTTTCATTGTAGCCAATGGAGAGAGATTCAGGGTATCTAGAAGATTCAAGAGGATGGTAAAAACCTGCAAAAGTTGACTGTAAACTGCCTGGTAGTGGTAGCGATGAACCCTTATCATGGATGGTGGCATGACTTGTCTGTTGCTTGACAATTAAGAGCGTAGTCCAAGGAAAGAGAAAACCGGACTATCTCAGTTTCAATCTTTATCTAGCTGGGTCCTGGTAAATCTGGAGAACTCCCAGCTGGACACACACCAGGTCATTATTGTCATGGGACCTAATTTTCAAACCAGTCCAGGTTTAGTTTGACTATTGGGAAGCAGGAGTCGGGGTGGGTGTTGTGTACGTTGAGCGGGGAGATAGTTGCTGCAATTTATTTTGGATATCCAAGGAATAGCTGACACTCCAGAATGCAGAAATAACACTTAACACTGACCTGGGGGAGGTGGAGGGAGGGGGTACGGTTTGATAGCAGTAGCTAGTTTTTGCATTTTATATCTCAGATTGTTTTTAAGACTTTTGTAGCTGAGTCTGTCAGAACAGGGAACAGTAATCACTTTAAATACAGATCCATAGCTCAGCTGGCGTGGGTGGATTCTGCTTTGACAAAAGCTTCTCAGTAATGAAACAACAACCAATCTTCTGGTAGGTGTTAGAGTACAGCAGTCCCAACTTTCTATTACACATAACAGATGATTGCTAACTGCCAGGGGAGTACATCAGGGGAACAGATGTAGACAGGGCTCAGTGCCAAAGTGGCTCAAAAATAAATTGGAATTGAAGTTAATCTGGTTTGTCTTCCTGCCTGGGATACATACTTAGGATTGAAATCATCCTAGATTCTTCATGACCTTCTAGGAATTACTACCTGGTGCCTTTTCCTGTTCTGGGAACATGAATATTAGGCAATTGCCGAACTACCTGACTATCACTCTTGCAGACTTCCTTTACTTAATTGTTTCTCCATGTTATCTGCTTATGCTTGCCCATTTTTTGTTGGCCTCTATATTCAAGTTTGTGTAAATGAATATTTTCTGTATTCTATGGCTGTGTTAGAATAGACATATCTACAATAAATAATTGGTGCTTTTCACAAAACAACTAACAAGATTAGAGAGAATGGATTGAACAGTGGTAAGGACAAAGACCAGAGAAGCAGAATGTGGACCCATGACCAGCAAGGAGGGACTGGGATCAGTACCACTCTGCTTTTAGTTTCCTTTAGATGACCACTAAATACTATTAATGATATAGATGTGAAGTGTAAATATTTAGTGGTATACATATCTGTCTTTATTGAAGTCCTGCTGTGGAATCAGAGGGGCTGCAGTGACATGATGTTTGCCAAGGACAGGAGGAAGAGGCCAGCCTTGCAAACTGAGGAGCTGTGGATGGAAGTGGTTGAGGAAGCAAGCTGCAGGAGTGTGGTCCCTTGAACCTGGAAACAATATCCCAAGAGATTCAAGGTCCTCAGGAAGGCAGGAAAAGTGAATGGCATAACCCACACTCTGACTCCCAGCGTTTTGCTCCACAGCACTCCTCGGATCAATGCACCTTGCAGTGCCACTCATTCCTCTATCACCAGGTACCCCCTCATATCCCGATCTGAACAGCCGAAACTCACACTTACCCTCATCTTTGTGCCACCTCACACTGATGTCTCACAGTCACCCTCCACAAATGTCCTTCCTCCTCTCCACACAATCAATTTCTCACACTCACAATTTTCTGCTTTCTCTCCTTGCAGGAGAAGAGAGTGCATAACCCCAGGGAGATACAGAAAGCTGGGGGTGTTGAGGTGCTCACACATGTTGAGAGAGCTGATCCTCTACCTATAGACTCTGAGTTAGGGGGGCGGTCTCACTTCCTTGGAGCTAGATCTCTGTCCATCACCACTGTCTTGTGGAGCGCGGCAGGTGGCTGTTGCTCATGTTTCTGCTGCTGCTGCTGGAGTTATTGGCAGTGGTGTGGCCTCTGTCCTTGACCATCAGCAGAGGTGGAAGGTGGAGCTGCATAAGTTGCCCCCTTGCCATGGTGAAGGCTGGTAGCCGGGAAGCACAGCTGAAGGTGAGTGAAGTACTAAACAGTTGTAGTGTGTTACAAGAAGTGGGAGATCATCTGTCACTGAAAACATACTGTCAGAATAAATGCTGTGAGCAGCAACCTCTCTCCTGGCTATGGCTGCAGCTCTTCAGTTTCACTTCCATCCATTCAGTTTTACTGAAGAAGGGCTCTACACTTGCTTCAGTGATCTTGATGAGTTGCGGACAGCCCAGGAAGTGTGTGCAATGGCTGTTAAACAGAATACTTGATTAATTTATAAGATGCTTGCCAGATTGCATATTGTAATGACTTACCCAACAGTTGCAAGAGGGTTCCCCACTCATCTGCCCAGATTAAATCTGGAAATCGGTGGGTTCGTGTCAGGTTCCCCACCTGATGCAGCTTTTCGAGAATTTAATCTGCCCCCTACGTCCCAACCCATCTTCCCTTAGCTGTTGAAATTCTACCTGTAGTGAATAGTCTCATGGCTCTTCTGGTGAAAATACTTAAAAGTGTAGTCTGTCCAAAATACTATATAGTTCGATTGCTGCTATACATTGGTTGGACTGGTTGAGCTTTGAGTCTACCAAGACTCCTAGGTCTCTTTCAACTTCATTCTTAGCTATCTCAGAACCATTCATGGAGTTTGGTATTGGCCACAAATAGACCAGTTGAATTGGGTTTCTTTACTTATCACCTCTATTTTAACTCAGGGAAGACTCGAGGGCATTGAACTATTCAGCATTCCAGAGTATGACGCTCAGGAGATTTTTACCTTCCTAATACTGCCCTCCACCTGAAGCTGGTGGGATGACCTTAACACTGGTGAGGTGCGACATGTGGGAAGCCAAGCTCGCAAAGTAAGTAAGGATAGGGAAAGCCCATGGTCAGTGGAGAGAAGGGGAGCCTGGGACAAGGGAAGCTCAAGGTATCCTTATAGGGCCAGAAGGAGAACTCCTGTACCTCCTGACCTACATGGGACCTTGTGTGTGCAGGATCCTGAATGCCGCCAGGTTCTAATGCGTTTGAGAACATAACGGTCCTTACTTGGACCCATGGTTAAAATGGTGTGCATGTACTAATGATATCATCAAGATGTGGCTTTGCCAATTCAAAAAAGCCCTTACTTCACCAGGCAGGGAGCACTTCCATGCCCGATTTCTGACTAGTTAAGATGTTGAGGATGGGAACATGTCATGAACATGGTACAAATGCCCTCCTTCATCTTTATTGACTGCCTGCACAGTTGCTGATGGGTTAAAATTTATCCGTAAGTCATTGATGGAAATGAGAAACAGTCATGGCCCCAACTCAGATCCCTGAGTCATTTCAGTTATTACTTCTTCACCCTGACAAAACTCATCTAACAATTACTTGCAGCTTTCTATCCTTCAGCCAATTTGTTATTAATACTCAACATTTATCCTAAATCCCCAAAGCTTTGAGTTAACAAATAACCTTTCAAACGGTTCTTTTGTCAAATGTCTTTTGAAAGTCATAAGCATTTCATAGAACCATGGTTCACTTAGGATATTACTTCCTCAAAAGAAGCTGAGGGGCATAACTCAATATTATCTTCTTCTTCTGGATCCAAATTGGCTGCTTCAAGGGCCACACTTGAAATGCCCTTTTCTTTGTGCTTGACCTATTTTTATTTGATTTTTCAAGCTTTTACCATTTCTCTTTTTATCTCTGTGTGGTTACCTTGGTGCTACACCTAGATGATAACTGAAGGCAAGGTACCCAGGGAGGGAGCTTGCCTTTGTTGTGTTATTCTGAGCTCTGGAGAGACTTGTCAGCAGCCTACATTCCCATTACAGGTGAATGGACTACCTGGTTTGGTATTTTGTCAACTCTATAAGCAGATATTTGAGAAGGATAGCTCGAAAGATTCAATAAACTGACAGTAGAACAGAAGTCAAAATTATAAACGTAGAGCCTGAGCAACCCAGTTGTTCTGAACCCTGAGTTCTCACTGGGTGCAAACCTGATGGTATCACTTCGATCTTGCAGACTGTGAGAAATGTCATCCTTAACCTCTCAAATTTGTCTTTCATTATTATCATTCAAAGCTTCCTCTGGCCTTGAAAGCCACTGGTCCACTCTGAATGTACTAATTGGTCTGTACTACTCTCCATCAAATGTATGGATGCAGTTTTTCTTCTTTCTACCATCCCTTCTAGGGAGTGCTGCATTTTGCTGAACCCTTCCCCAGTGTTAGCACTGAGGCTGCCATTGAACTTTGTTGTGGCTTCCCCATCTGTCTCTGATGGTCTTCAGTACTTCTATGTGAGTATCCTTTTAAAGCAGGACCCTTGACATCTCAGCCTGCAACCTCATGAGCCTGGAATGACTTTTGCAGAGACTTCAATCTTCCCTGAGGAAATTTGACACCGGTCTTTTCAAAGCTTTAAGTTCCTAGATAAACTCAAAGCTTTAATACCAAGTTGATGATGAATTTTCATTGGATGTTTCTACTAATTGTGTCATGGGTTGAATCTCAATCATGTTCTTCAATCATATAATTGAAATAAAGAGTGGCGAGCTAAATGATTTTGGCCACAAGATTCAGTTTCAATTAAATACTTTTATGACTTGATTTTAATTAACCTTCTGAATTTTAAAAATGCATGGTCATATTGGTATCTGTGGAACTCCTACCCTTCCTCAAGATGCCCGTTCCTCCAACAAACTTCAGGTTTTTAAAAACCCAAGTATAGCATCACCTAATCACAATTCTTAACCACTACTTCCTGATTTTCTTTGCCTCTCTCCAAATCTTTTCAACATTGCTGCTGTCCTACACTATGGGTCTTACAATTTGCCTTGATTTTTCAATCTTTAAAAAACACTATTTTCTTTTTACAAATTGGGAATAGATTTAAGGAAGTAGTGGTCATAAAGTTGAAGAGGATGGTTATAATTATGAAGTTGATGTAACAGATAGGGGATGGTTCATACAAAACAAAAAGCCTTGGGTGGAGGTTAAAGGAGGAATGTCGTTGCTTATTTTCATGGATTGACCTCTTGGTGAAAAAATTTAAAATGTGTTAAATGTAATTTTCCCAAAAGGACGTATTGAATTTCCTTCAATGTTGTGTGTTGGCATTCTGGTGTTCCAACGAGACATACCGCCGGCAGGGAACATTTCCTCTTTGCATTACGTGTAGTGAAATCAGAAACACATTTATAAAGAATGTGTTTATGGTTTTGTTGCTGTTGACGCGCAGAGTAAATCTTCCTTTTTGGAAGGTTAATTGTATCTTTGTGAGTGATACTAAGAGCTCATTAAGCGATAGCACAATTCTTAATGATACTTAGAAAAGAGAAAAATGTAATTGAAAGTTTTTTTTGTGCTTGAGGAGGACCAACACCACACTTTATTCTTTGTAATCAATAATTGAAATCCTTTACTTGTCGGTTAACAAAGAAACAAAAAGATAGCATAAAAGCCCATAACTTTTTAGTAAAGTTAGAAATGAGAGCTAAGAGAATTTCATTCTTGTATCTGAATTTGTGTGCGTACAACCACACCTTAGCAAGGAGGCTAACACCTTTAGACAAAAGGAGAAAATTGACAAAAAAAAAGGATTCCAGGTGCAATACTTAACAGAATTGTAACCTGAAAGCTACTGTGATGGTTGGCGAATGTATAACGAAGTAGATTTGTTGCATTGCTTTTTCCTGAATTTTAAAATCATACTTGCGATATTTTGAACACACATTAAATTACATTTCGAACTGTGAAAAAGGTGCAGTCAAAAGTTGACAGCATTATGTTAATTTATGGAGTTAAATGTTTGATAGTTTAGTGTTCTAGGGCAGAATTTAGTGCCCTCTTTTGTGGCGGGTTTAGTGACAGAGAGCATTTAATTAGGTGGGAGGGTGGTTGGTGGCAACGATCCCGCTTCCACTCTGAGTAAGTTCCTGGTGGGAGAGCCGATGGATAGCCTTCCCAATCTGCCACCAATTGAGGGGTCATGGGGTTGCTTGCAGGCTCCCAGAGCGGTCCCTTGTTCAAAATGCCTGATTGAGGCACCCGGTATTGGGAAGGGTGGGACTTGCTGAGAGCCCCCCACTGACCTTGCTGCCAACCACCCTCCCTATGACCCCCCACCTGCCATCACTCACCTGTGGCCTGGGATCCAGCAACGATCCTGGGCCTTGTATAGTTGTAGTACCAACAGCAGCAACCGCCTCCCCAGTGGCACTGCTGTTCAACAGAGCTGCCGCCTCTGATTGGCCAGCCGCTCTTGGTTGGCAGGGCTTCCAACCCCATGGACCTTGATCCCGAGGAAGGTCTGTTACTGTCCAGTTAAGAGCCTAAGTGGCACTTAATTTGGTGGGCCTTCCACAAAAGAGGCAGCAAAGTGTTCTTGTTGGCTCTTCAGCAGGTGGGCAAAACCCTCTTCGCCTGCATTAAATACCTCCCATAGATTCATTATGGTACAGAAGGAGGCCAATTAGCCCATCAAATCCACTCTGGCTCTCAAGAGCAATCCACTCAGTCCTATTCCACTGTTCTATCCCCTGTCAGAACTTATAAAATAGGCACGTTAAAGAAGACTAGCTTTGACTTTTTTTTCTACTTCTGTTATTTTTAATGGGCTATTTATATTGAAACTGTAACTGAGCTAATTGGGGAAACAAGCTATGAAGGAGAAAGATAAATGATAGCAGTAGTGGTGGCAGGATGTGGGACATTACCAATTTTGTAGCTTTCAGTTTTATGTTCTCTGAACACATCTGGTTTATCTATTCCATGACTTTCTTTGCCAATTGACAGAATTTATTTTATTTGTTTTCAAGAGTTTACATTTATATTAATAATTTAGGGAGTGATTGTACATTTTGAATGCAAAGTCCTTGCTGGAGAAGTCATTGACACATTAAGAATGTTTTATATTTTTATGAGTAATGCAACATAAAGGAATTTAAAGCAGTTGGTTCTCAATCTCTGGAGTTGAGTGGCTTCTCAACCAGGCCCTGAACATGGTTGAGATGTGAGTTAGTGATCTAAACCTTTCTGCCAATGCAAAGTATGCAACAGCAAAATGCATTAGCTAACTCATTGGTTTTCCTTCTTCCCTTCTAACTGGGAACTCCTGGCTTGCACTCAATGCTGTATTCTCACTGTTCCATAACCCCCACCCCACCCCATTTCCACCATTTCCTCTTTTCCTCTTCTGAAGGCTAGACTTCATAATACTTTCTCCAAATAGCCATTCTGCATTTATGAGCCTACAAAATGACTGTCAGGAAGCCATATTGCCACATGCTCCCACCACAGTAGAGTATGATACTGCATTCAGCTGATATCCACTACATATATGCTCTAGTAAGAATCACAGTTTATTACCTCAGTTTTGTCTTCAGCTAAGTGATTGTCAACAAGCCTTTTGAACATGGAGGATATCAGAGACTATGCCATTATGGTCGTCATCTAACATTTACAAATTCACTTTCTGAGGGTCATTGGAAAGCTATCAAGAGGGGGAGCACGGATTGATCCCCCCCCTCCCCCATAACCCAGGCCCAATGTGGCCAATTGTAGCGTTGGCACGGCTATCTCAGCACAGTGCAAGAATTAACTTTAGACTTGCATGTTTTATATGGCTCTTTTCCAGTAGATTCAGTCCATTTTACTTTTGTTAACAACCTGGTGCAGTTTTATTCAACATCGGGACATCTATGTTCCACCCCTATAGCTTTGCTTGCTTCTGCTGCTCCCTCAAACCCATTGCCACAAAAACGCTTATCTACATTTTTGCCACCTCTAGACTCATTGGTGCTAATTTTGACTGAGTAATTTGACTTCAATGGAAATGCATAACGGGTGGCGAAATTAAATCACCCATTTTACACTATCAGCCATCGTCAAAATTACTGCCAGTTTCTTTAATGTCCTTTCTGATTTCACAGCCTCCACCTTTCATAAATACCAGTTCATTGTAACCTCAACCAACTGTATTTGTTCTAATAAGGCATGTTACCCTAAGTCCTTCTTCTGCTTTGTCCCTGTCTCTACCGATCTACATTGACATCATCACCTCTAATTTAAAATTCTCATCGCTGTTTTAATCCTTTAGCGGCCTCACCCCACTCTTGCAATTTTCTACAGCCTTATTTCCCATCCCAAACCTTCTAGTCATCTAACTCTAGCCTTTTGGTGGTGGAGCTTCAGTTGTGTTGGCCCTACTCCCTGGAACTCCCTCCCTAAATCACTCTACTTCTCCATTTCCAAAAACTCATTGTTTGACTAAGTTTTCAGTTAGCTCCTGAGTCTCTCACTATTGCAAACATCACTTCCTTTGTCCCTATCTATCTATGTCATTACCCTGTTTCCCCTTCCAGCATCCCCCTCCCATCAACGGTAGAGTTCCGTAAATGGGACATTTACTACATTAAGGGAATGACCTAAATACCTAAATGCATATTTGATCTTCCTCCTTTTTTTCCTTCTCCTTCTTTATCGTTTAGCATAGAAAGTACAAGATTGCGGATATTGCTCTTAAGTGTATTTAACTAGAATTACCACGAATTATTATGCCCCAAGAGTCATTCTTTCTAAGGCCTGGGCATGTAACTATGGATGTTGCTGGTAATTCTGTTTACTCATTATTATTATTTGAGTGTAATTTGTAAAAGCAGTGCATTAGAGAAAAACATAAGCACTTCTCAGCTAATCTGATCTCTGGTGCTGTATTATAATTGCAACATGCTTTTGGTACATGTTTGATCTTTTCATAGAAAACTTGGAAGAACCTTGTTTGGTTAAAATAAGGTTTGAAAAGTGTGTAACATCCTGGTTAGAGAGCTCACTGTCAGTTAAGTGAATAAAGAGCTGTGTGTGTGATTATTAACGTACCTGCTGGTGAGGTAGTGAGGAAGCAGTTATTGGGCCTACTCAGAAACTTCACAGTGATGGCACTTCTGAGAACTGGCAGATTCTCAGTACACTTCAATCTGTTTTTGAAGATCATTTCTAACTCCAATAATTAAGGTCTGCTACATAATGGATCTTACTAATAATATTGTAATGTGCAGTGATTAAAATCATTAGGAAGGGAAAAGGCTATTAGGTCTGCACCTTCTTTATAGTTCTTCTGATGACTCCTCATTCAAGCGCTTCTTTCTAACAGAAATCCACCTCATTGTCTCTTGAATCCATTTATACTGTCCATTTCTCTTTATTTGTACTTACAGTTTACTGTCCAATTTAAAGTTGCTCATCTGATTATGTGGGTTGAATTTTTGCCATGCTGCTCTGTGCCGTTAATGATTTCATCTGATGGAATAGATGTTATAAGAGTCGAGTTCATGATAATTGCAAGAATAAACTTCGAGATCTAACCTATAAGTTTCCAGTGAACTATTGAGATATTAATAATTACACAGTTTGGGTATTTACTAAAAATAAATCTAACTTGGAGAGCTTTTATCCTGCATGGCAATTTGTGTCTGATATCTCACAACACCCCTGATTTGATCATTACTTGAATCTATATAATCGTTTAGTAGTACAGAACTTGAGTATTGCTGAAAAAAAATACATTTCTAAGCTTTTCATCTTGCAGTCATTAGGGTACTCTCTTCACATACAGCATAAATTGTTGTTTTCCCCTTATATTGGTATTCTTGCGTGTGTTCTGACAAGTGCAAGATGAAAAGCTTAGACCTTTTTTTCAGCAATACTTGAATCTAATTATAAAAGAAAATAAGTTGTAATGAGCTATTTATTTCAAGGGAAATATGTAGAAGATATCTTACTAGTTTAGAAGAGATATCGATCACAGGTCTGTTTTTGTATCCAAATAAATCTGAATTAGTGTTCACATTTTCTTCAATAAAAACTAGCTGTGTGAAAATTGATGCAGCAGCTATTCTGCAAATAGAATCCATCTCAAAAACTCTATGTGTTGGTAATTTTCAAAAGTCAGCAAATTTCAGCTACATATTTAAATTGCTGACAAAGCACTTAATGTCTCCATCAGCAGATTAATAGTCATATTAACAGCTTCCCAGTTGTGTGGTCACATAGTTCTTCAAAAGTTTATGATCTCCATTAATTAGTTGGAGATCGGTCTCCATTCTACAGATTTATATGTTTTTCTATTCACTCTGAATCAATTAGAGGTGGGCAGTGTATGCATAATTTAATCTTCAATCCAAATTTATTGCCTGTTACCAAATTATGAGTTCAGGATTGTTATTTTGAACTTAATAAACTGTCTATTTGTCTAAGGAGACCTATGTCCTAATGTATTTATGGCAGCAGAATAACTCCAGAGAATCCAGATATTATAAGAAAATTCAGGCAAAATATCAATGGTACTTTTGTAAGTTAATGTATTGTGCCACGTACAGAAATCAAAAACAGCTCAATTTTGAGACATACGTTTTCTTAATACAGTGAATTGCACATAAATTAAAACTGTTCAGAGTTAAGTTAACTGTTGCTTTAACTAGACTTTCCAAAGACAATAATGCATATATCACTCGAGCTTTTTACACAGGATTTTGCCTGGCTGTAGTTCTCCTTTCATTAAAATAAATGAGGCAATTCAATGGTTGGCAAGTGCACAAGCTAAAGACCCTGCCCATTGCATGTAGATCAATTCAGAGCTTCTAAAGAAATAAAAGTCAAGGACCTGGATTTTTGCAATGATGGAGAACTTATCCTACCCCTGACAATGGCACCTACCATTTTCTCGGGCACACGAATGGGCCTGGGTCAGGATTTGCGCATGCACGCTTAAGGGAGACAGCTGCCTATAGAAATCAGCAGATGCCTCCACTTGTGTGATTTTGGTATGAGAGGTTTCTGAAACCTGGCTTGCACATATTAGATCTGGTAGGAGCATGTCTGAACTTTGTTTGGATTTGGCTGGATAGCTAGGACACACTTTTGAAGAAGTAAGATACTCCTTTGGATACAGTTCCAGGACATGTTTGGGAGAGGTAAGGTGCCCTTTGGGAGAGTTAACATGCGCTTTGGGATGACTAAAATTAGGCATGAATGTGTGTAAAAAGTGCATAAATTCATTGAAACTGTGAAGCTCATTGGAATTGTCAAAAACAACTGTCAGAAGTGTCAAGATAAATTGTCAAAGGGAGCTGTCAAGCTGTCAAGGCATTTAAAACTCCTGCTCTTTCACTCTTTGAAAAAACTGTCTGAAATGTTACAAAAAATTATTGCTTGCTATTTCACTCTGTTGGTTGACATAAACCTTAGGGCTACCATTACTGGATTAGTGCTGCATGATTGATTTTGTAACTGCCCATTTTCACATTAGGGTGCTTGTCATTTCACAGTTTGATTGACACCTCCAGGTGCTTATGGACTTTTGAAGTGGGACTATAAATTGAAGGAATATAAATGTTGTAAATGGCTTTTATGAATGAGAGTTTTAAAAAAAAGTCTTTAATAGACACTTGGAGCTTCACTTTATTTAATCTCAGCATGGGCCCTGAGGGTGAGTTGGCATGGAGGTGTAAGAGCAAAGGGTGATGGGGGAGAGCATAGGTTGGCATGAGTTGGCACTAAGTAGCATAGCAGCTATAAAAGGCCATGGGGCATGGGTTGGCATGGGGGTATGAAGGGCCATGGGATGGGCAGAAGAGCATATATTATCTTAGAGGGTATGGGGTGGGCAGAGGGGCAAAGGTTGGCATGGTTGGTATGAGGGCCATGGGGGTGGTGGGTGCAAGAGGTGCCATGGGTTGGCATAGATGGGGCATGGGAGTATATGGGGATGATGAAGGGGCGTAAGGATTGGAGGGCTGTTTTATGTTTTTCCTTTTTTTTTGGTACAACTTTGATAATGTGCTGGTGCGGAGACAGGCCTTCCGCACAGTTTGCCACTGCACCCAGCATCTTCTGCACTCATTCCAGTCTCGCCCACCCCGACTCCCAGTGAACCCTGCCACCACAGAACGAAAATCCAGCCTTACGTGGCACTTTCTCTGGGGTCGGGTTTGTGGAGTGGGGAAATGTCCCAACTCAGCTCTCCTGAACTGGGAGAGAAAATCCAGGCCAAGGCCTTCCCTTCTCTATCATTCTGCTTATCATTTTCTGAATTCACAGGTATCTATAAATCCTCTATTAGGCAGTAACAGTGACCTTTGACAGTACACATGTCTGGACCTTAATATTTTTAACTTGGTTCCAGAATTATTTTTTGGAGCCAAGTGTTTCCAGGAAAATCAATTTGCTTTGACAGCAGTGGCTGACATCCTCATATACTTCAGAAAAAACATCAACATACTTCAACAGGGCCTTTTTGAAGCCATACATTGTTTATCCCAAGCTTAGGTACAGACCAAAGATGGGATGCAAAAGAAGCATAATACAAGAGGAATGATTGAATAAATTTAAAATAAAACCTTGAACACAAAAGACCAGAAGAAGAAATTACAGAAAAACAGAAAGAGAAAACCTAACAGAAAAAAAAGAATGAAAACAGAAATACGAAACAAAGGGGCTGAATAAAATAAATAAATTAAAACATGGGCCAGATTCTTCGGGTCGGCGTGCAGGACCAGGCCCTGCCTGTCCAAGCTTAATGTTGGCAGGCAAAGAGCCCAGACGGCCTTCACATTTATCATGAAACCTCATCCACGGTCAGGTTGAGGTTTCATGAAAGATTTATAATTCAAATAAGTTTTTTTATTAAAGTTCATTGACATGTCCCAGCTCGTGTGACACTGTCACATGAGGGGACATGTCCTAAAATTTTTTTTTTTCTTTATTAAAATTTTAGATAATGAAACTGATCTCCCTGAGGCAGCTCTGTGCCTCAGGGAGATTTCTGCGCTCTTTCGCACGCATGCGCAAAAGAGCGCCAGACCCAGCTCAGCCTCCTCCTCCTGCCTGCACAGGGAGCGCTGAGCGCTTCCGGGTGCGCGTCACGCTGGGCGACCCTTAATTGGCCCACCCACGTAAAGTGGCAGCGTGCAACTGATCGTAGGCGGCGATCAGCTGCATGCCCACCCGAGCCCACTCCCATTCAGGCCCCCTGATGGGAGTAAATCCCCCCCATGAAGGAAGAAACTAAATCACAAAAAAAAGAGAAAAACTTGGAATGTGATGATAAGGAGAAAGAAAAAGATTGCTGCTCCCAACAGAAACAAAGCTTGATTCTCAAAAGCTCTCTATAAACAGCCTCACACACAATTTAAAACTGGAACAAACTGTATTAACTGTATCTCCCCAAATTTGTAGATCCCATTTGGAATTTAAGCTTTTGCCATTCCCAATTAGAAATTTGAAAGTGATGCATTATTATACTCTTTACACAAATTATTGTTCTGATTTTAATTATATTTTATGTTATTTGATATTTTATATATATTTTACAGTTATTTTTATGTCATATTTTATAGTTATAAATCATAAATCATATTTTATAGTTACTTTTTGAATCTCTAAATTGTCATTATGAAATTGTGTAGAGGTAATCAATTTTCAACTGTGCTTTCAATCAGTGGAGTATTAAATGTTTGTAAAACAAAAAGGCTCCTCTCTAGAAGATGTTGGCGTGAGCTGGTGTACATTTCCATAAGTGCCACTCACCTTCTGCTACTGCACTTAAGTGAGTATTTTTTCAGGTGTGAGCTCAGGCAGTGAGCATTAAAAGGCACCTTGATGGCATCGACCATCATAGTCAGCTGTATCCTGCTTGCAACAAGTGCCCACACACATACACTGTCCAGCAGAAGTCACTGACTGGCAGTTAAAAGTGGGATTTCCCTCAGAAGACTGTTGAGATAATTGTAGCACCACACTGATTCCATACTACTAACAAACTCAGCATACATTGATAATCAAACTTATTACTTTCTAGCATGTTTGGCTCAGTTGAACACGGTCATTGCCAGTTGACCCAATAAAATGACTTTTTATGATGTACATAATAGAGCTTTAATCTTTGTGGTTACATTAGGTACTGTGGCTGCCACCCACCTCCTGTTATCCCTTCATTTTCTAATCTGAACTAACTAGTTCGTCTCAGTTGGCTATCACAGCTCAATATGTGAAAACATAGGTGACATAGGCTTACTGAATGCTTGTGGTCTGTGGTTGCGGTAAATTACTGGATTTCCAACCAAAAAGTAACAGTTTTGAATGCTAAGATTGCCTGTGACGAGAATTTTCCTGTCTCATCAGGGTGAAACTTGTCTCCTTCATGTTGGGCTGCTGTGTGGAGCTCTTGGTGACAGTGAGAAACTCTCAGGGTTGGATGGGGAGATGGAAAAAGGGAGAGGGATGCTCAAGTAAAAAAATTAGGATCAGTCAATCTATCCTGTTTGACTCACATTCTTCGCCAGTTCATCTTTTGAGTTGCATTGATGGTGACCCAGAGGAGTCTGTGGTTTAGAATGCTATGTGTGTTGTTTACATTTTTCTTACTCCCTGGCATCTTCTCACATTACATACTATATATATTTCCATGCTGAAAGGATGAGTTGAACCTGAACCTAAGCCACAGTTAAGACTGCCCTACAGGCAGTTGTCAGTAAGCCAATGAGGTGCCCAGAAACAAGACTGCAAGTAAAGAGAGTCATAACATACACCTGGGGCTCTTGCTTTTTATGCATTAAAAGGTGGCACAGTTTAGGTGAAAGGGTGGCAATTATTAAAGGAGACAAAGGATGGAATTTTCCGTGCCCATTGGCGGCGGGCGTGTTTGGCGGCGTGGGTGGACAATATGGTGAGAAGGCCAAAAATTAGTTTCTTACATCATGAAACCAGTTAGCAATCGTCCACTCTGCCCATCAGTGGCGGGCTGCGTTTCCCACCGTCGGACGCTGGGAACTTCATTGTAATACATCTGCATATCATTATAAGCTCAGTTCGCTGGAATCATCCCCCCATGCTGGATTATCCGAGCCAGGCCAATGTGTTTCATAACTAAACATAAGCAATGTGCACCTGGCGAGCTGCACTTCGCTCAGGACTTTGAGGTTTGTTTGCCAACCTTGCTTTGGGCAGCACTCACGGTCATCAGCACCAGACTTCGCAGGCAGCACTGCATCAATTTTAGGGGGCTCATGGGCAGGTCTCCACCTATCAGGCCAGCTGTAAGGCTGGGTGCAGAGCTAGGGCTTGCTTGGGGAAGGGAAAGAAGTGAGCTCAGGCAAGGGAAGAGGCTGCAGGACAAGAGCTGTATTGGGGAAGCGGGGTCATAATAACTTAAGAAATAGGAACAGGAGTAGACCATTTGGCCCCTCGAGTCTGCTCCACGATTCAATAAGATCATGGCTGATCTTCTTGTGTTTCGATTTCCACATTCCATCCAACCCTGACAACTTTTGATTCCCTTACCTAATAAAAATCTATCTTAAAAATATTCGATGACCCTGCCTCCATCACCTTCTGAGGCAGAGAATTCCAAAGTCGCAGAGCCCTCTGAGAGAAAAAATTTCTCCTCATCTCTGTCCTAAAAGGGCGGCCCTAATTTTAAAACAGTTCCCTCTAGTTCTGGAGTCACCCACAAGAGGAAACATCCTTTCGACATTCACCTTGTCAAGGCCGTTCAGGATCTTGTATACTTCAATCAAATTACCCCTCACTCTTCTAAACTTCAGTGGAAACAAGCCCAGTCTGTCCAACCTTTCCTCATAAGACAACCCACTCATTCCTGGTATCAATCTAGTAAACCTCATTTGAACTGCACCCAATGCATTTACATCCTTCCTTAAATAAGGAGACCAAAACTGCACATAGTATTCGAGGTGTGGTCTCACCAATGCACTGTATAACAAGGATAATATCCTTACTTTTATGTTCAATCCCTCTTGTAATAAAGGATAACATTCCATTAGCCTTCTTAATTGCTTGCTGTGCCAGCATATTAACTTTTTTTGACTCATGTACTAGAACACCTAGATCGTCTGCATCTCAGAATTATGCAGCTGTTCTCCATTTAAGTAATACTCTACTTTTTTGTTCTTCCTGCCAAAGTGAACAATTTCACATTAAACTCCATTTGCCAGATCTTTGCCTGCTCACTCAACCTGTCTATATCCATCTGCAACCTCCTCATGTCCTCTTCACAACATACATTCCTACCTATCTTTGTGTCATCTGCAAGTTTAGCTACCATTTCTTCATTCCCCTCTTCTGAGTCACTGATGTAAGTCGCAAACAGCTGAGGCCCCAGTACAGATCCCTGTGGGACTCCACTCGCCACATCGGGCTAATCAGAGAAAGACCCATTTTTTGCATACTCTCTGCTTTCAGCTAGCCAATCTTCTATCCATGCTAATATGTTACCCACTTACACCAGGCACTTTTATTTTCCGTAATAATCTTTGATGTGGCACCTTAACAAATGCCTTCTGGAAATCCAAGTACAGCACATCTACAGGCTCACCGTTATCCACTGCACATGGTACTCCTTCAAAAAACTCCAATAAATTGGTTAAACATGATTTTCCTTTCACAAAACCATGCTGACTCTTCCCGATTGCCTTGAATTCTTCTAAGCGCCCAGCTATAACCTCCTTAATGGTCAATTCTGATAACTTCCCCACGTCGGATGTCAAGCTAACTGGCCTATAGTTTCCTGTTTGCTGCCTCTCTTCCTTCTTGAATAGAGAGAGGAGTTATGTTTGCTACTTTCCAATCTGATGGAACCTTTCCAGAATCTAGAAAATTTTGGAAAATTACCACCAGCGCATTGACTACCTCACTGGCCACCTTTGTTAAGAGCCTAGGATGTAGTCCATCAGGACCCAGAGACTTGCCAGCCTGCAGCTCCATTAATTTGCTCAGTACCGTTTCCCTATTGATTTCAATTTCACCAAGTTCCTTCCTCCTGTTCACCTCCTGGTTTGCAGCTATTACTGGAATGTTTTTGTATTCTCTATAGAGAACACAGAAGCAAAATATTTGTTAATTTCTTCTGCCATTTCTTTATTATCTACGATTAACTCCCCACTGTCACTCTCTAGAGGGCCGACACTCACTTTACTTACTCTTTTCCTTTTTAAATACCTGTAGAAACTCTTGCTTTCCATTTTTACATTTCTAGTTAGCTTCCTCTCATGCTCTAATTTCTTTCTGCTGATTCACCTTTTAGTCATTCTCTGCCTTTCTTTATTTTCTGTCAAATCATCTGTCCTGCCACTCATCTTTGCGGAGTTATGCTTTTTCCTTAATGCTTCCTTTAACATCTTTAGTTAAACACGGATGGTGGGTCCTCTCCTTAGAATTTTTCTTTATAGTAGGAATGTACTTATTCTGAATACTCTGAAATATCCCCTTAAATGTCTGCCACTGCTTCTCTGTTGATCTATCCTCTAGCCTAATTTCCTAGTTCACTTCAGCTAGCTCAGTTTTCATCACCACATAGTTACCCTTATTTAAGTTTAAGATACTAGTCTTAGTCCCGCTCTTCTCCCTTTCAAACTGGAAGTAAAATTCAATCACATTGTGATCCCTGCTACCTTGGGGTGCATTTACTCTGAAGTAATTAATTAATCCTGTCATGTCACACAATACCAAGTCTAATATAACCTGTGCTCTAGTTGGTTCCAGGACATGCTGCTCTAAGAAACTAACTCATAAGTATTCTAAGAACTCCTCATCCAGACTACCACTGCCAATCTGATTTTTCCAATTTATGTGTAGATTAAAATTACCCATGATTATTGCTGTCCCTTTGTCACAAGTTGTCATGAAGATATTAATGTATATAATGTTATTGGAATTTTTTTAACATTGAAAACAGAGGTTTAGCCTCGGAATGTTTCTACGTGTGTTAATTGGATTAAAGCCAGCTAGTCTGGGTGCTTTGATGTATAGTAGTTTTGGGATGTAAACAGAAAGATAGAGTGCATTTGCATTTTGTTGAATAGAGCATTCAAAAGCGGGAGTGAAATCTTGCACCTAGCTAGGAGACGCCAAGCAATATATTTATATTACTAATAAAATTGGTACTATGAAAGGGGTTTTATTGTTAGAAGAGGCACAGTTCAAAGGGCCTGGTGATACAATGAAAATTTACATTCAGAGAGAAGTGCTGGGTATAACAGACAGCAGTTTTGTGTGTGCATGGCAGAGGCATGTAACATCAAAGCAGCTGTGAGCTTACAACTGTCTGCAAAAGAACCAAAGTGAAAGGAACCTCAGATCGAATTTGTACGGTGAAAATGCTTTGCCTGGTGTCTGCTTAAAGTCTATGGGTTGTTGTTGGTGAAGATTAGTTTGGGAATTTGTTAAATAGTTATGATAGTAGCAATTTGTAACCATACATATATGTTTAACTTGTGTAAATTAATAAATGCCTCATGTAGTTTGATATAAAAATCTCTCGAGAACTGGTGGTCTTATTCCTGAATTTAGAGTTGCATCTCAAACATACCAAGTGAAAATATAGGTTATGACAGTTGTTTAAAGTTTCCCTCTGGGATTTTAAATAACAGCCTTCACCAACTGCTGTGTTATAACACAAGCACACAATATTTTCTCTTGGATATTTTGTCCTACACTGTGGCTATTATTAGGGAGCCTGTAGTCCGCCCCCACTAATGACATTTTTCTCCTACTATTCCTCATCTTTACCGAAACGAATTCTACATCCTGATCTCCTTAACCAAGGTCATCTCTAACTATTGCACCAATGCCTTCTTTGATTAACACTGCCTCTTCACCTTTACCTAGCTTCCTATTCTTCTTGATCCTGGGGTGTGTGTGGGGGTACAAGTTGATCTGTGAAAATGGCCTCAAGCTGATGGGGGCTGAGAAGGCAGTCTCCGGAGGAGATGAGGCTAGGTGGAGATGTGAGAGTGTGTGTGATAGACTGAGTGGTGATGTCCCTTGAGCTGGCAGTGAGTGAGATGCCTGTGAATGTGTGATGGGCTTGAGTGTGTGAGTTTAACGTGATGAGATGGTTGCCTTGCCCTGGCTGCACGGATGAGATCATTAATCGTCTATCTACATTGGATGGCCAAGCTCTTTTGTGCAGCATTGGCACTGATCACCACTGCCATCGCCTACCAAGCTGGAGTGGTGAGAGTGGTGGGCCTCCTGCACTCAGGGTAGGGGTAGAGGATATTGTGGCAGGCCTCCACGGCATCCAGAAAGCACTCCAGGGATGCGTCACTGAATCGTGGGTCTGCAGTCTTCTTGCCTTTTGGGGCCTTGTCTTCTGTGCAGCAGTCCCTGGCTGGAAGCACCGAGAGGTATGCACACGGCTGCAATTCAAATATGACATCCAGCGTGGGGGAGCGGCGAGGTGATGGCTTGGTGGCCTGAGAGCCTGCATGCCACCAAAATGATGCATTTCCCAGGAATGCATGATTAATGAGGTCGGAGTGGGATGATACGTCGCAAAATCCTGCCATTGTGGCCGGAGGACAAAACATTCTGAGACGGTTCTGCCCAAAGATATATGGAAATCCCCTGACTGACACTTTGTGATGTTAGTTTTATTCCAGTAGCAAAGTACAGGAAATGCACTGAACACATTAAGCAACAAATTTTCTAGGTGAGGAAAGTGGAATTCTATTCTGAGGTAAAAACTAGTGTTTTGGTCTTGTTGGATTTATATTAATGTACCTATTTAAAGGCGTTTTGGCCAGGTTTCTCATTGGTGTGTTAGTGTTAATTGGGCTAATAGGAAAGAAATAACTTGACACACACATTAATAAGAATGATTCCCTATGTTACCCAAAGTGGAGGAATCAAAACCAATAATTGAATCATCACAGACATCATAGACGTGATATTTACTGGGAGGCAGGAAGGGAGCCATGATGATATGTCAGTGGCTGGGAAACCAGGAAATCCAAATTTAGTGGCAGGGTCATTTTAAAGGCTGGCTGAGTAGAAGGCAGCAGTCAGGGACTGATGGGATTGGTCCCCCACACTGAGATCAGGAGTTTGTGAAGGCGGGCAGCGGCTCAGAGCTTGAAGGAGATAGAGATTGAAAAGTGAGGGTAGGATCAGATTTCAAGGGAAGAGATCAGCTTGCTGTTTATTAGATAGCTGTAATAGTGATCAGGGTGGGAGGGAGAGATCCCAGTGGAGGAGAAAGATCAGTCATGGGGGTAGAGAACAAGGCAGGTCTTCTGAAGAAGCAGGGGCAAAGCACTCCTGCTAATAGCTGGCGCGCGGACAGTGCTGAAAATAGCACTTGCCTTCTAGATCAGTCAGTTTTCGCCTCCCTAGCTGCTGAGTTTTTTGAGTCAAGGGAAACGTGGCCTGTAGCCGTTAAATGAAGTGGCTGCTAGAGGAATACAGTCTCATTAACATATTAAAATCACTGTCTTACCCTCTGGAACAAGTTATTTGGATGTCCCCACACCTGCCTGTGTGTACCAAAAGTAGCCGCATTCAGGCCTGGTTGGGGTCGGGTTTCAGAGATCTTCTGATTTAATCCCACCATATGAGATAGAGAGTTCAATAAGCATAAAATATTGCACTTGGGTGTGTAGAGCCATCTGGGAGATGGTGGCGTAGAGGTAATGTTGCTGGATTAGTAATCCAGGGCCCAGGCTAATGCTTTGGGGACATGGATTTGAATCCCACCAAAGAAACTGGTGGAATTTGAAATCAGTTAATTAATAAAGTCTGGAATAAAAAGCTACTCATCAGTGGTGGTGACCATGACAGCCATCATTGATTGTTGTGTAAACCGATGTGGTTCACTAATGTCCTTTAGGCAAGGAAATCTGTTGTATTTATGTGACTCCAGACCTATAGCAATGTGGTTGACTCTTAATTGCCCTCTGAAATTGCCTAGCAGGCCCCTTAGTTTAAAGGCAATAACACAAATGGCCAGCATCCCATGGAAGAATAAACAAAAATTCTTGTTCAATGTCGATTGCGACCAGTACCTAAAAACTAAAGCTAAGCACCATGTTTAAATAGAAAATACTTTTAAACAACCAAGTTCTGCCTGGAAATGATGAATGATAAAGGATTGTTTAGTCTGTTCACAATGTTTACGGCATTCTACATAATTTTGAATAATTTCTGAATCTCCCACATACTATGTAATTCTGAAAAAAGTAGTGATTTCTTAAACTGATGGGATCAGGCAGAGAAGTTAAAAACATTTCACTTCATTGTCTTCACCAAGGCTGCACAGTCTCCTACCTTTGTGTCAGATGGGTTAAAAGGAAGTATTAATTGCTGGCTGCTTCCCTGGGCAGTCGTGGCTGTTACCAGTTCACCATTCTAGTTCCTGCTTTTGAGATTCAAGTTTGCTTGTTATTTAACAGTACTTTTTAACTTGAGATTTGATTTTCTTTATTCTGCTTTAGTCTCTTAAATTATACTTAAACTCAATGCATAAGAAAGGAGCTAACTTCAGAAAATAACATTTTTAAAATTCATTTGTGAAATGTGGGTGTTTTTGGCAAAGCCAGCATTATTGCCTATCAGTTGTCCTTGAGAAGGTGGTGAGCCAGCTTCTTGAGTACAACTGAATGGCTTGTATTGAATGGCTTGCTAGACCACTTGAGAGGGCAGTTAATTATATCAACCACATTGTTGAGGGTCTGGAGTGACATATGGACCAGACCAAGTAAGGATGGCAGATTTCCTTCGCTAAAGGACATTAGTGAACCGATGAGTTTTTATAACAATTCAGTACTTTTATGATCACCATTACTGATAATAGCTTTTTATTTTAAATTTATTTAAATAATTGAATTTAAGTTTCCCAGCTGTCATGGTAGGATTTGAACTCCAGATTAATAATCTAGGGGCAGAATTTTACGGTTTCCTGCAGGTGTGTTTGCAGGCCAGGGGTGGGGGTGGTCCATAAAATTTTGCAGGTGACTTTCCTGCCACCTACCTGCTGCCCCAGACTTCGGTGAGATTTTACAGGTGGCAGGTTAGGCCCAGGGTGGCCACTTACTTCCCCAGCTGCAATTTTTTGACTGGTGGGAGGAGGCCTATGTCTGAGGTGGGGGGAAGCCTGCAGATTAGCCTGCTCGGGCCCCAGACAGGAAAGGCGAAGAAGTGCCTCCTTCGCAGGCCCCCTTTTCCAATCTCTTCTGCCCCAGGTGTCCCTTCCAGGCTGGTTTTTGCACCGCATCCACCATCCCCTTTGCCAAGTCCCAGCAGGGGTCACTCCTGGGATCAGAGGGCAGCTGGCCAGTTGGATGCATGATAGCTCTTGGAGGCAGGACCTCCTCCCAGTTGGGGCAGAAGGCATGTCTCCAGCCAATTAACATTCCTCAAAGCATGATATGGCTGCACAGCAACCATCTGGAGTGGAGTTAGTTCCCTGTCTTTTTTGGTGGCAAATGAGAAACCCTGTGACCTGTTAAATGCTTCCTCAGATCTCTGGATTATGAGTCCAGTATCAGAACCACTATAAGAACATAAACGTAAGAACATAAGAAACAGAAGCAGCCCCTTAAGCCTGCTCCGCCATTCAGTAAGATCAAGGCTGATTTGATCTTGACTTCAACTCCACTTTGTCCCCATAATCCTTGATTCCCCTATGGTTCAAAACTTGTTTAACAAAGTATTGAATATTCAATGATTCAGCCTCCAAGCTAGTTTCAGTTTACCAACCTGAAATGACCCATTTATTCTGACTCTCTGTTTTCTATTCATTAGCCAATTATTTGTCCATGCTGATATATTACCCCTAACACCATTATCTCTTATCTTGCATAATAATCTTTTTAAGTGGCACCTTATTAAATCCTATTATATCCAAATATACCACATCTACTGGTTCACCTTTATTCACTCTGCTCGATCCATCCTTACTGAACTCTAATAAATTTGACAAACATGATTTCCCTTTCATAAAATTTTGTTGACTCTGCCTGATTATATTTTGATTTTCTAAATGTCCTAGCTACCACTTCCTTACTAATGGATTCCAGCATTTTCCCAGTGACAGATGTGAGCCTAACTGGCCTGTAGTTCCCTGTTTTGTATCTCCCTCCTTTCTTGAATAGGGATGCTACATTTGCGGTTTTCCTATCCACTGAGGCCTTTGGAGAACCTTAAGAATTTTGGAAGGTTACAATCAGTGCACTTACTCTCTTTGCAGCCACTTCTTTTCAGAACTTAGGATATGGGCTATCAGGTCCAGAGGACTTGTCAGCTTTAGTTCCATCAGCTTGCTTAGTGTTCTTTCTGCAGTGATAGTGATTGCTTTAAGTTCCAACCTCCCTTTTACGCCTTGATTTCCTGTTATTCTTGGGATGCTTTTTGTGCTCTACTGTGAAGACAATACAAAATACTTGTTCAAAGTCTCTGCCATTTCCTTGTCTCTCATTATTAACTCCCCAGTCTCATCCTCTAAGGGACCAATATTTACTCCAGCTACTCTCTTCCTTTTTATATAATGTAGAAGTTCTTACTGCCTGCTTTTGTACTTCTTACAAGTTTTTTTTATCATATTCTAATTTCTCCCTCTTTATTAATTTTTAGTCATCCTTTTATGCTGATTGCTAAAATTTTCCCGTTCTTCTGATCTGTCACTAATCTTCGCTGTATGTCTTCTTCTAATTTGATACCAACCTTGACTTCCTTTGATAGCCAAGGATAGCACATCCTTCTCATAGAGTCCTTCTTTCTCAATATGATATATCTTTATTGAGAATTATGATATATCTCCTAAGTGTCTACCACTGCTTGTCTATCATCTTACCTTTTAACTTATTTTCCCAGTCTACTTTAGCCAATTCTGATTTCATACCTTTGTAATCGCCTTTGTTTCAGTTTAAGACATTAGTTTCAGATCCAAGAGCAGAATCTTCAGTTCGGCAAGCGGGGATGGGGCCTGTTCGCCGATGCGTAAAATGACGCGCGGTGATGTTGACTGTGTGTCATTCAGATCTTGAGTTTGGCGGGCGCACATCAGAGTCGGCTGCATGCCTGCCAAACTGTCAAAGGCCTCTTAAGGCCATTTAAATTCCAATTGAAATAATTAACTGAGCTGCCCGTCCAATCTTAAGGTTGGCAGACAGGCGAAGAGCCCAGGCGACCTTCGCATTTATTATGAAACCTCATCCATGGGTGGGATGAGGTTTCATGAGGGTTTTTAAATTTTAATAACATTTTTCAAAAAAATTCATAGACACTGTCACATGAGGGGACATGCCTTAAAATTTTTTTCTTCCTTTATTTAAATTTTTACAAATCAAACTGATCTCCCTGGGACAGCTCTGTGCCTCAGGGAGATTTCTGCGCTCTTTCGCATGCATGTGGGGTGGGCCTTAATTGGCCTGCCCATGCAAAATGGCGGCACCCAGCCGATCGCAGGTGGCGATCGACTCCGCGTGCGCTCGCCCGACACCCCCCAACAGGGAGAAAATTCTCCCCCAAGTGTCTCACCCACAAGCTGAATGTGAAATTCATCATATTATGAACAAGCATCCCTAGGCGACGTTTGCTATTAGATCATTAATGAATCCTGACTCATTAAATATTACCAGATCTAAAACACCTGTTCTCTAGTTGGTCCCACAATGTATTGTTCTAAGAAAGTATTATGAACAGACTTTATGAACTCATCCTCATGGCTAGCTTTGATTTCGATTTGTCCAATCTATATGCAGCTCACAATTATTGCAAGCCTTTCTTGCAAACCTCCATTATTTTTTGATTTATACTTTGCCCTACACTGTAGCTGCTGTTGGGGGTGGTGGGGTGCTATAGATTACTTTGACCACTGACTTCCTGCCCTCTCTATTTCTTATCTCCACCAAACTGATTCTACAAGCTATGCTACTGTCCCCCCCATTAGAAGGCAACAAGCAGGAATTAACTTAATTCTTAACCTGGCCACAAGCATGCAGATGGTTTCAATTTTAAAACTATATAAACATTTTAATTCTACTCATATCTTGCAGTGTTTTGAGTCCGGTTACAATAAGCCAGTTGGTTGATTTATAAATGTATTGAAAACTGTTTCTATGAGAGTGTGTGAATTGATGGACATGTGTGAGAATGTGGGTCTGTTCCTATGTATGTGTGTGTTGGTGTGTTTGGGTCTGTGAATGTGCATTTATGTGATTGTATGAGTGTGAATATGTGGTTCAATGTGTGTGTCTGTATGCGCTTCTGGCTCCTCAATGTAAATCAGAGAACAGATCAGTTGAAAAAAGTTTTAAATTGCTTCCTGTGGAGACTGAAAACCAGATTGTGTCTCGTTTTGATTTCATGTATTTGGTCAGCGCACATAGTGAACATGTCTACACTACATTTCCCCAAGCTCTCTAATAAAATCACTTGACCCATGGCCTACCCCTCCAGTCATTTACTGGTAGCACTAGATCATCATGAGTGTGACATGACAAATTGAGGCAATGATGCAATAAATGTGCAAAAGAGTGTGTGTGGGAGTTGCACAAGTGAACAGAGAAGCAACATGTGGGTGAATGAGTGTAATTGAGAGCAAGACTAGCATGTGAGGGCAAGCTTGTAGATAACACTGGAAGTGGCACAGCCATGTCACAGTCTGGGGGTAATAAATGTGGAGTGAGTTGGGTGAAAAGCTATAGTTTTAAAAATTCAAATCTGACTAACATGCAGATGCCCACTTTTAACAGAGGTGGAGGTTGGTTGGGTTTGGTGGGGTTGGTGGAGTTGGAGACCAATTCACTCTCAGGAACTGGATCAGTTAGCATAAGAAGGTTGCATACCTCCATTTAACATGTTTTAATTTTAACTTATGTCAACTGGATTTCCCTGAACTTGGAAAACCAGCGGGTCAAAGAAGCAAGAAGGACCAGGATCATAAGGTTGTTTCCTTTACGACACTGCTTGTGAGCTAGGAGGAGCAGGAATGTTTCCCCCAGGTCCAACAAGTTAACCTGTAAACACCCATGCGATCTGTCTGACACCTTAGCACCCCCCAACTGCAATCGGATCCACTACCATCACCTCCAACGTCCTAGCAATCTGTCCCTGATCACCGTTTCTCCCTGCGATCTCACTATGATCGCCATCTCTCCTCACAGTCTCTCCCTGATCAACATCTCTCCCCATGATCTGTTTGTGATCCCCATCTCCCTGATCACTATCTCTCCCCTGAGATTCCATGTTAAATATCTCTCCTCATTGATCTCTCCAACCCCTATTTCTACCCCACACAAGCTATCCACTGAACATCATATTTACCCCCATGATCTCTTCCTGATCATCACCTCTCCCCTCCAAATCCCCTGATCACTATTTCACCTCTCGATCTCTCCCTGATCATCATCTCTATTCCCATGATCTTTCCCGATCACCATTTCTCCACCTTGATCTCTCCCCAACCTTAATTTCTATCCCTGCAATCTCCCTAAATTACCACTTCTATCTCCATGATCTCTCTCCTTATCACCACCAACTCAATCCCAATGATCTCTCCACCTGGTCACCTTCTTTGTCCCCATGATCTTTGGTATGTGACTTGAAGGGGAACTTCTTTTTTTTGTTCATAGGATGTGGGCGTCACTGGCTCAGCTAGCATTTATTACCCATCGCTAGTTGCCCCAGGGCATTTAAGAGTCAGCCACATTGCTGCGGGTCTGGAATCACATGTAGGCCAGACCAAGTAAAGACAGCAGATTTCCTTCCCTAAAGGACATTAGTGAACCAGATGGGTTTTTACAACAATCGACAATGGTTTCATGGTCATCATTCGACTTTAATTCTAGATTTTTATTGGATTCAATTCCACTGTCTGCCGTGGCAAGATTTGAACCCTGGTCCCCAGAGCATTAATCTAAGTCTCTGGATTATTAGCCCAGCAACAATACCACTACACCATCATCTCTCCCAACTTGCAGCTGGTGGTGTTCCCATGCACCTGCAGCTCTTGGTTTTCCAGGTGATAGAGATCGGGGATTTAGCAGGTGCTCTCGAAGGAGCTTTGCTACGTGGATGTACTGTTTCCAGTAGCTGGTATATATTGCTGCCACTGTGCACTGATGCTGGAAGGAGTGAATGTTTGAGGTGGTGAGTGGGCTGCTTTGTCCTGCATGGTGTTGTGTTTCTTGAGTGTTGTTGGAGGTGCACTCATCCAGTCAAGGAGAGCATATACCATTACACTTCTGACTTGTGTCTTGTAGGCAGTGAACAGGCTTTGGAGAGTCAGGAGGTGAGTTACTCATCACAGAATTCCAAGCCTCTGACCTACTTGTGTAGGCACAGTATTTATGTGGCTAGTCCAGTTTAGTTTCTGGTCAATGGTAACCCCCAGGACATTGATGCTGACAGATTCAGCGATGGTGATGCATTGAGTGCCAAGGGAAAATAGTTAGGTTTTGCTTATTGGATCTCTGTAGAGATCAGTAACTTTTTTTGAAAGTAGACAAGATTAGAAACCCCAGTTATTTACTAAGAGAATGAAGCCACAAGGTTCAACCATTTAAAATGGAAGAAATTTTACTATATAAGTCAACAAGGGAAACACTAAATACTATCTATCCAGTACTCTAACATACAGAATTAAATGAGTTAAACATGAATTAACAGGCAAATTGTGGTTGAATATAGGCTCTTAAGTTGCACTTTAAAGGGCAGATGCAACAAAGAAAGATTTTATGAATTGGCTCAGATTTTAATGATCATAGTGAGTCATAAAGCCGTTCAAACTCTTGTCTTCCTCATGAGGAATTTCAGCTGCTCTCCTTCTAGGATCTAATCAGATCCCCAGCCGAGAGCAGCACACAACCAACCAGAGTTCCACAGGCCTAGTCATCATCACAAATGACACACATCTGCAGAATCTGCTTAACTTGTCTGGATGGTGTAGATCCATCACTGATATATTCAAGTAACAGAAATAGCTGCAGCAACTTATTTTCTTTTGCTTATTCTCAGCTTTTGGATCTAGCCTTTTACTTCTTGAGTCTTCTTCAATTTGTCTGCCCTGCTGCAATGGACTCAACAACTGCTGCTGCACAGCTTGGACTGATCTGTGTCCTTTTATAACTTCCAGACAGTTTTAGTTTTGATTTACCACACTCAGTTTGCTCTTGATTTCTTTAGAGATTGGGAGGTTCAGTTTCATTCCTGTGTTGGTCTTTTCTGCTTCCCTTTAGTTCCATTTTCAGTTAACTTCTGTTTTGAGGTAGAGTCTGCCTCAAAAACATACAAATTAAATTTAAAAATATAGATTGCCTCACACCTAGCACTTGGGTGGCGTGAATGTTACTTGCTATTTATCAGCCCAAGTCTGAATGTTGTCCAGGCCTTGCTGCATGTGGACACAGACTTAACAAGTTTCATTATATGAGGAGTTGATTATGAATGGTACTGAGCATTAAGCAATCATCAACAAATATCACCATTTCTGATCTTATAATGGAGGGAAAGTCATCGATGAAGCCGCTGAAGATGGTTGGGCCTAGGACACTATCCAGAGGATCTCTGCAGCAATGTCCTGGGAGTGAGCTGATGGACCTCCAATAATCACAATCATCTTCCTTTGTGCTAGTTATGACCAGTGTAAAGTTTTCCATCCTCGATTCCAATCAACTTTAATATTGTTAGGGCTCTTTTATGCCGCACTCAGTTAAATACTGCTGTGATTCAAGCATAGTCACTCTTACTGTACCCCTGGAAGTCAACTTTTTTGTCCATGTTTGGATCAGAGTTGCAATCAAGTCTGGAGTCAAGTGGTCTTGCTTTAACCCAAACTAAGCATCGATGAGGAGTTTATTACTGAGTAAGTGCCACTTGATAGAACTATCAAAGATGCCTTCCATCACTTTGCTGATTAAGAGTGGACTGATGGGATGGTAATTGGTTGGATTGAATTTGTCCCACTTTTTGTGGACAGGGCATACCTGGGCAATGTGCTATATTTTCGGGTAGATATTGTTGTAGCTGTACTGGAACAACTTGGTTTGGGGTGTGGCTAGTTTTGGAGCACAAATCTTCAGCACTATTGTCAGGATGTTATTGGCTGCATAGCCTTTGCTGTATCCAATGCGCTTAGTCATTTTTTTAATATCACATGAAGTAAATCGAATTGGCTGAAAGCTGGGATCTGTGATGCTGGGGACCTCAGGAGGAGACCAAGATGGATCATCTACTTGGTATTACCGATTGCAAATGCTTCAGCCTTGTTTCTTTCCATTGATGTGATGGGTTCCAACATCATTGAGATTGGAGATGTTAATGGAGACACTTCTTCCTGCTAGTTGTTTAATTGTCTACCACCATTCACCACTGGATGTGGCATGAGTGTAGAGCTTTGACCAGACAGTTGTTTGTAAGATCACTTAGCTCTTCCTTGAACACCAGCTCCACACCTGCAGTCTTTCCCACTTCACCCAAGTAGAACCCCTGACAGCAATCTCTCCCTAAGTGCTCTGCAGCAGACGGCCTGTCAATCAGGTTGGCTGTTCGGCAGGAAACGTGGAGTAAAAGTTGAAAAGATGTCCTGCAGTTGGAAACCGCTTAAAGAAGAAATAATTTATACAGCAGGTTTCACAATCTCGATATGTCCCAAATTGTTTTGCAGCCAATTAAGTACTTTTTGAAATGCAGTCACTATGGCAATGTGTGAAATGCAGCAGCAAACTTGTGTACATTCGGATAACCCATATTTTCAGGTTTCCTGTCCATAACTTCTCTTATCTCCGCTCCAACTGTGTGGCCTGATAAATATCGAGGCTACTATCTTTAACCTCCCCTTCCTCCCTCTGGTTGCTTGTTTCTCTCATATTTTCACGTCATCTTCTTTTTTCAATATTCCCTGTTCAATTTCTCCATGAAATCCTCCATGGGCAGAATTTTACGATCCTCCACCAACGGGTTTGTAGGGGCGGTGACCGTAAAATTTCTCAGGTGGCCTTCCCACTGGGCTCCCGTCCAGACTTCTCTGCAATTTTATGCTTGGGTGGTTGAGACCTGGGCCGGTCTGGCCACCCTTGCCCCAAATGAGGGATTTAAGTGCCAATTATTGACCATTTAAGGGCCGTTTCCTGCCCAACCTCAATTTTCATGCCGGCGAGAGGAGTTCAGGGGTGGGGGGAGCCCGAAATTAACCATATTCAGGCCTCAGACGGGAAGGGGTGGGGGGCACCTCCATTAAGCCTCCTTTTAGCATCAGATGCCCCCCTCCCCCAAAAGGATTGGTCCCTCCATGTCCTTCCCCGCCTATTGGCCTCTCAACCAACACCTTCACCACCCCCCCTTAGGCCTCACCTCTCCTTGCCGCTTTGAGACCCCCAAAACGTACCCTGGCCCTGGAACCCCAGCACCTCGGCTCTGGGGGCTGCCTGCAGTCCCAGTGCTGTCCACTGTAGCTACTGGCTCTGCAGGGGTGAAAGAGCTGCCGGCCAATCAGATTGGCCGGCAGCTCTTTGAGGCGGGACTTTCTCCAGAGTAAGGGGCGGAAGTCCCACCTCCAGCCAATTAATGCTTGTTGGAATGTGAAATAGCTGCGGGGCAGGCAATAAATGCAGGGATGTGTTCTCTGCCGATTCTTCGGATGGTGGGAAGGGAAACCCTGCCATCCTAAAAATCCTGGCCCATATCTTGTTGCTAACCTTCCAGTTTCATTTCACAGTTGTCTTTTTATTGATTAGCTTTTAACTAAATTTAGCTGATGTTTTTTGTATATTTCTGTAGGACCTCTTTAACCTAAGAAAATTCCGAGCCTGCTTTATCATCCCTTAAGCTTTTTCTTGTAATTGTCCATGCCTGATGGAGCATGCCAACCCACAAATAGAGCACCTTTAATATTTTGTCTGTGTTTATCTGTAAGCAAGTTTCTGAATTTCTGAAATTTGAAAGGTCAAGAAAGCAAATCATTTGGAATGCACAGCACAACTACCCAGGAGCAGAAAGTACCTTATTCATACAGGAAGCACAGGAGGGGTGATGTTATGTCTGTGCTGCTGGTTGGGAGCCTTGTCTGCCAGCAGCATATATCAGTAATTCATACATTTGCTGCCCATAATTTTCTGACCATTTATTGACTGTGGCAGCATGGGGTCAGAAAACTGCTGCTAATGTCTGTACCCTCAGACTGACCTTAGTAATTGTATTTTTTAAGAAGAAAGCCAGACATTTCATTCAGAGCTGTGGCCTGAAATTTGCAACAAGTCACTTTCTATTTGGCATGGGCAGGCGGGGTACCATGATCGGGCAACCAATGGTAGGTTTGTAGGTCATGTGATGATACCTCCAGGAATACGTCCAATCACATTTGGCAAGCTGAGCAACCCAACTGAGATTAGCTAGATTTTATTAATAAGTGTAAAAGCAAAACGCTGCAGATGCCAGAAATCTGAAAAAAGCCTGAAGTATTCAGCAACATAAATATGTAATCCAAAGTTCAAACTGGAGACAGACATTTATTCCTTTGCTTCTTCAGCATCAAAGGACACCTGCCACTGGGTGCTATGGTGCATTTAGATATTGCATTATTCCTCATGTGATGAGCTCCTGACCTCGGCCATCCTGTCAGAGCAAGGTGCTGAGTAAGACTTTGCTCCACAGTCAGAGACAGAGAGAAAATCAAAGAGTCTTTCTGGACCACTCATAAACCTCCTTTTGGCCTTTTATAGAGCTGTACAGTCAGAGATACCGCGTGATATGGACAGAATGAAAAGAGGATACTTTAAATTTGTCCAGCAAATGGGGAACATAATACCTGTTCCGTACAAAATAAAGCAAATTCTTACTGTTGATTCTTTTGAGCTTTAGTAAGGAATACATACAGTCCTCAAGCAGGCATGCCACATACTAAAGTTGTCTGTTCAGTGTACCTTAATCAGCTTTAATTGTTGGAATTTAGCACACAATATGTTTAGATTGCCCGAGTTGAGCAGGAAATCTGACCTTTCCTGGTTGATAACAACAGTTGGATTAAACCCAACAACATTACTGTTCTGAAATATTTCAAATATTTTACATGTAGTATGGTAATTAGTTGTCGGGAATGTAATCACTGAAAAGAACAGGAGGGATGAATGTATTTTTTCCCTTCCATTCTGAAGACATATCATGACATGTGCCAAGATGATTGTTAATGGAGTTGCAGAAGAGGCCTTTCCAGGCACAAGGTCTTAGCTGTGTCGGAAGGGCTGGGTGGGAATGGGCGGGGGCAGTCATGGAGCTGATTGCCACCCACAATTGGCTGCGCACCACCATTTAACGTGGGCAGGCCAATTAAGGCCCGCCCAGCGTGATGGACGGCCGGTAGCGCTTGGCGCTACATGTGTACCTGTGCGAACAGGGGAGGAGGGAGAGCTGGGGCTTGAGCATGCAAAAGAGCACAGGAATCTCCTTGAGGCATGGAGCTGCCTCAGGAAGATTAAGCTGATAGTACAAATTTTTAATAAAGGAGGGAAAAAACTATTTAAACATATCCCATCATGTGACAGTGTCACATGAGTTGGGATATGTTTGTGAATTGGGCAAAATTTAATTATGTTATAAAATCTTCAGGAAACCTCATCCTGCCCGTGGATGAGGCTTCCTGAAAAATGCGAAGGCAGCTTGGGGCTCTTCGCCTGCCCATCAACCTTAAGGTTTGACAGGCAGTGTTGCTAACAACTTTAGTTGGTTTTTTTAATGGCCTTAATAGGCCGAATGAAATATCTAAATGACTCGCGATGACGTCAGGACGCGTGCTGACAGCATTGTGCATCATTTTGTGCGTTGGCGTGTTGGGCCCGCCCCCATACGCCAATGGCAATATTCTTGCCCGGGTATCTGAGCAATTGTCTTCTGATCTTCGTGAAATTGACTGAATTAGGAGTCGCTTTATCCAACAAAATCGGAAGATCAAGGAAAGTTCTTCCAACTGCACTCTTTTGCAGATGGAAAGTAAACTAAATCATTGAATAGATAAATGGTTTTTGACTTCGAATGGGCACTTCCCACCCTATATATGTCAGAGTTTCAGCTGCCCAGTCTGCTCCACAGGAGCGCAAGCAATCACCAGTTAATCATGTTGTCTAAGCCTTTTATTGTACCAGCAATTTTGAAAAAATGCTAATTTGGGAGTGAGCGCGAAACGCTTAAAAGAAAAAAAGAAAGACTTGCATTTATATATTGGGCAGAATTTTCCCATTGTCGTGCGCGGGCCCTGCAGTCCGCGTGTGAAATGATGGGCGGTGACGTCAGGCAAGCGTCCTGACATCACCGTGTGCCATCGTGATATCTCGCTGGGCGGGCACGCGATGATGTCCGATGTGCACCTGCCATTAATTAACGGGCCGCTTGAGGCCCTTGAGTGTTCAATCGATGCCGATTTTTCGGCGCCCGTTCGATCCTCGGGTCGGCGCACGGGCGCAACGGGCAGGTGAGTTGGACACATTTGTATTAACCTCATCCAGGGGCGGGATAAGAGGGCTCACTGGGGTCGTGAATGTGCACAGTCAAGTATTTATTTTTGAAAGTTTTTCAAACTTGCCTGTGTGATCTGCAGTACTTCTAAACGCATGCCAGCTGCTTTGTCCAGATTCTTAACCTTCAGGTCAGCACTCTGCATTGAGGAATCTTTTCTAGGCCTGCAGGTTTCAGGAAGCCTTCCCTTAGCCTGGGAATGGGAACTGAACTGTCCACTGGAGGCAGCTCCTCTGAGGAGGAAGAGAGGGCTAGAAGGGGGAGGAGGCCAGGAGTGCACTTTCAACCTAAAAGGGCAGGCACAAGGGGCGCAGGGCCAAGAGGTAGTCCAAGGCAGAAGGGGCCACAGAAGATGCCACTATCCTGCTGCCAGGGTATACAGGCGGCAAAGCAGCTACCTCAATATGCCTGAGGTGCAGTGCCGAAGGAGGCTCCGTCTCTCAAAGGAGACAGTCAACTATATCTGTCAGATGATTGGGCCTGAGATCTCTCCTAACTGTGTGGGCAGACCCCATACCCGTGGCTCTAAATGTCACAGCTGCCCTCAACTTCTCTGCCTCTGGCTCCTTGACGGGTGATCTTTGTGGTGTCTCCCAATCAGCTGCTCACACTTGTGCTAAGCAGGTTACAGATGCTCTGTTCAGTTGTGCATTGACCTTCATCCACTTCCGTTGGGATCAGGCAAGCCAGACACAGCGAGCCAGAGGCTTTGCGGCCATTGCTGGCTTTCCCTGTGTCCAGGGTATAATAGACTGCACACATGTGGCCATCAAGGCACCAGCAGGTGAGCCCGGTGCCTTCGTCAACAGGAAGGGCTTCCACTCCATGAACGTGCAGATAGTGTGTGATCACAAGATGCTGATTCTACAAGTCTGTGCAAGGTACCCAGGCAGCTCCCATGACGCCTACATCCTCAGACACTCCCAGGTGCCGGGGCTCTTCAGTGCTCCAGCCCAGCTGGATGGATGGCTGCTGGGTGACAAGGGTTATCCCCTCAGAAGGTGGCTCATGACGCCTCTCCGCCATCCAAGAACAGAAGCTGAGCAGCGGTACAATAGGAGCCACGCCTCCACAAGGGCTGTGGTGGAGAGAGCCATCGGTCTTCTCAAGATGCTCTTCCTACGCCCAGACCGCTCAGAGGGCGCAGTCCAGTACCCCCCAGATCGTGTCTCGGTGATAGTGGTTGCATGCTGCACTCTCCACAATCTTGCGCTGGAAAGGGAGGACGCAGTGGACAATGAAGACGTCGACGCAGTGTCTGCAGCTGCACACGATAAGTCCAGCAGTGATTCTGAGGATGAGCATGCACAGGGAAATGCTGTGGGGGTAGTCACTGACGCGGGTATACTCCAGGGAGGCAGGAACATCCGGGAGGCTTTAATCCAATGAACCTTCAGCTAGCACACCACAGATGGACCTCCAGGACAAGCCTGGGCTGTCAACTCATTATTCGACACCTAAGTGCAAAATCTGCCAGATTAGCAACAGTAACTAAGGGCCTTGTTAATAAAGCTAAATGTCCCATAAAGCACTCATTACAGTTTTGGAAACCATAGAAATGCAGAAGAAAAGAGGCATCCACAGCCATGGCGACATAACTGAATTTAATGTGTCAAGCAAAGCAGCTTATTACAAAAAAAAAGACAATAGTATTAAAACTCAAACCAAACCATAAGGACCTCATCTTGGGCCAACACAAAAGCACCAGTGAAACACCCGTGCTGTGCCTAAGGTGCCTTATGCTTTTGTTTCTGGGTGCTACATTTTGGTGCTGCCCCATCGCTCAGAATGGCATCTGAAACAGCCTGCTGACTCTGCTGTCCTGTTGGCCTTGATGACCTTGGTCATCTCAAAGCACATCACAACTAAGGAATGAGTCTTTGAAATGTGGGCACTGTTACAATGTCGGAATTGTAGCAGCCAGTTTTGTGCAGAACAAACTCCCCCAAACAACAATGTAATAATGGCCAGGTAATATTTTTTGTGATTTTGATTGAGGGATAAATATTGACCAGGACGCTGGGAATAACTCCCTGCTCTTCTTTGAAAGAGTGGTATGGAATCTCTGTCATCCACCCAAGCAGGCAGATGAGGCTTCAGCTTAATGTTTCATCTGAAAGATAGCTTCGCCAACAGTGCGGTGCTCCCTCAATACTGCACTGGAGCATCAGCATGGAATTTTGTGCTCAAGCCCTGGAGTGAGACTTGAACTCAGAACCTTGTAACTCAAGAGGTCAGAGTGCTGCCAATTGAGCAGTTGCTGACATTATCGACATTGAGAAACCTAGGTTTTCTTGAAAAACGTAGTTTGCTTCTGGTGTGGGTTCAGTGCCGTTTGGAACTGTATTGACAGCACTAGAAAAAATGGCAGCACCACCTTTTGAGGGAGATGGCTGCTTACAACTGGAGCTCAGTAATCTTCCCTGCATTGAAGGTGGTATGTAGAGTTGTAATAAGTAATCATATGAAATGACCTTTCCACCTTATTCCATTTGTAGAACATACTGCATGAATTTGAATATTGACATGCCTCAATTAATTATGGCACCCAATTTTTGTGTCAAGATATTTGATATATTATTTTAACATCAGGATCATCTCTGAAATCAAATGTTGTTCAGGCTTAATTTAAGGTGAATATACATAAAGCTAGGCATACATGATTGGTCAGTTGGCATCAAGAAGGATAAAAGACATGTTAGTGTATTGACTAAAGATTGTTAGAACTCACTCTTGCAGAAGCTGACTGATTGGCTTTGTATTTTCAGCATTTCCTACATTTGCATTTTCAATCAAAAATTTGATCTGGCCAAACATAGAAAGATGCTGGGTAAACGAATGATCCATTTAAATGAATATTTAATTATGGGTACTTATAAAGCACCCCTTTAAGACTGATTATAAGCAGACCTACACTTATGATGACTGTCAAATTGGGCTTAGTCAGAAAGTATGCAAAACGTGTAAGGAAAATAAATTCATCTAAAAAAATTATCTAAATTTTAAATCCCATGGCAATGGTTAATTTAAGTGGAGGTTTAAACATGGTGCCTGTTTCAGTATAATATTGCTTTGTAATTTAAATACTGATTTGTGCTGTAACATGGCATAAACAATACATCTTTAATTATTAAACAGTCTAATTTAAACCTAATCTTCTCTAGGGACCAATATTCACAGTTTTAAAACATAAAAGAAAGTTTAAAGGATACAAAATAGCTTTAAATCCTCCCCTTTACCTCTTAGGCCTGTTATAATGGAGTGTTCTAATCAGTCCCAAATGTTAATGAGGAGTGAGCTGGTGGCATAGTGGTTTTGTCACTGGACTGGACTGGTAATCCAGAGACCCAGGGTAATGCTCTGGGGGCCTGGGTTTGAATCCCAACACAGCAGATGGTGGAATTCAAATTATAATTCTATGAAATGGTTGTTGTAAAAACTCATCTGTCCTTTAGAGAAATCTGTTTGGCCTACAGGTGACTCCAGACCCCACAACAATGTGGTTAACTCTTAAATGCCCTCTGAACAGTTAGGAATGGGAAATAAATGCTGGCCCAGCCAGTGACACCACATCCCATGAACAAATGTCAAATTTTTGCAAAACACAGTCAGTTGATGGTTTGCTGGAAGATTGCAAACAAATCAGGGGAGGTAATGTTGACTGGTTCCTCTGTGCTGACTCTACAGTTCTATGCATAAGAGATACTTATGTGTTGATACCATCACACATGGGTGCAATAATACCATTTTGTGTGATGTTCTTATTGCCTTTATTCTGGTAGCTCAAGAATGCACATCACAGACATACAAGAGTACAGCTGGTAAACTGCTAATAAATTAAACCAATCAATTTGGATGATCTGGGACAGATCTGATTCTCAGATCATCCAGTCATAAGTCATTATGCTGAGGGATTAAACTTGCTCTCTGCCTCAGCTCAGACAGATGGAGATGAAAGTTTTCGATCTATGATGACTGTTAAGTGAAATGAGTTTGGGTGATTTCCATAGGCACTTCCTAGTGGGTGTGAACTAACACTATAAAACATGCCCATAATTTGTTGTTAATTGGGCAATCTCATTCAGAGAGGCCATATGGATGGCTGGTGTGATTGATTCAAATTTCACACTGGTACATGAAATGCTACCCATCTTGGGCACTAACCTGGAAACATTTGCTTTAAAAAAACCTAATCTTGATTATATTCCTAGTTGGACAGTGTTTGCTTTTATCACCAGGAGGAAGAAGGGAAAGTGAATGAACCACACTTTTTGAAACCCTCAGTGGACCTATTCCAAAAAAAAATCATCCATTCTTTTCCCATTGTATACAGTAACCCTACACTGTTCTAATGCCGAGGCATTTTAATATAAGTCGCTTTTCTTCCTGATTTGTGAGCATACGTGTGTGTGAGATACAAATCTGTCCCACAATGATCTTCCTTAAAATTTTCCAAAATTACAATGAATAGGCATCTTTTTCAAGGCTGCGGCAGGCTCCCCTCTGTCCTCACTGGACAGCTGATTCCTTGTCCCAAACTGATAGCTTTCTACAATCTCTAATGGTTTGGGATTGTAGTGCTGCTCGAGCTTGCACAGCATATCCCAGCAGCGATGTGTGTTTTGCCTTAGCAAGGGCAAGCAAATTCTTGAAAGTTTCATATACATCTGGGCCTGCTTTCATCAAAAATATTGCCCTTTTCCTTTCTCCCGCTGCCTGATGAACAAGTGGATTATCAAGATTTTCAAGAATATTATTAGCAGTGAAAAACTTTTCTAGCCACTCCACATAGGCATTGAAAGACTCTTGGTCATGGTTATACTCTCCCAGTTGCCTAATAATGCCTGTTGATGCACACATCTTCGAAGGTCAGTCCACCATGTGTACAAGCAACTAAGACCAGATTTTTATGCTTATTTCTCACCAACAAAATCTCACAGATTCCTCTGGCTTCTCCAACCCAAATTTGCTTGGCTAGGGAATCCGCAATTCCACTGTATTGCTCGACTGTGATATTTTTGCAGGACAAAAACACTGTGTGCAGCATGGGTCTCAATTTTGAAGGAACGGAATTCCCTCTGGCTTTATACTGGGTCTGTGTGGGAAATGGCCCTTAAGTGGCCAATTATTAGCAGTGAGAAACATCTCTTGCCTCTCCACGTAAGCATTGTGGATGCCACTTAATGGCCGTTTCCTGCCTAGCTTCAATTTTTAGGTTGGCAGGAGGGTTTACTTGACTGGGGTGAGGAGGGGAGCCCAAAAATAAATGTACCTCGGCCTTGGGTGGGAAGGGGGGGGGGGGCGGTGTGTATCCACCAGAAGCCCGCTTCTGACCTTGGGTGTACCCCACTTAAGGCACTGTGACTGCTGGACCTTACTCCACCCTCCCCTCCCAACCCTGGCCTCTCCCCTAATACCCAATCGACCACTTTCTACCCCCCAGGCCTTCCCTATCAACCCCACCTGGGACCCCCAAAACGCACCTTGCTGTCCAGTCCTGCGACTTGGGCTCTGGCATGTTGAAACACTTCCTCTTTTATCCACTGCAGCTCCTGTCACTGCAAGGCCTAGAGAGCTGCTGGCCAATCAGACTGGCCGGCAGCTCTGTTAAGGCAGGCCTTCCTTCTGAGTGAGCGGTGGAAGTCCTGCCTGTAGCCAATCAACGCTCATTTGAGCGTGAAATGGCTGTGGGGCAATCAGAGTCGGCAGGGATGTGTTCCCAGCTGATTCTTCAGATGGCAGAAAGAGAAATCCCACGATTGGAAATATTCAGGCCATGGAGTGTAGTATCCAAGTGAAAACTGGTTTAATCTGGTTTGGTTTATGTACATACTTACACAAATGACCACAAGAGGGTAATTTTGTAGGGCTTATGGCCTGAATTTTTCGGAGAGTGGGGTCTCCCTTCCTATCATCCAAAGAGTCAAGTGCATAGCAGCCATTTCATGCTTGAATGAGCATTGAGTGGTTGCAAGCGGGACATCTGCCCCTTACTCAGGATGAAGTCCTCCCTTAGGGATCGATTAGCTGGTAGCTCTCCAGTCCCTGCAGTGACAAGAGGAAGAGGACCAAAGAGGAAATGTGCCTGAGTCTAATTCCTGGGACTGGGTCACTAAGTTTAAGGGGTTCCAGGGCAGGGAGGGTCCAAAGGGGATAATTTGGGTGTCATGGGAAAGGCCACGAGGGGGAGGGAGATCCAGCAACCACTGAACCTTAAGGGGGTGTGTCAAGGAGGGCTTCTGATGGAGGTGCATTTCCCCCCTTGCCCTCCGACACTTCCCACCTGCGATCCAAGCCCGTTCTTGTTTGGGCTTCCCCCTGCCAGGTAAATCCTCCCACCAGCCCAAAAATTGAGGCTGGGTGGGAAATGGCTCTTAAGTGGCCAATAATTGGCCATTTAAAGGTCTCAACTGGGGCAAGGGCGAGCTTCCTGTCCTTCCTGTTCCTTGCCCGCCCCAGTGTAAAATCGCTGTGTCGGGAAGGGCAGGAACCTGGAGGGAATCCAGTTCTTTCAATTTCATGTTTTCCCCCCCTCTCCACCCCCGGCTAAAGACCTGCTTGTGGGGGAGTATGAAATTCTGGCCCATGTCAGTAAGCAAATTCTTCAGTATTGATGTCCCAATTATTTGGCAGGGAATTGGTATGTGAAGAGATAGTTTAAATAAATCTTAAAACAGAAGGTTGGGGAATAAAATCTTTTGTTTAATGACAATTTAACATAATTAGATTAGTGTATCTTTTTGAAGGTGAAGCACAATGTTACACTGAGTAACTGTGCAGAATACAACATTTTTGTATTGACAGAAGGAATAACAGTTTGTTGCTAAACAGACTTGAAATGATTTACTGATAGTGTCTGTCAGGTTATATCATGTTTGTTGTGATGATCCACTCATGCCTTTCCTGTGTACAGGAAAAAAGACCTTGTTTAATCCAGTAATGTCCTTGTTATTGTAAGGGTGCCAGTGCAAATGAGCCACATTAAACTATGTTGCCCTACTTGCTCTGGCAGGGTTATCTGTTCTTATTTTGAAACTCATTTGCTGCTCTGTAGGCTGTTCCATATTTTTGTCGGAGCAGTGCCTAGTGCTGCCTCAGCGTAAGACATGTACACTTGAGACTTCAAAAGTGAATCATGAGTACGTGTTTTCTGGGGCCAATGTGACATGTGGTATGCCCGCTCTCATTCAAGCATGTGTCACACCCCAAATTGGTGTTAGGCTGAGATAACAATGATCTTCTCCTCACCTCTGCCATTTCCAAGATCCTTACATTGTTGCTGTATTTGATTTTGTAACTAATCTCTTATGATATCTCCAATCATCAAAAGGAATTGCTGAAGTGCAAATAGACATTTTCAGTGAATTATGCTTAGCTTAGCTTGGTTGCACCTACTTGTCTAGTGATTGTAAGAAGGGAGGATGCTGAGGACATTCTGATTCTTAGGTTATTCCATCCTTTATTGGTAACAGCTCTGCTGTTTTACATCATTCATATCTAATCTGCATATATTATAAGCTGAAGTGTTGGAACTAGTTTAAAATAAGCAGTTCACCATTGATGATATTGCATTTCTGGAAAAGGCTGTATTTTGGCCAGATTTGTGAAAAGAGGAATGAAATTGAGAGTTTTGAGCATTTGTTCAATCTCAGTTGTCTGCATTACAATTGACTTTTGATTTTATTTATTAATTGCAGATAGACCTGGAGCCAGAAGGAAGAGTGTATGTTGTCATAGATCTATCAGGGTCATCAAGCGAAGGTAACGTTTCATTAAACAGTTAGTCCAAGCATGACATCTTCTTTGTTTTATTTTATTTAGCAACTCAAATATTCTTTAGCCTTGCCTTTTCACGGTCTTGTTAAGCTTTTCTCTCAATGACAGTATGTTAGTTGGTAAGCTGTCAGTACCACGTTTTCCTCAAGCATCAATCAAAATAACTAATATAACAACATGCGACTGACTCATTATTTCATGGAGCTTTGAATGTTTAAGCTGTTTTCAGCTGTTCTGATGCAATGAAGATCATTTACGGTCAACTAGAAGATCAATGACTGCTTAAAATCCAACACCGTTACATTATTTTTTAACCTTTCACCATCTGTAGTCAATTCCTTTGCCCTTCTATCAGATTTCTGAATGAACAGCCTTCAAGGTTGGAAGTGAAGGATCTGAATTTCAAAAGGATTTAATTATTTACACCCTATGGTACAACTACTGCTAAGTGTTATTTGAACTATGTTTGGGTATGATGCACCCTATCAATTTATCTGCTCTATAAATAAAATAAAGTTAACCAAATTGGGGTTATGCTTTGTCTGCGCAGATATATAAGTATTTTTTTCAGATTGTATTAGTTTAATTCTTGGAGTACTTGTGGATGTTTTACTTGCTTGGTGCCAACTCAGGAATGTTGTACATTGCTTTATTTCAAATTAATTGAAAATATTTGCGAAGGAATAAAAATGAAAATGTGCTACATTGCAGATGAAATGAAGTCTTGAGATGCTAGGGATTAAATCCAAAATCACACATGTACAGAATGTGTGCCCTATCACTGAGCTGTATCCCTAAGGCTTTGCATTGCATCTGGAGAGAGGTTCTGCTAAAATATGCTAAAAACCACACACATATAGTGAGCAGTAGCAATGTGGTGTTGGTGTAGGTAATACACAGGGGTATTTTTAGCATCTGAGACATGCGGAATTACTGTCAGTAAATATAATGCGCTAGATTATTTGTACCTTACATTATGCATAGCTATTCCATTCTTTTAAATGAAAATCTCTGTATTTCTCTTGTGCTATTTTTAAGCGTAAGAAAGGATCTTATTATATTTTTGCCCTCATGGAACAATCCTGCTTCAATAAGGGAATAGGATGGTTTACTTTACCCCTTGCTCACATTATTCATATCACCACTGGGAAGTGGGTCTGCTTCAAGCTTTGGACGTTGCAGTGTGCTGATTGGAAAGATTTTAGAGTCTGAAGCTTTTTAACATTGACCTGCAACAGGCTTCGTGGAAAGCAATTTTAAAAAATGTTCAAATTGATCCAAAAAAAATCCCCCAAAAGTCTTGTGGCACAGCCTGGCCAGTAAAACGGTGCAATAATAAAACTCTTGCAAGGCAGAAATCTACTGAGGGCACAAGCGTTAAGAGCACTACTTGTGAGCCAAAAGGAGCAGGAGTGCATTTCTCCCAGCAAAACCACCCACAATCTGTCCCTTTCCTGTGATCTGCTGAACTTCCCTCTAAGCCAGTGACCTTCCCTTCTTCCTCACTGCCATGCTCTGAGCCCCTTCACAACGTGCTGATCTTTTCCGGTTGCTGGAGTCCATCTCTGCACTGTCCCTGGTTGTGGCCTTTATCATTGTTAGCTTTGCCATCTGGCAGGTGGACAGTCTGACTGGCTGCTAGGTGGAAAACAGATGAAAAAATAATAATCAACTCCTGCCATTATATTTGGCTGGATATCTGCGTTCCTGGAATTTCTGGGTTCCCCACCCTCTGTCACTTGCTTGCAAACAGTGCTCCGCCTTCTCCCCCCATTCCACCCCCCCACCGTCCCTGTAAATATTGGGGCTGGAAACTCCCAATTTTTTGAATTAGCTAGTGGAACAAAAAGAAATCTGAATAAAAGCAAAGTACTGAGGATGCTGGAAATCTGAAACAAAAACAGAAAATGCTGGGAAAAGTCAGCAGGTCTAATAGCACCTGCGGAGAGAAAAACAGAGTTAACGTTTCGAGTCCGTATGACTCTTTTCATAAGAGCTTTGAAAATTGTACAAAAGTTGTGCATTGTTTCACTCTAGTCTGACAAAGAAAATAAAACATACCCAGTGTATCTATGGTTATTTTAGTGGCAGCTTGAAATGTTAACTGTTGCATCAGTGCCAAGTTTTTGAAGAAACCAATAGCCACTAACTGCTCTGACCAGAATATTCTAATCAAGGCATAACCAGTAAAATCATTCTTCAGCTGTTCTCAAATGTTTTGAAACTATGGATACTGGCTTCAGTTAATTAAGGGGGAAGAAAGTAAATAGCGTTTGCTGTTTGGAATGGGCCATTTTGAATTTAATGCAGGTAAAATTGGGATCAGAATATGTCTGAAGGAAATTGGTGATCTCTGTTTTTAGAATGTAAACCATGTGTCAGGTTGTCTTTTATCACCATTGCAAGGCTGTGGTATCTTCATACTTTTGGGTAAATATTGAACCTTATTTTGCCTGTTTTACAGGCATAAAATAGGCACTGTGAGATTCAGTTTCGGGAACCAAAGTCATGTGCCCCATGCACACCTGAAAGACGTTTGACTGAAAATTGGATCGGGCCTTTTTAATCAGGTGTCCCCAGTAGTTGCCTAAATTTTTTTTATTCGTTCATGGGGTGAGGGCGTTGCTGGCAAGCTCACCATTTGTCACCCATCCCTAATTGCTGTTAAGAAGGTGGTGGTGAGCTACCTTCTTGAACCATTGCAGTCAATGTGGGGTAGATACACTCACAGCGCTGTTAGCAAGAGTTCCAGAATTTTGACCCAGTGATAGTGAAGGAACAGCGATATGGTTCCAAGTCAGAATGGTGTGTGGCTTTAACGGGAATTTGCAGGTGGTTTTGTTCCCATGCGCCTGCTGTCTTGTTCTTCTGGGCAGTAAAGGTCATGGATTTGGTAGTTGCTGATGAAGGAGGCTTGGCTAGTTTCTGTAGTACATCTTGTAGATGGTACACACGGCTGCCATTGAGCACTAGTGATAGGGGAATTAAATGTCTAAGATGGTGGATGGTGTGCCAATCAAGTGGGCTGCTTTGTCTTAAATGGTAGTGGACTTTTTGAGTGTTGTTGAACTGCACTCATCCAGGCAAGTGGAGAGTATTCCATCATACTTCTGACTTGTACCTTGCAGGTGGTGGATAAGCTTTGGGGAGTTTGGAGGTGAGTTACTTGCTGCAGAATTTCCAGCCTCCCACCTGCTCTTGTAGCCACAGTAATTACATGGTTGATCCATTCTAGGCTCTTGTCAATGGTGACGCCCAGGATGCCAATGTTAGTGGTACTGTTGAAGGCCAAGGGCAGATGGTTAGATTCCCAATCTTGTTGGAAATGGTCATTGCTTGGCAGCTGTGCAGTGTGAATGTTATTTGCCACTTATCTACCCAAGCCTGACTATTATCCAGGTCTTGCTGCATGTGGGCACAGTCTGCTTCAGTATCTGAGGAGTTGCGAATGGTACTGAACATCATGCAATCATCAGCAAACATCCCCCACCCACTTATGACCTTATGACATAGGGAAGGTCATTGATGAAGCAGCTGACAATGGTTAGGCCTAGGATATTACCCTGAGGAATTCTTGCATTGATGTCCTGGGACTGAGATGATTGACCTCAGTTGTATCAAACCACCTCAAAGTCTAAAAGGAATGAAACCAGATGGACCATTTGGCATCGACTTAGGCATGGGAAATGACAACAGTAAATAACATCACATGAACTACAGGGGTTCAAGAAGGCAGCTCACCACCACCTCCCCATCATCTCTGGCTCCTTATCCCGATTTCTGACCGCTTTGTGACCTCCGAAATGCCCCCAACCCGTTCTCTGAATATCTGTGCTCTTTAATCTCCATCCCCTCTATCCCCATGATCCTGACACCCCGTCCCAATCTCTGACTCCCCTCACCGCTTACCTGGTATCTGTTCCCAGGCTACTTTCCTGTCCAATAGACACACAGCTTGTCAATCATCTTGGCTGTCAGAGAGAAAACCTACTGAACAAATTGAAACAATGACCTGCAGTTAAATCTTCCAGGTCACCCAGAAAATCTGGATTTCCCGTCTGAGAATTCTCCCCATTGCCACACCCCCTCACCACCGCCCCAACTCTTCACAAGGAAATATCAGGGCCAATACGTGTCTCAGGTTGTTTAAGTGAACACACCTGATTTTAACATAGAACAACATCAAGTTATAATGTAAGAATGAGAGATGCAGAGACAGCAAGTGAAATTCTAAATGGAAGTTTTGATTGCGCCTACACAGCACACACAGTATTATTACTGATAACCCAGTAGTGATCTTTTGTGACATTTTGTAACAGAGATCTTTATCAGATTAGCTTGTCCACATGGACCCTGTAGTGCATATGAACACCAATGCAATCTAATTTATCTTTCTTGTGCATTCCCTGGAAAAGACCCAGAGCTGTAATTTACTCTGAAATAAGATGCATTTGTGAGGGATGCTCAGAAAAAATTGTAGGGTGATGAGACAGTGAAGTGGAATAGAATACTTTTAAAAATTGCTTTTTATATTCAAAATATTGAAAAGATATGAAGAATGTCCCAAGATCCCTTCAGAACATGTTTCCCATCTGAATACTGCTGATTTTCAGCCCTGTAACTATTGTAATTACAGTTGACACAAATTGCAAAGGCACTTGTTAAAACTCTAAGACATCTTAATTAAATTGCTGTAATCATCTTGCAGAATGTATGACAAAGGTTGAAGCTAAGCAGCAAAGGAATAACAAAGATGAAGAGTTTAGGCAAACAAACTTGGGGCAGTGTGTTTGATTCCCTGATTATCATCAGCTTAATGCCCTTTTAATTATTATGAACGGGAGGTTTGGAGTTACAACCCCAGCCCAATTAGGGGAACTATTTTGTTTGCACTCTTTATGGTCTAATCAACTTACATTATTATTTTTAGCGATTTATGTGTTTATATTCCCAGCTCGCTTAGCCCTTTTATCCCATTTATATTTTTATCTTCCAAGGAATAGATGGTTTTCTTACTCATCCTACAAAAAGGAACTATCTCACACATTGCCTTAGTGAATTTAATTTCCAATTTATCTCCTGACTATTTAAGCTTATTTAATGTCTTATTGTATTTTGATGCAGTCTTCCATATTATTAGCTATACCCTCCAATTTGGCATTACCTACAGGACTCATTGCTAGAACAGAATACAGAGTACTTTACACACTTCTGGTCTCCATAACATTCGACACAGACCAGTTGGGTCAAGTAGCCTGTTTCTGTGTTGTGGATTCTATGCAACATATAATACAGTGATGCACCTTGAATACAGGCAAAATATCTGTAAGGGTAGCTTAATGTTCCTAACAAGTAGAATCTCAATGGCAAACACAGCATATATGCCATCAGTGGAGTTATTTAGTGGAGCTTGTGTGTGACTAACTATATACTTGCAGTGCAATATGATTCTGCTTTAAAATGTGAAATTTTAAAGAGCACTAGTCTATGAAATAGGCTGTGGAATACTCTGTTTAATATTTAATGCATTTGTTTCAAGTTTTTCTCCACTTAAATGGAAGCCTGGACATGTTTGTTTTAATGGATTAGCACTCTATCTGGTAAAATGTTAAATGTTTACCTGATCACATCCCAGAGCATAAATCGTTAAATTATTCAAATATACTTGAAATATTCTAGGTATGAGAATACAAATATACATCATCATTTATAAATTTAAATTTTCAATTTACTGTATGAGGATGGTCTTTAGTTGGTTGCAGTTACAATTAGAAACTGTGGCAGTGAAATAGTCAATTGTCTTATTCTCCAATAAAATAGTCAAATATGTACATGGGGGACTTGAAAGCATCTCCTTCCCTAATTATAACATATTCTGAACACATATTGAGTTCTGGTTGGTGGCTTTGAATATTAAAGCTATCCTTTACTTCAGGGGTTCAGAATTCTCAGAAACTAAGGGCAGAGTTCAATTCTCTTCCACCCCCCCCCCCCCCCAGGAACGTGTTGGGATGTGGTGGTGGGTGGGGCCTGTAGAATCAGGAAGGAAGGCGGGAGGCCGAGTTCCTGTTGCCTTCCCAACTCCCTCTGATTAAATCAGGGACGAAGAAGATTGAGGATGGCCTTTCTGTCCTGAGGCCAATTGAGACTCTTAAGTGGCTGAATAATGGCCATTTAAGGGCCTCATCCTGCTGCTGTTGGTATTCTACTAGCAGTGGGGGAGCTGTACACCACATGGGGAAGCCACCCATAAAGGTTGGCAGCTACTCTGCAGGGTGGGGTCGGGGTTGTGGAGTGAGGTTGAGGCCCTCCTGTTCAGGCACACTGTGATCCACAGAGAGCATTTCCCTGGCAGCAAAGGACTGCTCTAGCTGAAAAACCCCCTCTCTGTCATTCACAAGGACTCCTTCTACCCCCTTGCTAGAACCTGCCTGATTGGCCCAACAAACCCATCCCACTCACCAGGTGTTCCGGGATTTGCTGCAGTACCAGGAGTGGCCCCCAGTCTCAGTGGCGCTGCTGGAACTGAAGAACCTCTGCCCTTCCGATTGGCCTCAGAGACTGGCTCTTTGTCTTTACAGGCAAGGAAGCCTCGATAGCAGGCAGTTAACTGATTGATTCACATGTCATGCTGTTGGTGCTTCCAAAAATGACTGGCAGAATGGCTTTACAGACATCATTTGAGCCCCCAGTTTTTAACTCATCATTTGCTCTCTGGAATTTATACATATGTGCGATATACAATGTTGTAGCCTCTCTGCTTTACCACAGGTTTGGCAGCAGGAACAGTTTTATCTTTTAAGAGAAAAGAGGAAGAGGCAGTGCTGTGGGAGAAGACTAGGGCAGTGGAATTAGTTTGAATTGCTTTAACAAAGAACCAGCACTGACACAATGGATCGAATGGCCTCCTTCTTTGCTAGATGGCTCATGGTTCTAATAAAATTGAATAAAAAGGAACTAATCCAAAGCTTTCAAGACTCAGGTATCATTGTATAGGTTGACACATGAAGAAGGGCTGTTGTCACACAGCCTAACATTAATAAGCGGGCTGGAGTAAAGGTCAAAATCGTTGGGGAAAATACATAAAATTACTTAACAGAAGCAATGAATGATGACATGAGTAGGAGAGGAGCCTGTTATCTTGCCATTGCAAGATAACACTATCACATGATTAACAGGCCAATCCAAAAAATTGAATTAGTTACAGTTTAAACCAGTATTAGCACAGAATTGAGAACCACAGTTTATATTTATACTATTGCTTTACTTTGAAAAAAAAATGAATAATTTTGCCCAACTAGTGTGAAAGAAGAACAATGTTGTCTAAAATGTTCACTAAATAGGGTGTTTGGTAATATTAACATTGTTTTGTGCTGTTTTCAGCAGTCCACATTCAGTTATATCATTTCAATAGCAACTGAATATTTTTCTAAAATTTCTAAAATCTAGTGAGTAAACTAAAGTGGAGAATTCTTGTGTTGCAAACCTATTTGTTTTTTGTTAATGGATAATGATAACAGTAGTTATCATTTTCTATTGTAAATATAGTTTTTACTGGGATAGGTTCATTTCCACCCCTCACCATATTCTTTAAAAGAACTTACAATTGAACTTAAAGTTTCAGTTTTTGCTATGATTCCTAAAGCTCCATGTTCAGTGCCCTTTTCCTTCTTCATTTTTGGTTGCAATGTAGCACATATGATTTCCCAACCGGTAGGACAGTGAATGTAACTTTTGACTTACTGGTTGAAGGAGGCAAGTGACACAGGAACAGGAGTAGACTATTTCTCAAGCCTGTATCGCATTCATTGAGATCATGGCTGATCTTTGACCTAACTTCATAAACCTGCCTTTTCCCCATAATTCCTTAACAACTTTGATTAATAAAAATTGATCAGTCTCAGATTTAAAATTAACTATTGATCTAGCATAAATTGTCATTTGCAGAAGAGCATTCTAAACTTCTACCACCCTTTATGTGTACTACTGACATTAGAGGTGACATGAATTGTTAATCAATCTTTTCCCTTCCCTTTCAAGATAGTATGCTTGCCTTTGTAACAACAATACTTCATGAAGAAGATCCAAAGCTAATTACTGACTTGTATTGATCAGAAATAAATTGTATTTCAATTCCCCCGGCTGCCCCAAAGCACTTCACAGCCAATGTATTGCTTTGGAAGAATAGTCTCTGCTACTATAAGAGTGTGACAGCCAATTATTAGACAGCAAACAAACACGTAAGATGAATGACTAGTTCACCTGCCTTTAATATTTTTGATAAGGCATAAAGGAGGAGAAGTGATAGTCTACTGCTCGCCCCTCAGAATGGAACCCTTAAGAAGTACTCTCTTTTTCCAGGCCTCATTTATTCAAGTCATACAATTCTGTTAGGGAAGTGCCTGTTGCCCATAACGTGCACATCATTGATAGTAGCTGTGCACATTGAGGTGCTTTCTTCATGTCTGCTCTCTCTTTGAATCAGTCTGGTATTGCTCAATTCTGACCTAGAAACATTGGTTAATATCCTTGCTCAGGTTATTAACCAACTACAACTATGTAATAATACATGAAGTACAGTGGATTTGAACTGGGACTGTGTCTCGCAAAGACCGGAGAGAGGCTAAAAATGCACAAAGGTAAAAAGAAGTAATATATTCAAGAAACAAGGGCAGAACACGAAGTCGTAAAGTGATGGGAAAATTATTGAGACCCACCATTTGTTGAATAAACTGACGCATGCAGCTATTTAAACAAAACTGATTTCCACATGACCCTTGAATATTATGGATAATTAACGATTAATATGAAGATATATGTTTGCTTTGTATGTCAAGTCCTCATGTCTGAATAAACAAAAATGAAAAGAAAACATTTAGTGTGTAGGATGTTTGGTGTCAGCTAACACATCCAGGACTGTCACATCATCACACAGCGCTGTTTTGATTATGCTTCTTCCTCCTGCTTCAACCTCCTGTTATTAAGTTACAATTGTCAAGTCTACATCTTTATTGGTAATTACCAGCAGCAAATTGTCAGCTTGCCTGCAACAGGCTCAGTGAAGGTTATAATCCTACTCATTGCTTTTATGCATTGTGTTGCACTCTGTGTTTTTAGCTTTTATTTTTAACTGTGTTTTCCCTAAGAAAGGAAAAGAAAAGGATTTGATCCTCCCTTTTATTTTCCGAAGCTATCGTGAATGCAGGTTGTATTAGTTGACATCTTCCATTTGGTAATCCTCCGCATGCTGAAGCTTGTGACTTCTGGAGAACATGGCTGAAATCAGGAGAGCTTTGGTATATGGTTATGGATATATCACTTAAACATTAATGGCTAGGGAATGTGAATCAGATAGAAGACTAACACAGACAATAAGGTGAAAGGCAGACAGGAGGGGATTTAAGGAAGAAATATGGACTATGGCACGCAACTTGTATGACTATGCAATTCTGTGTCATTCTGTACAAAACAAAATGTCACTCAGCATTTGCTAAACAACCAAGCATGTTTACTATTCTCCTGTGCCTTAAGTGCTCCTTTTAAACAAACTAAATAGGGTTGTCTTCTTACTGTTTTTTAATTTAGCTATAAGATAATAGGCCTTGGTCCGAGTGTCTGCCAACGATCATTGCTCTAACTCTGATCAGCTGATTTTTCAATTTGGGCAGTGGCAGAGGTATGTGAATTATTACTTTGTGATCTGAACTTCCAAAGAGCCTCTTTTGCCTGCTCTGAGTTGTGCACTTGAAAGGAGCAGCAGATTTATGAAGATGTGTCTTCCCTCCTTTCCCACCCATGCCAAGAAATTGGCCTTTTCACCTGAACTTAAACTTAGCAGTGTTCCTGTAATCTGACTGAAATTTTTCATAAGCAGTACTGGGGCTACTTTTATTCACTGAAGTTCCATAGCTCCTATGGGTGGAATAGTCTCAGATTTGCACTAAGGCCGGGAGTGGGCATGAAAAAAGACACTTTACCCGCTGGCCACGATGGTGGGTTTTTGCGCCGTATCGTCCGCTTCCCATCTCATTAAGTATGCAGCCACGGGAAACACACTTTATGGCCAGTGGGCAGCCTCCGATTCCACTGTCACGCTGTTACCTCACCACTTCCTCATGCAGGGCGCCATATTTAAACTGCAGCTGCACACACAGTTCTCAATGCTTGTAGCCCAGGACTGCTCCGGTTAAGACATGGCCCCAAAACACTAGAAGAGCGCAGCCCCCGATTCGGTGACACGTTCCTGTGATGCCATCTGGATCCTGTGGAGGCCACCGCGATGTCCTCTATTCCCACTCTGGCCACAGGAGGCTCCTCAGCACTCCGGTTTGGGAGGCAGTGGCAGAGGTGGTCAGTGCCAATGCTGCACACAAGAGGTCAGCCATCCAGTGCAGAAAGCAGATGAATGATCTAATCTGCGCCATGAGGGTAAGTCAACCCTCTCATCAATCTCAACTCACACACTCACAAACCCATCACACATTCATTGGCATCTCACTCACTGCCAGCTCGAGGGACATTACCACTCACTTTCTCTCACATGCCCTCACATCTCCATCTGGCCTCATCTTTTCTGGAGACTGCCTTCTCAGCCCTCACCATCTCGAGGCCACTTGCACAGATCAACATGTGCCCCTGCACCACCCTAGGATACCCTCCTACCCCAGTAGAGCCCTCACCCTGCAGCCTCTTCCCTTGCCCGAGGCCCCTTCCCCAAGCAAGCCCTAGCCCTGCAGCTGTTGAAAAGCCAGCCCCGCCTTATGGCTGGTCTGGTAGGTAGAGACCTGCCTGTGAGCCTCCCTAAAAGTGATGTGGTGCTGCCTGTGAAGCCTGGCGCTGATGACTGCGAGTGCTGCCCAAAGCAAGGTCGGCAAACAAGTTTCAAAGTCCCGAGCGAAGTGCAGCTCGCCAGGTGTACGTTACTTATGTACAGTTGTTAAACATGTCGGTGTGATTGCCCAGATGATCGAGCGTGGGGGGGATGATTCTGGCTAGCAGGGCTTATAATGAAATGCTAAAGTATTGAAATTAGGTTCCCGACGTGTGGCAGCAGGAAATGCAGCCCGTCGTTGATGGGTGGAGCAGATGATTGCAAACAGGTTTCACGACGGCGTAAAACTGGTTTTTGGCCACCTTGCCATATTTTTCATTCATGTGTGCCATGACACCCGCCCTCAACGGGACCAGACAATTCCGCCCAATGATGTTATCTGCGATTTGCCTTTCCCTGAGCTATAAGATTTCATTGAAGTAAGTCCATCATTGCCATTAACTCTGGAGACCTAATTTTAACCCTCTGTTTCTGAGAGAAACAAGGCAGGGGGTGGTTAAAATAGTGGGAGATCTTTTCCTGCTATATTTCCAACATACTTCCCCCACCATCATTTAAAACAGACATTATTGGGGGCAGCTGAGACCAAAGTTTCTTTTAAAATTTAGTTGTTGTAAGTGGCCTGTTTTTACAGTGTGCTGTCTCTTTAAATTTTTTTTGGATAGCCACCTACATGTTATTTATTGCAGAACAAGGCCTTGCAAGCTGCTGCCTGGCTGCGCACCCACATAGGTTTAGCGGGTATATTGGCTGAAAGAGCCAGCATAGACTCATGAATGTATTTAAATCGAGGTCTTATGGTGCAATCAAGACATAAACACCATTTTAACACAAAATCATGGAAGTCCTGCCAGGTGCTGGGCCTGCCAATAAAACCTGAGCCACTGAAACCATTTTTAAAGGGGTACCTACCCACAGCTAATTTTGGGGTTGGAGGGGGGTGGTTGTGTGGGGGCGGGCCACCATTTTATGTGGGCAGACCAATTAAGGCCCACCCAGCGTGCCGCACACCCAGAAGTGCTGAGCACTCCCTGTGTGGGCTGGTGGTGGGGGAGGGGGGGTTGGCGGGATTCCCTGAATCCTTCCCTGCACTCTTTCACGCATGCGCGCAAAAGAGCGCAGAGATCTGGTGCCTCAGGGAGATCGGTTTGACATGTGTAAATTTAAATAAAGGGAAATAAAAACTTTTAAAGCATGTCCCCTCATGTGACACTGTCACCTGAGCTGGGACATGTGAAAGAATTATTTTGAACATTTTTATTGACTTTTAAAATCCTTCATCCACCCTCACCATGGATGAGGTTTCATGAAAAATGCGCTCTTTGCCTGTGCTCTTTGCCTGCGCGCCAACCTTAAGGTTGGTCGGGCAGCTCAGCTAATTGAATTAATTACTATTTAAATGGCCTTAATAGGCCTTTGACAGTTCGGCGGGCGCGCAGCCGACTCGGCTGTGTGCCCACCGAACTGAAAATCTAAATGACGCGCGGTGACGTCGGGACATCTGCCCAACGTCACCACATGTCATTTTACGCGCCGGCGAGCGGGCCCTGCCCCTGCTCGCCGACCGGAGAATGATCCTCTTGCCATTTGACTTGCCAGGGAAGTTTCTAATTTCTAATAGCTTGATAGGAAGAAAACAAAAGCTTTTTTTTTTGCTTTAATGCCTAGAGTAAACTTGCTCTGTTTGTAATGGTTCTGTTGCTACTAATTTCATTTGAATGGAGAGGGACAGGTGGAGGGAGTGGAGCCGCAGCAGCCTCAGCAGCCAGAACCTCAGCAACAGCGGTGCCCACCAGAAGACAGTGGGCGAGGGTGATGTTGGTAGGAAGCACACACACTGTATAGGCCAAGAGCCACTTTCTTGGATCTATCTGAAGAACAGTGCATCGGGGAAGTGTCCTTATTCTGTGCAGATTCCTGTAACAGGACCAGCTGCTTGCTGGTTAAGTGGGGGTGGGGAATGTTTTTCCAGAGTCTGTGAAAGTCACCACAGTCCTTAACTTCCTTGCTTTCGGGGATATCAGCTGCATATTCAGGTCTGCAATGCATTAAGCAGTTCACTGATGCCCTGGGCTGAATTTTCACCGAGTTTGGATGACTCAGGAGCTCTTTAAAAATGGCAGATGGGTCCCATTTGTGGGATTCCTGATCCATTCCTGGGCTGTCTGATTTTCAGGAGTGTCTTTAAAGGATGCAGTCTGGCTCCTGTCAAAACCCCCCACCCCGCACTCCTGACCTGGCTGGCTCCATTGCGTAGATAGATAGGCATGTCTTACTCCTCTGAAATTTTCATGGAGTCAGTCCATAAGACCATGAGATGTAGGAGCAGAAGTTGGCCATTCGGCCCTTCGAGTCTGCTCTGCCATTCAATGAGATCATGGCTGATCTGATAATCCTCAACTCCACTTTCCTGTCTTTTCCAATAACCTTTGATTTTCTTACTGATTAAAAATCTGTCTATCCTTGAATATACTTAACGACCCAGCCTCTACAGCTTAGTGTGGTAAAGAATTCCACAGATTAACTCCCCTCTGAGAGATGAAATTCCTCCTCATCTCTGTCTTAAATGGGTGACTCCTTACTCTGAGATTGTGCCCTCTGGTCCTAGGCACTCCCACAAGGGAAAACAGCCTCTCAGCATCTACCCTGTCAAGCCCCCTAATTTTCCCCTTATGGGGAAAATTTTTCCAATGGTGGGCAGGGGTGGGCGGGGAGTGGCACAGAGCTGATCGCTGCCCTCAATCGGCTGCATGCTGCCATTTTACGAGGGTGAGCCAATCAAGGCCCGCCCAGCATAGCGCGCAGCCGGTAGTGCTCGGTGCTACCTGTGCGGGGGTGGTGGGTGGATGAGGAGGGAGAATCAGGGCCTGTGCTCTTTTGCGCATGCACGGAGCTGCCTCATTGAGATTAAGTAGGTAATAAAACTGTTATAAAAATAAAGTAAAAAATTATTTTAAGATGTCCCCTCATGTGACAGTGTCACATGAGCTGGGACATGTTTGTGAAGTTTGCAAAATTTATTTAATTATTTTATAAAACCTTCATGAAAAATCATCCTGCCTGTGGATGAGGTTTCCTGAAAAATGCGAAGGCCGCTTGGGCTCTTCACCTGCCGCCAACCTTAAGGCAGCGTTGTTAGTAAGTTAAATTACTTTTTAAGTGCCTTAATAGGCCGTTGACAGTTCGGTGGCGCACGCCCGTCGAATGCAATATCAAAGTGATGCGCGATGACGTCGGGACGCACACCTGACATCATCTCGCATCATTTTATATGTTGCCGTGTTGGGCCCGCCCCCGCATGCTGATGGCAATATTTTGCCCTATATGTTTCAATAAGGTTGCCTCTCATTCTTCTATACTCCAATGAGTACAGGCCCAACCTATTCAACCTCTCCTCATAAGAAAATCTCCCCATACCCACGGTCAACCTCGTGAACCTTTTCTGCACTGCCTCCAATGCCAGTATGTCTTTCCTTTGATAAGGGGAGCAAAACTGTTCACAGTATTCTAGGTGTGGTCCAACTAGTTTTTAAAGAGTTGTGGCTCATGGCCACTCAGAGGAATCATGAACCCTAGTCTGCATGAGGGGACCTTTGAAAAGGCGAGCTCAAAAAGTGCTTCTCATGTTCCTTATGCCAAGCTATGGCAACTTCTATGCCCTTTGGCTTACTATACACTATAGAAGAGGAAGGCGAGGAAGCAGGAGTAGACGGAGGAGCACCTCATCTTCATGCAGCAAGAGATGTGAGGGATTGGCAATTTCAATGACCAGTTCATTCCCCTGCCTTGAAATGTACACCGAGTCCTTATGTTCCTATAAATGAGTCAGATTTCAGGGAATCTATTTATTGTAGTTACTGTGGCTTATTGAGGGCGCCATTCATCCAATATATGTATTATTTTTAATATATCAGTTTGCTGTGATTTCTTGCTACCATTGGAGCTAGTATAATTATTCATGTGGTTCTGTGTTTTGCTTAAAAGAAAGAAACCTTATATCACAACTAAAAACAAAATTCCATGGTAACTCATAGGTCCTGATTACATCCTTCAGCACTTCCTCCTGCATTGAAGAACATTCAAATCATTCAGCAACCTTCCATATCAACAACATTCTGACAGTGCAGACTCAGAAGCTGCTATCAAACCACACTGTAGACCAAAGTGTGAAATGTGATAAACATGATTCATTTACTGAATCTCACGAGTTAAAATATTTTGATCCCCATGCTTTCTATGTCACAGGGCCTTGCCACCCACCTCCACCACACCAGATTCACATACCTAGTTAAAGTTGGAGCTTGCAATTCAATAACAATGAGAGATTGAATGAATGCATATGACCTCCATTTATTAAGCTGTGATGGCATTAAAGCCCTTTAAACTGAATGAAGGTTGTGCCAAGCTTGTATTGCCATTATAATGGTAGAATCAAATCTAGGTCACAGTTGCAGGTGTGACAGCTAAATCCATCAAACATAACCTGGGAAGATCAAAATAACTTAATAAAATGTAGGGCAACAAGAGGAAATTAATTTTTGAAAAGACCCTCTTCTTGTCCCTTTTTAAAATTTCTTTTGTGACAGACAAAAATTCAACAACTTTAGAAGCCAAGCTTGCTGTTTTAGATTTTAAGTGCAAATATCAGCTCTCCCCAGTCTGCAGCCAATGAACTTATTGATAAGATGTCAATGGTTCTACCAGGTAGCAGCAGACCCAGCCTGTTACAGTTATTTTCATTGCGAGTACACTGACCCAAATCTCAGGGAAGCCTATTTTCAGAAGTTACAATGAGTTATTGAGGCTTCTCACTGTATAGAATAGTCCAATCTTTAGTCAGGGCAACATTCATGCAATGTATGTATTTTTGATGTGTCATTTTGACACGTGACTTCTGGTTACCATTGGAGCTAATGCTTATTCATGTTATTTACCTTTTGCTTAAAAGAGAAAACTTAAATAAAAAGTAAAAACAAATCCCAGGGTAGTTCAGAAAAACATATTTAACCTTCTTTAATGCTTCCTTTAATGCTGCCCTTGTGCTTCTAGATGGTAGTGGTCATAAGTTCGGAAGCTGCTGTTTAAGGAGCCTTGGTGAGTTGCTGCAGTGCATCTTGTAGATGGTACATACTGCTGCTATGCGTCAGTGGTGGAAGGAGTGAATGTTTGTGCATGAGGTGGCAATTAATTGGGCTGCTTTGTCCTGGATGGTGTCAAACTTCTTGAGTGTTGGAACTGTACTCATCCAGGCAATAACACTCCTGACCTGTACCTTGTACATTGTGGACAGGCTTTGGGGAGTTAGGAGGTGAGTTACTTGCCATGGGATTCCTAGCCTCTGACCTGCTCTTGTAGCCACAGTATTTATATGGCTAGTCCAGTTCATTTTCTGGTCAGTGGTAACCCCAGGATGTTGATAGAGGGGGGATTTCTGCAACTGAATGCCATTGAACGTCAAGGGGCGATGATTAGATTCTCTCTTGTTGGAGATGGTCATTGCCTGGCACTTGCGTGGCGTGAATGTAACTTGTCACTGGTCAGCCCAAGCCTGGATATTGTCCAGGTCTTGCTGCATTTGGACACGGACTGCTTCAGTATCTGAGGAGTCATGAATGGTGTTGAACATTGTGCAATCATCAGCAAATACACCCACTTCTGACCTTATGATGGAAGGAATGTCATTGATGAAGCAGCTGAATTTGGTTGGGATTTTAAAGACCTTGATTAGAAGATGATTAGATCATCCTCAACCTTCTAAACTCAAGGGAATACAATGAAGATTATGGCCGGGATTTTCTGGCCCCGTTGCAGGTGGGACCCGCTGTGGGTCCAGGCGGCGCCCCAGCCAGAGGTCCATTGACTTCTGGCGGGACAGGAAGATCGCAGCACGGGTGGATGCGAAAAATCCCGCCCTATGTTATCTGCCTTCATGATTTAAGCCTTCAAGCGCTGATACAATTTTGCTGAACCTACGTTATGCCCTGTCCAATATCACTGCTTTCTTCCTTAGGCTTGGCGCCCATACCTGAATGCAGTTCTCCAGATGGGGTCTGATCAGAGCTTATACATTTGTCACCTTAATGCAGCATTAAAAGCTGCTTTCACTCTGACAGGAAGGGGGGTAAATTTGATCATCAGTTGCAGGGTTGTAAGGCAGGGGAATGGGATTAATTGGATAGTTCTTCCAAAAAATAGGCACAGTGCGATGTGCTATAAGATTCTGTAATCACCCTATACAGATCCTGACCACACCCTTGCGATTAGTCAAACTGTTATCATCCTGGAACTGTGCTGGGAGGAACGGAATACCATCGGGTTTTTCCTCCTCCCTCCTCCCCTTAATTGGCCTTGGAATTTTTTTGTTTTGGTTTTTCACCTCTCCCAAGAGACGAAATGGCACCTGGGGAGTAAGGGGTGATGTATTAGTCATCACAACTATATGGGGTAAGCTAGATGGCCTAGCTGTCTTTTTCTGTCTGATGTTTTTGTATGTTCTTATGTATCACGTACCAGAAACACTGGCTAGGATTTCTCCTTTGCCGGGCGGGCTGGGCGGGAGGGAGCAGGGTTAATGTGGAGCAGATCGCCACTCACGATGGGCTCCACACTGCCATTTTACGTGGGCAGGCCAATTAAGGCCTGCCCAGTGTAATACGTGGCCAGTAGTGCTCAGCGCTACCTGTGTGTGTGTGTGTGTGTGTGTGTGTGTGTGTGTGTGTGTGTGTGGGGGGGAGGGTGGGGGGGTGAGCAGTTGGGGCCAGCACTAAGAGCTCAGCAATCTCCCTGAGGCTCGGAGCTGCCTCAGGAAAATTGAATAGGTATTAAAATAATTAAAGAATTGGCTTAAAAATGTATTTAAACATGTCCCCTCATGTGACTGGGGACATGTTTTTATATTTATGAAAATTTATTTATTTATTTAATAAAAGCTTCAGGAAACCTCATCCCGCTCGTGGATGAGGTTTCCTGAATAATGCGAAGGCTGCTTGGGCTTTCCGCCTGCCCTTCAACCTTAAGGTTGGACAGGCAGCGTTCTCAACGGGCCATTTACATTTCGGCGGGCACGCAGCCAACTCCGGCGCATGTCTGTTGAACGAAACATCACAATGGCGTGCGACGAGGTTGGGACACACATCCGACGTCATCGTGCATCATTTTACGTGTCAGCGCGTTGGGCCCGCTCCCACATGTTGACCAGATAAGATTGCCCACTATTTTCAATACTGCAGATGATCTAGAATCAAATCATGAGGAAGTCGACACAGATTGCCTTTATATTCAGGTTAGAAGAATTGGCATTGTCTAAGTTTTTTTGATAGCCATATGTGGGACTTAGTTGGCTTAAATTATGAAAATAAAAATATTTTTAAAGATTAAGGCATGAGTTGTCCAGTTTTTACTAATATTAGTGGCAATTTAATGTACTTAGTCATATGGCTAAGTGCATTTTATGCATGAAGTAGAATGGCCATTAGTGCCCACTTAATGGAAATAGTACGGGGTTATTTTGTTACTTTTGCTGTTATTCCCATTAAGTCACATTTAGAATATTTATTAATCATAGATATAATGCATTGCTACATATGCATTAAGCTAACGGTGCAACAAGTCATTAAAGGACAGGCCTTACTAAAGTAGAAACAATTATTTTAAATTAAACAAAGTAAAACAAGAGGTCACAAGTTTAAACTGTAAAATGCACATTTTGGACTTATATTAGGAACTACTTCTCCACTGAAAGTGTGACAGAAATATAGCATGGACTTCCAAATGGAGTTTTGGAAGTTACAGTTCTGGAATCATTTAAGACCCATATTGATATTTAAGTGGAGGACTTTTGGTTCACTCTGAATAGATGAGCTAGAATGGGCCTAATGCCCTCATTCTTAATTACTATGTGAAAATATCCTGTACTTGACATATTAGTATAATATATCCTCGAAGCTTAAGTGCCAGCTTGGTTTATTTGGTGCCACTTCTACCTTGGGGTTGGAAGGTTTTGGGTTTAAATTCCAGTCGCAGATTTCAGTACATAACCTAATCTTGGTGAAGTACAGAAGGGGTGCTGCATTGTTGGTGGTGCCATCTTTCGAAAGATATGTAAGGATGAGGCCCTTGTGTGCCCTCTGAGATGAATGAAAAAGGATATTAGGCACTATTCAAATGAGACAATGGTGTTCACCAGTGTCCTGACCAACATTCTTACCTGAGCAAACAGGGTATGTGGAATTAACTACAGTGAAGTCTAAGCCATTTCAAGCGCAGCAGATACCTTTTCTGATTTCAATTGCTTTATGTTTAATGTTGATGATCACTGCTCCCATGAACTTCTGTGCTCCTGGCTATGTGCATGCATGAATCATTCAAACAACCACGCTTGACTGTACCCAGGAGTTTGTTCATTCAGTCATCATGAAGGCTTAGTACATTTGCCTAAAGGAGAGAGGAATTAACACATACACCATGTATAGCCAGTATTTCAAGGGTAATTCCTGTTGTCAGCTTGTGGTGATACATTACCAGTATTTAGTGACTTAATACTTGTGACGAAGTATCTGTAGGTGGTTTGTAATGCTCAGAATATCATCACCCATGCATATTCCTGTGCTTTGATTTGAGGCAGGTGATGGATTATGTGGAAGGTTTTTGAGTGGCCTCCAAAGTGGCATTGAATCATGGCTCATAATCCATAAACTGCTAGAGAGCGCAAATACATTGAGATACATAAATCCAGATGGTTATCTAATAAGAACAATTGGAATGCTGTAAGTTCTTGTAACTAAACAGAAGGTGCTCTTCAGTATTTATAACCGATCTTTATGCTCTTTATACCAGTTTGGCCACAGATGCCAAGAAAGAATGCTTATCTTAGCCATCGAGATTGCTAAATTATAACAGCTTGTTGATGTTGGTGAGTCAATTGCCATGCCAGAGAAATAAGGGTAAACTTTATCTATTGATCAAAAAAAATGTAAGATGTGATTTAATTTGGTGACTTATTTTATCTTTATTTGTAAGGAATTATGTTTGGTGATTGAGGATTATTACCTGACAGGTTTTTATAGTTGCAGATGGGTCTACCCAACCAGCAATGCAATTTTTAAAAAACAATAAGTTTTAACATGGTTTGGCGACATCAGTCCTTTTCCATAAGTGTCATCATTTACATCTGATTTTGTTTGGATGATTCCTTGAACAAAGTACAAGAATTCCTCTATTTGCTCAATAATGACATTGTTAATGCATTGTTGAAGATCTCTCTAGCAAAGTTGAGAATCTGACCTCCATTCTTTTTGAGCTTATTGATGATTTTGCTCGAAGTGCAGGATAGAGGAATTGCTTGTAATGCACTGGCATGTTGTCCCATACAGAGATTACAGGCTAGGGGGGGATCTTGGGAGACCAGTTAATTTTTTCCACTCTGGATTTCGCCTGACACTAATTGTGTTTAAATACTTATTGGCAGTGATAGTGTCAGTCAAGGAAAGTTAGGAAACCAAGAAAAATAGCAACAAGCATAGATTAAGGAAAGTCCATAATCCCAATTCCAGTCAAAGTCTGTGCAAGCCTGTCCTATTCAACAGTTAAAACCCAATGTGAAGTTGGGATCACCATTAGTTGTGCACTTCTTTTGTTGGTGGCATGACTTCTTATTAAGTAGTTTCCCACTGTATTAGATTATACTGAGTAGGCAGGTAGAACAAAAGGGAATTTCACAAATAAATACATTTCTGCTGTTGTTCAGCATAACCATTAGAAGCATGGTTAAGCATAACCATAACCATCCTTGAGTTATGGCTCTATACAGATTTATACTTTGCACTAATTAGGTTCTGCAACTAATGGATGGCAGAAGGTTGGAGAATCCCAAAGATGATTTTTCATGTCTCCCTGTGGAAGTTGAATTTGTGGCACCCATCATTAACCCAAATGTGTCGATGTTCGCAGGCACTCTCCCATAACTCATCAACCCAGACCATCACTCTGGCCCAGTGTGTGTGTATTACCTATTGTCAACACAGATATGATTGTCGATGGGGAGCTATTTAGATATTTATGTGTGCTTCACATGGACTATAACTTCTATCATTTTGAGCACAAGCACCCTCTAGTGGTCAGTGACACATGATTAAGGACTATAAGGTGAAAATGCTGGAAATAGACAGCAAGTCTGTTAGAATCTGTGAAGAGATAAAATAAGTTAATCTTTTGGGTGTAAACCATCTGTCAGTGCATAATATTGCGTGACAGTATACATTTTTTATCTTTCTTGTTCCAGATTGCAATACCTACTGTATCCTCTCAGCATGTTTTTTTAAAAATTTGATATCTTCAACATCCATAGTCTTTCAGTTTATCGTTAGATAATTAGCTTTGAATTAAATATGGAATCAGTTTGTTAAAATGAATGTTTTACACTGATTTGTATGGGGAGAATAGCTTTTGACTCTGCTCCCCGCCCTCAGGCTGTCTTGAGTGAAACATTGACAACAGATTATATGTATTAAAAACAAAAAAACTGCGGATGCTGGAAATCCAAAACAAAAACAGAATTACCTGGAAAAACTCAGCAGGTCTGGCAGCATCAGCGGAGAAGAAAAGAGTTGACGTTTCGAGTCCTCATGACCCTTCGACAGAACTTGAGTTCGAGTCCAAGAAAGAGTTGAAATATAAGCTGGTTTAAGGTGTGTGTGTGGGGGGCGGAGAGATAGAGAGAGAGAGAGGTGGGGGGGTGGTGTGGTTGCAGGGACAAACAAGCAGTGATAGAAGCAGATCATCAAAAGATGTCAACGACAATAGAACAAAAGAACACATAGGTGTTAAAGTTGGTGATATTATCTAAACGAATGTGCTAATTAAGAATGGATGGTAGGGCACTCAAGGTATAGCTCTAGTGGGGGGTTTTTTTATATATATAATGGAAATAGGTGGGAAAAGGAAAATCTTTATAATTTATTGGAAAAAAAAAGGAAGGGGGAAACAGAAAGGGGGTGGGGATGGGGGAGGGAGCTCACGACCTAAAATGGTTGAATTCAATATTCAGTCCGGAAGGCTGTAAAGTCCCTAGTCGGAAGATGAGGTGTTGTTCCTCCAGTTTACGTTGGGCTTCACTGGAACAATGCAGCAAGCCAAGGACAGACATGTGGGCAAGAGAGCAGGGTGGAGTGTTAAAATGGCAAGCGACAGGGAGGTTTGGGTCATTCTTGCGGACAGACCGCAGGTGTTCTGCAAAGCGGTCGCCCAGTTTACGTTTGGTCTCTCCAATGTAGAGGAGACCACATTGGGAGCAACAAATGCAGTAGACTAAGTTGGGGGAAATGCAAGTGAAATGCTGCTTCACTTGAAAGGAGTGTTTGGGTCCTTGGACGGTGAGGAGAGAGGAAGTGAAGGGGCAGGTGTTGCATCTTTTGCGTGGGCATGGGGTGGTGCCATAGGAGGGGGTTGAGGAGTAGGAGGTGATGGAGGAATGGACCAGGGTGTCCCAGAGGGAGCGATCCCTACGGAATGCCGATAAGGGGGGTGAAGGGAAGATGTGTTTGGTGGTGGCAACATGCTGGAGTTGGCGGAAATGGCGGAGGATGATCCTTTGAATGCGGAGGCTGGTGGGGTGATAAGTGAGGACAAGGGGGACCCTATCATGTTTCTGGGAGGGAGGAGAAGGCGTGAGGGCGGATGCGCGGGAGATGGGCCGGACACGGTTGAGGGCCCTGTCAACGACCGTGGGTGGAAAACCACGGTTAAGGAAGAAGGAGGACATGTCAGAGGAACTGTTTTTGAATGTAGCATCATCGGAACAGATGCGACGGAGGCGAAGGAACTGAGAGAATGGGATGGAGTCCTTACAGGAAGCGGGGTGTGAGGAGCTGTAGTCGAGATAGCTGTGGGAGTCGGTGGGTTTGTAATGGATATTGGTGGACAGTCTATCACCAGAGATTGAGACAGAGAGGTCAAGGAAGGGAAGGGAAGTGTCAGAGATGGATCATGTGAAAATGATGGAGGGGTGGAGATTGGAAGCAAAATTAATAAATTTTTCCAAGTCCCGACGAGAGCATGAAGCGGCACTGAAGTAATCATCGATGTACCGGAGAAAGAGTTGTGGAAGGGGGCCGGAGTAGGACTGCAACAAGGAATGTTCCACATATCCCATAAAGAGACAGGCATAGCTGGGGTCCACCAATATCCATTACAAACCCACCGACTCCCACAGCTATCTCGACTACAGCTCCTCACACCCTGCTTCCTGTAAGGACTCCATCCCATTCTCTCAGTTCCTTCGCCTCCGTCGCATCTGTTCCGATGATGCTACATTCAAAAACAGTTCCTCTGATATGTCCTCCTTCTTCCTTAACCGAGGTTTTCCAGCCACAGTCGTTGACAGGGCCCTCAACCGTGTCCGGCCCATCTCCCGCGCATCCGCCCTCACGCCTTCTCCTCCCTCCCAGAAACATGATAGGGTCCCCCTTGTCCTCACTTATCACCCCACCAGCCTCCGCATTCAAAGGATCATCCTCCGCCATTTCCGCCAACTCCAGCATGTTGCCACCACCAAACACATCTTCCCTTCACCCCCCTTATCGGCATTCCGTAGGGATCGCTCCCTCTGGGACACCCTGGTCCATTCCTCCATCACCTCCTACTCCTCAACCCCCTCCTATGGCACCACCCCATGCCCACGCAAAAGATGCAACACCTGCCCCTTCACTTCCTCTCTCCTCACCGTCCAAGGACCCAAACACTCCTTTCAAGTGAAGCAGCATTTCACTTGCATTTCCCCCAACTTAGTCTACTGCATTTGTTGCTCCCAATGTGGTCTCCTCTACGTTGGAGAGACCAAACGTAAACTGGGCGACCGCTTTGCAGAACACCTGCGGTCTGTCCGCAAGAATGACCCAAACCTCCCTGTCGCTTGCCATTTTAACACTCCACCCTGCTCTCTTGCCCACATGTCTGTCCTTGGCTTGCTGCATTGTTCCAGTGAAGCCCAACGTAAACTGGAGGAACAACACCTCATCTTCCGACTAGGGACTTTACAGCCTTCCGGACTGAATATTGAATTCAACAACTTTAGGTCGTGAGCTCCCTCCCCCATCCCCACCCCCTTTCTGTTTCCCCCTTCCTTTTTTTTCCAATAAATTATAAAGATTTTCCTTTTCCCACCTATTTCCATTATATAAAAAAAAACCCCCACTAGAGCTATACCTTGAGTGCCCTACCATCCATTCTTAATTAGCACATTCGTTTAGATAATATCACCAACTTTAACTTTAACACCTATGTGTTCTTTTGTTCTATTGTCGTTGACATCTTTTGATGATCTGCTTCTATCACTGCTTGTTTGTCCCTGCAACCACACCACCCCCCCACCTCTCTCTCTCTCTATCTCTCCGCCCCCCACACACACACCTTAAACCAGCTTATATTTCAACTCTTTCTTGGACTCGAACTCAAGTTCTGTCGAAGGGTCATGAGGACTCGAAACGTCAACTCTTTTCTTCTCCGCCGATGCTGCCAGACCTGCTGGGTTTTTCCAGGTTATATGTATTTGTGGGATCACTTTCATTTGGAAAAAAAAACACACAGAAGGTCAAGGTCTGGCCTTAAGTTAGATACATCTCAGAATCCATCATGTTTCTCTCATGTTGAATGCTGAAAGAGTTTCTACCATTGGAAAAATAACTATTTATTGCTTTTGTTCAGACAATTTAGCTCTGTTTTTCCAATTTCATCGCTGTTATATATTAAGCATTTATTATTTCATAAAATTTCATCCCCTCCCTGATGGTGAATTTGGTGGCAGGAAGCATTTAATCAGGTGGGGAGGGTGGCGGGTGTGGACCCCATCGCTTTCCCACAACTGCCCCGATTAAGTCCGTGATGGGACAATCCGTGGACAGGACAGCCTTCCTGCCCTGCTGCCAAATAAGGCGCTTAATTCTCCGCTTAAGGGCCTGTCCTGCCATCACTGGTATGTCCCAGTGGCAGGCAGGGGGATGGCTCGCCATGTGGAGAGCATGACAAGCAAGCCTGTGTGGGATCCTGGGGTCCCTCGTTCGAAAGCACTCAGTGTCTGATCGAGGGACCACGCATTGAGAAGGAGTAGGGTAGGGTTGTCTGCTGAGAGTTACCCCTCTGCCCTTGCTGCTGACCCCTCTTCCCTGTGACCGCCAACCCACGACCCCCTCCCACCATCTCTCACCTGTGGCCTGGGTCCATTGGTGATCCTAGGTCTCGGGTGGATGCTGTACTGGCAGCAGCCACTGCCTTCCCCGTGGTGCTGCTGTTCAATAGAGCTGCTGGCCTCTGATTGGCTGGTAGCTTTTGGCAGATGGGACGTCTACCCCTGGGGTCCTTGATCCCAGGGAAGACTTGTTGCTGTCCAGTATCTGAATGGCACTCATTCAGTGGGCCTTCCCTAAAAGGGATAATTTGAAGCTCCTACTAGGTCTCCAGTTGGTGTGTGTGACCCCCCGTCACCTCCATTATATACCACCCATAGTCTTTTTTTTGCATTCTGTAATGGCTGCATTTCTTAACCATTTCTTCAGTGCTGGTTAAACTCATAGGTACATTGAATTTGTTTGATTTACAAAAAGAGTTTCCTAGTTTTACAGATATTGCAGGAACTGTTGTCTAATTCTGTGGACTACTTGCTGCTTAGTGATTGTGGAACAGTTACACAGTAATTTCACCTGTTCTAGACATCACTGGTTAACAAAAAGTGATAAGAAATTGCGGTACAAAGCATATTGATTAGTAAAGATTATCTAGGCATGATCTGACTTTATAGAAGCATTGGAGTTTCGTAACTTCAGTATATATTCCATCCCTTATACGTCCAGCATTAGAAAGAAAAATTCTAAAAGTAAATACAAGTCACTGTGCATTTATTAATAAAACACTTGTGTACATGCAAATAGGAAAAACTGACAATGCTGAATGCATAATTTCTAATAACTTCACAGTGGCATGATGTTAAATATATGAGAGATAAACTGAAGTTCAGCTATGATAGCAAAGAAAACAGCAAAATCCATACCCATTTCAGACTAATACTGGGACTGTAAAGGGTAAGAGCCAGCAGTATTATCTCAGAAACAGCACAACCTGTGGGAAAAGGAACAATAATATGGGAGCATTGGTACCACTTAGCTCGGTTGGCTAGCATGTGGTTCAGAATTAACATCAACAGCAAGGATTCAATTCCCATTTCTGCTGAGGTAGACTTTGTACCTCCTCGCTCTGCCCGTGAGAGTGGAAGACAATGGCAAACCACCAGTGACAAAAACTGCCAAGAAAAATAGCTCAGGATGAAGCATCAGCAGTCAGTGAGCCAAAGGACCTGCCTTTGGGCAAAGCATACATGAATGATTGAATAATGCATTAGGAAAATGAACAATTAAAAAAGGATGGTAATTTATGTGAGCCACAAAGCAGTAGGCTAAATAAATAGGAAATGACATCATCACTCTTTGAAACTGCAAATGAAATTATTACAATTTCAAAGTATGTTTGCATAAAAGACCATTGGTTGCCACAAAATATCCTTTGATCTTTCATCACCATTGTTTGGTCACTGTGTTTAATTACGAACAGATTGAATATAACAGATTAAAGGATCCAGGGAAACAAACCAAACAATGTTTGAAAAGATTTCAGAATGATTGCAGTTGAGGGATTCTGTTCAAAGAATGTTATGCAAATCAAGTAGCAACATGTTTCTGCACACATTGGGGAAGGAATTGAGCATCATGTATTTTAAGGCCATGAAATGGGGTCGATTATTGGATGGTGGTTCGGTGGTCGCAATACTCAACTGATCAAATTTTAGTTGCCCTAACTAAAATTTGGGCAAAAAATTTAGATGCCAGCCTGAATGGAGTGCTGAGGCAACTGAAATATATAAATATGTAAATACAAACATCCTACAGTGAGGCTGGAAATGACAGACAGAAAAATAACTACTAGCCCATTCATCAGCCTGCCCTACAAAGTTGTAATGTTTTATGCATCACATTACAATACAATGACTTCCCATCTATCCAAAGGGTTATGAGGGCATGGAGCACCGTCACTCAGGGGAGTTGAGCCAGAGATTATGGCACTTTTTAAGAGAAAAGTATGTAACAGTTTGAAGTAGAGGGTTATGGGGAGAAAGAGCAGTGCAGTGGGATTAGCTTTAGATGGCGCTGGCAAAGATCCAGCATAGGCATAATGGGCCAAATGCTAATTTATGGAGTTTTGCCTATTCTTCACTGTGTCATTGGTCCCAACATGGAGCACAATGAATGGAATTTTTCCCGTCTTCTGCAATAATTTTTCAAGCTGACACTAGATGTTTATTCTCTCAGTTCCTTCGCTTCTGTCGCATTTGTTCTGATGATGCCACTTTCAAAAACTGTTCCTCTGACATGTCTTTCTTCTTCCTTAACCGAGGTTTTCCACCCACGGTGGTTGACAGGGCCCTCAACTGTGTCCAACCCATCTCCTGCGCATCTGCCCTCACACCTTCCTCTCCCTTCCCCTTGTCCTCACTTATCACCAGCCTCAGCATTCAAAGGATTATCCTCCGTCATTTCCGCCAACTCCAGCATGATGCCACCACCAAACACATTTTCCCTTCACCCCCCCCCCCCCCCCCCCCCCCCCCCCCCCCCCCCCGTGGCATTCTGCAGGGATAATTCCCTCCGGAACACCCTGATCCACTCCTCCATCACTCGCTACACCTCAACCCCCTCCCATGGCACCTTTCCATTGCAACTGCAGAAGGTGCAACACCTGCCCCTTTACTTCCCCTTTCCTCACCATCCAAGGGCCCAAACACTCCTTTCAAGTGATGCAGCATTTCACTTGCACTTCCCTCAATTTAGTCTACTGCATTCGTTGCTCCCAATGCAGTTTCCTCTACATTGGAGAGACCAAACGCAGACTGGGTGATGGCTTTGCAGAACACCTTTGGTCTGTCCGCAAGCATGACCCAGACCTCCCTGTCGCTTGCCATTTCAACACTCCACCCTGCTCTCCTGCCCACATGTCCATCCTTGGCCTGCTGCATTGTTCCAGTGAAGCTCAATGCAAACTGGAGGAACAGCACCTCATCTTCCGACTGTGCACTTTATAGCCTTCCGGACTGAATATTGAGTTCAACAATTTTAGATCATGAACTCTCTCCTCCATCCCCACCCCCTTTCTGACCCCCCCTTTTTTCCAATAATTTATATGGATTTTTCTTTTCCCACCTATTTCCATTATTTTTTAAATGTATTTCCATCCAATGTTTTATCTCTACCTTTCAGTTTATTTCGATCCCTTCCCTTCACCCCACCCCACTCCCACTAGGGCTATCTATACCTTGCTTGTCCTGCTTTCTACCCTTAATTAGCACATTCCTTAGATAATATCACCACCTTCAACACCTCTTTGTCCTTCTGTCTATGAAATCTTTTGGCTATCTCCACCTATCACTGGCCCTCTATCCACTCTATCCCCCCCCCGCCTCTTAAACCAGCTTATATTTCATCTCTTTTCTATTTTTACTTAGTTCTGTTGAAGAGTCATACAGACTTGAAACGTTAACTGTGTTCCTCTCTGCAGATGCTGCCAGATCTGCTGAGTTTTTCCAGGTATTTTTATTTTTGTTTTAGATGTTCCTCAGCCTGGCACCAGGTAAGCAACATACCATTGCAGAACTCTCCATTCTGCTTACAAAAGATGCTGTCTGTTCCCCCTAATTATTGAATCCTCTACAGCAACCACGTTATGCTTCCCCTCCATCTTCTTCTCTTCCTTCTCCCTTTGTACAGCTTCTTGCTCCAAAATGCTAAGGTAAGCACTCTGGTTGTCTTTCAGGCAGTCTTTATCCTTATCCTGTCAGGTTGCAAGTACATTGTACCTATTGGATCAGGTCATTTTCTGTAGATCCTCATTCCCTACCTTACCTGGGAATACCTTACTCTGTGCAGTTGGTTATACCGACCTTGTTTTAAACCTGCACCTCTTTACAAAGTGTGACCAATGTCTGAAGCATACTGTCCACATGCTCCTTCCCACTATGTGTCAGACTGGCTCTAACTCAATGCCTTGGAGCCGGAGAGATTCAAGACTAAGACATCTACTGCTTAAAGTGCGCTCCATATACAACTGCTCTGTGCAACCACACCTGGAGTATTGTGAGCAGTTCTAGCCACACCTGAGGAAGGATATATTGGCCTTGGAGGGAGTGTAGCATAGATTTACCAGAATGATAACTGGACTCCAAGCGTTAAATTATGAGCAGAGATCACACAGGCGAGGGCTGTATTCCCTGGAACTTAGAAGATTAAGGGTGACTTCATCAAAGTTTTCAAGATGTAGGAGAACAAATAGCTTCTCAATATGTATCCTATTTCTCCTGTTTGAGGGGTCTAGAATGAGGGGCAATAGTCTAATAATTAGAGCCACATCTTTCAGGAGTGAAACTAGGAAACACTAACATGCATGAAGTGTGGTAAGAGTTTATTGCTAGTTAATTTTAAATCTGAGACTAATAGATTTTTGCTAACCAAAGGTATTATTAAATATATGCCAAAGCAGGGGATATGTGGGCTTCAGCCACAGATCAGTCATGATTTCAGTGAATGTCGTAATAAGCTCGAGGGGCTAAATGGCCCACTCCTGTTCTCAAGTTCCCATGCTCCATATGGCCTACTTCTGTTCTGTATATGCTTGTGGCTCATTCTTTATACTATTACATCATCTATTCATGGTATGTGCATTCATTGGGGCCTGCAATCTTCGAATGGGAACAAAATCAAAGTTCAATTATAACTCATGACTAATTTATTTTAATATATTTTAAAAGTAACGTTTCCAGAATTAATTATTTTTGGCTTCAGAGGCAGAATAGATTGTATAATATTGGTAAATGCATCATTGCATTTGGTGGAGGAAATTAAAACGTCATATTGGTTCGGTGGAGGAGAATTATTCTGCAGCCTCCATGCTATGATGCATATGTAAATAGTTAATCTTCAATGAGTATGTAAAATGAAAAATATATTCCATTCCATAGCACAGTCATCCCTTGCCTTGGAAAGGGCAAACATTCACCAAAAAACAGGGCATACCTTTCATTAATGATATCTCTCCTTTTAGTTAGGCTGCTGATATTTTTAAGTCAACCTAGTTAGTAAATATAGTCAAAAACCAGGCCATCTAAAATCTTATTGAAATACATTTTGACAGTTCACAGAAATACTTAATACATAAATAATACAGAGTTTATAATAAACATTACAATTAAGAGCAGTGGCATTAAAATTAGAACCTCACATAAATGACTAGTATGGAAAGCATGAATCGAATTTGGTACTTCCACATATCGTAAACCATATCCAACAAGCACTATTGGTGCCTAGGATTTAGCATCGGCCTTCTAGTTCCCAAGATGTTGCTGGCTAGTGTTTATTTATTGCAGATCAGGGGTCATTTTATCTTTACTTCTAATCTTACAATCTGCATCTTTTGGAGTCTCCCATTGCCCATTTCTTCTTCTCCATCTTCCCTTTCAGTTGATCATGCCATGATGTCGACTGTAATTGCAGCAAGCTTTACCATTTACACCCTCCTGCTCTGCTGTGAATTCGTAACACTGCATCTTTTGGGGAGAAGGGAAAATTGAAAGCAAAATGACTTATGTATGAGTCTGTTGGTTCTCTGAAATATACCTCCTCATATTGCAGGGTAATTCAGACCATCAATGACAGCAGTTAAACACCCAGGCATGACCTTGGGCACATGAACTTTCTCAGGGCTCACATTCATGATTACATTTGTGGCCACTGACCTTCCCCCAGTGTGAGAACTCATCCCGCCCATAATAAGAGAAACGACAGTTAGCAGACCTAGCCATTTCTATTTTTGGTAGCCATTTATGGTCAAGATGTGGCAAGACTACTTCTGTTATGTCTAACTGAATAGAGAAATGGCCTTCACCCAAAAGACAATGCAGTACCCCCTCAGTACTGCATTAAAGTGCCAGTCAATTATCTGCCTAAGGTGAGCCTCAAGATTGAAACATACAATGGGGGTAATTTGGACTTTGAGCGATAAAACTGGCTATATCGATTTGGCGACACAGTTGAACACCTCCCCCAACTTTCGTTTACAGTGAAGCTGATTCAACCCCTCTTTGCCTAGACAGCATATGTAAGCATCTGTTTTCTTTCTTCTTGTGAATTGAATTTGAGAGTTTAAAATCAGTCTGTAATTAAGAGAAATGTTTTATTGTGGCTGAGAGAGAAACAGTTACTGATGAGTTTGTATATGTGAATTAGCAGATGTCTGAAAGAATCATTTTACATTTTGCTTGCTAAGCAGGTCTTGCATCTTGGGAAACTAATGGAATTTTATTTATGATGTGAGAGTGTTTCTGCAGAATTTCTGCCAAGATGTTTAACTTTCACATAACTGAGCCGACTGCAGTTGAACTGACTGTGTTGATGCTAAAGGGAGCCTGGGTTTATATAGTTTATAATACATACAGGTTTTCAGAACTCAGCCCTACATCTAGCAAATTTAGAGTGTAAAGTCATATATGGCACAGAAGGAGGCCATTTGGCCCATCAATTCCATGCCGGTTCTCCATGGAGCAATCCAGTCAGTCCCACTCCCCTGCTTAATCCCCGTCGCCCTGTTTATTTTCTTCAGATGCCCATCCAATTTCTTTTTTAAATCATTGTTTCTGCTTCCACCATGGGCAGTGAGTTCCAGGTCATTGCCACTCGCTGCATAAAAAAGTTAATTTTATACTTCATTCATGGGATGTGGGCATCGCTGGCTAGTCCAGCATTTATTATACATCCCTAATTTCACTTGAGAAGGTAGTAAGCTGCCTTCTTGAACCACTGCAGTCCATGTGGTGTAGGTACACCCACAGTGCTGTTAGGCAGGGAGTTCCAGGATTTTGCCCCAGCGACAGTGAAGGAACGACGATATATTTCCAAGTCAGGATGGTGAATGGTTTGGAGAGGAACTTCCAGGTGGTGGTGTTCCCATACATTTGGTGCCCTTATCCTTCTAGATGGTAGTGGTGTGGGTTTGGAAAGTGCTGTCTAAGGAGCCTTGGTGAGTTCCTGCAATGCATCTTGTAGATTGTACATCGGTGGTGGAGAGAGTGAATGTTTGTGGATGGGGTGCCTAGCAAGTGGGCTGCTTTGTCCTGGATGGTGTCAAACTCGGTCAAATGCTGCCTTGCTGTCAATATCAGTCACTCTCCCCTCATAAGTATGACTATGTTAGGCAGCTGCTTGACTAGACTGTGAGACAGCTCTCTCACTTTTGGCACAAGCTCCCAAATGTTAATAAGCTGGACTTTGTAAGGTCAACAGGGCTAAGTTTGCCGTTGTCCTTTCCAGTTCCTAGGTCGATGCCAGGTGGTCCGACCAGTTTCATTCTTTATTGACTTTCTAGTATGGCTGAGTGGCTTGCTAGGCCACAATATATTGTCAGTAACCTTTGGGAAAAATAAACACATTCCTTAGCCTTGCTTATCTGGCTAGTTGCAAACAGACTAAGATCCCTTTGAAATCCAAATATCCATTCATTTATCTGAAAATGCAAATTCCCTTCACACTTTACACCATATATGCTAAGCCAGCATCTATGTTTACTCATTAGCATGTTAAGCACCTAGCTTCTTTTGATGATTTAAAGCTTGCAATCTACTGACCCAACTATACTTACCCCCATAAACCTACTTCACAATAAACTAGAAAAATATTATGAAAATAATATGTTAGTTTCATGACACTAGCAATTATTTAAACATGATTTTCCTTAAGAAATTCACGCTGGCTCTTCCTAATCAACCCACATCTTTCCATGTGACTATTAATTCTATTCTGAATAATTGTTTCTCGAAGCTTCCCCATCACTGGAATTAAACTGACTGGTCTGTAATTGCTGGGCTTATCCTTACAACTTTTTTTGAACAAGGGCATAATGGTAGCAATTCTCCAGTTCTCTGGCACCTCCCCTGAGTTGAGGGAAGACTAAAAGATTATGGCCAGTGCTCCTGCAATTTCCACTCTCACTTCCTTCAATATCCTTGGATTCATCTCATTCGGTCCCAATGCCTTGTCAACTTTAAGTACTGACAGTTTATCCAATACCTCCTCCTTATCAAATTTGAACCCTCCTAGTAACAGAGTTTCCTCCTCTTTCACTGTGGCCTGGGTAGCACATGTGTCCTTGGTAAAGACAGATGCAAAGTATTCATTTAACGCCTCAACCATGCCCCCACCTCCATATGTAAATTCACTTTTTGGTCCCTAATCGGCACTACTCCTTCTTTTACCACCCTTTTACTAATTATGTGCTTATAGAAGACAAAGTAGAAGAGTAGAACCGGGATCTATCTGCTTTCTGTCCCGTTTTTAAGAAAATGTCAAATTGCAGTAGGGGGAAGGGCAGGCAGCTCTCCTGCCCACTCCTTTGTGTTCTAACACCAGTTTAGTTAGGAGTGTGGTCACAGGTATCTTTGGTCTACTGCTAGAATCTTACCAGTGATGCTTCGATAGACTCATCTGTACTAGTTCCTATTGAGAACCTAATGTTCTCAAAAACACAAGAAGGAAATTCAGTTCCTGCTCGACTCCGACTGCCAGCGTGGGATCAGGACTCTTGGCTTACAGGGTGCGATGAGTACTCAGCAATTTGTACATTCTTCGAGATCTTTGGCCTGACTGGCCAGTGGAATCCCTGGAGAATCCCTGATGGGGAAACTGAGCAGTGGCTTCTTGAGGGATGAGACTATGCCATAATTTTTAAAAAGTAGTAAAAGTTTACCCTGCTTTAATCTCCTGGAAGAAGAGTTCCACCTGCATAGAAAACCTACCAAAAAACAATAATGAGATAAGTGACTAATTAATCTGCTTGCCTGATGCAGAATCTTAGAATGATGCAGCACAGAAGGAGGCCATTCAGCTCATCACTCATGTGCCAGCTCGTTGATAGAGCCAACCAGTCAGTCCCACTCCCCTGCTCTTTTGTTGCAGCCTTGCAGATTTCCTCCTTTTAATATTTATCCAATTCCCTTTTGAATGTTATTTCTGAATCTGCTCCCATCAACCTTTTAGGCAATGCATTCAACATCTTCCTTGCTGCATTTACTTTTTCTTTCATGTAACCCCTGGTTCCTTTTTCAATTATTTTAAACCTGTGTCCTCTTGTTACTGTTTTCTGCCACTGGAATTAGTTTTTCCTTATTTACCCTTCATGATTTTGAACAGCTCTAATAAATCTCCCCTTAACTTTCTCTGCTCTAAGGAGAACAACCCCAGCTTCTCTGATTTCTCTATGTAACAGAAGCCTGAATTCCATCCTTCCTCGCTGAATGGTTTTTAGATTGTAGGGGCAGAGTGTGAAATTGAAGGAACATGTTTCACTCTGGGGCCACTACCTGCTCTGACGTCGCAGTGATTTTACACTGGGGTCGGCAAGGCGTCAGATGGGAAGCCCACCCTTGCCCCAGTTGAGGCACTTAAGTGGCCAATTCTTGGCCACTTAAGGGCTGTTTCCCGCCAGGCTTCAATTTTCAGGCTGGCAGGAGGATTTACGAAGTGTGGGGGAAGCCTGAAAAACAACGGCTTAGGCCTCTAGTGGGAATTAGGGGATGGGACGCCTCCATCAGAAGCCCCCTTCTGACTTCAGGCCTCCCGCCACCTTAAGGTCTGTGGCTGCTGGACCTTCCCCAACCACTGGCCTCTCCCCCAACACTTCAATTGCTCATTTTCCACACCCCAGGCCTTCCCTACCCTCTCCAACCTGGGTCCCCCAAAATGTACCTTGCCGTCAACGGGACACTTGGAATCAGAGGGGATGTGTTCCCTGTCGACTCTTCGGATGGCAGGTAGGAAAACCTTGCCATCCAAAATATGCAGGCCAGAGTCCTTCATCATGGTACCATTCCAGCAAATCCACTCTGCATCCTCTCCAGGACATAAGCATTGTTCCTGAAAAGTGGTGCCCAGCTGAGGCCTAACGAGTGTTTTTTAAAGGGGTAGCATAACTTCCTTGCTTTTGGACTCTTTGCCTTTATTTGTCAAGCCAAAGATGCCATACTCCTTTTTAATACAAATATTATGGAACAATTTTTTAAATTGAAATAGTCTGACAATAACAGGTTGAGGGGTAAATGTTTGCAAGAAAACCAGGAGAATTCCCCTGCTCTTCAAATAATTTTATGAGATGTTGGGACTTTTACATCGGGCTTTAGTTTAACATCATATCTGAAGGTTGGCACTTCCAGCAGTGTTGTGCTCCCTAAGTACTGCAGTGCCATCCCTTGCACGCACAAAATTGGTGTATCATTCTCAAGAATGCTTCACTATATTGTACCACAGAATGAAGGGACATGTGTCAGCATCTGCAATTTCACGTATGGTGAGTTCCGGATTTCAATCCTGATATTATAAGCAATCACCAACTGGTGCTTTCACTTGTATAATTATGATTTGATAATCCTACCTCTTAATGATCCTTTCATTTTCTCTTACTTGACTGTGAGAGAGAACATTGCTGAATCCCTGTTGCATCATTATCGCACTGCTAAACAGGCTGTAAGGGAAGGTCCAAAGACGGATGTTCAGGTAAGGAGGAGATAAGCTGCATATGAGTTCCTGACTCTATTATAAGCAGACTGCGAACCTATTTATGGCAGACTGATCCTTGCTGACCTGATTTTTCTGAATTACCTAATGCCATTTGTAACCAAGGAAGCTATATTTGGCCTGTAACATGAAGCAATGGAGCATAAGTGTCATTAGTGATGTTTGCAGGCAATAGGAGAAATTTGAGTAAAAATAGACTGACCATGAGACATTGCCAAGATAGTTACATCCTGGCCCCACTCCAACCCTTTGTATCTAGGTAGTTACCTGCCAAATTCTGAGTCTTGCACAGAAAGAAGCTTGTCCTTGGTTGAAAGAATGTTCTAGAGGTCCACCCTTAACGTTTGTGAGAAATTGGTAAAATCAAATAAACCTTTGCCAGTTTACTATGATTTTCCAGGCTGCAATGCTTGCAGTAGTTTGACTCATTAATTTCCAACTTATGCCAGTAAGTCATGTAGGCTTGCAAACCGATAAGGAGAATTAGGGCGATGTAGCACTTCATCCCAAATACAGTCTTGCACAGCTCAGATGCCTGGGCGAGGGAAGGTGACCTTGGTTGGGGGAGCATGGGGGTGATGTCCAATCGTATGGGTTGCTCAGAACATCAGGCTGGATCCAGGAGGTCAGCCAAAAGGTACTCACCTCCTGCATACTCGCCTGGATGTAGCTGCTGTGTTCCTGAGGCCCTAGGGGACCCAACTGACCATCGTTGAAAAGCTGAATAAGAGAGAGGTTCACACTCTCATTATAACATTTAAAATGCCACCCTGGCTCTTTGGTGTGAGTTGGTTGCCCACCCACCTTCTGACCTTAGTTAAAGTCAGTAATGTGCAGGTCAGAGGTGGATCTCGGTAGGGAATCTGAGTTTTAAGACTTTAAAGCCCCCACCCCCCACCTCCCAACCAGACCCACACCTGCCTGTTTGTTTTTGGTTAAAACTCACTTTCAATGACTAAAGGTTACTGGTTCCACCTATCCAAATGACTAATAACACAAAACTTTACATTGGTGACGTTTTAAAAGGCATTTGACATTTGGCTAGAAGGAATTTTAAGATACTGTAAAGTCTTTTCATTTGTGTCAACGTAAATTTGGAAGAAGTGAGTTGAAAAAAGGAATGGTTTTGGTATAAACAAAGATGCACTCAGTGGTGTTAGAGAGGAACTAGAACAGGCCAGAAGAAAAAAAAAATCAGGGGTAGCAGACAGCAGAGAGAGAATGAATGAATAACTTTGCTAGCATTAACTTAACATGGGCCATTGACTAAGATATTTCAGTCTTGGTAAAGGTGGTGGTAGACAGATTAAATCCAAGATCACTTCACAATAAATACTGCTTTTGGTCTAATTTAGTAGCTCTTTCTTCATGGTAATCTGTTCAGATGAAGAGTCTATTCAGAATGGTTTTATTATAAAATGGCATCTGGAGTCAATCTCTGTGGCACATTGTTTACTGTTGAAAAAAAATGTTTCTTTCCTACACTGAACAATAATTGTTGTCAGCTACTGCTCTTTGTGTCTCTTAATCCATAAGGACTTGGTCTAATGCAAGGTTTTGAGTCCACTTCATTATTAAGAGGAGCATAAACACCAACATTGAAAAGTTGGGCTGAATGCCTGTTTCGGTGCTCTTAATTGTATATTAAATCAGCTAGAAAGTGTCTTAAATCGGTTTGAAAACCTATGATCTCCATTTTTCTTCACTTCTCCCCCTCAGTTTTTTTTTAAATTCCTCTGCTAAAGATGATGGATAATATTCCAGGATCCATGAAGCTGTTCATCATATTTTCAGCTTAGAGGATGAATGCTGACCGAGGAAGGAGGATCATGGTCGAGCTGAATCTTGACTTGTTCTGATGTTCTGAAGCAGGCTCTTGGTAACAAAGTTCCTAGAGAGCAGTCGGTAATGGGAACTTGGCTTACTTTTCCCCTTCCTTAGTCTATGGACACTGATGTTAATTGCTTCCACAATTGCCACAGAAGAGATCACCTCACTCAGTGGAGATAACAGATTGAACCTTGGATCTACCTGGTCTTTCCAGTTCAAATTGTAGTAGCACAGATTGCCCCAGGCCATTGTTGCAGATGTTCCTCAGGGTAGTATCCTAGGCCCAAACATCTCCAGCTGCTTCATAATAATCTTCCCTCATCATAAGGAGAAATAAGCATGTTCGCTGATGATTGCAGTGTTCAGTTACATTCACAGCTTCTCAGATACTGAAGTAGCCTGTGCCTGCATGCAGCAAGACCTGGAAAGCATTTAGGCTTGGGTCAATAAGTGGCAAGTAACATTGGTGCCACACAAGTGCCAGGCAATTACCATCTCCAACAAGAGAGAATCTAACCATCTCCCCTTGACATTCAATGGCACTACCATCTCAGAATACCTGACCAACACCATCCTGGGGATCACCATTGACCAGAAACTGGTCCAGCCACTCTCCACTTGCCCATAGTGCCAACAACCTTCAAGAAATTCAACAACATCCAGAACAAAGTACCCCGCTTAATCAGCATCCCCATCTACCACGTTAAACATTCACGCCCTGCACCATTAGTGGACCATGGTTGCAGTGTGTACCATCTATGTGATGCACTGCAGTAATTCACCAAGGTTTCTTCGACAGCACCTTCCAAACCTGCAACCCCTACCACCTAGAAGAACAAAGGCACCAGGTGGCATGGGAACACCACCACCTATAGATTCCCCTCCAAGTCACACACCATCCTTACTTAGAAATGTATCATTGTTTCTCTAATGATGCTTGTGTCAAAATCCTAGAGCTCTGTACCTAAAAGCACTGTCACACAGAATTCAGAGGTTCAAGGAATTGCCTCACCACCACATTCTCAAGAGCAATTAGGGATGGACGATAGATGCTGGCTATGCCAATGGCACTCATGCCCCTGAATGAATATATTAAAAAAACTGTTCAACAGCATTGGGAAAAGCTGCACTCCACTTTACATCAGTATGAATGGATTGTTTATTTTTGGTGGGCAGGTACTGAGAAGAAGTGAGAAAAAAACCTGAGTTTATGAATGTTTAAAATTACTGAAATTTTAAAGAAATAAACAAAACTTGTCCCTAAGAATAAGAATGTGTACTTGCTGACTCTGTTGTTTCTTTTTATATTTCCCTCCCCAATTTCCACCTTCCTCTTCTAAAGACACATTGAAGCTGCATTGTGTTATGACCAGGTGAGAAGGGGTGAACTGGTTCCCCTCTATTCAACCTCCTCGATTGGTCACAACAAAGGTATAAGTTTCTTTTTTACAAGGATATGCCTTTTCCAAATCCAAATGTATTTAACAATTTAAGCTGTGAGCAATAAGGAGCCAATCAAACAAGGTTTTCTCGAGTCAAAGAAAAGGCAAATGTATTAACCACTAAACACGAGGGTGAAAAAAATAATAAAAACGCAACGTTAGAGTCCAATAATAAAGTTAAAAAATATATACAGCTAAGTGTCCTTTGATTGTCCATGAGATGTAGATTTTTAAACATTGCGGCCAATTTAGGTTAGCTGGTTTCGTGGATACGCTCAGATAGCAGATGTTGCAATTATCATGAGATCTCAGTTTGCTGGTAGATTTCTAGTAAAGTTGTCTTCTGAACTGGGTCATTCACCTGTTTGCTGAAAACGTTCTTGCAATCTCTCTGCAGTGGCTGCAGCCTGGATTGAAATACTTCACCAGTTGTGTATTTGCAAGGGGTTTTGGGTGGGTCTATCTGTGGCAACCATTGCTTCAGTATCCAGTGCTTTGCATTTTAATGTCTCTTCCTTAGAGATGAGTTTTGATGGGTCTCTGAATTCCAGGAAATGTCTCTCTCTTCGCACTCCCCTGAAGGTGATTTATTTGTTTTTCACCTTCACCTTGGAAGGTGGCCTTGCATTTTTAATTAGCTTGTTCTGTTTCATTTTAAATTGCAAAATTTCCAGTCAGTTGAAAGTTGAAAAATCATATTTTCAAAAATAATGGGGCTTAGCCTCGTAACAATTGGCATAAGTTACCCTCCATTACTAATGCAAATGATCGTTCTTCTTGTGTGAGCTTAAGCAGTGAGTGTCAGCGTGCTATTTAATCATGCGGGTGCTCATGGTTAACTATGTAACCATCCCCGATTCTGTCCTACATTCATATGTATCCAGTTTCCAGAAGGAATCATTGTATGAAAGTCAGGAGTGGCATCCTTGGGTGATTTTGCACCTCCATATTCCAAAGTGCATAAGCAGAACCGGAATCACCATTCTTGCTGAAATCAACCAACACAACATGGACCAGGGATCAAACCTTGGGACCTTTCTGCTTTGTGTGAATCAGTTCACTCGGCTGTTTATTGTAATAGTTAAGTTTCCTGGTAACAAGCTGCCCTTTGTGAAATTGACTTTGGTGCAGACAATGATCTATCCATGGATATAATGGACAGAAAGCATTAGCGACAGCAGGAAATGGAACTCACAGCTGGATTTATGTTTGTCTTACACAGAACTCTTCTGTAAAGGAGACATTGCAATGGAATACAAAAATATGGATTAGAAGAAGCTTGGGTGCACTGTGTTTTTCCCCTGTAGTTTCCTGATGCTGCAACACCATTTAAACAGTTTATCAGGCAATTGTCTTCATACAAAGTGTGGTCAATATATGGAATAGACTTCTAGATTTAATAGTGATAGTACTTGCATTTGTGTCAAAGTGTTGTTGATTCATCCAGAGATGAGCACATAATTTAGGCTAGCCCTTGGGGTTCAGTACTGCACTGCCAGAGGAATTGGCTTTTGGATGAGAACCATAGAAAATTTACAGCACAGAAGGAGGCCATTCGGCCCATCTTTTCCATGCCAGCCCGAGGACACCCAGATGCCCTTTCTAATCCCACCTTCCTGCACCTGGCCCATAGCCCTGCAGCTTACAGCACTTTAGGTGCAGATCCAGGTACTTTTTAAAAGAGTTTAAAGTTTCTGCCTCTACCACCAACTTGGGCAGCGAATTCCAGACACCCACTATTCTCTGCGTAAAAAATGTTCTTCCTCATGTTCCCCCTTCACCTTCTGCCACTTATCTTGAATATATGTCCCCTGGTTCTAGAATTCTCCATCAAGGGAAACAATTTTAACCTATCCACTCTATCTATCCCCTTCATTATTTTGTACACCTCAATCAAGTCACCTCTCAGCCTTCTTTGTTCCAAGGAAAAATAACCCCAACCTATCCAATCTCTCCTTGTAGCTACACTTTTCTACCCCTGGCAACATTCTTGTAAACCTCCTCTGCACTCTCTCCAGAGATATTACGTCCTTCCTGCTGTTTTTGCCTACTGAACATTAATTCCTTGGCTGTGGTGGCCTGAGGATGTGAAATGCAGTCTAGTGTTTGCATTCCCTGCTGGAGTTTTACATAGAATTTACAATGTTCATTTGGCCCACCTCATTTATGTTGGCCTCCTCCCTACCTCCTTCGTCACGCTATCAGATAAACGTTCAGTTTCATTCTTCCTCGTGTGTTTATCAACTCCCTGATTGTATCTACTCTAGAATCTTAGAATGGTTGCAGCACAAAAGGAGGCCATTCAGCCCATTGTTTTTGTGTCAGTTCTCTGCAACATTAGCTTAGCTAGTCCCATTCCTCCACCCTTTCCTTGTAGTCCTGTAAAATCTTTTATCTTCAGATAATTATCCAGTTCCTGTTTGAAAGCTGCAGTTGAATCTGTCTTGACCACACATAATGGCAGAGTATTATGCAGGCACTCGCCCCATATGCCTGAGCGTAAAATGGCGTGCTGATGATGTTGGGCGAGCGTCCCGACGTCATGGCGCAGTCTCGTGAGATTTCATTTGGTGAGCGCACGCCAAAGTTGGCTGTGCACTCACTGACAATTAAAAGACATATTAAGGCCATTAAAAATCTAATTAAATTCAATTTTATGCTGCCCATCCAATCTAACTGTTGGCGGGTAGGCGAAAAGGCCAAGCGGCCTTTACATTTTTTCGGAAACCTCATCCACGGGCGGGATGCGGTTTCAGAAGTTAAAGTGAGGCCCAATTAGCCTTTTCAGATGAATGTAAGCAATCCCATGGCAACCTTTTGAACAGATGGGGGCTGTGTAGCACCGCTGATGGCGGCCACTTGCACCGTGGCCTGCACAGATCACCGTGCTTGGCAGGTTGCTAGCGTGGGTGTGCCGTGTCATTTGCTGGAAACATGCAGAGTGGGCAAATGATGATGTCATTCAGTGTCTAATGCTGATTTGACAACAGATTTGCCATTTTGGACCTTGCAGGTCCTGTTAATGCTCCGCCTCCAAAATGAAAATTCTAACTACTTGGCACAAGGTAACATTGAGAATGAGTCTCACATCTGCAGCCCCTTTTAAAAATGAATTGCAAGCAGTTAGCACACTCCAGTAATCTTTAGTTTTGTTCTGCCAGTTTCAAGTTTCTTCCCCCTCAATACTTCTGCTTAAAGTGAATGCTGACAAATGTCAGGATACTGACTTCCAAAGGTCCAACTTTGCAACAAGGGCAACACGCAAAATAATTCTGCAGCACCAAGCTAGCCAACAGATAACAAATGGTTTAATTCACATACTTCACATTTCAGTGATTTTTTTCCAAGCTAATATACCTCCTTGCATGCTCATCCGTGCTTTAATGGGACATAAATTGGAACCCCTTAGCGCAGAAGCATTCTAGTTACATTAAGACGCATAGCACTTTACAGAGGTGGTTAACTCACTAACTGTGCTGGCTGTTTAAGAGAGAGCTATCAAATTCGTCTCTACTGCTGTCTCCTCTTACCCCATGGCCCTGCAAAATTGTTTCCCTTTGAATATTTATCCAATTCTTCACGCCTTGCTGCAAACTATTATTATTAATGATTTATTAAAGTCAACTCCCGTCACAGCCAGTGGCTGAATTAAGGTACCTTTTACAGTCAATTTAATAACATACAAAAATACAAGAAAAAGAAAGAGAAGCACAAAATAAAAAGTTCAGGTGAAAATTAACCAATAACATTGCAGCTATCATTGATTCACCAGGCAGCCATAACTTCCTTAAGATTGTCTTTTGCTTGAACCACTGTTAAATGCTGAAAACCTGCCAAACACTTCTAGTTCCAAATGCAGTTGTACTCCTGCTCCAAGCTGCACAGCCCATCAAAATCAGTAGTCTTCTTGAGAATGCCTTTGCAGACTAAGGTGTCAGCGTCTTTAAAGAATTTGTAAGCAAGGCAGTAGAATTCTTTCAGGTGGAGACCCTGCCATTTCTCCACTGTCTTGGCTTCTATTTGCCCCTTCTGCTGCGGTTGGTCTCCTCCACGAACATCCCCGGCCCTACCCTATCTACCCCCTCAGCCTGAGCCAGGTCCCCATTGAGACAAATCTGGAACACCACTGAGTGGCTGGTGTGCAGGAGAGGCTACTCTGCAGCCATGGGCAAGTGGAAACTGCAAAAACACCCATGGCCATTAATTCTCCCTCCAAAGCCTCCAGTCCATGGTCGTCTGTCTCACACTGAACTGCAGGGAGCAGATTCATTCCACCCGCCCCCAAACCCTATCCTAATTTAAAAGTAAAATACTGTGCATGCTGGAACTCTGAAATTAAAATAGAAAATGCTGGACAAACTCAGCAGGTCTGGCATCGTCTGTGGAGAGGGAAACAGAATTAACGTTTTGAGCCCGTATAACTCTTCTTCTAGGTTACCAAAGCCTAACAGCAGAAGCCATTCCTTTCAAAATGGCCTGCGGTCTAAGTGATCGGTGACGGCAGCAGCGCGATCAGCCAGAGAAATTGCTCCAGCTCCTCCAATCACAGGTTCCCTTTCTCCTGCCCTTACTGCTCCTTCAAGCATAGATTCTGTCTCTTGAGGGCAGCAGGAGCAGGAGATGGGAAACCTGTGATCTGAGGAGCTTGGGCAGTGAGCATGGAGGAGACATAATCTGATTGGAGGAGACACTCCTTACGATTTTGTCACTCCTGTGTAGGAGGTGGTGTGAGGGAGGACAGCTTGTACTCAACAGAGGCACTGCCAGTCTCCTAGGAGTGCTGGAGCACAGATTGTTGGGCTGCTGTGAGAGGCTGCATTCCCCTTTGAGCACTGGTATGATGGCACCAGCCTGGACTTGCATCTCAACAAGCAGAGATCTCATGACCTCAGTCTGAGCTCCCGCTGCAGCACTGAAAAATTGGGTGGCTTCTGCCTGTGCTGTAGTGAAAGCTGAGACATTGGCCATGAGATGCTGTGTTACAGTTGAGTCTGCAAGTGCTATGATGGAAGATGGCCACCGTTCCATGCTGGAAAGGGCGGCCTCCAAGCTCTGTGTAATGCCCTGTGCCAAGCTGGAGCCAGTCTCCATCATGTTCCTTGATAGCGACAGCAAGCTCTATGGCAAGCCTGCCAATGCATCAATGCAGGTGTGCCTATCTCCAACAACTTTTCTGTTGCTGCCTCTTGTTAATTGGCAAGATAGAGGGAAAAATGTCAGTGAGTGTGGAAAATATGTTTATGTGATGTGTCTGTCATAACTAAATAACTGGCAATGCATGCAGACTGCAAGATGTGGGTGGAAGTCCTGCTTTCATGATAAGTCAGTAAGGCTGAGGTAGAAAATCTGAATGTTAGGCACGAGCCCTGACTGCTGGAGATTGTTAATGGACGAGTGATCAGGGTGTGGATTATTGAGTGCATAAGGTTGGTTGATGTGCTGAATCGGAGATGACATTTGAAGATGTGTTCACTGACCTTGAAAACTCATGAAAAGTCATTCAGCTATTTGTGACATTGCAGCCAGGCCACTCCCTGAATTGACCTCTTGCCTTGAGGGCCTCCTGGTCCTCTGCAGTCACCTCTCTCCTCATTTCCAGCTCCAGAATGTAAGAACTCTAAAGCGGTATCAGAAAACGTTGAATTCCTCTCTCTGGCCTGCTTCTTCACTGGTATTCTAATTCTTTCACCAAAACAATTTTTGTTACAGTTTCACCACTTGAAGCAGCCAGAATGCAGGTAGTAATGTGTGCTAGCTACTCCTTTACCTGGGCCCCTGTTGAGCATGCAGTCATTCAGCAGCAGGTTTAAGGCTAGGCTACATACTGCAATCGTTGAGATGAAGAGACAGCACAAAGTTTATTTAATGTCTGCATCATCTCAAACTGGCACAGGGTACAATAGCAACCTATATTTATGTCACACATTGTGATCCCCATGTCCAAAAACTGGCACTGTCCAGCTTGTTAGCCTGAGGAGTTTTCTCCAGTGTACTTGGTGTTATCAATCCCTCAGCCAAAATTACTAATAACTATTATATATCGTGATTGTCACATTGTTGTTTGTGGGACCCTGCTGTGCATAGATTGCCTGCCACTTTTTCTACTTTATAACAGTGACTACATGTCAAAAAAGTGCCATTTGAGCTTTGTGATAACCTGAGATCATGAAAGGCGATGTATAAATCCAAGTCTTTTTCCTTTTCTATGGGTAAACTTTGGGGCCATTCTGGATGGATGAACTGAAATGATTGAAGGCCTCCATCATCCATAATTATCTTGTGACCTTTGCAGACATAGGTGCTTTACTGGGTGGTTATCTTGCAGGAAGTGACCTAATACAGAGCCATACATACCCCTATTCAATACTGGAGTGGAGCCATACCAGCACTCAGTTGTTCTTGAGAACCCAAGTACCTATTAAAATGAGGGCCCTGATTTAGAAAGGAGTCATTGAGGTGTGATTTTCATTCTCTATGATACTAACTTCAAATATTGCTCTCGTTTTTATTCTTAGGTTAATTGACTATCTCAGGCTTGTTACACTTTGAGCTTCATTACAAACTTTAATCATTATAATTAATTGCAATCACTATTCATTGAGGCACTGATGATTTTGTGTTGTGTACTAAATGACAACTGACAGCAAGTGACTAGAGTACAAACAGTGCTCAAAGGAAATAACAGAATGTGAAACAAACATTCCCAGTTGATAGAGAGCAGTGAGTAGAGAGGGGAATGTGGGTGGAAGAGAGAACTAACAGTGATAAAGGCCATTGACGTGTGCTTTCAAATGTCATTTCTGTTGTGGAGGTGAGTGTTATATACCAGTGATAAATAATGAGTGGAAAAAGAAACAGATCTGAAGAGATTATCATGCGACACAGATTCTGGGATGGCATGGCAATGCACTGATAAATTTGGAGGGGCCTATCCTATGTTAGTTTCTATTTTAAACCACCTGTATGGTGTTTTCTTTGAAGTATTTACATTTGTTTTGCTTTTCCCTGGAAGCTTCTCTTGTTTTTTCTGTAGTTGTCAAACCGTACTAAGCTACATTTTACAAGTACTGACTTTGGTGTTTCATTCAGCCCTCCTGAGCTAAGCGCACTATTCAGCTGCCTAGACCCTAAGCTCTGGAATTCCTCCGTAAACCTATCTGCCTGCTCTACCTTGCTTTCCTCATTTAAAATACTACTTAATACAAACCTTTTCGACCAAGCTTTTTCTCATCTACCCTAATATTCTCTTATGTGACTAGGTGTCATATTTTGATACTATCTCTGTGAAGCACCTTGAGGCTTTTACTTACGAGGGTGCTACATAAATACAAATTGTGAATCCAAGTAGTAAATATTGGCTGGCTACTTGGCTATGAAGTGCAACTCAGCTCTGCCTGAGCCTTTCGCCAGCTAGCATTTACATAGACAGCTAGAGCAGAATTCTCTCATGGGCATCAGTATTCCAACACTGGGCCCATAATCGCAGCATGACTGGCGTCACAATCTTCCGGGAGGTGGAGTCCTAATTTATCAACTCTACACTTGTCATCCTATTAAGGATGGTGGTGGACTCCCGCTGCTGTAGGTCCAATCACAGGGCCCACAGCTCTGGAGTCTCAGTAACCTGACGAGGAGAGGTGGGCACTGCTGAGGCAGGTTGGAGACCACAAGGGCACCTCAACATGGAGACTTCCTTGCTGGCCTGCACAGAATACAGAAACTAAAGACTTCCAAATTCCGTAGGGCCATTGGGATGGAGGGGAAGCCCCTCTGCAGGATCAGATGTGACTGCAATTGCAGCCTTTTAGCCATGCAGCTCCCATCACTAGGGCATGATGCCTCTGGCTCCACAGGGCCAGGAAAATCCTGTCCCCAACGTCATTGAATTGGGAGCATTTAGTTTTTGTCCCCAGCCCAGAGTCAGTGAGGAAATTTGTATCACCTCATTTATTGTTCTAACTGAAATTTGGGACTTCTTTGTTCTCAATATCACCTGAGCTGTTGAAATCTTTTCAAAGTGCTGAACAAAGAGAATGATAAAGCAACCAGAAGCAGGATGGCTGCAAGCCTATTTTTCCTTTATTGCTGTTATCAGCATATAGATTAGCTCTCCACATGCAACAATGGGTAAAGTAAATCACAGATGCACTGAAAGATAAACATTTGAGCTCCAATAGTTGCAAATATTATAACTTCTATTATGCTATAGCAAGCAGCAATTATTCAGGTACAACATGCATTGAAGACTGATTATCAGATTGAGGCATGTTTTCAGCATAGATATATAATAAAAAAGTTAAGTTGTAATTCTGCACTCAGAGTATATCTGACTGTTTCATTTCAGCATTGCATGAGGTCATCTTTGCAATGACCTTGAAATACTCGCTCTGGGCTAGTGTCTGGGTCAATTGCTATTCAAATAGGTTGATTATTCATGAGCATTTCACACTTAATTACATCAGCTGATCACCACACACATCGTGTAAAAGTATTAGAAACTCTTCCTGTGAGGAAGCCCCTGGTGACTGCATTGAGCATCATGAATATAAATACCTATATCTCTTCATCCTTATCCCATTGAGAAGGTACCTCTATTTTATTCATGTTCCCTACTTTGTGCCTCCTGGTGAGATGAGATTGGGGACTCGCAGTGAGAGAAGATTTTGATAATACAGAGAAGACCTCTTCCAGGTGTGGAGACCCCAGACACGAAAGTGAACTCTGTGAGGCAGCATATTAATGCACCAGCATGCTGTGCTCCTCTGGACTTTTTTTTCACAAAGCTGTTAAAGGTGAGGACAGTCGATCACCACATGTTAGTTCATCCATCCAGAAAGATCCTGCAATCCTCCATGCTGGCAACCAGCTGCTTAAATATTTCCAGGACTTAGCTTTGACTGCCCAAGCCAAAATTCCATTCAAAAGGTTAACCACTTTTTGTCTGAAGAAGAACTTCTTGACATCGTTACTCAATTCTCAATTTTATTTGTTAAATGAACCAAAGCCCTTGTCTTATTCTCATAGTTTAGTTTGAAGTAATATTCCAAGTCAATATTTTCTGTATAACTTATTTTTTCATATAAGGTCACTTGCCACTTCAAGGATGAATCTTAAGATTCTCCAGTCTACCCTCGTTACTCAGCCCTCTGACAAGAGGAATCAGTCGTTGTGGTTCTTCCCTGACTTGTCTCCAGGGCTTGAATGTCTCGCATGTGTCTCAGTGACAAAAACTGGAAAAAATATTCAAGGTGTGTGATGCTTTCATAAGAGCATGATGCAATTTAAGTATGACGTCCTCTAATGTCCATTCCAATATATTGGCTATACAGATCAGCATTCTTTTTGCCTTGTTGATCACTGCTGCACAGTACCTAGACTCGAGTATTGAGTGCACCAAAATCCCTACATGCCCTTCAGCTTCACTTTAACTATTATGAGACCATTCATAGAATGTATGGGCCATATTTTTTAATCCTATGTTCAAAATTTACGATTGTTCTAACTATTAAGATTAATTTGCTATAAATAGTAATTTTTTGCATTGATCAGATAATTAATACCGAAACTATAGTATTAGAGAACCTACTGTTAAAACAGCATACTGAGGTCTTTGGCTCCTCAGTGTAAGTATATTTCAATGAATTAAAGAGAATTTTACAATATATCTAAGAACAAGTTTGAGTTATTACTAGTCTGGGATTCTGGTGCCACAATCCCTCATTATGGTTTGGCATTCCTGAAAATTCATTGAGTGTGAGAATTCAGTGAACGTGCTTGAAGGAGGAGATGAAAAAATCAGCAGTACAGCCTTGCAGAGAGAGCATGCTCAACAAAAAAGTGCTGTGCCAACTGTAGCTTTTTGATCAGTATCTCAGTACTGATGCTTGGTGACATTATAGTATCTGGAGAGCTATCTGCCTCATTTGCCTGTCTGTGTGGTGAAGATTGGCAGATGGAAAAATAACTACCCAGACAGCTACTATAATGTTAGCCACTCAGCTGGACCACCTCAGGGAGCTTTGAGGAACTGTTCTGGTAAATTAAAGCCATGGATCCAGCTGGGTCCACTAAAAAGTAGCATTAACAGATACTTAAAGTTGGGAATTGATTCCATGGATGTTCTCTGAAGAGCTGTAACAAGTATTTGAAATATGATGCACTTTCACAGTGATTTCCAAATCTCAGAGCTTGGAATGAAATATTTAAAAATTTAGACTAAGGCACACTTAATGCAAATTGTATCCTATTCAACATGCAAACTCCCCAGGATTTGTGCAACTTGGGATATGCAGAATTGCAGGGATAATCTGTCTGGTGTTGTTTCTGGTGCACTGTTCTGTTCTGCATGGTTCTAATGAGGCTAGATCAATCGATATTCAGCCTTGAGTCATGAACTAGAAAAGAGCAGTCATTATCAGTTATGCCAAATTTGAACATGACTTCATCAATTTGGGCAAAAAAATCTAACATCTATACTGTCATATTTTAAATGACTCTTACTAAATAGCAGACAAAAATAAGGATATGTATTAATCTGTATTATAATATCTCAGGAAGAAAGGAAGGACTTGTATTTATAAAACACTTCTGGATCTTAAAGTGCCACAGTATAATTTTTGAAATTTAATCACTGCTATTACATAGAAAAGTAGGGCAGCCAATTTGCAAACATCAATCACCAGTGAAGTAAATGGCCAGCTAATCAGTTTTGGTAATGTGCGATGGCCAGACATTAGAAGAGCTTTATGATCTTTAATTAGTGCCATATAATAGGAACATAGGAGCAGGAGTAGGCCATTTACATTTACCTAGGTGGGCAGGCTGAGCCTCAGTTTAATATTTTAGCTGAAGGAAGGGGCTCTGCCAATGCAGCACACTCTGTATTGTGCCAAAATATCAGCCTAGACAATGGGCAGAGTTTCTCCTTGGCGTGTGAGGGCAGGCCCCGCATATCGACGCGTAAAATGACATGTGGTGACGTCGGGCGTGCGCTCAACATCACTGCGCCCCATTCCGATCTTCCATTCAGCGGGCTCATGCTGGAGGTGGCTGAGCGCCTGCTGAACTGTCTAAGGCCTGTTAAAACCATTTAAAAACCAATTGAGATCATTGACAGGGCTGCCCGTCCACCTTAAAGTTGGCGGGCAGGCAAAGAACACAAGCAGCCTTCGCGTTTTTCATGAAACCTCATCCATGGGCAGGATGAGGTTTCATGGAGGGTTTATTAAATTAATAAATCCATTTTTCACATTTCATAAACATGTCCCAGCTCATGTGACACTGTCACATGAGGAAACATGTGTAAATAATTTTTAACTTTATTAATTAAAAATTCTCAGTATGTTCTGAATCTTCCTTAAGTAGCTCTGTGCCTCAGGGAGATTTCTGCGCTCTTATGCACGCATGCGGGAATGAGTGCAGGCCCCAGCTCTCCCTCCTCCCCCCGCCCCCATGGGTAGTGCTGAGCGCTACCGGGCACGCGTCTTGTTGGGAGGTCTTAATTGGCCCCCCCCCACGTAAAATGGCAGGGCGCAGCCTGCCCAAGCCTACTCTCACCTGGCCCGCCCGACAGGGAGAAAGTGCTCCCCTATGTGATCAATTGTATAAGAGGACTTAAACCTACAACCTTCTCACTGAGAGGTGAGGACCACTAACTGAGCTAAGCTGACGCTGCAGCTAACCTGTGCTCTGCACGCATATGTAAGCATGGAAAACATTATAGGGCTTTTGCTGTTGTTATTTAGTTTAAGCAGAGATTATGCAGTCTCTTACATATTTTATTTTTCATTTTTAGGCAATTTTAATTCTGTACCTTTATTTTGCATATGATAATGATTTCCATTAGGTGCTAAGCTGTAACTTGAAACGGGCATCTAACCATTTCATTCCAAAATGTTCTTTTATGTTCATCAGTTCGTGTATGTTGGGTCATTTATGTTGATGAGATTACTGTGGATCTAGCTGTACCGTGCAACCATTAGGTTGGTTTGGGCAAAGAAGGGGTATTAAGAGAGGAAGAAAACTTATGTCAGTGACTTGGATGAAGGGAATGAAGGCATGGTGGCTAAATTTGCAGATGACACAAGATAGGTAGGAAAGTATGTTGTGAAAAGGACATAAGGAGGTTGCAGGCAGATATAGATGGGTTGAGTGAGTGGGCAAAAATCTGGCAGAGGGATTATAATGTAGGAAAATGTGAAGTTGTTAACTTTGGCAGGAAGTATGAAAAAGCAGAGTATTCTTTAAATGGAGAACAGCTGCAGAATCTGAGGTCCAGGGGGATCGAGGTGTTCTGGTGTATGAATCACAAAAAAATAGTATTTAGGTACAGCAAGTAATTAAGAAGGCTAATGAAATGCCATTCTTTATTACGAGAGGAATTGAACATAAAATTAAAGATGTTATGCTTCAGCTATACGGGTTATTGGTGAGACCGCATCTAGAATATTGTATGCAGTTTTGGTCTCCTTATTTAAGGAAGGATGTAATTGTGTTGGAGGCATTTCAGAGGAGGTTTACTAGATTGATACCTGGAATGAGTGGGTTGTCTTATGAGGAAAGGTTAGACCGACAGATCTTGTTTCCACCGGAGTTTAGAAGAGGATGACTTGATTGAAGTATATAAGATCTTAAACAGTATTGACAAGGTGGACATTTACTCTTCTGGGGGAGTTCAGAACTAGGGGGCACTGTTTTAAGATTAGGGGTTCCCCTTTTAGGACAAAGATTAGGAGAAATATTTTCTCTCAAAGGGTTGTGTGACTTTGAAACTCTGCCACCGAAGGCAGTGGAGGCGGGGTCATTGAATATTTTTTAAGGCAGAGGTAGGTAGATTCTTGTTAGGCAAGGGAATCAAAGGTTATCGGAGGTAGATGGGAATGTGGAAATTGAAGCATAAACAGGTCAGCCATGATCTTACTGAATGGCGGAGCAGGCTTGAGGGGCCGAATGGCCTATGTCTGCTCCTAACATAAGAAATAGGAGCAGGAGTAGGCCATTTGGCCCCTCAAGCTTGCTCCACTATTCGATAAGATCATGGCTCATCTGCCCCAGGCCTCAACTCCAATTTTGTATGTTTGTAAATACAAAATATGTAGCTCCATTGCCCACATAAGAAAAATATGGAAATTGTCAAAATGAGTGTAGTTATTGAAATTGATTTAATATCCTCAACTAGAGACACACAATACAGGCTCTGTTGATGGAGGAGATGTGCTGTGTACTTAAGACTCTTTTTTGCCTGTGATTAATGTCTGCACAATGTTGTTTGATGTTTAGAACATTTTGGCTCAGACATTTAGGTTCCTGTTATGCCTGTTGCCGAATAGTATTATGGAGCCAAAAGAGTGTGATTAAACAAGAAAATGATTGAAAGACTCAGATTTATGCAGCACTGTGGCACATCCTTGAGAAGCATTTCGCAATGAATTATTTCAAAATGCAGTGACTGACTGTATTAGTTGGATGAGTATGATTAGTGATTTTCTGATTGATTATCTCTTTATCTGGGGTCATTTAGGAAAGGGGAAACAAAAAAAATGGAGTAAGTTCATGTTGATGGGCATGAAAACATTTAATTCATCTCACGATCTAACGTGTGTTGACTATATATTAACATCAGTCTGCTAGAATTGCTCGACAGGCACAATTGACCTGGTGCATGAAAAGCAGGATCTCAAGGTTAATTTGTGTCATGCTGTCAACTTCTTTTATGGTGCACAGACCTGCACCTGGTCCTATTGCGAGCCTCCCCCACCCTACCTCCCCCTCCCAACCAAATCTAACCTGGAAACAGAGGGGTAAAATTGAAGCCTGGAATGCTCACTTTTATGCAGTACAGGTGCAGGATTGCATCCTTCATAGTTTTGTCTTATGCCTCAAACTACACTTTGAAACAACGTTGTGTCACATTACAAGGATTCTCTACAAATGTGGGACCTGCTGTAAGACCATGAACAATTGCCTTTACAGTTCAACATAAAAATAGAGAGAAAATTGACAGAGAATTTGTGCCAGTTGTTATGGCTTCTTAAATTTTGGAAATATTTTCAATTTTTTTTAATTCATTACTGGGGTGGGAGCGTCACTGGCAAGGCAGACATTTATTACCCATCCCTAATTGCCCTCGAGAAAATGGTGGCGAATCACTTCCTTGAACCACTGCATTTTGTGAAGTATAGGTATACCCACAGTGCTGTTAGCTGGGGAGTCCCAGGACTTTGATTCAGCAATGATAAAGGATTGGGGATATATTTTCAAGTTGGACTTGGGGAGGAACATGCAGATAGTAGTGGTGTTCCCAAATGTCAGCTACCCTTGTTCTTCTAGGTGAAAAGGGTCATGTATTTGGAGGGTCATGTCAAAGAAGCCTTGGAGATTTACTACAGTGCATTTCATGGATGCTGCAACAGTGCACAGATGGTGGAGGGAGTGGGTGTTTAAAGCGGTGGGTGAGGTGCCAATCAAGCAGATAGTATTGAGCTTCTTGGGTATTTTTGGAATTGCACTTATCCAGGCAAGTGGAGAGTATCTCCTGCCTTGTGCCTTGCAGATGGGGAAAAAGCTTTGGTGAATCAGGAGGTGAGGTATTTACTGCAGAATTCCTAGCCTCTGACCTAGCCACAGTATTTATGCATCTGGTCCAGTTCAGTTTCTGATCGATGTTAACCCTCAGGATGTTAATGGTGGAAGATTTAGCAATGATAATGCTGTTGCATGTCATAAGGAGATGGTTAGATTCTCTCTTGTTGGAGATGGTCATTGTCTGGCACTTGTGTGGCACAAATGTCACTGATCAGCCCAAACCTGAATGTTGTCCTAGTCTTGCAGCATACGAGCAGAAACTGCTCGAGCTTTTGAGGAGTTGCAAATGGAAAGGAAATGCAAAATAAGTGTGTGGCAAATGTACTTCACAAAAAATGTGACTTTTCCCTTGTACAAATGGCATTCAGCTATTTGCATTTCCAATGCAAGTAATTTGATTTTGGGAGTAAACACAGTAATATAGGGCTGGATTATACACTGAGGGCAGGCTTCACACACTCCAGTGGAAATTTCAGGGGCAAGCCCACCTCTGTCTGGTTGGTTCACCGCACCTCAATTAGTATGAGGCTGGACTTGCGTCCATCTCCGGGAGGAAGTCCTGTCTCATAGAGCTGCTAGCCAATTGGACAACAGCAGCTCTGCGCTGCATCAGGATCATTGGCCATTGCCAGTATTACAGGATCCTGGGAGGAAAAGGTATTTACTTACCCAGGTAATTCTGGGATCTCGTCGGGTCTGGGTTGGCAGGTTCCAACTAGGGGGTTGGCGGGACACATTGTTGGTCGGTGCAGTGGGGGGAGGATGGACAGCGGAAGGGAGCTCCGATTGGCACTGGAAGTCAGGGAAGGAGGCAACACCCCCTCCCTTTTCACTGACCATCAGCACACAGGGTTAACCGAGCCGGGCTGCATGTTGGGCACAGGCCTCTCTCGCCGCCTGTTAAATTGAAGCACTGGTGGGATGGGGCCTTTAATTGGGCATTAATTTCCCACTTAAGGGCCTCAATTGGGCCACAGGTAGATGGCCCACCCAATGCCTCCCATTTCCAGTCAGCAGTGACAGCACCAATCTTTATATACTGCTTTAGCCTAGTAAAACATTCCAAAGTACTTCACAGGAGCATTGTCAAACAAACATTGAGCTGCATAAAGAGATATGACAGGAAAGGGGTAGGTTTTAAGAACCATTTTAAAGGAAGAAAGAGGTGGAAAGGTTTAGGGAAGAAATTCCAGAGCATATGTGTAGGCAGCTGAAGGCATTGCTGCCTTAGGTTGAGTGATTACAATCTGGGATGTGCAAGAGACCAGAATTGGAGGAGTTTTCTAACGGTTGTCAGGTTAGGGGAGGTTACAGATTTAGGGAGGGCTGAAGCCATGAAGGAATTTGAAAACAAGGATGAGAATTTTAAAGTTGTGGTGTTCCGTTGAGGCACTGCTGGATCAAAAGCAAAAATAAGTCAGTGAGCACAGGGATGACGAGTGAACGAGACTTGATGGGAGTAAGGATATGGGCAGCAGATTTTAGGGTGAGCTGAAGAATATGAAGGATGCAAGATGGCCAGGGGAGCATTGGAACAGTTGAGTCTAGGGGTAACTAAGGCTTGGAGTGAGAGATTCTGGAGCAAATGAACTGAGGCAAGTGGCTTTGGCAGTGGCCTTAGTCACACAGCTAGCACTATTTTGTTCTTGTGGCAGCATATACTCTGGGTATCTTGGAGCTTAGCATGCTGACATTTGTCATTTCTGTAAGGGTTGTTTACAAGTCATGTTGCAGAGAAGTGCTGTAAAAAATATTCATTGGAGTGGACCCAGGATTGGAGGAGGTAATCAGACTGGATATTCCATTACAGTGACCATCTTTTCCACTCTCCTGTTGGTGCAGTAGAAGCAGGAAATTGACTCTGTTCTTTTTTACATAACCTTTTTGGCATTCAGTAAAGGAATTCCTATTGAAGGTTAAACTTTTAAGTATTGACAAGGCCCAAATTTCTGTCATGCTACATGCCACTTTAGTTTCAGCATTTTTAAACAGAAGGGGTCCAAGGAAGAATTAATTTATACAACTTGCTGTGATCTCTCTTAATTTTAGCATGCCTAAGTTGTTACTGTCATGTTGGTCACGTGTTTTTTGGATAAATTGACCTGTTTCAAAACTGGTGTGGGAGCTTTCTTTTGAGCTGAGCTCAATGTTGATTGAGCCAACCTAAATTGTTTGCATAGTGTGGTTTAACTTTATCTATTCAACACTTTTCAATAGCTTTTATATCTATCCTTATATCTATCAGGTAGAGTCACCTGTTGGATGTGGTACTAGACTAGTGACTGAGAGGTTTGAGTTCAAATCCCACTGCAGCAAATAGTGAAATTAAATGAATTATCAGGAATTAAAGGTTTCATATCTGAATTGCCCCACTCCAAGCTGTCATGGCTTTATGTAACCCCAGCCCAACACGATATGGTCAACCAGTAAACGATCACTATTAAGTTCAAAAATAAGGAGCAAATTGGACAAACCCCTCAGCAAGAACCAGGCATTGAATCATGATAAAAACAAAAAACTGTGGATGCTGGAAAGCCAAAACAAAAACAGAATTACCTGGAAAAACTCAGCAGGTCTGGCAGCATCGGCGGAGAAGAAAAAAGTTGACGTTTCGAGTCCTCATTACCCTTCAACAGAACTGAGTAAAATTAGGAGAGGGGTGAAATATAAGCTGGTTTAAGGTGGGGGTGGGGTGGTGGGGGGAGAGAAGTGGGCGGGGTGGGGGGGGGCGGGATGGGGGGTCTGGGTGTTGGTGGTTGTATATCATGACATGACCTCACCTGGTAAACTCTGAAAAGTACTTAGGGATATCTGGATACTTAGGTTGGGAGGATTATCCCACAGACTAATCCAGCAACTGCCTGTCTGAGTTGTACTCACACAGTTATATCTATCTAACAATATCCCAGACTTCAGATCCACCAGCAGTGAGTCCTCAACATTGACTGCCTTGAAATCTCTTGTCTTCAGGTCAAACAAGATGCTGGAACCCTTGTGCTAACTTTTACTTTTTATCCACACCTCAACTGAAGAATCCGTTTTTCTCCATGCTGAGCATAATATAAAGGAGCCTCATAGAAGGAAGGTTGCACAATGTACAGTAGGTGGGAAATTCACCAAGGTTGCCTGATAGCATTGCCTCCCCCTGTGACTTCTACCGCTGAGAAGAACAAGAACAAGAACAGCAAAACTTCCAAGCTACACACCATCCTGACTGGAACACATGTTGTCATCCTTTCATTGTCATTGAGTCAATATCTTGATATTCCCTACCTAATTCCTCTGTGGAAGCAACATCACCATCCAAACTGGAGCTGGAGTAGGCCACTCCACCCTTCGAGCCTGCTCCGCCACAAAGACTTAGGCCCCCTACCCAGGTCAGCTAGAGATGGGAAATAAATGTAGTTTTGCCAACGTTGCCCAGCTTCTGAGAACCACTAACACATATATTACTGTTTGTTTATTAATGAAATCACTGTTTTAATTCCACACCTTATTTCCTTACTTTGCCTTGTCTGATTTCTTGAATGTGCTGACTGTTGCTGTAGTACATTTCCATGAGTGTCTTGTACAAGTAGCCATCCTTCATGCATGAGCACAAACAGCGACTGCCAGCTGACGGTTTGACTTCAGGAGTAACAGCATTGTCAAATATCCTCCTGATACTCACAGTTAAGGTTCTCACCTGGAAAATTCCATGTCTGCTGTGGTGAAAGGAGTCTCTCATCCTGTCCTCAGAGGAAATTCCTATGTGAATTTTCCAGCAAGTAGTAAAGGGGTCTGTAACAAGTCAGTAAAAGTACAAGTTGAAAGATGTTTGTAATGTAGTTTATAAGAAACTTATTTTACCAGAAAGCCAATTTTCAGCTTTTCACCAGAAAAAACCTTCTGTGGCTTGATGTTGATACTGACAAAGGAGCTAAGGTGGTTTGGAAATTTAAATGTTTTCCTTAAGTAAAACTGTCTGCCAGCTTAGAGCCCAAGTTTCATTGTCATAAGAACATTTAGCTCATTTTTTTTTAAAAGAAAGGAATCACGTGGTGACTTGTGGTACACTCTAGTAATTGTTGTACTGTGTCAAGATTCTCTGTTTTAATCTTTACAACTTGCAATCATTTACTAGATTTGAGGCAGTGAAAGGTGCGCTTTCATCATGGACGATGGGAGTGGTTCGTGTCACTAAGCATTAGAAAATACCCAGTTCAAAGATATGACAGAGTGATTGAATCTAGGAGCTTTCTGGATGGCATGGCTCAATATCACATCAGTACTTATTCCTCTGAGTCATTGTAGGAGCTCTTGGAGATCAGGGCCATGAAATTCATTAACCCCCAAAGCAGACAGGGAGATCGCAATGTGCGATTAATCAGTTGCTTCTGATGCAGGCAGCGCAAAACTATGCTGCCAGCTAATTTAGATTAATGTAGTGCACAACCAGGACTAAGCACCCTTTTGAGTGGCTGTATACCTGAGTAGGGCATGCAAAACTATGAGAGGTTAGATGAGTTAAAGTTGGTCTCAGCTACTTGAAGCCAACCTGAACGTCTGATTAGAGCAGATGCTGGAAGTCATTCCAAAAGTGACTTTTCCATGGGAAAGACACAAGAAGGTACAACATTGTAGAGGGAAGGCTCCAAGATTTTCTGACACAACCTGAGGCTTGGTGCAGGAGGTAAAGCGGAGGAGCAATACCATTTACCCACAGGGGGTCAGGAAACCCTCCAGACAAACTTTGCAAAGGCTGTAGGACCAGATAGCTGGAGGGGTCAATGCTAGGAGTCTAACCTTGAGGACTTGGTTGCAGTGCTGCAAAAAGTTCAATGACCTCACACGAGTACTCAAGGTCAAGGTCAGTGTATGAATCTTCAAATGCCAAATTCTTACAAATGATCCACTAGTCTCATAACGCTCAGTGCGTCACGCCCCCATAATTCACCCACCAATAATCTCTGCCAATCATGACTCATACCTAACATTTAGAGCTCCACTTCACCATCGCACACTTAGCAGTGTAGCAAACCTCACAACTATTCATCTCACTGGTTGTACATACTGTCAATTAGTCAACCATGACAGTTACATCGCCCAAACTTATTCATGATATTCATTCTTCAATGGCTTCAGTCCCACCACTAGCCACAGGCTTAACAATGGCTGTCTCGTCCATGGGTATTAGGACATGCAATTACCCTGTCCCCCTCCACCTAACTCCTGTTGCCTCTGGTTGTCCTGCAGGGGAGAAGGATGTGTCAATGAATGTCATGTGATGTGTTAGGGTGATATGGTTGTCATGTAGAGTTGGTAGTGTGTGTGAGATGTGTATGTGAAGCTTGCACCAATGTTAAGTGTGTGAGGGTGAGGTGAAGCATATGAAGGTTAGTTATGAGACCTAATTGATGGAGATTGTTGGTAGATGAGTGATGGGGGTGTGGTGAATTGAGCAGTATGTGAGGCTAGTGGTGCAATTGGTTGGATATGGCATCTGAAAATACATCCACTGAGCTTGATCACTTGTGTGAGGTCATTGAACTTCTTGCAACTCAGCATCCAGGCCCTTGGGGCTTGAATCCTAGCATTGACATCCATAGCTATCTGCTTCCATTGCCTCCGAGCATATGCCTGGAAGGTCTCCTAGTCCCCTGCTTACGTGAGATATCTCTCATCCTTTCCACCCAGTCCACTAAGGTCTCTGGTGCGCATCTGAAAATCTTGGAGTCTGTGTTCCCCCATGTTGTGGCATTCTTCAGTGTTTCACAGGTCATGCTCCCTTTTAAGAGGTGCATTCACAATATTGGCTCCTTGCTGATTCAGCCAGCCATTCAGCAATGCGATTAGTGCTGAAGTCATTGAGGCACAAAGTTCAATAATTCCTGTGAAGTGCCTTGGGATGTTTCAATATATTAAAGGCACTATAAATACAAGTTGTTGCTGGTTGGAGGGATTTGGGGAGGGGAAAGTGCTGGAAAGAGTGGATGGGGGAAGAGGAGAATGGGCAAGGGAGTCATGTTATTCATGTTCCCCAGCAAATTTAGAGGACCACATAGGTTACAATTTAAAATGGATATATTTCTTTAAAAATTGTACATTTTGGTTAAAACTGAATGTTGATTGAAGGGCAGCTAAGTCACCACATGGGAGCTCCTCATCAGGTAGACTGTTGAAGGTAGGAAGATAGCGAAGCAGGTAACACAGATATGAGTAAAGCCTTTGAAGCAGAGTTTAAATCATTCACAATCCAAACACTGAAATTACATAAACACCGAGAAAAGGTTGCATTATCATGCCTGTTTTGCATCCTTTAAAGCTAACAGATTCACTTTTACCAAAAGAGTAACTTTCCAGAGTATTTTTGTGTTCACTAAAGTGGGTATAATCGTATTGGGGAATGGAACGCTTTTCTGCTTTTAGTACCAACTGTCAGCATCAAGTACTTAGGTTATCAGGGGTTAAGAAAGTAAGCAGTTCTACTCACTAATATGCTTATAAGACTATGATTTTCATGCCAAATGTGTGTCTGTAAATGCCAATGTTAACACAGCACAAAAATAGCAAGAGAAAGCAGTTGATTTGTGTTCCAGTTTGGCTTCTTCTTGAATGAGACCCACTAGAGCAGTCCATTCTGTGGGTAGGAAGCTCTGTGTTGAGCCTGTTCTCTTGTTTTTTTTTAACCAGTGCTTTCTTTTTCCCTTTCTTTTTCTGTTGATACCCAGTTTTGCTATGTAGTTTCCCAGGCACTCTATTATCTCAGTCAAATTGTTACTTTTTAATGTGTGAATATTGCTACTGAATTTCTGCAGGTTATTCAACTATGGAGTTAATTCAGTTGAGTTTGGTCCTCACTAAAATCACACAAGCATATTTTCCAAGGGATGTACTCCAACCAAACTTAATTTCTTTGGATAACATGGCAAGTGAGTCCCTCTACTGAACCTCCCATGGTGTTCCCAAACCCACTGTACCACCCAGTGCCCAACGATCCCCAACCTATTGTGCTACTCTGTCTCTTGACCCACCCATTGCCCAACACATTGTACTACCCTGTTCCAAACCGATTGTGTCACCCAGTGCCCAACCTATTGTGCTGCTTTTTCCTCAACCCTGCTGCTCCACTTGGTCCCTGATCCCACTGCACCACTCAGCAAACATCATTCTACAGTTTGGTATTTTTTGTAAATTGTCAAATAGGGGATGGGAATTTGTAGAACACTCAAGTTAGATTCAGGTAATCTAGTAATTCATTCTTTGGCTTTCACAAAGCTTCGAAGTGGAGAATTCGTATTCAGTGTTGCTGGGCGTCAAGTTAAACATAACAGACAGAATTTTTAGCTTGTCCGGCGGGCATGCGCCTGACCAGAATGAGTGTAAAATGACGCGCGATGATGTTGGGCGAGCATCCCGACATCATCGCGCAATATTTCGGTCGGCGGGCTCACACAAGAGTCAGCAGCGCGCCCGCTGACAATTAACAGGCCTAATAAGGCCGTTAAAACACCAATTAAATGAAATTTTTCACTGCCTGTCCAACCTTACGGTTGGTGGGCAGGCAAAAAGGCCAAGCGGCCTTTGCATCCACGGGCGGGATGAGTTTTCCAACAACAATTAAAAACAAAACAAAAATCTTAACATTTCATTAATATCATACTCATGTGATGAGTCACATGAGGGGACTTTTTTTTTAACATTTTATAATTCTTTATTTTTCATTTTCAAAACTCTCCATCTTCCTGAGGCAGCCCTGTGCCTCAAGGAGCTTTTCCTGTGCTTGCCTGGAGCTTCCCCCACTCGCTCTCCTCCTCCCCCCCACCGCCGGACACTGTTGGCAGCACTGCAGTGCGCACTTCATGCTGGGCAGGTTTTAATTAAGTCCAAATCATTAATAAAAAAACTTGTCAATTTACGGAATCCTCACTCAACTTGCCTACTTCAAGCTCCCTTCGCATGAGGAACTGGTCCAAAACTGACCAGCTTGTCCAACCCCCAAGTACCACCTCCACTGCACACCGCCCCCCTGCCCCCGACCACTGCAGCTGAGGAAGGCAGCTGAAGTTTGGCATTTGAACTAAAGCCAGGTGTATAATTATAGATCTTTAGCACATGTGCGACTTCAAGTTAATGAGCAATTTTGCATATAATCCAATCAATGGCTGCTATATGTTTGATGTTTCTACATTATTGCTGAAAGAACATGGAGCCAAAGATTGGAATGATTTCAGTAAAGCACTCTGCTGGTGAATGCGGCAAGTATCAGTGATGCAGTAGTTGGCACCATTACTGGTGTACACCGCTGAAGCTAATAGATGTAGAGCCATTCACTCAGGCAACATATTGAACGATGTGCCTGTAGAAATTCACTCTAGCAAGAAATGAAAATCTTGAGGAGTGGAGAAGAACATTGCAAAAGAAAACTGATTGGTAGTACATCCCTGCCAAATTTCCTCTGCCTTTGAAGACAGGCGGCAGTGGTGTTCACCATGACTCACTTATGTTCTCGAAGGCTGACAGCTGTTGCTTTCCCGTTCCTCTTGCCTGATATATCACGGCACATCGCTACTTTCTTTTATTCTGTCATTCCCATCACAGCTTTTTTGTCTCAAGCAACGAGACCATGGGAGGAATCTCAAGTGTATCCTCACTTAAGAAGACAAAGATTCCAGTCCTCTGCGGCATGTTGTTGTGACTGCAGACTGGAATACGAGAAGCATAGGAAGTAAAGTATACACAGAGTCTACTAAGAGTCCACACTGAAACTGCTAACTGACCATCCTAATGGTTTCAGTGAAACCACAAGTAGTGCAAGATGTCTGTTAACATGACTCTGCAACACTGATAATAGTGCATGATAACATTTTTAATTGTGCACGCTGAAACTGTGCCAATAGTGGTCATTTTTTTTCCTGCTGCATAGCTTTCCAGGGTAGATTGAATTGAGATTAATCAAATCCTTTTTGTTTTCATTCTGTTTATGGGGCTTTATAAATCCAGCTAAATGACTCAACTTTGAATGGATTAAAACCATGGATTAGAGAGAATTTCAAATTGTCCTAAAATGGTGGAAAGATCATTGTATCCTCTTACGTAAGCATATAAAAGCTGCTGTTGCAATCCCCGTAGAGACCGATAACTTTGAAAAAGAAATTCAAACTTCCGGTTACCAGTTGAAAGAATGGCACGTCAAAATTTCACTTCTAAGACATTTACTGTAAGAAATAACTAAAAACATTCTTAACTAAACATGATAGGCAACCTATACTTTAAACCACAGATCGGAACACACCCTTTTTATTCTTAGCCCAACCAAAAAAATTCTCACTTCACAGGTATACTTTACACTGTCCTTTATATAGACATTCGATTTTCCCAGAATCATTCCAAAATGATTCTTAGCTCCCAAGGGCTTATTCCTGTTCTTTTCCTTTCTCGGCCTGGCAACTTGCAATCTTAGAACAGTTTTTTACAGTGAGGATGTTCTTTTTCCAGAGACTCTCCTATCCCAAGCGAGGTGACTCTTCCAGCATCATTTAACTCCCCACGAGTTTAATCATTATTATTTGGGCATGAGCTCCCATCTGCATTCCTCTATGGTGAACCATCAAAGCTTTTTTGGTTTCTAGCTGTTTCCTCTCTCCTGGATCCAGGCAAACTGAAAACCCTGTCTGTGATATTCAGTGACATTCTAGGAAAAGTCTGCAACCTGATTTTTATAATAGCTTCCTCTGCATCCTTCCCCATGGCAATGTGAATCACATGGGCCTTGAATCTAGGTATAAATGCTAATTAGCTATCTTCGAGAGCTCAACTCCCTTTCATTTTCAAATTAATTGAACAGTTTAAAGCACAGTGGTTTACAACCTGACATTCCCAACACTTTTCTGGGAATTTGGTTACTTCAGTTTCCACTCTTTACAGACAGGCTACTGCCATTGTCTCCAATAGTAAATATCTTGCACCTTCTTCCTGGTAAAACAATCTAAACCTTCCTTTGATTGCTAACAATCAAACTACCCAGGCTTACTGTCAGGCAGACTTCAGAACAGACTACATGACCCCTGTCATTTTACCTTAAATTTAAAGACATAGCCCAAAGCATAACTATCTTAACCTTATAATTGTAACAGTGCATAGTACACATCAATCAATTTTCACTGTGGATTCATGTTTATTGATGACTTGTTTCTTTTAGAATATTGATTTATTTTAATAGGTTACATTTGTTATTGATTTTGAAATATTTTCACCCATTGAACTTTGCAGTGACATTTTTTCATCGTGTACAAGTTGAGCACTATACAGGATTAGCATTTTCCAATCTGTTTTATATAACACCTATCTTTACCAGTAGTAATTTATATCTGCAAACATTTTCTCATGTATTGTTGTTGCTACCAAAGTTAAAACTATTTGTTCTAAGGATTGCAGCATTTTCTTATTGTTTGCACCCTGTACTAGCATCAGGCACCCAACAGATCATGAACAGTGTGACAAGATGTAGAGGGAGGCTTTGTAATATCTCAACAATTTGGGCGGAATCGTCCAGGAATTGCACGAAGTGTGGTAGCGAGCGGGAAAAGCAATGTTTCACCTACAGGCCACAAAGGCGGCTTTTCGCTCAGTATCATCCCGATCCCGCCTCTTTAATCATGTATTCCTGGAAAACATGCCATTTCGATGATGGATGGGCTCTCATTTGCCCACCACTTTGTCACCTCGCCACTTCCTCATGCCTGGCGCTATATTTAAAGTGCAGCTGCGCACACACCTCTCAGTGTGTCCAGCCCAGGACTGCACAAAAGACATGGCCCCAAATGGCAATAAGACTGCAGTCCCCGATTCAGTGTCACGTCCCTGGAGTGCCTTTTGGATGCTGTGTAGGCTTCCGTGATGTCCTCTACCCCAGCTCTGGCAGCAGGAGGTCCAGCAATCTAACCACTCCGGCTTGGTAGGTGATGCCAGTGGTGATCAGTGCCAATGCTGCACAGAAGAGGTTGGCCATCCAATGCAGAAAGAGGATGAATGATTTCATCCATGCTGCCAGGGTATGTCAACCATTTCATCACTTGAAACCCACACACTCAAGCCCATCACACATTCACTGGCATCTCACTCACTACCAGATCAAGGTACATCACCACTCACTCTCATGCACACCCTCACATCTTCAGCTGGCCTTATCTCCTCTGGAGACTCTCTCCCCAGTCCTCACCATCGTAAGGTCGCTTGCACAGATTAACTTGTGCCCCCACACATACCCTGCGATACCCCTTTCCCCAGTATAGCCCTCACCCTGCAGCCTCTTCCCTTGCCTGAGGCCACTTCTTTCCCTTTCACAAGCAAGCCCTAGCCCTGCAGCCATTGAAAAGCCATCCCTGCATTACGGCTGGTCTGGGAGGTAGATACCTGCTTGTTGGCCCCACTAAAAGTGACGTGGTGTTGTTGGCGAAGCCTGGCACTGACGACAGCGAGTTCTGCCTGAAGCAAGTTAGGCAAACAAACCTCAAAGTTCCAAGCAAAGTGCAGCTCACCAGGTCATTTATGTACAGTTATGAAACATGTTCACATGCTCCGATGACGCAGCATGGGGTGGGGAGGTTGGTGCTGATTCCCATGAGCTGGGCTTATAATGATATTCAGATGTATTACAGTGAAGCTCCCGACGTCCGATTGCAGGAAATGCAACCCACCATTGATGGGCAGAGTGGACAATTGCAAACTGGTTTCACAACGTCATGAAACTGATTTTTGGCCTTCTCTCCATGTTGTCCTCTCATGCTGCAGACACTCCCACCTGCAACGGGCAAAGAAAATTCCGCTGTTTGTCTTGACCCAAAATGCAGAACATGCTCCACATTGTACCTACATGAGTTTTGGCGCATTACCACACCACCTTATTTGTGGCTTGGAGAGAGACTGTACCAGCTTGATGTTGTGGTTTATGGCCTATTTGTTACAAGGTTGTCTGTGTTTCAGTTTATCACACTCAGAGCTGTAAAGAGAGGAAATTTTCAACCCCTCAATCCGGACTAAACTTGAACTCGGGTCTTGGAGTTGAAAGAACACAAATGCATTTCGCTCAGTCGCCTTGGATTTTTGTTTCAGTGATACTCCAAATATTCATGGGGCTAGAGTATATGCTGAGGGTGAGTTCCCGCACCCAAGTGTAAATTTTAGGGATGAGCCCGTCTCCTCATGGCTGCCCCACACCATTTAAATTCTTTTGGGCAGTGGCCCTTTAATTAATATGAAGCGGGACTTCCTTCTGCCTCCAGGAAGAAGTCCCAGCTGGTAGAGCTGCCAACCAATCAGAGGCCAGCAGCTCTGTGCCGAACCAGGATCAGTGGCCACTCTTGGTATTGCAGGAGGCCCGGGAAGAAGAGGGACCCGATTACCCCCAAACCCAGGTAAGCCTGGGATCTCATGCAGGGTGGGGGAGGCACATTGGGCAGGTTGGGGAGTCGGATGGACGTGGGGAAGCAGAACTGGGGAGGGAGGTGTGGGGGGGTGGGGGGGTGGGTGGGTGGCGGAAGATACTGATTGGAACGGGAACCTGGGAAGGAAGCACCCTCCCTTTCACTGATCAGCAGCCCGGAGAACTAAACCTGCCAGGGCACACGTTGGGCGTAGGCCTTTCCAGTGACCATTAAATCGGAATGGCAGTGGGATGAGGCCTTCAATTAGGCATTAATTGCCCGCTTAAGGGCCTCATTTGGGCTGCGGGCAGATCACCTACCTACCCAACATCTTCCCCGCTGCCTGTAAAAGTATGCCAGGATGGGTGGGCTGGTGGATGCATGCTCTCAATGGCACGGCACCAATTTTATGGGTCCACCTGCCTGTTTCTCCACACGTGGGTGGCCTATAAAATTCAGTCCATGAGGTTTTTGGTGGGAGTGTTTGGATTACCTTTATTTAATTTTAGAATGATTAGGTAAATGTGAGCATCTGCTATTTAGTGGAAACGTAGGGTATTAATTGGAATGCACTAGAACAGAGGAAGATTGTGTTTTATTTTTAAAAGGGTCGGAGTATATTTACCATGTCAAAGTATTCCATGAAAAATTGCCTCATGTCACGATGACTCCAGAAACAAAGAATAGCCTTCCTTATGCCTTACCAGAGGATGCCTTTGCCTTTGCAAGTACAAGTGCTTACAGCATTTCACAGAAGAAAAGCAGATAAATGACTGTCTTTTGTTCTGGACTGTTATCATCTGGACTCTGTGTTCAACTGAGGTCCTTTTTAAAAACAGATCATTCCCTTAAAGGGATGGCTTTATTAAAACTCTGTTTTCACATTAGTATAATCACATAAATTCCTCCTTTTACTCATTCTATTCTTAATGCAGTGAGTCATGCTGGGGTGTAGTTCCATGAGCATCAGCAGACCTTTAGTACCGCCCTTCCATTCTTTCATATCTTAGGGAGGGAGTGTCAGCAGGATATTTAACTATGGATGGAGCCTCATAGCCAAATTGAATCCTGTCCACATCACATGTACGCATGTGTGTACAATGTGCAAGCTGTGCTGTTGTGTCCAGTTCTGGGCACCACGCTTTGGGAAGGATGTGAAGGCATTAGAGAGGGTGCAGAAAAGATTCATGGGAATGGTTCCTGGCATGTGGAACTTCAGTTACATGGATAGATTGGAGAAGCTGGGGCTGTTCTCACTGGAGAAGAGAAGATTAAGAAGAGATTTGCTAGAACTTTTCAAAAACATTGAGGGGTCTGGACAGAGTAGATAGGGAGAAACTATTCTCATTGATGTAAGGATCAAGGACCAGAGGACACCGATTTAAGGTGATTGGTAAAAGGAGCAACAGTGAGATGAGGAAGATTTAAGCTGCAGCCTGCCTTGATCCTTGCATTTGTCCTGATGAGTGTAAGATGAAAAGTTTCAGCGACATGTCTCTCTTTTCAGCAATATAAAAGTTTTTTTTACGCAGTGAGGGGTTAAAAGATCTGGAATGCACTGCGTGAGAGTGTGGTGCAGGCAGTGTCACTCAAGCCTTTCAAAAGAGAATTGGATGATTATTATTTAAAGAAGGATGTAAATGTGTTGGAAGCAGTTCAGAGAAGGTTTACCAGACTAACACCTGGAATGGGCAGGTTGTTTTATGAGGAAAGGTTGGACAGGCTAAGCTTGTATCTGCTGGAGTTTAGAAGAGTAAGAGGCGACTTGATTGAACATACAAGATCCTGACTTGACTGGGTGGATGTGGAGAGGGTGTTTCATCTTGTGAGAGGATGTAGAACTAGGGGGTCACTCTTTAAGATTAAGGGGTCGCCCATTTAAAATAGCAATGAGGTGAAATTCTTTCTCTCAGAGGGTTAAGTCTTTGAAACTCTCTTACTGAAAAGGCAGTGGAAGCAGAGTCTTTGAATATTTTTAAGGCAGAGGTGGATAGATTCTTGGTAGGTAAGGGGGTGATAGGTTATCGGGGGTATGAGGGATGCAGTTTGGAGGTTACTATCAGATCAAGCATGATCTTATTAAATGGCGGAGGAGGTTTGAGGGGATGAATAGCCTACTCCTGCTGCTAGTTTGTATGTATGTTCGTATGAAGAGAAGGAATTTGCAGGGCTTTGGGGAAACAGCGGGGAGTCAAACTGCATGGGCATGATGGGCTGAATGGCCCTTTTCTGTGCTGTAACCTTGGCCAGGGTTTTCCGGTCATTGGGTGGGCTCGGCAGGGGCGAGCAGGAGCGGCTGCGAATCGAACTGTCACCCACGATCAGGCCCCGACTGCAATTTCACGCTGGCTGGCCAATTAACAGGTGCGCACAGTAAAAGCTCCCTGAGACACAGAGCTGCCTCAGGGAGCTGAAGATTTTTAAAATAAAAAATAAAGGATTTAAAAATGTTAAAAACGTATTCCCTCATGTTACTCTGTCACATGAGAGGGGAATGTTAGACATGAGTCTGAAAATTTTTAATTTTTTAAAAATCACTGATTGGAACCTCATCCTGCCCGTGGATGAGGCTTCACAAAAAATCCAAAGGCCACCTGGCTGATTCACATTGAAAAATTTCTTTAAATTATGACTTTAGTGGCCTTAATAGGTCGCTTAATTGTCGGCGGGCACGCTGCCAACTCCCGTGCGTGCCCGCCGACCGAAATATCGCTCAATGATGTTGGGACGCTCGTCATCGCACATCATTTTACACTCGTACGGTTTGAGTGCGTGTGAAATATTCTGCCCCATTTTGTGATTCTCTGTGCATTTTTCAGCAAGGGCTACTGAATAGTGATCAGGAGCAGAAGCTATAACTGAGCTGCTCAGAGTTGCTTGTATGGTGACACTGAGAACAATTTTAGCGCTTACATCTTTACCCAAGCAGGGATGAGCTAATGTGACATAAAGCAGAGAGCTTCTGCTTCTGTGTTACTTCGTACCATACCAAGCAGTGCTCTTACTTATTGTAGCAACAAGAAACTTATTTTTAACATCAGATCCAGTTAATGATTTTATGGCATCAAAACATCACGGCCATGTCACAAAAAGCTCAGGTCTTATTAACCTGACTTAAAATCTTGAAAGGTAAATCAAAAGATGCTTATGCTCCTGAATTTACTGAAAGAAAACACATATTTGTCTTTTTAACCAATCATTAAATTGGGTAGATGTAATTTTATACCTATATTTAAGATGCAGCCTTCTTCGATTTTCAGATGCAAATTAGCTTCATATCCTATTCCAACCTTCCAGGAACTGTTAGCTAATTAAGCCATTTCTATGGAAACAAACACTGCTAAGTAAAAATTTATCCCAAGTAAATTCTTAGGGAAAATTAAGTTACAGTGCAATAAACACATCAAGCAGTATACTTATACATGAGTAAATTGAATCCAGAGAGCAGATGTTGGTTATATAATGGGATATCAAGAGAAGATGAAAATAAATCTAGTTATGAAAAACTCATAATTAGTGACCACAATACGATAGTATATTTTATCTGAACCCAGACCCAGGCAAGATCATTTATACTATAATAGGAAGGGATACAACACCATCTCAAATACATTGTAGTTCTAGATACTGTAAATTGAGGAATTTATGCAGGATTTAAATATTCACAGAGTGGCCTTGGAGACAGTTTTTATGCATTTTAATTTTTGCATCTGGTGTGTTAAGATTATTGATGGGAAGATATTCTCATGGGCTTTACTCTCCTGACAAATGGACAGATGTGAAAATAAAGTCTACCAGAAAATTAACAATGTACAGCAGAGAGAGAAAAAATGTTCCTTTTGGGAAAAGTGCCACACTACCAGTAGTTTTCATTTTCTTAGGTAGTTAGTATATATTTCCGTACACTATTTTATTGCGCATACAGTATACAAGCTGCAGTGTTCATGGCATTGGTCGCTGACTCTTGTGTGGCAAAGTTTGCAGATGACTGCAGGCCATCTACTAGCAGTGGTCAGGCTTGGTGTCAGGTCAGGATGGCATAGTGGTATTATCGCTGGACTAGTAATTCAGAGACCCAGGGTAATGCTGCAGGGACCTGGCTTCAAATCCAATAAATTCTGGAACTAAAAGTTTGGTGATGATATTGAAACCAATGTTGATTAAAAAAAACACATCTGGTTCACTAATGTCCTTCAGGGAAGGAAATCTGGCCTGGCCTACATATGACTCCAGACCCACAGAAATGCCCTCTGAAATGGCCTAGTAAGCCATTCAGTTGTATCAAACTGCTGCAAAGCCTCAAAAAAGGAATGAAACCAGACGGACCACCCGGCATCGATCTAGGCACCAGAAACAACAACAGTCATCTCAGCCCTGTTGACCCTGCAAAGTCGTCCTTACTAACATCTGGGGGCTAGTGCTACAATTAGGAGAGCTGTCTCACAGACTAGTCAAGCAACAGGCTGACATAGTCATCCTCACAGAATCATATCTTACAGACAATGTCCAAGACACCACCATCACCATCCCTGGATATGTCCTGTCCTACCGGTAGGACAAACCCAGCAAATGTGGCAGCACAGTGGTATACAGGCGGGAGGGAGTTTCCCTGGGAGTCCTAAACATTGACTCTGGGCCCCATGAAGTCCCCATGACATCAGGTCAAACATGGGCAAGGAAACCTGCTGATTACCATGTACTGCCCTCTGTCAGTTGATGAATTAGTGCTCCTCCTTGTTGAACATCACTTGAAGGAAGCAATGAGGGTGGCAAGGGTGCAGAATGTAATTTGGTTGGGGGACTTCAATGTCCACCACTAAGACTGGCTCGGTAGCACCACTACTGACCGAGCTGGCCGAGTCCTTAAGGACATAGCTGCTAGACTGAGCCTGTGGCAGGTGGTGAGGGAACTGCCAAAACACACTTGACCTCATCCTCACCAAACTGCCTATCGCAGATGCATCTGTCTATAACAGTATCGGTAGGAGTGACTGCTGCACAGTCGTTGTGGAGACGAAGTCCCGCCTTCGCATTGAGGGTATCTTCATTGTGTTTGGACAGATCTAGCAACTCAGGACTGGGCATCCATGAGGCGTTGTGGGCCCTCAGCAGCAGAAGAATTGCACTTGAACACAATCTGTAACCTCATGGCCCAGTATATCCCCGACTCTATCATTACCATCAAGCCAGGAGATCAACTCTAGTGCAATGAAGAGTGCAGGAAGGCATGCCAGGAGCAGCACCAGGCATACCTAAAAATGAGGTATCAACCTGGTGAAGCTATAACACAGGACTACAGCCAAACAGCATAAGCAGCAAGTTATGGACAGAGCTAAGTGATCTCACAACCCAACACATCATATCTATGCTCTGCAGTCCTGCCACAAAACAATCTTAAATGGTGGTGGACAATAAACAACTCACTGGAGGAAGAAGCTCCACAAATATCCCCATCCTCAATGATGGGGGAGCACAGTACATCAGTGCAGAAGATAAGGTTGAAGCATTTGCTACAATCATCAGCCAGAAGTGCCGAGTGGATAATCCAGCTTGGCCTCCTCCAGAGGTCTCTAGCATCACAGATGCCAGTCTCCAGCCAATCCGATTCACTCCATATGATATCAAGAAACGGCTGAAGACACTGGATAGTGCAAAGGCTACGGGCCCTAACAATATTCCGGCAATAGTACTGAAGACTTGTACTCCAGAACTTGCCGCGCCCCTAGCCAAGCTGTTCCAGTACAGCTACAACACCGGCATCTACCCGGCTATGTGGAAAATTGCCCAGGCTGTATATACAAAAAGCAGGACAATCGCAACCCAGCCATTTACCATTCCATCAGATTATTCTTGATCATCAGTAAAGTAATGGAAGGGTTCATCAACAGTGCTGTCAAGCGGCACTTGCTTAGCAATAACCTCCTCACTGATGCCCAGTTTGGGTTCTGCCAGGGCCACTCAGCTCCTGACTTCATTAGAGCCTTGGTTCAACCATTAGACAAAAGAGCTGAAGTCCCGAGGTGAGGTGAGAGCGACTGCCCTTGACATCAAGGCAGCATTTGACCAAGTGTGGCATCAAGGAGCCCTAGCAAAACTGGAATCACGGGAAAAACTCTCCACTGGCTGAAGTCATAAATAGCACAAAGGAAGATGGTTGTGGTTGCTGGAGGTCAGTCTTCTCAGCTGCAGGACATCACTGCAGGAGTTCCTCAGGATAGTGTCCTCGGCCCAACCATCTTCAACTGCTTCATCAATGACCTTTCTTCCATCATAAGGTCAGAAGTGGGGATGTTTACTGATGATTGCACAATGTTCAGCACCATTTGTGAGTCCTCAGATACTGAAGCAGTCCATGTCCAAATTCGTCAGGCTTGGACTGACAAGTGACAAGTAATATTCATGCCACACAAGTGCCAAGCAATGACCATTCCAGCAAGAGAGAATCTAACCATCGCCCTTTGACCTTCAGTGGCATTACCATCACTAAATCCCGCAGTATCAACATCCTGGGGGTTACCATTGACCAGAAACTGAACTGGACTAGCCATATAAATGCTGGGCTACAAGAGCAGGTCAGAGGCTAGGAATCCTGCAGTGAATAACTCACCGCCTGATTCCCCAAACCTGTCCGTCATCTACAAAATACAAATCAGGAGTGTGATGGAATACCCCTCACTTGTCTGGATGAGTGCAGCTCCCACAACACTCAAGCTTGACACTGTCCAGGTCAAAGCAGCCCATTTGATTGGCACCACATCCACAAACTTTCACTTCCTTCACCACCGACACATAGTACCAGCAGTGTGTACCATCTACAAGATGTGCTGCAAGAATTCACCAAGGTTCCCTAGACAGCACCTCCCAAACCCACGACTACTACCATCTAGAAGGACAAGGGCAGCAGATTGATGGGATCACCACCATCTGGATGTTCCCCTCCAAGTCACTCCCCACCCTGACTTGGAAATATATCGCCATTCCTTCACTGTTGCTGGGTCAAAATCCCAGAACTCCCTTCCTAACAGCACCGTGGGTGTACCTAGACCACATGGACTGCAGCAGTTCAAGAAAACAGCTCACCACCACCTTCTCAAGGGCAACTAGGGATAGGCAATAAATGCTGGCCCAGCCAGTGAAGCCCATTGTCATGAAGCTATTAATGTATATACTATTGGAAAATATTTTTCTTTTAAAATAGAGGTTTAGTCTTTTTGCATGTCTTAATTGGATTAAAGCTAGCTAGTCTCAGTGCTGTGATGTGTATTAGTTTTGAGATGTAAGAGAGGGAGAGTGTATTTGCATTTTTTGAATAGAGCATTCAAGAAGTGGGGTGGAATCTAGCACCTAGTTAGCAGAGACCAAGCAAAATGTTTATATTACTAATAAAATTGATACTATGAAAGGGGTTTTATTGTTAGAAATAATGGAGTTCAAAGAGGCTGGTGATACAATGAGAATTTACATTCAGTGAGATGTGCTGGATATAACCGATAGCAGTTTTGTCTGTGCAGGGCAGAGGTAATTTAAGATCAAGGCAGCTGTTAGCCTCCAACTATCTCCGCAGGAACCAAAGTGAAAATAACCTCATTTTGAATTCGTAAGGAGAAAATGCTTTGCCTGGTGCCTGGTTAAGTCTATGGGTTGCTGTTGCTTTAATGGAGATTAGTTTGGGAATTTGTTAAAAGTTATGATAGTGGTAATTTGTAGCCATGTGTATATTTAACTTTGTAAATTAATAAAATGTTTCCATTAGCTTAATATAAAACCTCCCGAGAACTGGTTGTCTGATTCCTGAATTTAGAGTTGCTTCTCGAACATACCACTGAAAAATATAAGTTATGACAGTTTTTTAAAGTTTCCCTCTGAGATTTTCAAGTAACTCAGTGGTGAATCGTAGGTCCAAAGTCATCTGTTTCTCTAAAGCATACTGCACTCACCGCTTGCTGATATCCCAAAATGTTAATTTCTGAAGTATAATACTGTACTGTTGTGCTTAAATGTCCATCAAAACTGATTTTATTCAATGCAAAACGGTGCAGACTTTCCTGTCAAAGTGCCAGTGAGGCTAATGGTGCTTGGTGTTATTTATGCACGAATGGATCAGCAGCTTCAAGCAATGGGCAGATGCATGATTAAACTCCAACATCCAAAAGATGATATCCACAATGTACCACTCCACTGTTAGCTTCATGGAAACAGCAAAGAGAGGGGAGAGCAAGGAGACTTAATTTTAAAAAGAGCGGGTAGAGCAGGGAGACTTCATTTAAAGGAGAGCGGGGAGACTTCATTTTAAAAGGAGCGGGGAGAGCGAGGAGACTTCATTTTTAAAAAGAGTGGGGAGAGCAAGGAGACTTCATTTTAAAAAGGAGTGGGGAGAGGGAGGAGACTTCATTTTGAAAAGGAGCTGGGTGAGTGGGGAGACTTCATTTTGAAAAGGACTGGGGAGAGCGAGGAGGCTCCATTTTGAAAAAAAAAAAGAGCGGGTAGAGCAAGGAAACTTCATTTCAAAAAAGATTGGGTAGAGCAGGGAAACTTCATTTTAAGGACAGCAAGGAGACTTCATTTTAAAAAAGAGTGGGGAGAGCAAGGAGACTTCATTTTAAAAAAGAGTGGAGAGAGTGAGGAGACTTCAATTTAAAAAAGAGCGGGGAGAGTGAGGAGACTTCATTTTAAGGAGAGTTCATGTCAGACCAGCGGTGGAATGACGTCATGAGCTACAACGTGATGCAAGCGCAGGGCAAGCAGCTGATTGGTGAGTATTTCTAGGTTTAAAGTAAAAATAAGGTCTTCAGTTTGTGGTTAGGTCTCTAGTCTTTTTTTCTCTTTTTTTCTTAAAAATAGCTTGTTAATTATAAGATCGATACTGGTGTAAAAAAAATTACAATAAAGTGTAAAGAGTGGGGCATTCTTCAAGTGTAAAGAGCAGGGATACCAGAGTAATTAATTAATAAATTAAATTAAATACAAGTGTGATGGCAGGATAGGTGATGTGTTGGTGCTGCAGGAAATGGGACCTGCTGGACACCAGTGAACATGTCTGTAGTAAGTGTTTGCAGCTCGAGGAACTTCGAATCCAAGTTGAGGAGCTGGAGTCTGAGCTGCAGACATTGCGCCACATCAGGGAGGAGAAAGTTACCCGGACAGTTTGTTCCAGGAGGGCTCACACCCCTCAGATGAGGTAATTGAAATTTGGCCTGTGATCAGCGACAGGAGGGTGTGACTGCAGGTGAGGCAGGTATGGGGACCCGGGGGTAGCGTTCGAGGAGCCCTGGCCCTTGCAATTGTCAAACAGTTACGAGGTTGTTGCAAGCTGTGTTGTCGAGAGCGGGGATTGCAGGGAGGATGAACGAACTGACCCTGTCACCGTGGTACAGGGAGCCTTTCAAGTCGGGGGAGAAATAGGAATGTAGTAGTGGTAGGGGACAGTATAATTAGGGGGATAGATACTGTTCTCTGCAGCCGTGCATGTGTGCCCTAAAGGCAATGTTGCCTGCCTGATGCCAGGGTTAAGGACATCACCTCGGAGCTGGAGAGGAACTTGGAATGTGAGGGGAGGGATCTAGTATCATCATGCACATTGGTACCAGTGACATTGATAGGACTAGAAAGGAGATTCTGCTGAAAGAATTTGAACAGTTAAGAGCTAAATTAAAAAGCAGAATCCCCAAGGTAATAATCTCGGCATTACTGCCTGAGCCACGAGCAAACTGGCATTGGGTAAATAAAGTCAAGGAGTTAAATGTGTGGCTCAGAGATTGGTATGGGAGGAATGGGTTTCAGTTCATGGGGCACTGGCACCAGTACTGGGGTAGAAGGGGGCTGTTCCAGTGGGACGGGCTTCACTTGAACCATACTGGGACCAATGTCCTAGTGAATCGAATTACTAGGGCTGTAGAGAGGGCTTTAAACTAAATAGAGTTGGGGAGGGTTCAGGAAGGGGATATGTAGGCTTACAAAAGGAGATGGCATCATTGTAGGGCAGCTATTTAGGTAATGATACACAGAGTCTGACAGGAAGGGACAGAGTGTACAAACATAAATAAACAGCAGCAAATAGGGTCAGAGGGGGAAAAATGGTAAAAACGCAAAATTACTGGCTCTTTATTTAAATACAGGTCATATTCTGAACAAAATAAGTGAATTAATGGCACAGATAGAGGTTAATGGATATGATCTTATAGTCATTATGGAGAGGTGGGTACAAGGAGATCAGAGCTGGGAACTAAATATTCTGAGGTATGTGACTTTTTGAAAGGACAGGCAGGAAGTAAAGGGTGTTGAGGTAACTTTGTTAGTACGAGATGGAATAAGTAAGATAGCAAGAAATGATCTTGGATTGGAAAATGTAGAAACCATATGGGTGGAGGTAAAAATTAACAAGGGGAAGAAGACACAGGTGGGAGTAGTCTATAGGCCCCCTAACAGTAGCTACACTGTAGGACAGAGAATAAATCAGGAGATAATGAGGGCATGTAAAAAAGGCAGCACATTAATCATGGGTGACTTTAATCTTCATGTAGATTGGGAAAATCAAATTGGCAGAGGTAGCCACAAGCAAGAATTCATAGAGGCCAGAATTTTTCCCTTGTTGGGCGGGCTCGGCAGGGGCAGTTGGGAAACCGACCATCGCCTGCGATCGGCACCGCACGCGATTTCACGCAGGCTGGCCAATTAAGGCCCGCCCTGCATGGATCGCGAGCGGCAGCGATGAGAGCTGCCTCTGCAGGCAGGGGGAGGTCAGGGAGCTGGGCCTGGCGCGCAGTTCGCTCATGTGCGTGAAAGAGCCTTTTAATCTCCCTGAGGCATGGGGCTGCATCAGGAAGATTGAAGCGCTTTTTTAAAAAAATAATAAAGACAGTAAAATGTAATAAAACATGACCCCTCATGTGATTCTGTCACATGAAATGGGACATGTTTTTAATTCCAAAATAAAGTTTTTATTTAATGTGTATAAACTTTAGCAAACCTCATCCTGCTGGTGGATGAGGTTTTCTACAAAACGTAAAGGCCGATTGTGCTTTTCACCTGCCCGCCAACCATTAGATTGGATGGGCAGTGTAAATTTCAAGCTAATGATGTTGTTAATGGCCTTAATTGGCTTTTTAATTATCAGTAGACATGCAGCCGACTTCAAGAACCTGCCGAACATAATATCGCGAGACTACGCAATGACGCTGGGACACATGCCCGACGTCATTGCGCATCATTTCACACTCGGGCATGTCGGGCACGCCCAGTGTAATATTCTGACCAGGAAAACAAGAGAACAATATGTTGTGGATCCAACCAGGTATCAGGCTATTTTGGATCTGGTAATGTGTAATGAGGCAGGTTTAATAAATGATCTCAGAGTGGAAGATCCCTTGAAAACAGTGACCATAACATGGTGGAACTGTGCTAAACTGAAATAAGAAATGAGGGCAGAGTTGGCTGGAGTGGACAGGGAAAGGAGTTTAGCGGAAAAGATGGTTGATGAACAATGGCATACGTTTAAGAAAATTGTTCATGATTCATAATAAGGGTATATCTCAGTGAGGAAGAAGGATTCTAGGAAGGGGATAAACCAACCATGATTAAGCAAGGAAGTTAAGGATAGTATCAAAATGAAAGAAAAAAAACATACAATGTGGCAAAGATTAGTGGTAATCCAGAGGGTTGGGAAAGTTTTAAAAACCAACAGAAGATGACCAAAAAATAATAAAGAGGGAGAAAATAAACTTTGAGGGTAAACTAGCAAATAATATAAACACGGACAGTAAGAACATCTTTAAATATATAAAAAGGAAGAGAGAGGCTAAAGTGAACATAGGCCCCTTAGAGAATGAGGCTGGGGAAATAATAATGGGGAACCAGGTAATGGCAGAGGAGTTAAATAAATACTTTGCATCAGTCTTCACGGTAGAAAACACTAATAACATTCCAAAAATACTAAATAATCAAGGGACAAAGAGGGGGAGGAAATAAATACAATAACTATGACTAGAGAAAAATACAATAACTATGACTAGAGAAAAAATACTAGGGAAACAAATGGAGCTAAAGGGCGATAGGTCCCTTGGACCTGTGGGTTGCATCCTAGAATATTAAAGGAAGTAGCTACAGAGATAGCGGATGCACTGGTAATAATCTTCCGAGAATCCTTAGATTCTGGAAAGTTCCCAGAGGATTGAAAAACTGCCAGTGTAACACCCCTATTCAAAAAGGGAGGGAGTCAAAAACAGGTAACTATAGGCCAGTTAGCTTAACATCCAATATTGGGAAAATGTTAGAGTCTATTATAAAGGATGTAATAGCAGAGCATATAGAAATGCATAATATAATCAAGCAGAGTCGGCATGGCTTCATGAAGGGGAAATCATGCCTGACAAATTTATTAGAATCCTGCTGAACTTATATGCTAGTTTTTTGTGATTCATGCATGAGGACAAAGGGGAACCAGTAGATGTAATATATTTGGATTTTCAAAATGTGTTCAATAAGGTATCACATATAAGGTTACTTAATAAAATAAGAGCCCATGGTATTGGGGGAGTATATTAGTATGGATAGAGAATTGACTAACTAATAGAAGACAGAGAGTTGGGATAAGGGGAGCATTTTAAGGATGGCAACCTGTAACTAGTGGAGTTCCACAGGGATCAGTGCTGAGGCTACAATTATTTACAATATATATTAATGACCTGGATGAGGGAAGTGAATGTACTATCGCCATGTTTGCAGATGACACAAAAATAGGTGGGAAGGCAAGTGGTGTAGATGACACAAAGAGTCTACAGAAGGATATAGACAGGTTAAGTGAGCGGGCAAAAACTTGGCAGATGGAATATAATGTTGAAAATGTGGGGTTATGCACTTCGGCAGGAAGAATAGAGGAGCTGAATATTATTTGAATGAGGAAAGACAGCAGGCAGCTGTAGCACAGAGGGTTTTGGGGGTCCTCATGCATGAATCACAAAAAGCTAGCATACAAGTTCAGCAGGTAAGAGGGAAGGCAAATGGAAGGTTGGCCTTTATTTCAAAGGGAATGGAGTATAAAAATAGGGAACTCTTGCTAAAACTGTACAAGGCACTAGTTAGACCACACCTAGAATACTGTGAGCAGTTTTGGTCCCCTCATCTAAGGAAAGATATACTGGCATTGGAAGCAGTACAGAGAAGGTTTATTTGGTTGATCAGAGATATGGAGGGATTTTCTTATGGGGAGAGGTTGAGTAGGTTGGACCTGTATTTGTTGGAGTTTAGGAGAATGCAAGGCGACCTTATTATAATCGGTTTCAGGATGTCGTGCAACCAATTTGCAATTGTCTGCTCTGCCCATCATTGGTGGGCCCTGCTTCCCACTATCAGACGTCGGTAACCTCATTGTAATATGTCTGCATAACATTATAAAACCATCCCACCAGAATCATCCATCCTCACTGGATCATCCACCCACGTCGGCAGGAAAACACACTGGTGCTAACATGTCTTGATAAGTGTGATGTGCAGAAGTCGGGACTTACCGTCAGAGCCTTGCTCACATCGCGGACATCTGAGGAGCAGAAAATACTGGAGCCTCACAGCAACGGGACCCTTGAGGAACGCCCATCGCATGCTGGGTGGATTCTCATGGACGTGGTTCTATCGCGAAGCAGCTCACTGAAGGTGGAAAGTCACCGTTGCGGGACTGCTCAGCACGGGTGATGGTCGAGGAGGAGGAGAAGAAGGTCCAACTGCGTTTGGGAGAGGAAGATGTACCGAGGGATGGGGGAGGAAGGCCTAGGATTGACTGGAAGAGAAAGATATGTCGGGCGGGGTGAGCTTGCGAGGGGGGGAGTGAAGGTGTCGGGGGTGGGTGAAGCTGGGAGTGGGGGAATGAAGGTGTCAGTGGGGGGTGAGGTTGGGAGGGGAGAACGAATGTGTCAGGGAGGGATTGAGGTTGGGGGAGAAACAAAGGTGTTGGAGGGGTGAGGTTGGGAGGGGGGAAACAGAGGTGCCGGGGGTGAGGTTGGGCGGGGGAAGGGAGGATAGGAAGGAGAGAGTATCATGGGAACTGGTGAGGTAGGTGTGAGGTGGGAGGATGGTGTAAGGGAAGGAGTCCGGAGAAGGGAGAAGTCCGGAGAGGGGGAGGAGTAAAGGTTGCAGAAGAAGTAAGAGTGTCTGAAGGAGTCAGGAAAGGGTAAAAACTAAGTGGGGAGGGGGGATCTGGGGGGCTGGAGGGGGATTTCACTGGGGGGAAGGAGTTTCAAGGAGGGAACAAGTCTGGGGGTTGTGGGGGGATGTCCAGGTGAATGTGCAAGGGAGGGCGCTGAGTCCATGACTGCCTCCTAGGAAATGAACTAAGGGTGGGTGTGGTAAGAGGGAGTGGTGAGAATGAAGGAGGGCAGAGTGAGGCGGTAGGGTGGGAAAGTTAGGTTGTGACAGTCTTAATGCACGAGGCAGCAAGGGTGGTTGGTGGGCACTCAGAGGCAGACATGGACCTTGGGGGTGAGAAGGAGGAGGTCTGGGAGGTTATTGTGGATGGGGGTGGAATTTTCGGGAAGGAAGGGAACGTGTACATTCACCAGGATATCCCCAAAAGAAAAGGGCTGTGGCTGGTAGATCACGGTGGGGAGGTGGAAGGTGATGCCAAGCGGTCGACAGTGATGGGGGAAAAGAAATGGGTGACTGGGAGAGGGGAAAGGAAGGGGGAATGCAAGAAAAACTGTAGCACGACCATACTTGCTAAATCAAAAATGAAACGTGAGTTTTGGTGGGCGAGAACAGGTGCTGCATGGGAGTGTGATCATTGGGTGGACGGAGATGCAGGTCAGCTCAGATGGTCAACTGAAAGTGAACCCCAGCAGACAGCATTGAAAATGCTCAGGATATTGAGATGAGTGTGATGTGGGAAGGATCCGCGTGTGTGGGAGAGTGCTTGCATGAGGCACCGAAAAGCCCTGCCACACACACACTTCTCCCTCCAGAATCACTCGTGGGTCACTGCGTACAGCTGAACTGCTAGTTATAGAGGGGCAGGGAGGGGAATGAAGTGGAAGGATTCACGAAGTCTGTCAATGAAGCTGAAAGACACCATTACACATTATTCAGTGGAAGTGAATATAGTTTCAGATTGTAAAGTGACAAAATGTGTTCACCAGTGCAACCAACTGTGATCAGAAATTCTTAACTTTTGAACACTTTAGACTATTAGGTGCTGCCCTGACATCTGCAGCAAGGGTGGAGACAGCCTGAGCAATGGTTGGCCCAGCTGCCTCTGTTGACTTCAGTGTGGATCCTCTGGAGAGCCGAGGCCTTGGGGGCCCTGGGTTACTTTGGCTGTCCTCCTGTGGGCCAGCTACTCCCTCAGAGGTGATAGTGGATGAGGTTGAAGTGGTCACAGGCAAAGGGAACTCGGAGGGAGAGGACAGCCTCTTTCATTCCTGAATGGATCACCCAGAGATGTCCAGCTGCCACTCCTCCTCACTTCTGATGCCTGAAGGTCCTGGCCTGACTCCTTGAGGGGAGGGAGCACCTGGGGGTGTGTCAAGGTGCCCCATTTCCTTCTCTCGTTGCCACTGTAGGAACTCACCCAGAGCTACTGTGATGGAGTGCAGGTCTGCATGCATCTCCGCATTCTGCTGGACTAGGGTCTCCATGGCATCCGCCATCCTTCCCATGGAGACCTCCATGCGCTCACATGTGAGCACCACTTCATCAGAGAGCAGGCAGGCACAGTTCTCTGACTCACGTGCCATTCTGTTGAAGGCTTCCAATAGCTCTGCACAATGTTCTTCAGCTTCTCCTGAATCTCCGGAATGAGTTGGAAGGCCAAATCCAGAGGCTTGTCACCTGACTCGGATCTCATAGATGCCTCTCCCCCAGAAGTCCTCTGAGTGTCAGGGGGCTCGGCTGAGACCTGCCTCCTCTTGTTGCGGACACATGCCTGTGCAGTGACCACCAAACTGTGAACATTAGCCTGCTCTAGATCTTGGTTCCAGTAAGGTGTGTGTCTCTGTGCTGGTGGAGAGTGTGGGTAAGCACTGTAACTGGTCTTTGAGGCTGCTTATTTCCAGCTCTTCAATGGAGAAGGAGACCTCTTGGCTGGAGGTGAGGGTGTGGATGGAGCTGAGGAACTGGCTGGCTGAGGGTGTTGGTCATTTGGCAGCGCTTCCGGGGAACCAAAATAGAGATAATTAGCTGATGGCAGCAGAGTCAAAAGCAGGAGGAAGAGCACTCAGTTATGTTGGGAGAGGGATGTTGTGGTGCAGGATCCTCACAATGGTGTTTGCCGCCGACCTCACCAGTCATCCCGAGGGCACGCTCCTCAAAGTGAGTGTGGGCTCTAATGTGGGCCACTCCACCCCGGGTCTAGGACCTCTCCACGCTTTTGTGAGCCAGCGTCTCCTGCATGATAACGGATGGAGAGAGTGTGAGCAGGACACATGGAATGTTTGTGTGGTGAGTGGAGACATGGATGGGATGAGGATGTGAGCTCCAGAGTATATGAGTCTGAGGAAGATGTGAGGGTGTGTGTGAGAGATAGTGGTGTTGTCCCACTCGAGGGATGTGTCATTAAATCTGGCGGGGGGGAGGGGGGCTCCAGTCTTCTTGCCTTTCAGGGCCCAGCCCTCTTTGCAACAGTGTGGGCCGGAAGCACTGAGAGGTGAACGCATGTCTGCACTTTAAACGTGGCACCCGGCGTGATGAACCGGTGAGGTGATGGCGTGGTGGGCAAATGAGAGGCCGCCCGCTATCGAAATGGCATGTTTTCCGGGCATGCATAATTAATGAGGTGGGATTGGGACGGTTCGGCTTGAAAAGCACCATCACGGCCGATGGGCAAAACGTCCTTCCTCCCGCCCACTACCGCACTTAATGCAAATCTGGAACTTTCAGCCCATAGTGTGAAATACTGCCTGTTACAACGCTGTCAATATTGGGTCAAAATTGAGGCAATATGTCAGAAGAATCACATTAAAAAAACAAATAATAAGGGCTTAAATATACCTTTCTCTAAACCAAAATGCTAAATAGGCCCAGTGCAAAAATTACAATGAAATTGCACAATAATGATAAGAGTTATGTTTTAGGGATAATTTTACATAAGTGATCTTTATTTGGATAACTAAATAAAGTAGGAATGGTTGGGTAAATGAATTAACCTTGGTACCGGAGCTGTGTCTGAGATATCAGTCTACAACATTGTAGCACTGATATTCTGAGTGGCTCTCCTGTTCAGCATGGCCCTTTGCTCAGATCATGGGATCAGTAAATTTACCTCAAACCATGTATTTCTGCCAGAACAATTCTAACTCCCAACATATTCACATTTGGCCTTCCATGCAGTGAAAGGAGGCACTGACATATCACTGGAATCAGCTTATCTGTTTCTAACAGCTGCTGACCATAGTTCTGATAGATCCCAAACACAAACATCTCTGCAGTATTTTCAATCACATTTGGAGAATTCGCAACAGATGCCTCACTAGATTCTTATTTCGCCAGAGGCTGGTTGAGTGTTTAAGTTTGTTTGGAGGACAGCCACTTCTTTGCAAATGTGCTTGAAGCTATGTAATCTGTAAGTATCACTGACACCCAGTCAGTAATAATTAATATTGTACTGTGTTGCAATATCAGGTCAGCTGAGAATGGGTGCCACCTGTCACATCGCTGTAGCAGCAAATGTTATCTCTGTTAACTATAACCCAGTTATAAAATGCAGGCTGTATTGTTCCTCATTATTGTACAATATTATCACTGACAGAAAGGGTAGTAAAAAGTAAAAATCATCTCTTTTCATTCTTTGTTTGGATTTAGGATTTCTTTGCTTCAAGTTTCTGTTTTTTCTCCTATCCTTGACTGTTGCTGGGGTGCCTCAGAACTTTGTCTAAATGACTGTTCATCACATGAGTCCAAATGGGGAGTACAGGTGGACTATTCAACAGGGAGAGTGACAGCTGGTTCACAAAACTCCATCCTGACTCCACAATCGACACATGTACTTTCCAGCGATTGTGATTAGATAACTTCCAGGACAGGGACCCATGCAGACTTCCTTCCCATCCTTATACTGAAATCACTTGTAGTGCTCTAATTGCAGATCTAAGTCAGATCACCTGACTAAAGGTAGATATGAAGCAAATCTAGAATCCACACCACATGGTGTATATTCCAGGAGACATTATTTCAAATCTACCGCAGGCACTTCATTAAAAGTCCGAGTGCCAATAGAGCCAATTTACAAGGACTTTGGGCAGAATTTTCACCCTGATATGGGGGCAAGCGAGTGTGTAATTTCACTCCGTCTGCCTGCATATGTGTTTTCCAGCAACATCCCACCCTCAACTCATTTTCCTCGAGGTGGAATTGGGGGCAGAAGATTCACCTGCCCACAAGTAATGGGTGGACAATTGAGGTGAATTAAAGGCCAATTAAGGCCAATTATCAAAGGTTGAGTGGAATTAACTGGATGCTGGCGCTTCAGATAGTCTCTGAGACCCCCCACCACCTACATGGGTACAGCTCTGGCTGCAGGCTGCCTTGTCAAGGGAATCCCCGTCCACAATGTTGGCCTGGTATTTGTGGCCATTTTTTATTTCAGATTTTTCAAGTGAGTGGTTGCCTCAAAATGGAGGCACCTTTTCTCACTCTTACCATCAATGACAGGCTGCAGCTCCTTCCAATCTGGAGGGCCTCTTATTGGCTCACTTAGTTGGACAGCCAGCGCATCCCTGGCCACTGGTTAGCCAATTCAGGGAATATGATTCCCAGTTGAGTTCTGCTTATAAACTGCGTGGTTTGGACCCTCATGTTGATGTTGGGATTCCAGCCAAAAACTTAAATCCTGTCCTTTGTGACAATGTTTTTTTTTTAGTTAAAGAGGTTTAATACAAATACAAAAACAAAATACTGCAGATGCTGGAGATCTCAAACAAAACCAGAAAATGCTGGAAATATCAGGCAACATCTATGGAGGGAAAATTAGAGTTAACAGTTCAGATTGATGATGTATCATCAGAACAGCAGGAGACGTCATTGTGAGGCTGCTACCACGATGGCAGCCATAGCTGCCAGGGAGTCTCTCCAGGGGCCATGCAATGCCCGTGAAGGAGGGCTCCACCCCACAGAACCTGCTGGGAGGTAGCTAAGTTTTACTAAATGGGCTCCCAACTCAGTGGTGAGCCTTCCTCATGCAAGTAAAATGCCCACAGAGGTGGAAAGTGGCCCTTAACTGGCCACTTAAGCAGGCCAATTGAGGTGGAGGACGGGGAGAGATGGGTGTCTGCAAGGACAGGGCTCTCAGCAGGGCACACCCCCCCCCCCCCCCCCCCCCCCCAAACTTCCCTAATGCTGGGTCACTCGATCAGACACTGATTGCCTCTGAACCAGGGGCCCCCCTGGGAGGCTGCAAGCAAATCCACATGGGTTTGCTTGTTGTGCAAATGGTGAGATCTCCCCCAGCTGCTGCTGGCTTAATATGAGTGGCGATGGGATGAGCCTTTAAGTGGGCATTAATTAACTACTTAAGGATTTCAATTGGCAGCTGGGCGGGAAGGCCATTAATGAGGCTTCCGCAGCCAACGTAATCGGGCGGAGCAGGAAGGTGGCAGGGTCCCCACCTATCATCCACCCAACTAATTAAATGCCCCTCCAACTGCCCCATCCCCCCTCCCAGCCATCAAAATTGGGGGCAGGTAGAAGATTCCGGTCATTACGCCACCAAAGCAATTCTAAATGATAAAATATTCATAAGCCTATTAAGTCACTACATTAATGGAATTAAATGTAATCCTACACCGGTTTTATTAATGGTTGAATGCAGGCAATAGTACAATGGTTGTGTGCTCAGTTAGCCTCCCGGTAGGCGGCCGGTCTGACAATTTTGCTGCTACTGATAAAATGACACGGTGGCGTGAAACCATTAGGCACGTTCCCTGACAACCTCCTGCACCATTTTGCCAGCCTTCCACCATTCCAGCCCAACCAAAGGACTGGTAAAATTCAGGCCATTCACTGTTTCTGCTGCTTGACCTGCTCAGCATCTCCAGGTTTAATACAAAACCAACCATGACCTTTTATTAAGTTCTGCTAATATTCTGTCGGTCCGCACATATTACAGTGATTCAGAATAATTGGCTTTTTGATGAGGATTCACCTAAATGCATAAAAAGCGATGGCAAAAATTTGTGCTCACTTTTGACTTAGAGCCCTTTACAGGCAAAACAGATACCAATATGCTGCATTGTACGGCACTATTCTCCACACTGCGACCGCCCAATCTCAGCTTCAGTGACTGGGAGAGTGGAATAGCCCCACAGAGAGAAGACTGAAGTAGAAGCTCACTAATTTCATTGTTGTGCAATTTTCAGTAGCCACATAAAGTAAGGAAATTTGCAAATTTTCTGCTCAAGACAATTGCCAAAAAATATTCAGGAAGTATTGGAACAAATGGGCAATCAAAGCCTTTATTACTGTTACAAGAAAGCAACTCCAGCTAAGTTGATGAATGCCGCTCATTTGTACCTTCATGTTCTTGTTTCTTATCAAGTATTCATCAGTGTTTTTCCAAGCTCCTATATGTCTTTCTCGAAGCTGTTTGGTGCTTCTTAAGAAGATTATGAATTTTAACACATCCTTTGTACAAGACCATCAGTAGAACTGGTGTAGGGTTCCACTTAATTCCATTAAAGTGGTGACCAAAAGGCTTATGCATATTTTATCAGTTGTAATTGCTTTAGTGATGTAATGGCCGGAATCATCTTCCCACCCCTGTGGCAAATATGGTTGCTCGGGGGGGCGGGCGGGGTGCATTTAATTAGGTGGGAGGGTCAGGGCCCTGCCTTCACTCTGATTAAATCTATTGCAGGGAGTCCCATAGACAGCCTTTCTGCCCAGCCACCAATTGAAGCCCTTAATTGGGAAATTCATGCCCACTTAAGGGCACCATCCCACTGCTGTGGGTATTAAGCCAGTAGCAGGCCGAGGCTCGCAATGTGGGGAGCACAACGAGCAAACCCATGTGGGATTGCTTGGTGGCTCTAGGGGGGACCTCATTTAAAGGCACTCAGTGCCTGATCAAGGGACTCAGCATCATTAAGTGGAGGGTGGGGCACTGGGAGTCACATCCCCTGCCATAGCTGATCCACCCCTCCTGCCATCACTCATCTGTGGCCTGGGATCCAGCAATGATCCTAGGCCTCGGTTAAGTGTCTTCCCGACAGCAGCCAGCACCTCCCCTGTGGTGCTACTGTTTCTTTCAGTGGGCAGGATGCCTGTTCCCAGGGTCCTTGATCCTGGGGAAAGGCCTGCCACTGGCTTGTCAAGTGCATGGAGCATGATGCAGCGGGCTTTCTCAGAAAGAGGCGATGCAGGGCTCTCGCCAGCTCTTCAACCAGTGGCTGAGATCCCCATTGCCTCCGTATTGGTTCTGCTAAACGTCCATCCTTAACAAATAACTCGGGAGTTCTGGATCACAAATGGAAACTTGGTGTATATGCCATTGATTTTCTCTCCCTTTTCTACAACCCTGAGCAAAGAATGATGGGGGGATGGAACTTTTTGATCAGTAATTGAGGAAAACCCTCACGGTTGATCGGACAGGCCCAATAGGACAAAAATAGTTAGGGACAACTGTATTTCTGGGATAAGTTTAACCTCAAAAGAAAATACAAGAACAAAAGTGAAGCCACACAGGGACAAAGAAAGGAAGATGGAAAGTAATTGTATTATAAAAAATGTCACCAACTTATAGACGTGAGAAAAAGAAATCCAAAAGGAAGACTCAAAAGAAGGAGGCAACAAGGAAATCTAAAAATGACTGCAACAGACAAGCAAAGAAGATGAAAAGTAGAATATAGCAATAATAGAGCTCATGTTAAATCAGGACAGCCTCATCTAGTTACCTTGTGATTTAATGAAAAATGCAACTGCCCGTCCAAGTTCAAAAATACCAATGTTAAGCTGTGACAGTCTTACTTCATCATCATTTACCTTGACTGCAGTACAAAGGCAATACTGCTATTTAGGCCTTCAAAGGATTAAGTAATTGATAACAGAAGGCTGCCTTTTGAAGTTTTGCTGCAAAGCAAATGTTGGCACTTCTTCAGATAATGCTCAGCACAAAAGGACCACAATTCCATTTGATTTCCAGCCTCACCAGAATGGCTCTGGCAGCAGGATGTGGAGTGCTAAGCCTTACGACAAACTTGCACAAGGTTTTCATTTTTAATTCCTTTTACTGCTGCAAGGTTTGAAGGGCCTGCTGGGAAGAGAGAGATTGAACTAGGAACACTAATTGATTTGATGGGCTGAATTTTACCAGCGCTTTGGGGATGTGCTGGGAAGCAGGAAATCTGGCAAAATGGCATGGAAATGCTTAGGGTGGAGTGGCTGATGCCTTCTTACTGTTATGCCATTTTGCCAGTGGCAGGAAAGGTGGCAGATGGCCTGCCCACCCACCTGGAGCCCAGTTGAGTCAAATAAGGACCTCTTCCTGCCTTCACCGACACTTGGGGAGTGGCCCTCCGCCACATGCACAGACCACAAGGTACACTCTGTCTCCTCTGGGCCCTTACCTTTAGGCACTCTTTGATCCATAGAGGGGCACCAAGTGGTAATTGTCACCCCTACAGCAAAGGCACCTCCTGTGCTCAGCAATACCCTCCCCTCCCTCTTGCCAGGCCTTCCTGACTGGCCCTAGTGGTCCTGGGTGCCACTTAACGGACTTTGAACATGCACCACCATCGAGGTACCCTCATCCCATAGGTGCAGCCCCAGCAGTAGTCATTGTTAGTGGTCACGCTGCTGGGCATTGGCAGCTCTTGGCAGTGGCTGCTGACCTTAGGAGAGTAAGGTCAACCTGCAGCAGAAACCTAATTGACTGCCACGGACAAAATGTGGCTTTTGGCCCCACCGGTGGGAACCCTGCCGTCAACATAAAATTCAGCTCTCTGTGTTTAACACTGCAAATTCTCTTCAGTTTTATTCTTACAAGGAAACAAACTTCATTGCAGCACTGTTAAGGCTACTTTGACAGTATTCATAGAGAAGTGTTTGTTCCATCACCTTTTTCAATATTGTCAGCCAAAGAAGAAAACCAAATTCTTGAGGAAGCTGCATCTCTGATGGAGGAAGTTTACAAGTAGAACTTATGTCATTTCCATATTTTAAACAATAAAATCATTTCTTATAAGTGAATAGCTCCTTTAAGGTAGGTGGTTGTGCTTCTTATTAATTGGGGATGGCTGTACAAGATGTTAGAAGCATACTTAAATATTCTTGTGACATACTATGGTTACATATCATCTCACCAATAGAAAGTTTCTTTTCCTGCATGACTGCCTAACTGGATTATTATAAGCAAACCCCACTGTAGACTGAAGTATTATAATTCTGTTCACAGTGTACCCTTAAGCATGGTTTGCTCATTTAATAGACCATATCAGTCAGTAGCTTCTTAGCCAACAAAAAAGAAGATGCAGCTATTTTAGAGTGCAAGAAACCACCATTTAAATATTAAAACCAAATGTTAACAAATGTACTTTAGAAAGAGACAGAAGCTTATCCCACTCGCATACCTCATCACCTGTAAGATGCTAACATGAAGCAAACTTGCTTTACAACTGTTGTAACCAGGACACATCTAGTGTCCATTGTGCTCAGCAGTACAAATAGCACAAACTGCCCATGGGGCACAAATAGTTATTTGAAATTTATGATCATTGCTGTACCAAGTCTATTGCTGTAAATACAGGATAAAACCAGAAATGTTTTTGATCCAGGAGCAGTGAAAGACAATTTTAGGGCCAAGGAAAGTTGATGCTCACCAACTGCAATTTGATAACGTAAGAGCATAAAAAATAGGAGAAGAAATAAGCCTTGTGAGCCTTTGAGCCTGTTCTACCATTGAACAAGATTGTGGCCGAATTTGTACGTCAACTCCACTTTCCTTCATGTCCCTTTATTTCTTGATTCCCACAAAATTCTGTCAATCTCAGTCGTGAATCTACTCATTGACTGAGTATCCACAGCTCTGTGGGTTAGAGAATTTCAAAGCTTCACAACCACCTGAGTGAAGAAATTTCTCTCCAGTCGTAAATGCCATTCCCTTATCCTAAGACTAAGAACCCTAGTTCTAGAATCTCCAGCCAGGGAAAACAATCTCTCTGCATCTACGCTGCCAAGCCCTCAAATAAGGTTATATGTATAAATGTGATCACCTCTCGTTGTTCTAACCAGAGAATATAGGCCCATTGTACTCAAGCTCTCCTCATACAACAGTTCAGGAATCAACTTAATGAATCTTTGTTGCACTCCCTCTAAGGCAAGTACATCCTTCCTTAAATAAGAAGGCACTGTACACAGCACTCCAGGTGTGTTCTCACCAAAGCACTATATAATTGCAGCAATTCCTTTCTCTTATACTCCAACCTTCTAGTAATAAAGGCGAACACACCATTTGCCTTTCTAATTTCTTGCTGAATCAGCAATATTTATTAGACCCTTACCTTTTAAAAACATTTTGCTTTTCCATTCTCCCTGTTGAAGTGGATAATTTCACCCCTTCTTCACATTATACTGGCATACTGTTTTAACACAGTAAATGAATTTCTAGGATAATGGCTTGGTTTTGTAGTGGTAATGATAGTGAAACTAAGTTCTCTGTCATTACCCCGCCAAAACTGACAGCAACTTTGGGAGTCCACCTATGTGGTATAATGTGGAAATCCAGAAGTTGCTGTCAGTGAGTCTGCTCTCTGCCATTTGGCGCATTGTTGAGGCTTCCACAGACTTCAATCTCCATTACAATCATGATCTGTCAAGGACTACACTGTTCACCTTGCTGTAAAAACTCTTGAGAATAAGAACTCTTATTAAATGAGTTTTAATTGGGGTATTAGCTGTAAGTTTTAGCTGTTTGCTAACTTGAGTTACTGCTAAACACCCTTACTGGCCCTGAAAAGCTCATTTTAACCTTTTGTAGATTGGCTAATTTTGCTATAATTTTAAAAATAAGCCACATTTTAATTTTTTCCAAGTTTGTTTATCTTTTTTTTAGCTTTTATCTTCATCCAATCATAATCATTTATTTCACTATCTGAATATTTAAATTAAAATTGAAGGATATTGAGTGCTTTAAACTTCCTGGCTTGCTGTGTGTGATTGGTTGCTTAACTGCTTGCTGAAGTCACTGCTGCTGCTGAATACCAAGACATCTTTTTGGCACCACGTTTAAACTGGCAGCAAGTGAGGAGAAAACCACCCTGTAGAGATTGTTAGATCTTTTTGGGAAGCTTTCTTTGGGGGCAGGAACGACTGCAAGGCCCAGGTCTTTATTTTGTTCTATGCATTATATTAAACAGCGTTTAGCCTCTGACTTGAGAGAAAGAAAGTCCTTGGATTTATATGACATCTATCAGAATGTTTCAAAGTGCTGCATAACCAATGGATTACTTTCCAAGGGTGTTTATCGATGTTATGTAGGCAGACACAACAGGTACTTCTAGTGCAACAATAACCAATCAATCTTTTTTGTTTGAGAGAAGAATGTTAAGCATATCACTGAGAGAACTCCATCAGTTAATGCCGTGGGATCTTTTACATCCACCTGAACTGACAGATTGAGCCATGATTTGGCAGCTGATCCAAAGAGATTGCATCTAAACTGTGCAGCACTTCTGCACAATATAGTATTGTCAGCCTAGATTATGTGCTCAGTGCTGGGCAGAGAGAGAGGGAGAGATTAAATTCATCGTGAATATAGTTTTGAAATACAAATAACATTACCTCAAATGAAATAATTCAGTACATTGATTACACAATCAATGGGCATCTAAACTGTAAATATCCAACAATTCTATCATAAATTAGATAATAATTACTCTACAAGCAGATTTTCCCCTAGACCCACTACATATTTGTCCGTACAGTATTTCCATTTGCCTTTGGCCTTAATTATTTTTACTGCAATGTAATCAGCTAACAACCATACCGTGTCATTCATTAAAAACCATTTCACCTGATGATTCAAGAATTTTTTTTATTAATTGATGGCAATTTTTGTTGTCCATCCCAAATTGACATCAAGAATGTTCTTGAATACAACTGCTAGGACTGAGGACAATTCCACATTGAAAAAGCTCTGGAATCATATATAGGCCAGACCAGGGAAGGGTGGCAAATTTTCTTCCCTAAAGGACATTAGTGAACCAGCTGGGTTGTTGTGACAATCTGGTAGTTTCATGGGCACCATGACTGAGACGAGCTTTTTAATTCCAGATTTATTTGATAGCGTTTAAATTCCCTAGCTGTAGCGGTGAGATTTGAATTCATGGGCCAAATCTTCCTCTGGGCTTGGGAGGCCTGACTTATGCACTTTTGGGGCTCGTAAACTGCACACCCCACCCATGTGTGACTCCACACGTCGTTTTTGTCTTTTCACAACAGAGCTGGGTTCTCAGTGCAGCTTGTGACTGCGGCTGTCGACAAAGGCCAGTTAGAAGCCCCATCTTGGTTCTACAATACAGAATCCCAGCTCCCATTAGTATTTAAAGGCCACCTAAATCTCACCCCTCACCTTCCTCACCTCCCCCCACCCCCGCCCACTAACAAGCCAGCTAGCCAATGGCCCTCTGATCACCCATGCCACCTCTATGTACCCCATATATCCTCCATGCTGCCCCAGACCATGCATACCACCCCATGCCACTTCTATGCTGCCCATTTATCCTCCATAGCCATCCGCCCATTATGCACTATGTACAGCTGTGAGATTCCATTCAATATCAATGGAAATATTTTACATTTCTTAGGAGAAAATAAACCTCTTACCATTTATTAACAGCCTCCATATCATTGGTACTGAGAAAAAAATGCATACTACAATGTAAAAAAAATTGTAACATTTATAATTCTATTATCTTTTGTCACCAAACTGGAAACCACATCAAAGGGACATTCTGTTATTACAACTTCTTGAAACTGTCATTCATTCTCAGATGAATGGAACACCTACTATGCTGAAACCCATTAGCACTTGAAATTTAGCCAAGCATTGATAATGGCCACAGTTGACCAAACAATAGACTGTTCTCTGGAAAGGAAAGGACAGAAAGTGCTCATTTCAGTTTCAAAGCAGAGTGCTTATCAATCAATATAAGCGAGCATGTGGTTAGATTTTTTTCAAGTGTAGATATTTTATAATTATCAAGACCAATTTTTTTTAATCAGCCATAGCCGGTTAAATCACAGTAGAAAAGATGACCGCACAGGCTGAAAGGGCATTTCATAACATTTTTCACATTATTATGGTGCTTTCTGCAGTGGAAAAGCACTGTAATGCTTGTGAGCAAAAACACAAAGCTGGTCAACGTGAGGGTCAACTTACCTTTAAAGGTCAGAGCCCTATGCTGGGTCACTGCATTAAAAATGCAGCTACATTACATAATAGCACCTAATAATGACATTTGAAGGTGCAAAAGCACTTTACACTGATGTTTCAGAATGTTCCAGACTCCTCACCATTTTCTTCATGAACTCTCAAACCTGATGTGCTTTTAATGGGCTTCCAAAACTCTGCACCACCAGACGAAAATGCACACTAGGCATTCTTGACTTGCAAAAAAGGCTAGAGGAAAATGGTGCGTTGTTGGGAATGTGGAGAAGAATAAGACTTCCTCCAAAAAAGCTGTGGTTGGTCATTCTTGCACTGAAATGTGTTGGCCTCCTGACTCTGGTTTACTAATCCAATCCCATAAACACTATGCTACCGTATCCCAGTAGAGTGAAGCCTAATGCAACATCAAAACAGGATTGTCTGAACTGCCAACAAATTCCCCTGGTTCACAGCAGAATTGCAGTTCAGAAGCTTCTTGGACTAATTGCTTTTAAATAAATGACGTACTTGAGAAGAAATCTCAATAAGAGCAGAATGTTTTTTATTCTTGTGAACTGCTCATATTGTCCTTTACAATTTTGTTGTAAGCGGATGTTAAAGATAAAAAGAGTTATTTCGCAGGTTGAGGTAAAGGGCAATTTTGGCAGGTATTTACCTGAGCCCAAATCTTCCAGCCTCCAGGTCACCAGAGACTGGACGCGTTGGGATCTCACGGGAGGGCAACACTCTGGCTCTGTGGGAATTACCCAATAAGTTTCAGCTTCAGTTGGGCAATTATCCTGCTCCCTGGGTCCTACCCGAAAAGTGTTCACTCTGAGTTCGAATCAGAGACTTCAGACAGTTCTGACTAACTTACCTGATAGTTACCCAGGAAATGTTAGACAGAAAAATCCTAGTCTAACACCGGGGTAACTATACAACTGACCCCTCCCAAACACTCACATTGACCCTCCACCTGCCTGCTTACTTCCGATTACCCACTGAACTGATCCCACCACCCGACTCTCCTATGACTCCCCCTCGGCTCCCCAACCACCTCCATGATGCCCCAACTCACCCTCCCCCTAATCTCTGATTCTCTTTGGACCCAACCTGACCCAAACTCACCACCTGATTTCCCCCTGACCCACCTGACTTCCCACCCACTCAACCCAACCTGACTTGACCTCGCCATCCCCTCACCTACCACCCTACCCACCTGCCGTTTTGCCCATCTACCACCCTATTTACCTGCCACCCTATTCACCTACCAGCTACCCGCTTGCCTCCCTACCCACTATGCACTTGCCACTTTACCATCCTACCCATCTTCCACCCTACCCACCTACCACCCTATTGCATTACCAACCTGCGCACCTGTCAGTCTATGCAACCTCCATCCCACCCATCTACCACCCTACCCACCTGCCACCCTACCACTCACCCCATCTACCACCCGCCCCACCTACTGCTCTAGCCATCTGCCACCCTACCCACCTGTCACACAACCCCCTTCTTACCCAGTTACCTTAAGCACCTGCAAATTTACCCACTTACCTCATGCACACTATATCCTTAGCTACCTACACATTCACCCATTCACTCATCCATTCACTCAGATGCTCCTACACTAACACACTGAAAAGCTGATTAAGTGTCCCAGATTTTCAGTGTGTTAGTGTACACTTACAAGAATACAGCAGCTAGTGCTCTAAGAAGGAGTGTGGTTTGTCTTCCCCCGTCAATCCAGTGCTATGAGGAAGCAGTTGGATTGAAGGTATGCTCCACATTTCTGAAGAAGCTGGGATTGGAGTCCTGACCAAAAATGCGGAGCTCCAGCATGGCGCAGCAAAGCAGGAGAGGCACGGCAATCCAAAGGAAGAGTCGGGTCCTGGTTCTTGAGGGAAAAAATAAATATACCAACAGTTTCCTCATGTTTCCTATAAAATGCAGGACTTCACACTTCTCTACATTGAATTGTATCTGTTTTGTGTCTGCCCATTTCACCAGTCTATTTATATCCTCCTGAAGGAGTCACACACGCTGTGGATAAAGGGCAACTGGTGAATATACTGTACTTAGATTTCCAGAAGGCATTTGATAAGTTACCATATCAAAGGTTATTGCGGAAGATAAAAGCTCATGGTGTAGGAGGTAACATATTGGCTAGCTATCAGAAAACAGAGAGTAGGCATAAATGGGTCGTTTCCTAGTTGGCAGGATGAGTGGTGTGCCACAGGGATCAGTGCTGGGACCTCAACTTTTTACAATTTATCTAAATGACTTGGATGAAGGGACCGAAGGTATGGTTGCTAAATTTGGTGATGACACAAAGGTAGGTAGGAAAATAAGTTGTGAAGAGGACATAAAGATAAGGCGACATAAATAGGTTAAGTGAGCGGGAAAGGATCTGGCAAATGGAGTATAATGTGGGCAAATGTGAAGTTTTCTATTTTGCAGGAAGAATAAAAAAAAAATATTATCTAAATGGTGAAAGATTGCAGAGCTCTGAGATTCAAAGTAACAGGGTGTCTTAGTGCATGAATTGCAAAAGGTTAGAATGCAGGTACAGCGGGTAATTAGGAAAGCTAATAGAATGTTATCATTTATTGCGAGGGGAATTGAATACAAAGGTAGGGAGGTTATGCTTCAGTCATACAAGGCATTGGTGAGACCAATCTGGAGCACTGTATACAGCATTGGTCTCCTTATTTAAGAAAGGATGTAAATGCATTAGAAGCAGTTCAGAGAAGGTTTACTATCCTAATACCAGTCATGCGCAGTTTGTCTTATGAGGAAAGGTTGGACAGGCTAGGCTTGTATCCACTGGAGTTTAGAAGAGAAAGAGGCGACTTGATTGAAACCTTTAAGATCCTGAGGGGTCTTGATAGGGTGGATGTGGAAAGAATGTTTCCTCTTGTGGGAGAATCTAGAACTCGGGGTCGCTTATTTAAGACAGATGAGGAGAATTTTTTTCTCTCAGAGAGAAGTGAGTCTTTGGAATTCCCTTCCTCAAAAGGCAATGGAGGCAAAGTCTTTAAATATTTTTAAGGCAGAGCTAGATAGATTCTTGATAAACAAGGGAGTGAAAGGTAGGCAGGAGGTTACAATCAGATCAGCCATGATCTTACTGAATGGCGGAGCAGGCTCGAGGGGCTGCTCCTAATTTATATGTTCATATGAAGTCTGTTATTATTGTCCTCACTTTCTACTAGATTTCTAAGTTTTGTCTCAGCTTTAAACTTTGAAATTATGGCCAGTATGCCCAATTCCAGGTTATTAATATAAATCAATACCTAATAACAACCCTTGGGGAAGTGCCACTGCATACTTGCCCCCCAGTCTTAAAAACACTCATCCATCACCTCGCTCTACATTTTTTCTCTTAGCTAATTTCATATTCATGCTGCCACAACCCTTTTAATCCAGTTTTGCTACCAAGTCAATTATGTGGTACTTTATCAAATGTCTTTGAAAGTCCATACTCACAAGATCACTAATACTACCTTCATCAAACATCTGTTACTTCATCAAAGAACTCAATAAGTTAACCAAACATGATTTGCCTTTAATAATTTTATGCTGGCAGTCATTTAGTAACCTATATCTTGCCAAGTGACAACCAATTTTGTTCAGATTATTGTCTTTATGCTTAAAATTTATATTGCGCGTTTAATATTTTTACTCACAGCAGCATAAGTATTTCTTTGAAAATATACCCTTTTTTTGGAAATAGAAGATTTTTATTGTTCACTTTGACTTGTCTCCTTTTCTTGCCTATTATATTTCATCCGGTTGTACACAAGGAAATAAATTGGCAGTGCAATCTGACGTGATTATTATAGGGGTTCTAGAATCATTTTCTCCCACTCTACCTTTTAGATTGGCCCTAACTTCATTTGTATACTAATAGAACATGTGTTTTGGATTGTTTCATTTCACAGCTGTGTTGACATGATTGGTTATTGTCATCCTTTTCACAAGCTCAGTTTGCAAAAATCCTTTTTCAATGCAGTAGACGGATAATGGTGACGTTATTTGTTATAAGGTGTTAGCATTCAGCAATATAAACATGATTTGTTAGATTACCACCACATATATTTATAATAGGAAGTAAGGGAGGTACTGCACAATGCACTTGTTGACAAATATAATGCAGACACTCAGAGTTAAATTTTGTCTGTTTTTTCTTCCACATATTAGAGTTGTGGTCTGAAGTAACTTGGCTTCTGCCCAGACATTTAGTTGATATAGATAATCCAAATCTACCTGGCCCTTGATTAAATCAGATTCCCCTCCCGATAATTGACAAAAATGATTGATCAGAATGCTAGTCCTGCAAAGATCTTTCTGCACAAATCAACATGAGTTAGACAAATTAGGTTTGTAGGAATTTAGCCATAGTTCAGTTTTCCACTAAAAATGTCTACATCCCAAGTGTTAAACCACCTCTATTAAGTTAAAGTAGTCAAACAAGTATTTATAATATTTTCTGCTTTTATTTCAGATTTACAGCATCTGCGGTATTTTGCTTCCATATGAAAAAGTATTTTTAGATTTCTTTCTATGTATATGTGTTCAACGATTAGCAGATATTTTTTTAGTAATATAAAGCTCCCCAACAGTTTACTAAATATACTGTGGAGACAAATTCACAGTAACTCTAAACTCAGCAGGCAAACAATATGTCAAAATCAATCAGTTTGTTTTCTTTGTAATCTAATTTGACCATGGAATGATACAGCACTGAATAAGGCCATTCAGTCCATTGTGTCTGTGAAGGATGTATTTCAAAACTAAAATGCAGCTACGTCAATAGGTTTGCAAGCTGTGTCAGCCATACTGGTTGTTAAAAATGACACAATTTTTTCATCCATTTATGGGATGTGGGCATCGCTGGCTAGGCCAGTGTTTATTGCCCATCCCTAATTTCCGTTGAGATGATGATGGTGAGCTGCCTTCTTGAACTGCTGCAGTCCATGTGGCGTATGTACATCCACAGTGCCATTAGCGAAGGAGTTCCAGGATTTTGACCCAGCGACAGTGAAGGAACAGTGATATATTTCCAAGTCAGGATGGTGAGTGGCTTGGAGGGGAACTTCCAGGTGATGGAGTTCCCATATGGCTGCTGCCCTTGTCCTTCTAGATGGTAGTGATCGTGGGTTTAGAAGGTGCTATCTGAGGGGACTTGGTGAGTTCCTGCAATGCATGTTGTAGATGATACACACTGCTGCCATTGTGGATCAGTGGTGGCGGGAGTAAATGTTTGTGGATGGGGTGCCAATCAAGTGGGCTGCTTTGTCCTGGATGGTGTCAATCTTCTTGAATGTTGTTGGAGTTCATCCAAGCAAGTGGGGAGTATTCCATCACGCTCCTGACTTGTACCTTAGATGGTGAACAGGCTTTGGAGAGTCAGGAGGTCAGTTAGTTGCCACAGGATTCCTGGCCTCTGACCTGCTCTTATAGCCAAAGTATTTATATGGCTAGTCCAGTTCAGTCCTGGTCAATGGTAACCCCCAGGATATTAATAGTGAAGGATTCAGCGATGGTAATGCCATTGAATGTCGAGGGTTGATGGTTAGATTCTCTTGTTGGGGATGGTCATTGACTGGCACTTGTGTGGCACAAATGTTACTTGCCACTTATCAGCCCAGGCCTCGATATTGACCAGGTCTTGCAGCATTTGGACATCCCTACCTTCGACCTTACAATTGAAGGAAGGTCCTAATGCGAAGATGTTCTTGTCCTTACAACAAATAGGCAGGTGGTGGGCAGGGTCCTCATGGCTGTAGCCAGGAAGGCCTGCGTGAACCTGTGCAAATTTCAATTGCTCCTTGTTATCGTGCAGTGGACCAATTTAGTACCAGATTCTTTAGACTTTGTGTGTTGTGATTCAACCCACTGCTCAGGACAAGGTTATGTCTGTTCAAGCTCACTTCATATAAAATCCTTACGTTAAGATACAAAGCATTTGAATGCTTTACTTTTTTGGTATTTTTTTTCCTTCTCCAAGTTTCTCTGCCAAGTTTTGATATATTTGTTGTTGAGGTCTCCAAGACAGGGACAGGATGCGTTTGTGTGAGTGCAATGCTTTTTGTAGCATAGTGAACTGGAATGAACTACAGAATTGGAGTGTGGTATAATACAGAAAATACAAGGTCAGGGAACTACATAAAAATTACATCACAGAGTCTGCCTGTTCAATCTCATTAGTTCATCCTTCATGTCAGCCAGTCTTTCTCTTCCATTCCTCTCTGCAATAAGGTTTTCTCACAGAATGTAACAATTCCTTTGAATAATTTTTAATCATGTTGATACCATCTGAACCTCTTTCTCATGTGCATCAGTCTCTCTACACCATATATTCCAATCTTCACTAATACTCCAACTCTTGTTCCCTCGTTATCTATTTTTCACTCCTGATTACCCAGCATCCAAGGGCAGAGTTTTGCCCTTGGTGGGTGGGCTGGGCGGGGGCAGGCAGGGGCAGTTGGAAAGCTGATCGCCACTCGCGATGGGCACCGGACCACAATTTCACACTGATGGGTCAATTAAAGCCCGCCCAGCATGAAACATGAGCAGCAGCGCTTGGCCCTGCCTCCGTGGTGGGGGGCACGACCTTCTTGCATGCGCGCGAGTGAGTGCTGCACAATCTCCCTGAGGCATGGAGCTGCCTCAGGGAGATGAAAAGGAATTTTTAAAAATGAAGAAAATAAAAATGCTATAAAACATGTCCCCTCATCTGACTCTGTCACATGAGCAGGGACATGTTATTAATTAAATTTTAAAACTTTTATTTTATTATTATTCGCTTTTGGAAACGTCATCCGACCTGTGGATGAGGTTTCCAAAAAATGGAAAGGCCGCTTAGCCGGAAACAGCATGTTTCATGCTGGCCCACTAACCGTTAGATTGGACAGGCAACGCAATCTTTAATTTAACTGATTATTTAATGGCATTAACAGACCTTTTAATTTTTGGCAGGTGCGCTGCTGACTCTGGCACGTGCCTGCTGACTGAACTATCGCACGTCTGCGCATTGACCTTGGCACGGTCAGCCGACGTCAACATGTATCATTTCACGCTCAAGCGGGTCGGGTGCGCACCCACCCACCGAGTGAAAATTTCTACCCCAAGTTTCTATTTGTGCTGTTAAATGTATGCCTACATGTGACATAATTGCTTCTAGATCCCCCAGCGATTCCTTTCCCTCTAAGAATTGCAATACATGATTTTAACTTTTTAAAAATCTTATTGAATGCTACTACTTTTCCTGTGATTTTTTTTTGTCCAAGCTTAATACCTTTTTTCTTTATTCAAGTCTTTTCCCTACTTGTAACTGATGGATTTGACTTTCCTTTTTTATTCATGCTCCTTTTCACCTCTTTTGTTAAAATCTTTTGGTTTAACTGCATCTACTTTGCGTTATTTCTAATTACTTTCCCTGCCCCCACTTCTTTGTTTGCATAGCTCTTCACTTCCCTCTTTGTCCATTTTGCCAGTTCATTAGCTCCCTTCCTGTTCAAATGTAGCCCATGCTTGTGGAGTAGCTCTTATCTTTCTAAGAACTAGTGCTAATGGTTCATAAAGTAGAAACTCAATTCCTGACACCAACGCTTTAACCATGTGTTGGGTTCTCTAATCTCCCTGTGCTTCACTATTCTAGTGGAATAATCCAGCGGCGATGCCTCTTGAAGTTCTGCCCCCTCCCCTCTCCGCCAGCTTGCTACCCAGTCCCATGAACTTCTTTTGCAGGATTTCAAGTCTTTCTGTCCCCTCATTCTCGGCCTTCACATGAACTTGCTCTCCATCCCTTTCCATAAATTTTTCCAGTCTTTCTATAGTTTCCCTTCTATAATACTGAAAATAGATTATCTCAGGTCTTTTATCTAATTGCTATCTGCCTTGCTGTGCGCAAATGTACTGCCATGTTTACATGCGTAAAAACAGTGCTGGCATTTCAGGTGTAGTTCACAATGCTCTGAGGACATGTAAGGTACTATGTAAAACTAAGTTCTTCCTTTCCTACTGTTTTCATAGAAAAGTGCTTGGCAAACTTTAATTTGAGGGGAGTAAAATGAGAAGAGCAGTGTGTTCTTTCTGTCATCCTCAGCATGGAATGATGGTGATGTGATTTGCCATCATGCCCCACATTCGTAAACAAGTAAAGATAGCTTTGTCAAACATGTTTCCAAATACGTGTTCATGGAGAAATGCCCCTTTGATGTGTTTTGTGTTAAGATTTTGCTGTGTCTGTGACACAACTTTGTTTTCAGTTACTGGCCAATATTTATCTCTCAATCAACATCACTAAAAACAGATTACCTGGTCACTATCATGTTGCCATTTGCTGTGTTCAAATTATCTGCTGTGTTTCTTACATAGCCACAGCGTTTACACTTCAAAAAATGTACTTCATTGTCTGTAAAGTGGTTTGGGATCTCCTAAGGGTAGGTGCTATATAAAAATCATTTAAATTTCTTTATAGCGATACTGTTTCCAAATATTGGAATGATTTAAACTACAGTTAAAGGAGTTTGAGCTACTGTGAAACTGTGATGTATTTTAGCACTTCAAAGATGGAATTGCGAGGATGTATGGATTTGTACTGGCGGGTGTTGTTTCAGTTGATGGTTCCAATCAGGATAACATGACTGGTATAAATGGAGTTGAACACCTGCTGCAACATTCCACCTAAAGCAGCTCAACTGCAAGTACTAATTAGTGTTAATTAATTTCAGTATTAGAAATGGGAGAGGAGTAATTGAACCAATAGAGAGAGGATACGTTCTGCTTCATGTCACAAAGGGTTACAAAGAAATACCATGTCACAGTTGCGATTGTGTGCAAGTCTGGTCATGAACCCATGTGGCAAAAAGAGAGCCTGCAATTGTTTTCAATTTTCTATCTAATTGGTTTGAGGTATTCAATTTCAAACATACTATTCCAGCGATCACTTTCATTT